>NC_063261.1:6650591-7355997 GCF_019578655.1 Ricinus communis | reverse complement strand
CCTTCTAGGAGGAGCCTACTACTGGTTTGGTGCTGAAATCCTGAGGGTTGAGGTCTTTGCTGATTTTGATTCCTCTATTAGAAAATCGGGTGATTTCTCCACCCGAGATTATAGGTATTGCTATAGTGATTGTTCTGCTATCTAGGAGCATTTCCCATATAATTATCCTGCACCGGCTTAGCGAAATTATTATCGTTTTAGCAATCTTGACTTTGATGACCACCCTACACCAATCACAAGTCATAACTTGTGCTTGTCTTCAGATGAAAAAATAGTTAAAGTATCCATCTTCCTGCTCATGCCTCTAACTGTGCATTTACAGCTACCATATGGTCTACCTCATGGATTCCACTCCCTTTCACTTGAACCTGCTCTCTTGTATTCTGCCACTAATAGTTCGTGACTACCATATCCTTAATAAGATCCATAGCTTGCTCAATCTTATTGTTTAGTGATCCACATACTGCAGCATTAATAGACTATTTAATTGTGTAATTCAGTCCATTAAAGAATGTTGATAAGCATCATACTACACATGTTTTCATGCCCGATTGTTTACATTTTTATGCATGATTATCCCGTTTTATGCTAGAATCACCTGTCTTTTGTTTCCTTTCTCGTTTTAGGTCATTTTCGAAGGACACCATCAATAATCGAGGGAAATACGTGTGATTACGGACCAAAATCCATAATATTGGGTGAGAACTAGCACCCCGAGGGTTGAGCACGGCCTGGACTCCGGCCGTGCTGAATTACCAAGAAGCTATCCCCAATTGTGCCATTTCAGCACGACTTCCGTAGCCACCACGGCCTCTAGCACGGCCTGTGGTGGCTCAGCACCGGCTTGGGCACGGCCTAGAAGGAGTCAAGGCAACAGACTCCAGATTGACACTGGACTCGGCCGTCTTTGAATCATCACAGCCTGGACTCCGGCCATGCTGAATCAACTATATAGGCAATTTTAAATTCTTTTGGAAAGGGAGACGATTTTTGGACTCAATTCCAAGACACACACTTAATCAATTATTTTCCTATACCTCAATTATAGACCTTGAGAGATCAAAAATTCATCAATTGAATGAGGGATTTCACTTGTTCCAACATCGAATTGAAGATCAAGACAAACTTTGGGAGCATTCAAGAGGCAACTAGGGTTTGAGATTTTGAATTTGCAATTTTAGGGTTTCTCATTCAGCTTGAAACAGAAGGGTGTACATGCCTTTAATTTGTTTTTCCTTATTTTGTTCCCTAATTGCTTTAACCATGAACATGAGTAGCTAGATCTTTTGAATCCATTAGGGTTCGCCTTTGTTGATGGATTATGCTGAATTGTTAGTTTTTATAATTGTCATTCTTGCAATCTTCTTGCTATTCAGTAATAAAAGTTTGATTCAGTTAATTTGAGACGTTGGATTAATTATTTATTAGGTTGTTTCTTGACATTGCGAAATGCTTGTTACAACTGGACATTGAATAGTAAGGACTGGTAGTTAAACTTAGAGATAAGGTTGATTTACTCGCCGGATTAAGAACTAATAACTCTTAATAGTTTTAAATCATACTTAATGCTAATCTGTAGTAATCCGATAGGAAGAGATTCCATTAGGTTAGTGCAGGTTTAGGAATCCGGTAAGCTCGAGAGAGGAACCGGGATTCAATTCAGGATTTAGGCACGGGTAAGCAAGATCGGCAATCCATACAATCCATTTTTAGAATTCCATCACTTAGGCTCCCTTTTGGGTTTATTTCTCTCTTTGCAATTGTCTTTTGATTGTCCGTTGTTCTTCATTTACTTATTTGCACTCATAACCATTAGCTGGTACGTTAGAACTTTCACACCCTATTTCAGACTAGATAACATAACAAACAGTAGTAACTCTAGGTTCACCCGATCTCCAGGGATACGACCTTGATACTCACTAGTGCTAGGCTGCATCGGTAGGTTCACTGCCTTAGGTGTAGGTTGCATAAAGAGCCCATCAAGTTTTTAGCGCCGTTGCCGGGGACACACAGTAACGGTGAACTAAAGTGAATTGTTTTTTGTGTTAATTTAGTCATTAATTGTTTATTCATTTATTCTTTATTTAATTTTTATTTTTTTTATTATTTATTATTTATTATTATATTATTTTTTGTTGATTGGTGGTTGTGTGAACTTTCGGTTTTAGGTAGTTTATGACCAAGAGCTCAAACTCGAATCTTATAGAGCCTCTATCTGATCCAGAACGATCCCTCAGACTCTTAAGGAAGAGGTTGCAATTAGAAGAGGAGGAGATTGAGGTTGAGGTACCTGTGGATAGATTAGACACGATGGAAAACCATGACCCCCAGGCCAATGACGATCAGAGGACGATGTACGAGTTTGCTCGACCATCTTTAGATGGGACGAAAACGAGTATAGTTAGACCTGCTGTAGCGGCCAATAATTTTGAGATAAAGGCCAATGTTATCCAGATGATCCAGCAAAGCATGCAATTTGGAAGATTGCCCAGCGAGGATCCTAATGCACATATCTCTAACTTTTTGGAGATTTGTGACACATTCAAGATAAATGGAACAACTGATGATGCCATTCGGTTGAGATTGTTTCCATTTTCCTTGAGGGACAGAGCAAAGAGATGGCTGCAATCTCTTCCACAACAAACAATTACTACCTGGAGGGCGTTGGCTGAAAAATTTTTATATAAGTATTTTCCTCCTGCTAAAACTGCTAAACTTAGAAATGACATATCTTCTTTTGTGCAGTTTGATGATGAAAGCATGTACGATGCATGGGAGAGATTTAAAGATCTTTTAAGATGCTGCCCACATCATGGATTGCCAGTGTGGATGCAGGTTCAGACCTTCTACAGCGGGTTGAACCTTGCAACGAGGCAAATGGTGGATGCTTTGCGGCAGGTGGGCGCTAAATAGTAAGGCCCGTGAGCTCGAACTGATAGAGGAAATGGCCATGAACAACTATCGTTGGCAATCCTCTAGAGCCGACCAGGAAGACAGGGAGTAGTCAACCAAGTGGACTCTACAGTAGCCTTGGCGAGCTCAAGTGGAGCTTCTAGCCAAGAAGATCGACCAACTCAGGATCTTGGGTTCATGCGTGACGTTGGTACCATTTTGTGGTGGCCGCATTACGATCTGACTGTCTGCGGGAGGTATGTTTGCTTCATTCTCTACTACTTTTCCATCTAATTCGCTATGTCTTCCGATGTTGAGCGGGTTGATTATATGGGAAATGCCCCAAGGCGGCGAACGATCCTTACAAGAATACATATAACCCCTGGGTGGCGCAATCATCCCAACTTGATTGGAGGAACAATAACGCTTCAGGGTCCATCCGGTTTTCGGATACTTCATCAGCAGCGAACATTCACCGGGCTGCACAAGCTCCTCCTCTACCGGAAAAGAAGTCAAATTTAGAGGAGCTTATGATGAAGTTTGTGACGTCCTACGGAGATGAGGTTCCAGAACCGATAGTGCACTCGGGAACCGAGGCCTCGATTCGAACTTGGAGACCCAGATTGGCCAAATCTCTAAGATGTTGTCTGAGAGGCAGCAAGGAGCGCTCCTGAGCACCATTGAGTCTAACCCGAGGGAGCATGTGAACGCCATCACTTTGCGTTCAGGTAAGTTAGTTTCAGCTCCTTCTAAGCCTATTTTTTATGACGCCACTATTGATGTGCAGGTTAAGGCAAGCAGTAAGGTTAGGGAACCTGAGGGACAAAAGGTGAAACCAATTCCAGTCAGGGAATATCAACCTAAGATTCCTTATCCTGCTAGAGCTAAACAAGCAGAGGCGAAAGAGCAGTTCAGTAAGTTTTTAGATATTTTTAGACAGCTGCATATTAACTTGCCTTTTATTGATGCATTAGAGCAGATGCCGAAGTATGCTAAGTTCTTAAAGGACATACTTAGCAGAAAAAGGAAGTTGGAGGAGGTCGCCTATGTTCAGCTTAATGAGGAGTTTCAGAGCAAGTTGCCAGAGAAACGTCACGATCCAGGGAGTTTCACTATTCCATGCACTTTAGGTAATTTGTGTGTTGATGATGCATTAGCTGATTTAGGGGCTAGCATAAATGTCATGCCCACTAGTTTGTTCAATAAGCTAGGTTTGGGAGAGGCAAAATCCACTAGGATGTGCATTCAATTAGCTGACCGTTTTGTTAAGCTTCCTAGGGGAATTGTGGAAAATGTGCTAGTTAAGGTAGATAAGTTCATATTTCCTGTGGACTTTGTGGTTTTGGATATGGACAATGAGCATGGTGTACCATTAATTTTGGGGAGACCTTTCCTTGCCACAGCTAGAGCTAAAATAGACGTATTTGAGGGGAAGTTGGAATTTAATGTAGGGGACGACTGTGTCACTTTTAGTTTACCCTCATTTGATAGTTCTTCCACCGACCATGTTCATGCCATTTGTTGTATTGATGGAATTGATCTTGCATGTAATACACAACCACAAGATGTACAAATGGATGATGCTATACATGTTTCTTCCCCTACTAGTATGTGTTATTCATCTGAAAAAAAATAACTTGTATCAATATGAGACTTTGTGCTGTGATAGACTCGAGAAGGGTAGTTGCAAGTTTGTTTTTGACAGGTCACTTGACCGGAATTCGGAGTGGATGAATGGACATCCCAAATCGGTCCAGAGAGCACCTCCTTGGTCATCTACTGCACACATCGGACCTTTTCATTGCACTTATATTCCTCGAGCCCCAACTTACATTGAGCCTACCTTCTTAATTTGCCCGCGATGCAGGAATGCTGATCCAGAGTCCAGCTAGACGACTCAAACAAAAAGAAGCGCCTTCGGGAGGCATTCCCGAATCTATTTTTGCTTTCTGAATTTTTGGACATTTTTTTTATTTTATTTTATGTAGTCATTTGCAGTTAGATATTTCAGTCTGTTTTTAGTAAGTTTGATTTTGAGGAGATGCTATCTTATTGAACCTTTTACTAGATGTTGCTTGGAATGTGTTTATTCTTGAGTTTTGCAGGAGTTAGCCTACTTGATGCTCGTACGTAATTTTGAGGACTAACATATTTTGAAGTGTTAAAGTACACATCAAAGGCAGTATCTAGTAGACTTTCTAGTTTTTATCTCTTTTTATCGTCTTGTTTTTCTCTTAGTTTTCTAATTTCTTTTATGGACTCCCATAATTAGCTTCATTTTATGTATTTTATTCCTTTTATTTTGGAGTGCCTACCTTGTTCACACTGAGGACAGTGTTTTTCACAAGTGTGGGGTAGGTACCGTAGATTTGTGCAGGTACCAATTTTATCTTTGTTGTTTTTATCTTGTTTTAATATCCCTTATTGATTGAGTCCATTCATTATTACTGTCCTTATCTTGAGTTTTGTTTTAATCAAGTAGTTAATGATTTTCTCCTTTGAATGGATTCCCTTATAGCTTTTATCGAACCTTGTTGGAAGAAGGCAATGAACGAATCTCTTAATTACAATCCAGCTAGGTAAAACTGGTATTTTCCCTTAAATTCTTCCATTTTACTTTATCTTAGATATAGAACACTGTTAATATTGTTGCTTATTATTGTGATTGACTGTTTAAACTTTGGTTTGAGAATTCATGCAATTTTAACCCACTCAAATGGTGAGATTTTGAGCCAATTGGTGCATCACTATTTTTATGCTCCCTTTTCTTTCATTAGTGAGCATTGTACAGAATCTCTGTTTCTAGAACTTGCTTTACGATATCTTTTGAGATTACATGAATTGTCAATAATCGTGAGATGATTTGGGCACTTAGGACTTACACAATTTGGCCAAAAAGCCTAACCCTGTTTTTCCCTTAGTGAACCAATTTTGAGCCTTAGCCTTTCCTTTTGTGATAATAATAACATTTATCACTTCTACTCATTTGACCATTCTTTCTACCATTGTTGCTGGAAATTATATAAGTTTATGCTGCATTTTATTTTGGATCAATCTGCATTCATATATTTCACTAAGTTGCTAGATTTTTCATAGATGCTCCCTTCAATTAAAAAAAAAATATTTGGATATTCAGTCTTATTGTATGTGTCAATAACCAACAACCCCTACATAAGCTGTTGTAATATATACACATAGTATATATATATATATATATATATATATATATATATATATATATATATATAAAAGAAGAGTATTAATTTAGTTCATTTTGAGCATCATCTTATTTTTAGAGCAACTTAGTGTTCATTTTGGTACAGCACTTGATCCTTCGTTACTTTCTTGCATTACTTGTTTAACTTCTAGCAACTTGTAGCCTACTTTCCATATTTATACGTACCCTACCTTAACCCCATTACAACCTGGCTCAAGACCCTTTGATCATGATTATTGATTATTTCGTAGTAGTGGAGATTGGATCTATAAGCAAGCCTATGGTAAGCACTTTTTCTATATTTTTGCGTTGAGAGCTTGGCGATCTTCTTTCACCTATATACACTTGTGTGTTTTGAGTGACATCTTGTGAGGCATGGTTCTCAATTTCTCAATTTAGATGGTTTATCATTTTAACTTTAGCAACTTTATTAAGTTTGTTCTCTCTCTTAAGGATTTAGTGATTTGGAGATTTTGGGAAAAATCATTATGGAGTTTTGAAATTTGTTTTGAGCTAACCTCCTGCAATGCATTTGATTGAGTTATTTGGTATCTGTTTGAGGAGTTGTTGATTGCTTGAGGACAAGCAAAAGTTTAAGTGTGGGGTAATTTGATAAGCATCATACTACACATGTTTTCATGCCCGATTGTTTACATTTTTATGCATGATTATCCCGTTTTATGCTAGAATCACCTGTCTTTTGTTTCCTTTCTCGTTTCAGGTCATTTTCGAAGGACACCATCAATAATCGAGGGAAATACGTGTGATTACGGAGCAAAAAGGCCGTGCTGAATTACCAAGAAGCTATCCCCAATTGTGCCATTTCAGCACGACTTCCGTAGCCACCACGGCCTCCGAAGCGTGGCTCAAGACCGGCACGGCCTGAAGGAGTCGACCTGAGACTCCACAGATTCGACACTGACTGGACTCGTGGTCTTTGAATCATCACAACCTGGACTCCGGCCATGCTGAATCAACTATATAGGCAATTTTAAATTCTTTTGGAAAGGGAGACGATTTTTGGACTCAATTCCAAGACACACACTTAATCAATTGTTTTCCTATACCTCAATTGTAGACCTTGAGAGATAAAAAATTCATCAATTGAAGGAGGGATTTCACTTGTTCCAACATCGAATTGAAGATCAAGACAAACTTTGGGAGCATTCAAGAGGCAACTAGGGTTTGAGATTTTGAATTTGCAATTTTAAGGTTTCTCATTCAGCTTGAAAAAGAAGGGTGTACATGCCTTTAATTTGTTTTTCCTTATTTTGTTCCCTAATTGCTTTAACCATGAACATGAGTAGCTAGATCTTTTGAATCCATTAGGGTTCGCCTTTGTTGATGGATTATGCTTAATTGTTAGTTTTTATAATTGTCATTCTTGCAATCTTCTTGCTATTCAGTAATAAAAGTTTGATTCAGTTAATTTGAGACGTTGGATTAATTGTTTATTAGGTTGTTTCTTGACATTGAGAAATGCTTATTACAACTGGACATTGAATAGTAAGGACTGGTAGTTAAACTTAGAGATAAGGTTAATTTACTCGCCGGATTAAGAACTAATAACTCTTAATAGTTTTAAATTATACTTAATGCTAATCTGTAGTAATCCGATAGGAAGAGATTCCATTAGGTTAGTGCAGGTTTAGGAATCCGGTAAGCTCGAGAGAGGAACCAGGATTCAATTCAGGATTTAGGCACGGGTAAGCAAGATCGGCAATCCATACAATCCATTTTTAGAATTCCATCACTTAGGCTCCCTTTTGGGTTTATTTCTCTCTTTGCAATTATCTTTTGATTGTCCATTGTTCTTCATTTACTTATTTGCACTCATAACCATTAGCTGGTACGTTAGAACTTTCACACCCTATTTCAGACTAGATAACATAGCAAACAGTAGTAACTCTAGGTTCACCCGATCTCCAGGCATACGACCTTGATACTCACTAGTGCTAGGCTGCATCGGTAGGTTCACTGCCTTAGGTGTAGGTTGCATAAAGAGCCCATCAAATGTCTAAATTTGCAGCTATACAGGTAAACCATGATGTGGATAGCTCCTTAGTAAATCCTTGAAATGTTCAATCGTATAGAGTCTCATTCTCTTGCTGAAGAAACCTTACTATATCATGCCTTAACTTAGTTATTTTAGAAGGTGGAAAATATCTCTCCAAGAATTGCTCTCAACCAGCTGATTCCAGGTCATAAATATCCCAGCTGGAAATGACTTTAACCACTTCTTACGCTTATCTCTCAATAAGAATGGGAATAGTCTTAATCAAATCGCATCATCTGATACCCCATCAATCTTGAAGGTGTCCCAAATCTCTAGAAAATCATCTGAATGTGTGTTTAGATTCTCATTGGGCAAACCATCAAACATGCAATTATTTTGCACCATCTGAATAATATTGAGCTTGATCTCGAAGTTGTTTGCTGCTATATTAGGTCTCATAATACTCGATATGGCCCCAGTAAGAGTTGGATGTGCATACTCCTACATGGTTCTCTTTCTAGGTGGAGCTGCTATTCTTAACCGTTCTCCTTCTTGGATTGGTTCTCCTTCTTGATTCTAATTGTGTAACTCCACCACCAATTTGGCTAAAGCTCATTCTCATTCTCATTCTTCTCTTTGCTACTTCCTCAAAGTTCTTTCCAACTCTGGTTCATAAGCGAATAGTTCCGTCGAACTAGCTCGGGTCATTCATAGATTCAGGTACCTAAAGAAAGTACAAACACAATAAAGATAAATCAAATGAAAAATAAAAATGCTAAATTGCTAGCTTTTGAATTACTTATAATATCATAATAGAAAAGAGTCATCAGCAATGGTGGCAAACATTTGGTGCATGCTATCCACACACGGCAAAGTGCATCGATCGTATCAAGTAATACAATAATGAATAAGAGTATCGTTCTACTTGGGACCTAATTATGAGTACTACCTTCAATCATATATTAATGTTTAGCAATCAAAATGTTATTTGGGTATAGTAAATATTTAAAAATAAAATAATCTTGAAAATAAAAATTATAACAATTGGTAAACTTATAAAGGATAGCCTATTTAGGTAGTGAATCCCCCCAATAAGTTAAATATTTCATAAAACAATCTACAATTAATTCAAATCAAGAGTTGAATTGGCATTCCACAAAATTAGGTTTATATCTTTCTCAAGTGATTAAATCCCTAATCCCTAAGGGAAGGAGAGGAAACTCTTCTCAAACCTACTCACTTAGGTCATGCATTAAGATTAAGGAACTATTTAACCAAAAGATCTTGTAGATTTATCTTTAGTATCCCAATCAATCCTCAATCCCTAAGATATTGATCAATTCATAAAAAGTTATCTATAATCAGTTTATGAAAATAAATACCAATCAATACGTCGACTTATCAATTGAAATAGATAATTAAGTAATCAAAGGGAAAAAATAACTCATAGAAAATATTAATTGCATTAACTTTGAATCAATCCATACATAATAAATTAAGGTTCATCAAAACCCAAATAGCAAGAAAAGTAGTTTATAAACATTATGATAAAGAAATAAATATTAGGAAAAGAATATCTCAAACCATTCATGGAAGAGTACAGATGAAAATCTTCAATTTTGAAAAATAATGAAAGAATTTATGTTCTTCCTTGAGAAATGACCAATCAAAACCCTAAAAATGAAAGAAAAATGAAGTTTCTAAGTGTTTCTCTCTCTACAAATGAAAATATAAAAGGCACATCCCTCAAAACAACCCTAACAATTCCTTTAAAAAGTATCTTTTATGTTCCACACGGGCACTACACGGTCTTGTGATGTCTTTATCTCAAAATCGCTCTTGAAGCAATCCTCTAGGTCACACGGGCATATCCTCTTCCTGTGTCGTGTCTTGAACAAACCGCCATTCTTTGCATCTCACACGGGAAGGCCACACAAGCATGTGCTTCCCGTGTGATACATTCCTTCAATCTACCACTTTCTGAACTTCATACGGGAAGGCAACACGGGCAACTTCTTTCCATGTCATGCCGTGTCATTCTTCATCTCTTGATAATTAAACTCTATACTGTCACTTTCTATTAAATGTACTGACGGAAAGCTAATGTGGCAACCTATATGGCAATTGAAAAAAAAAAAGATTACATGTCATTTAAATGGGACATGTGAGCAATATGTGTCCCGCTATCATTTTTTCTTTCTTTATATAACTCATTTGCTATGACTTTTTCAGTAACCAAACATGTAAAAGAATATTCTCCTTATCAAATCCAACTGCTTTTTAGTCATCCCCTCAATTCATTACCCACTACCAATAACAGACATCTTCTTTATTTTCTTTCCTAATTCAAACACTAATTGCTAACAAAGACAAAAGAAAATAAAAAAGAAACGAAGCTCTATCTTATTCTTCATAACGATTTCTATCATGGTGTCTTCTTTGTTGAGAGGAGAGAGTGTCTTCTACTCCATAATTTTATATTTAAAGATATTAACATATTTTGTTTAATTAATTGATTTTTTTTTATTTTTTTGTTTATGAAATTGTGGTAATGATGTTGTTATGTTCTTAAGAGAAGTGGTAAAATTGCTATTTTGATTTTAACAGATGTTGAAAATGATGATAGAGTGGTTTTTCTTCTTTCGATTTTAGAAATGGTGATTTATTTAGGATTTAAAGAGATGGCACTTAAGTGATGTAAATTTTTTAAAAAATAAAACTTTATATGTAGACAGTCATATTATTTTTTTTGTTTGATATTTAATTAAAATTTTAAAAATTTAGTAATATTAAAATTAAATTTAAAAAATTTAGTATTACAATATAAAGATTATAAACTTCAGTGATATTAGCTCTAAAATCCATGCATCCTGAAGGTAATTTGGCAAAGATGGAGAAGAAGAGATTTTGTCACATTTATTAAATTGTCTTTCTATACTTTATATCGATATGAGGCACAAATAGTACCATTGCGCGAGACTTTTCTCGGAGCGGGACGATAATTGACACTTTTCATTTTATTTTTAGTCCAAACCGAAATTTTGCTAAGTTGGTGCCACCCTCTACACAATCTAATCCCATGACATAAAGTTAGCTTTTCTTTATTGTACATAAAGGTATAAGTGAAAATAATTTTGTATGTCAATCCAAAAATGTTTCTAGAGGAGGTACAGAGAGATTGAAGGAAAAACTAAATTGCAAAGAAAATCAAAATTTTTATAAGTTAAAAATGTCAAGGCCACCTTGTGCGTCCTGTGGCTCTATAATTGCCAATAATGAAAAATAAATTTTTTATTAGTTGGCAAAATTACATCATACACCGAAAATTTACATTAAAAAGAAACCAGCTAAAAATAAAGAAGAATTCCTTGTTAGTGTCCATTGAGTGAGAGTGACCAACATTTCATTAAAAGAAAAAGAAAAACAAAAGAAAAAAGCAAAACTTCGAAAAAGAAAAAAGGAAAAGTTAAAGCGAAAATGTCTTCACACGCCCCGTCTACCAGAGTCAGACTTGGTCAAAGATCTAAGTCTAACAAGAAACTTTGCCTTCTTGTCGCAGTTATTACCGCCCTCCTTTCTCTTCTTCCCGCCAATTCTCCCCGGAGACGAATCCCAATTCTCCGGTGACCCCACTGTCAATACGCTCTGTGGAGACCTTGTGGCTGTATCTTCGTAATCCGTCAGATGTTCCTTATGAGTCCCACTACTGCTTAAAATTCTTGCCTGCATAGCACTCACCACCTCCTTCAGTGCTACATCAGTATTCCCTCTGTTCCTCAATAGTATCTCCCCTATCTGTGCCGGCGTGAGGGCACCTCCGGACCTTATACAGCTCTCTGCCACATCAAATAGAGAGTGGGAGTCTATCCCCAGGTAGTTCATCGCCAAAGCCTTGAAGGCATGCATCCCACAAGTGCCTAAGCTGACATGCACGTCCATTCGCCCGCATCTAACCAGCGCCGGGTCCACATTGTCTCTATGATTAGTAGTGAAAACTATGATCTTCTCTTCACCACAACATGACCATAATCCGTCAGTGAAGTTCAGTAGCCCTGATAAGGTGACCCGGCCGCTTTCCTCTTCATTGCTTGAATCCTTACAGGATGATAGGTTGGATCTCTTTCTACTAGTTTTTACCATTCTATCAGTAGTTAGATCGACTGAACAATCTATGTCTTCGATCACAATAATAGACCTGTTGGTGGTTTGTATTAACAAGGCTCTGAGCTCAGAGTTGTCTGTGACTTTGGTGAGCTCAAGATCATAAACATCATAGCACAAATAGTTAGCCATTGCAGCGATTAGACTTGACTTGCCGGAGCCTGGTGGACCGTGAAGCAAGTAACCCCGCTTCCATGCACGTCCAACTCTATGGTAGAACGCTTTACCATTAGAAAATGCTTTCAAGTCCCCCATAATCTGCTTCTTCAACTGCGGCTCCAACGCTAGTGTTTCGAAAGTGGACGGATGCCGGAACGGGACCGAGACCCATCCCGACTCGTGCGATGCATTGCCATTGTTAGTAAAGAGCCTCCTTTCCCTTGATACCCGCTCGAACTCCTCGGCACGTGATGTCACGTGCTGTAGATAGGGTCCTAAGAGGTTGCAGCGATGACGCTTAGGTAACTTGAGAGTGAAACTACGTTTCTCTTCCAAAGAATCTTGAACAGTTTCAACATGGTGAGTCCAGTAAAGAGAGTGTCCACTGAAGGTGTCATGAACGGTTTGATTAGGAGCTACAGTGAAGGAAATGCAGTTAGAGGACTTGGAGCGGGAAAGTGTAAGACGGCGGCAGGCGGCAGCGGAGGTGGAAGAGCTGACAGAGTTGAGATATAGATTGACGTGGCGGTAGAGGTCATTGATATCAACACCGCAGTAGCCATTAAATTCTGGTATATCGAAGTATGAGTAAGGAGAAATGAGGTCTTGAAAGGATTCATAAATGGAGTGAAGAAGGGATAGAAGCTGTGTAGGTAAGATGTTTTGGAGAACAGTGAGAAGGCCAAGAACTGACCACATCTGCGACAAGATTTCCATCTTTGTTAGTTTCTTGGCTGGTGAATTATGATTTTGTCTGTCTGGACTTAGACTATATATAAATAGAGAGAGAGAGAGAGAGAGAGAGAGAGAGAGTGTAGAAGATGACAAACAGGGATAAGAAGTGGAGAGGGTTGATTTGGGGAGTGTAGATGTTTGGAACAGATAAAGAGTATAAACTATGCTATAAGGACATAGCAACATTGGCAGAAAAGGAAAAAATAAATTCAAGGATAGACCTAAAGACACTGTTGAGTTCTGAAAAGAAAAGCAGCAGCAGCAAAAGATAAAGCGAAAGGTGAAGCCGACTATTCTTCTTTTGCTTTTCGTTTGTCTGGTAAACTGGACAACTCTTTAAAATCTACTCATTGATTCAAACTGTGCGTGCATTTCACCTGCCTATAATACAACTACTAATTTCTTCAAGTGTCACAATGAATTGAGCATAACTAATTAAACTCAAAATTCTTACCATTATAGGTGTTTTTATCTATAAAATAAATGTATGAATCTATTAGAGATCCATGTTACTAAAGAATAAAAATATAATTAACTTTTAAGGGTTAATATTCAGTCAACCAACTGACTAGTTCTAATATTTTGATATTTTTCACTAAAATCTATTAGTTGGAATCTATACTCCCTCATTTATTTGCAATACAAAAAAAACTAAAAAAATTAAAATTCAACTAATTAAATAATTGTGTCTAATTATTTTAATATTAAATTCAAATTTATTAGTTGAGTACACTTATTTATTTAGCTCACTTTAATCAAATTAATTTAAATGCTAATAAAATAATATATATTTATTCATTTTAAATAATTTAATATCCATACTAATTTATCATACACGTACCATTCACCATTCCCTCTAGTGCATATATCTAGTATAGACAAAAATTGTTCTTTGTCTTTGTTTATAACTTAATTTAGCATATATATTGAACAAAATTTTGGCTTCAGAATTGAAGTGTTAGTCAATAATAGCAAAAGAATAAATAAAAACACTTGAACCGACTCAAGGTGAATTTTGTATTGGTAATGTACAAAGCAATACTTAAACTGTTACATAATAGGATTTAAACAATATAGTTATTATAGAAGTTTATCTGGCGCTATAAAAGTCTTAAGTTAGTTGTAAAGTCTCAAGTTTAAACTCCTGAAATTATTTTAAGAAATAATAAATATGGCATAATTGTTAAGTAATTGCGATTGGTATATAAAGAGAGCCTATAATAGAAGCATGCTAATGGAGGATGTATACGACGCAGCACTTGAAAGTTAAAAACACGCGCTTGATTACGGGAAGGAGGATGGGAAAGAAAGATAAATAAGCTGGCTATCTGGCTGCTGAGGGCGCGCATGCAGGCAAGACACACGAGACGCAGCCTATATCCTTTTGCTTTTGTGACAAATTCTGCTTTAGTTTTGTTCGCTCTTTAATCATCTTTTTCTTTTTTCTTCTTGAAATTGGAGTTTTTATAGGTCAGAGAATGTTCTTTAGAATAATTATACTCATCATGAGCGAATGCATGATGATATATTATTGGTGATGGTGATGTGATATTCGGCTTTCAAACATGAAATTTCGTGTCTGTTTATATATTAATTCCGTATATAAAATTTATCTTTTTATTAGTTTTAAATATTTAAATGTATTAATTATCTAATATTAATATTATTTATTTATTTATTATAGTATATACATTTATTGTAAATAGAATTCTTTTTTAAAATATTTATATTATTTTTTTGCTGTGTTATTATTTATGTAGGCCCGTTAAATCGGTTCCTCACATTTTTCGTTTTACTTGATCAAATTAAATTGCAGTGTTATCAGACATATGAGAAATTTATAGAAAATTATTTCGAAACTTGGGCTTATGCCATGTCCATGTTGAATGGCAATAGTAGTATGATGCATACGTGTATAGTTTGGAATTCATGGTAGATGAAGTTAGCTAGAGAGGCTGACTAGTAGAAAGGAATGGGAATTGAGGACCTTTGGTATTGATGCTGCTAAATAGCCTTTTGTATCCTTTATTCAAAATTAGCTTTAGAGCTTGGACAAAGATACTTTTATTTTCCTGGAAATAAATTCCACATGAAAGGGGATTTTGCAAAGGTGGTTGAAAAATTTAGTTTTCCAAATTGCAAAGATCCATTTCTCACAAAAAAGAATTACAATAATTTGCTAACGGAATTTTCTATCAATAATTATTAAATTTCATCAGTAATTGCAATTACTAAGAATCTAATAAAAAAAACATAACCGGTCAATGAAAAGATATCGAGGAACTTTACGTTTATTAATAGTTTGTTTAAATTTTATTGTAAAGTTTCATAAAATATTTTCAATAACGCAAACTCAAACTAAAAAATCTAGAAAGTTATACAAAAATACACCAAAATTATAAAAGAAAAATTTCTATAAGAGTACACTTATTTTTCCTTTTTCAAAACTATGCTTCTTATAGACAAAAAGTTCTAAAAATACACCTCTTCCATTCACTATAAAAATATTGTGCTTAGCAAAGAATGTTGTCGTCACTAAACAAAAGGGTGACATTGGTAAAAGCAAATAGCGATAACATAACGATGCGATGTTGCTAAAATTGTTTGTTATTATGAAAGTAACAACGTTATAGGTAGTTGTCGCTTAATCTAACAATGGATTTGTAGTTGTTAAAAAAGCAAGAAATGACATCACTGAAGACATAGCTAAAAGGCGTCATATCCCAAATTAGCAACGCAAAGAGCTATCGTTATACCGTTACTAGTAATTATTTCTTTTAAAATAAATATTATTGCTAATTCATTGCTAAAATGCAAAATTTAATTTTTCATCATCGTTATTATGTCGCTAAATATAATTTTTTTTAAAAATAAAAATTTGATAATTAATATGAATATAATATCTATTAGTGATTACTTTATTATAATTGAGCAAGAGCAATAAATTTGAAAAATTTAAACGATACAATTAAATTTTGAATTTTATACAGAAAATGTAATAAAACTAATAACCTACAAGATATTAGTCTAGATGGTTAATCATAACGCTAAAGTCTCAAATTTTGATTTTGACTCTCAAATTGAGTCTAAATCTAATGATCTTTCAAATGTTGTTCTTTTATAGGATCTCAAAAACAAGTCTACTAAAAAGTGCGACCGTGAAAAGCAAGAGTTATGAGGCAGTATATCTTAGAGTTTCAAAGCTTAAAATCACAATTGCAACCCATAGAATGTGACCACGATTTTCATATTGTCTTATGACGATTGCAAACCGCCAATGAATAAATTTGAAGTAGCTAACTCTCGTTTGCTACATCAGATAGTCAGACATTTCAAGATTCGCAATCATGATGCAAAAAGCAAGACCATGATTTACACTCTGACAGTACATTTAATGCGTTGACTTAAAGCAAAAAGGAAGAAATTGTTTGTGATATTATGTGTAATGGCTCTTTGAGGTTCCTAAGGTGTAAATACCACCTTAAATAGGCTTAAATGGTTGATTAACAATATCATAAAGCTTACATTTATTGTGCTTCGATTTCTACTCTTCTTGCATTTGTTTCCTTATGAAATCAAGAGATTTTGGTTGTTGTAAAATTTTGAATAACTCTTGTGAGTGTTAGTGAAAGCACTTGGGTTGGGTTGAGAGTTAGCCTAGATAAAATTCTTGTAAGGGTTGTGTGTTAGCCATAAAACACAAGTATAAAGGTTCGATATAAGTCCTAATAGTAAGTTGAGAGTGAGTTTGAAAAAACTATATTATAATTGTATAAATGTGTGGTGGAATATCAAATTGGAGATTGGAGAGTAGATGTAGAGTTGTTTAATATATGAACCACTATAAACCTTGTGTGTTCTCTTTTCTTCCTTACTTTTCTACTTTTATCAATTTTTTAATTGGTCACCATCCTTCTATTCACCAATTCTACCCCCTCTTCTTAGTTCATAAGGGCAGATACAAAAAATAATATTCTAAAAACATAAAAAATAAAAATTATCTAATCAGAAGTAATGGAAGAGTCATCTTGATCGTCTACAGCAGGATCTGGTATACCGATAGCAGAAGGACTAGTTTATGGCATAAGGATAGGTGGTAGAATGATGCCAACACCAAACATCTATACTTTGTGCTGCATCATTGACTCATGCTCAATTATCTAGGCTTATAAATTAAATTGAATTCATATATAAAATTGAAATTATAAATTATTAGCAAAATATTCAAAATAGAAATTAAACAGAAAAAAATGATACATGGTTATATAAAAATATAAATTAACAGAAATTAAAAAATAAAGATAATACTAAACTAAAAATACTAAATGAACACAAATTTAAAAAATTAAATATGACTAAACCTAAAAATACTAGATTATCACAACTTAAAAAAAATTAAAACTAAACCTAAAAAGCTAAATTAACAGAAATTTAAAAAAGTAAAAAAAACTATACCTAAAATTACTAAATTAACAGTAATTAAAAAAAAAACAAACCTAGGAAACTATAATAATAGAAATAAAAAGTAAAACTAAACTGAAAATATAATATTAAGAAAACTTAAAACTAAACGTAAAAAATTGTATTACCAGAAATTCTTTAAAAGAATTAAAATTAAACCTAAAACCCTATATTAACAGAAAAAAAAAAAACTAAATCCATGTGTCTTTGCTAAATGTTTTTATATATTATAATACATGAAAAATGACAATGTATTAATTGAAATAACGTAGTGACAGAATATATCGTTGCTAACGTTAAAATTTAGCGGCAAATGTTTTGTTGTTAAATACCTCATTTAACGACGATAATAGTCGTTGCTAAATGCAATTGTCAAGCTTTAAAAGCTCCCACTAGGTTCCCTAGAACATTTAGTGACAGATGAGGGTGTTGTCGCTAAGTGTAGTTATTATATCATCACTATATTTATCACAAACCATTTAGGCTTCATTTAACAATGTTTATGCGTCCATCAGTAAGTTAACGTTGCTAAATCATCGTAGTTTTCTTCAAACTCCAATTATTGAAGAACTATTGTTAAGCTGTTGATATTGGTTCTGTATGTTACCATTTTTCATTACTAAACACAGTTTTTCAATTTTTTCCTATTCTATTATGTGATTCACTTTAAAACTATTTTCCACCATTCAACAACACAAACATAATCCAAAATAAAAGCAAACGCATGTTCAACCAAAAATAACACATACATACAATAAAAAAATTAAATATTTAAGATATAAAGCATGTCAAATTATTCTCAATGATCTGACCAAAGATAATTAAAATCCGACAAGAAAAAATGTAGAAATGTATAAATTCTTTTTTATTTTCAAGTTCATATATGTTGATAGGAAATCACCTCCTTAGCAACCGTACATTCCAATAACTAACAAGTTATGATACATATGGAATGCAAGAAAACACCCTCCAATCAAGATGATTTCAAAACACCAAGGATCCCTCAAAAGAAGTTTATGAAACTAATTTCAATTGTTATTGATTAACAATAAAATTAATACTTGAATCCAATCCCAACGCCACAAACAAAAAGATTTGATAAGAATCAAAAATAAAATTTTTAATTAAAGAATGCCACAAACTGAAAGAAGTTTAATAAGTTCAAAGTTCATACAAGAACTTAAGAAAAAACACTCACAAGTGTAATGCATTATATTAATCATCAAAAGTTGATTACAAATGGATTTTAGCTTGGTTTTATAGCCAAAGATAGACTTAAAGAAACTCTAGACATATCTAAACACCTCACGTAACTCCTCACTAACATAAAATTAAAAATATAGCTGTTGGAGACTTAACTCCCAGATCTATAACTCCTAAATAATAACTCTCACACTTAAACATAAGTTACAAAAGGAAAAGACTTGGTCAAAACTTAAAAATGAACTAAATTATACCTAATAACACATAATAAAATATGTATTAGTCTTATATAGACTAATCCACTAATATTGAATCTTGAGCAAAGTAATGCGATATGGATACGGCTTTAAGCACGGCCATGTTGCATCCCATGCTTCCTTCTGATTTGAAGACCAGTAGGAGACACTACTTTAAGCACGACCATATTGCATCTCATGCTTCCTTCTGATTTGAAGACCAGTAGGAGACATGGCTTTAAGCATAGTCATGTTATATCCCACGCTTACTTTTGATTTGAAGACCAAAAGGTGACACGGCTTGAAGCACACACATGCTTCATCCCATGCTTCCTTCTTTTTGGAATACATTGAAAACTTCATTTCCAAGGCCTTTAGTTTGGTTTTGATTGGTCCATATGCCCTTCATGAAGCTTAACAAAGCTTTTGCATCCTCTTGGTCTTAGATCTTGTCAATGGACCTTAAAGATCAAAAGAATCTTTAGTTGAATCAATCCTTTTTACATCATTCCCTCTCTCCTCGAAAGGATTCGTCCTCGAATCAAGCTCATTGTTAACAACCATACACCCCAATAATTATGACACCCAGTGAAAAGAAATAAGAAAAAGATGAAGAATTAGAAAATAAAATACATAAATACAAAGGATAAGCAAACCTCAATTGAAGCAAGCTCTGATACTAAATGATAGGAAATCATCTCTTTACCAACCATACACCCTAATAACTAACAAGTTATAATACATATGGAATGCAAGAAAACACCCTCCAATCAAAAATGATTCCAAAACCCCAAGAATCCCTTCAAAGGAATTTATGAAACTAATTGCAATTGTTATTGATCAATAATGAAATTAGTACTTGAATCTAATCCCACTACCACAAACCAAAAAGATTTGATAAGTAAAGAATCAAAAAAATAAGATTTTTAGTTAGAGAACACCACACACTGAAAAAAGTTTGATAAGTTCAAAGTTTATATAAGAACTTAAACAAAAATACTCACAAGTGTAATATATTATATCAATCATCAAAAGTTGATTACAAATGGATTTTAACTTGGTTTTATAGCCAAAGCTAGACTTCAAGAAACTCTAGACATATCTAAACACCTCACGTAATTCCTCACTAACACAAAATTAAAAATATAGTTGTTGGAGACTTAACTCCTAGATCTACAACTCCTAAATAATAACTCTCGCACTTAAACATAAGTTTCAAAAGGAAAAGACTTTGTCAAAACTTAAAAATAAATTAGATTATACCTAATAACACATAATAAAATGTGTATTAGTCTTATATGGACTAATCCGCTAATATTGAATCTTGAGCAAAGTAATGCAATAGGGACACGGCTTTAAGCAGGACCATGTTCCACCCATGCTTTCTTCTGATTTGAAGACCAGTAGGAGACACGGTTTTAAGCACGGCCATGTTACCTCCCATGCTTCCTACTAATTTGGAGACCAATAGGAGACACGGCTTTAAGCACGGCCATGTTGCATCCCACGCTTCCTTGTGATTTGAAGACCAGTAGGAGACACGGCTTTAAGCATGGCCATGTTGCATCCCACGCTTCCTTTTGATTTGAAGACTAATAAGAGATACAGCTTTAAGCACGACCATGTTGCATTCCACGCTTGCTTTTGATTTAAGATCAGTAGAAAACACGGCCTTAAGTACGATCATGTTGCATCCCATGCTTCCTTCTAATTTGAAGGCCAATAGAAAACATGGCTTTAAGCACGATTATGTTGTATCCCATGCTTCCTTTTGATTTGACGACCAGTAGGTGACATGGCTTGAAGCACGCCCATGCTTCATTCCATACTTCCTTCTTTTTGGAATACATTAAAACCTTAACTTCTAAGGCCTTTGATTTGGTTTTAATTGGTCCATATGCCCTCCATGAAGCTTAACAAATCTTTTTGCATCCTCTTGGTGTTAGATCTTGTCAATAGACCTTGAAGATCAAAAGAACTTTTAGTTGAATTAACCCTATTTTGCATCATATATCTTTGAATAAAATAGAAAATTAAATGTGGATTACAAATGAATGATTGGTGATACGATGCCCACATAACAGATCTCAAGCGGATGATGCAGCACATGGTTCGCATCTTTGGTGCTGGCTTTATTCCACCATATGCACCTACTCCTCCAGCCGGTGTGTTTGCGACTACTATCCTGGATCCTCCAACTCAAGAGGATAGGGATTCCTCCTCGTCAACTGCCTTCGATTAGAGATTTTTCTATTTATACTTTAATTTATTATTTTTGTACAGTATTTTGACTTGGAATTTTTGTACATAATTATTTATATTTTTCAATTTCCTAATTCTTATTTCTATTTTAATTTATGAAATATGCCAATTAATTTAAAAAGTTTAGTACATACTTTTAGTGACGGATTAGCAACGACTATTAAATAAATGTTTATTAAAATAGAAATAGATAGTGATAGCCTTTTATTAAAATAAAGAATATAATAACAATTATCGATGGATTATCGACGGGAATTAAAAATATAAAGTTACCATTTAACGACAAATGTTTAGCGACGGCTTACCGATAGCTTCTTTTCCCAATAAGTTAGCGACGACTCTATCCGTCTATAAAATGGAGGATACGACGCCTTGCTGGCTAAGTCTTTACCGATGGCTGACTAAGGCTATAACGACGACATATTGTTGTCGCCATATATAACGACAAATACTATTGGCATTGATATAGATATAACAAGGCATTTTTAGCGGTGACCATAATCTGTCGCTATGCTGTCACTAAAGCTTTACCGACGCGCTTAACACATTTACTGATGAAAACGTTTATTGCTAAACACTGTTCATTATATATCAAAGAAATTATAATACCTAGAAGTTAATGTTCATTTACCAAAATAAAGTCTATCAGACTTCTGAAGTACGACCAAGGATTTATTTCTTATTTGTTCTCATTTATTTTTTATAAACTTTACAAATGGAAGAAAAGAAGAGTAATTATAACTTTTCGTCTCTCTCATTTCATTCATATATTAAATAATAGCTACAATACATGTCATGTTTTGTAACATGTTGCTATTATTAATCGTTTTTTTTTTTTTTAGAAATAGAAGATGATTATATTAATAAAAAGAAAAGACATAGGTATCATCTACCCCAATATTACCAGCTAATACTTGGATATCATCAACAACGAGATTATCAAAGAGTACCACTACTGCATTTGCCATTGATATATATTAAAAGAACGAAAAAGTTCATCTCATAAATCAATATTCGAAGCAATACCATTAATTAAATTAATAGAATTCGCTATCAATTCCTAGTCAAACAAAATAAAAATGCTATAGTACTTAACTAATTATATTATTTCTTATAGCTCTTTGTATTATGAATAATATGTCAATTCAGTTTAGCGTTCAAATCTCACGATTACAATAAAAAAATATCAAATTTAAATCTTTATTTTTTCTTCTTTTTATTGCATATAAAAATGAGAAGGATGGTGCTGCATATAAAGGGCCATAGGAGAACATATTCTATTCCTTTGCAGTGGCTAATTTAATGTCCACTTTTACATATGCATGGGACTGTTACTTTTAAACAAAGTCTTTTACAAAAAAATTTGGTCTAAAAAACCTTTAAAGAATGCGAGTAAATGTGCACCTTCAGATTGAAATCTAGTGGGTTTTCTTCGCTGTCCTTCATGCATTTTGGTTAACTTTTAGTTCTTTTCTTTAGCTATTAAAAATGGTCCAGATTTTGTTAAAGAGGAAAATAAAGGTAAAGGGAAAAAGAAAAGAGGTTTTGTGTTGACATCAAAAGCCACAAGCATGGACATATATATGAGCAAAAATTAAGGTGTAGATATCAGCCTCGCAAGAAAGCTATATAAACTCTAAGGCGAGAATCAAGAATAAAGAGCCAAGAAAAGGCTCCATCTCGATTGTCAAACATCAAATGGTTCTGATTCCCTGAATTAAGTGGTTTTTTAAGATCATCTACAATGTTCCATACATTAAATTTGGATATGATTGCTTCTAAGATTTAGCTAATAATTTAGAGTAATTTAGAACGTGCCGAGCAGATTTCTTTTAAATAGAAAAATACTATATAAATTTTTTTAATATAACTGCATATTTAAAGTTTGGATTGAAAATTTTAATTAAATTAAAAGAGATTCTTACTGTTTTATTTATTATAATATATTATAGAACAAATATGTAAGGATCAAATATATTCAATTTAATTTTTTTTAGCAAATAGCCCTTTGAACTTATGTTCGACTGTTAAATACATCGAATTTAAATTTTCTTCAGCAAATAACCTCATGAAATTGTGTCTAAGTATAAAATACATTCAATTTAAACAACTTCTCTTGAAATTGTGTTTAGAAGTTAAATAGACCCAATTTAAAATTTTTCTAAAAATTGAAATAACATTAGATTTTTAAGGTTTTAATTAAACTATTACAATTAAAAATAATATTTATTTCATTAATTTACTGATAAAATATCTAATGATATGCTATATAAAATCGTGTGATAAATTTTAAAATTTAGATTTAATTGACTTAAAAATGACAAGTTAGAAGTCTATTTATTAATTAATTTATTTAATTCCTAGAAAATTAAAATTTGATTTATTTAATTCTTAAAAAGTTAAAGTTTGACTTATTTAATATTTAATATTTTTAGTTAATTAGATTTAAATTTAAAATCTTACCAAATACGCTTTTACATAACAGGTTATTAGATACTATATCAGTAAATTAATAAAATAAATATTACTTTTAATTTTTATAATTTAAATAAAATTTAAAAATATAATATAATTTTATTTTTTTAAAAAATTTAAATTAAATGAATTTAATTTTTAAACATAAATTTAGAAGATTATTTATAGAAAAATTTAAATTAAATATATTTAATGTTTTGACATAAATTTAGAGAGTTATTTATTAAAAAAAAATTATGTATATAATTCTGAATATAAATTCAGGACCAATTTAACCCTTTGTCTATATATTTAAGCATAAGCGCGTAAAAGTTGATGTTTCCATTGAGCTATAATTGTATAATTCGAGAAGCACTTTTGCTTTGCCGACCCAAAGGTTTAAACCAATAGAATGAAATATAAAATTTAGACACCGATGAATCTGGTTAACTTTGTCCGAGTGAAAAAGCAAAGACACGTGTCACGTGAGTTTTGTGGCGTGACACACGGGTGCAGTAGATATCAAATTCTGACAATCCAATCACAATGTCCGAGTCAGGTCATTATAAAAAAATTATGAATTGATAAAACATTTTTTATGAAAATCTTCTATTTACTAATTTAAAATAGTTTAAAGAAACATTATTTAAAAATTTAAATATAATAATTCATTTAAAATTTAAACTAAGAATTTTAGTCAAATTAAAATTTTTTTACTATTTTATTTATACGATCTTGGGTTATATTAAAACTAGTTTAATATTTGTATTTTATGCAAAATTTAATTAAATATTTTATTAATAAATTATATATATTTTAATTATAAATTAATTGTATATTCATATTTTATAACTAAATTTATTATACTTTATATAATAATTATATTAGTAAATTTTTATTTAATTTATTATTATTTTAACATAAAATGAATAATTAATAGAGTATTTATATTAAATATTTTCTATCAATATTAGTTTGTATCTCGAAGTATAAATATAATAACTATTTTAGCTTATATAAAGTAGATATTGTAACAATAGAGTTGACCAGTTCTGATTTTAATTAATTTTTAAGAATAAAAAATTAATTAAAATTAATTACTTTTCATGAGTTGGAACCGGAACTAATCAAGAAAAAGTGATCTTGGGTCTCCTAATTTTTGGCCGGTTCAGATTTATTTTGATAAGTTTAGTTCTATTTATCCAATTTATAATTTTTTTGCTTAAATATTAAAAATTAATATAAAAAATATGAAAATATATGAAATGTAAAAAGAAATAAAAAAATACTCAACTGTAATTTTATTGATAATATAAAATATGCATTAAGAAATATAATTATTTATTCATTACTAATTAAATCTCAGTTATATAAATTAAAATTGAAGAATAGAAGCATAAAGAAAAAAAAAAGGTGACGCGGTTTAAAAGAAAAAATTTAAATAGCTTCAATATCTTTTTATAAAAATAGAGTTTTCCCTTTTCTATTTTAAAGTTGTTTGTAGGTAGAAATCATAAAATATTATAAATTATATAATCTTTAGATTTTCTTTTATAATTAAGAAAAAAATAAAAGCTATAAAAAATACAAATTCTATATTAAAATGAGTAAAATAAAAATAAAAAAGTAATTAAACTATAAAAATAAAAAGAAAAACACAAAATTCATCAAATGAAGTCAAATTAATAAATAAAGAAAAAATATATCAAATGAATAATAAAGTTTAAAATAAAATTTTATAATATAGTAAGAAATATTATATGAAAATAAATTAAAATAATATTTAAAAATACATACAGAAATTAAAATTTAAAATATTGCAAGTATAGATTAAAATAGAAAAGTACGTTTTATAAAAGAAATGATAAATGCCAAGTTGTGGTTATAACTACTTTTTTTTTTTGTTTCAGCTTCTATATATATATATATATTATTTACTGAAATTTTTATATAGTCTTTTCATAATATGGAGCTTGAATTTATATAGAGGTCCGATCTTACCTTTGCAAAAATTATCATTTAGAAATAAAGTTTAATTCAGCCTAACTTTGTTGTTTGGGTTCAATTTAATACTTTTCTAAATTTATGGACATATTTAACTCAAATTAGTCTTATTTTTTTTTATAAAAATAAGAGTGTATACAATAAAAGATTATTTTTTATATTAAATTATTTAAATTAAAAAATCTATTTCGATATTTAAATAAATACTATAAAAAAATAAATATTGCTATAGTTTCTTTATTATTATCTTTTTAATAATAACAGTGATGGTGGTGCCGAAGATGATAGAAGTGAGAGCAACTTCGACGAAAATAATGATAGTAATAGCAATTTATTGTTTAATTATATTGATCGTACTAAAATTATAAAATAGTTTGTAAGTAATATTATAAATTTTTTAATTATTTTTTATTTTCAAAAGAGAGTAACTCTTATTTTTTTATTTAAAATATAATTAATTTGTGCTAAGTATATAAATATTTGAGCTAAATAATTTATAAATTTAAAAAATAACTAAATTGAACTTATATTAACTTATTCTTATAATTTATTAAGGAAGATTTTCTAAGGTAGAGGTCTTACCTAATTACCTTTGCCGAGAGAGATTTTGGGAGATAGAAATCATTCATTTTTTATATACACAATGAGTTCTAATATAATATGGGGAGCACTTTTGCCATTCTAAAACGTTTAGAATAATAGTAAAAAAAATATAAGATTTGGACATTATGTAATGTCTTAATTTCCTTTTCTTTGAAGAAAGTAAAAATCGTATTTAATACATATGGGAATTTTTAACTCTAATATATTATAGGTCAAATAAAAGCATATCTAGAGATTTTAAATTTAAGTTGTAAGGATATCATTTCATGGAAAAGAAGAAGAAAGGATAATTAACTATTAACTGAAGGTGATTTTTCCAGAATATATCCCGAGTGGCAATCAAACTTTAGATATTGTTTTCCTGTGGAAGAAAAAAAGAAAAAGAAAATATCAGTATGTACAAATTGTTAATGCAACTAATACGTAACACTGGTCAAGGAGGCATCATTGGACGGTTAACTAGGGTACATGAATTATGGGTCTAAGAGTGAGAAGAGTACATTATCGAAGTGGAGACACTAATGGATAAAAGATTCTGCTTTGGCTATAAGCTTTCATCTTTACACTTCATGGACAAACAAAGAAAAAAAGAAAGCTGTCAAAGAAGCTTTGGAATGAGAACCAATTAATTATCTGTCCTTTCTTTTGATTAATTATTTTAATGAATCTCAATTATATGAAATGAGAATTATAATCTCTAAAGGACTAATTATTTTAATATCTAAACTTTTATGTATTATAAAATTTTCTTGACAAATAATTTAATTTTTAATTTTTTAATTAAAATACAATTTAATCATTAAAATAACTCAATCACAGTGGTTCTTTTCTAACATATTATATTTATAAGAAAATGAGATGAATTACCGAATGAATGGCGATTTAAAACATACTGTTTAATTCAATTAACCATAAAAATTCTATGTAAATAAATTTTTTTACTGTATTAATAAAATTTTTTAAACTTTATACCCACTTAACAGAGAGAGAAAACTTTATCTTTTAGAGTTTATGGTCCATTTTTCTTCGCAGACATTCGATTTATTGTTAGCAATTATTGTAGCTGTGCGATTTGATGGAGTGAGACAAAGCACAACAATCATTGTTTGTTCAAAATGAAGTTTTCAACTATAAAAGCAAAGACATTAACAAGTAACAATTTTGAACCTTTATTTAGTACAATGTGAAGATAGAACTATTACTTTTAAGGATTTACTTGGAAAAAAATAACTAATAATTTAAAATTGATACATTAAAGTCTCAAAATTTGGAAAAAATAATTTATTATGCAATTTTTAAATCTTACATGGAAAATTGATTTGTTTACAAGTGGTTAGTGGAAATAGAATATATGTTAAAGTAATATGGTTGATGACATCAGCTTATGACATTTATTTTGCGTAAATTTCATAAGTCTGATGTAGTTTAGAGTTTTGAACATCTTTTGATATATTTTAATATTTGAGATGCAACATGGATTTATATACTATAAAACTCCATTATAGAGGGTTATTTTTCGATATTGAACTAAGCATAATATAATTTATTGGTAGAAAAATTATATAATAATTATAATTCTAATAGGATTGGTTATCTTAATGTTGTTAGTGATCAAAAAGTTATGCTAGCACTATCAAAATAACCTACATGGAGCTTATTTAAAATATATTTTGTTTCTTCCATGATGATAAAAGAGTTATGGAGATGCTAGGCTGTGTTAGGAATGGGATAATTTATGTACATGTGGAGGCTGAGTTGATCGTAGAGCATGAAGGAGAGAATATTCTCATCATGGAAATTAGAGATTTAAAATTACATGAAGCCTAATGATGAGACTATCTAATTGGCTAATAGTCAAAAGGAGAAAAGAAACTTTTTGGTCCCCAAACACCAAAAAGAATTGCTCAAAGACTAGAAAAAAGGCCAAAAAGCCTAAGTCTAAAATCTCAGTACGCACGGGCTCAACATGAACACACGTGAGTCCAATTACACCCATAAGATTAGAGTACAGCCCTGGGGGCATGGGCCTCTAGCTCAGCCCTGTATTAGTTCAATGTGACCCCGGGTGAAGTCAGGCTAAGCCAATGCGAGGTCAGTCAATGTTAGTCTAAGTGCATTGTCACATGGTTTAATCCTTTATTTTGATCTTAACAAACAAATTGAAGATTTGATCTAATGATCTTTCAAGTATTGATATTATATAATAATCCAAGTATAGTTTCTTCAAAATTGCAACTGCACTAATAGGGTGCGACTGTAAAAAGTAACATTTTCATGGTAGAGATTTCAAGTCTATAAAAGCTCAAAATTGGGACTGCATCAGAATGGGCGGGATCGTGAAAAGTAGAAGTTTCAAGGCAGAAGGAAATGGCTTAGAATGCTTAGACTCGTGACTGCATCATAAGTGGGTGCAACCGCGAAACTTGAAGTCTGAAGTAACTGTTACGAACCGCCAAAGGTAATATTGGAGAGCCAACAATGCCATGCCACTGCATTAGATTGTCGTTAAGGCATTTCAAGATTTGTGACGATGATTTTACATTCTAACCAGTGCATCTAATGCACCGTCTTAAAGCAAACTATGAAGATTTTTAGGAATAATTGTGCAACGGCTCTTTGAGATTTTAGGCTACAAAAACCATATCAAATGACCATTATTGATTAATCAACCAACAACCTCCAAATTTCTATACTATTGTGTATTCAATATTTCTCATTCTTGTAATTAATTTCTTGAATATTTGTTATAAGAGCTTGAATGCTCTTGTGAGGTTTGAGTGTTAGTCTAAGTACTTGGATAAGGTTTAAGGGTTAGCCGAGAAAAAACTCTTGTAAGGGTTATGTGTTAGTCACTAAAACATAAAGTGTAGACTTTAATATGAGCCATAAAACACTAAGTTGGGAGTGAGCTTGAAAAACTCAATTTTGTAAAGATTGACAATATAGTGAATTCCCGATTGTGAATTGGAGAGTGGACGTGGAGTTTGTTAACACCCGAACAACTATAATTTCTTCCGTCTTATTCTCTATACCCTTTTAACCTTTTCTTAAAATAAATATTTAATTTCCTATCCTTCTCTATTCACCAATTCAACCTCCCCTTCTTGGTTTATAAAGGCAAATAGGTGAGACACGCTTTGAGCCTGCATGTGTTCAATTTAGGTAAAAGTCTCACCAAATGAATACACCTCACATATAATAAATAAGAAAATTTGACTTAACAATTGTTGTGATCACCCCACATGTTGTATAAAATAAATAAAGCTTACCAAAGTAAGCTCTTGCGTTTCACTATATGTTCACCTCAAGTGCTAAGGAAAAAATAAATCTGTCACCTAGAATAAGATTAATAAAAATTACAAAATGACATGGACACCAAAGGATGCAAGAGAAAAACCTAAGGCACTAAAGCGCCTTTTGACTAGGATTAGTAAAGGCACCAACATGCTTTCCTTCCAGGGATAGTCAAGGTACTTAAATACCTTCGCCTTAGGTTTGCCTCTTATTTGCTCACTTTACATGCTAAAAAGATAAAAAGAGGTTATGAATAAAAAGAATATAGGATAAAATTGGTTAAGATAATATTATTAGGATAGGCAAAGGCTCATCTACTCTAGTGGAGGCTAGGTGTTACAACCTAGGTGGATAAGGGTTCTTTTAAAAACCTGCACTATTCGTACCTAACTTCCTAAACCTAGAATCTCTGACTTTAAAGAGGGAAAAACTTAGACTTTCCGCAAAGGATATAAAGCCATCATCCTCAGTCCTAGATATGACTTGATCTTTTCGGGTGGCGGCTCCTTCGTTGAATGGTCTTAAGGCCTTCTGTAATATCTTAGGACCCTTAATTGAATAACTCATTTCAAAATGGGCCTACTACAAAGAATAATTCCTTAAGACGATGACAAGGCTGCATCATCGCTTGGGGTCGGCCCTTAAGAGTCGCTCACATTAGTGACTCCACTGAGGGCTCGAGAAGTTGATTTCGAGGAATAGACGAGTTTTTGCCTTTCCTAACACTATTAACTTAACATTGAATTGCATTTGCATTAGCATTAAGAAGACCTGTATTCATGGTGGCTTCGGTGCAAGGGATATCCATGTTCCTAATGCGCGCTATCCATATTTCTATATTCATCAAGTAATATAATGATGAATAAGAGTATCATTCCACTAGGGACCTAATTGTGAATAGTACCTTCAATCATACATTAATGTTTAACAATCAAAATATTGTTTGGGTGTAATAATATTTAAAAGTAAAACAATCTTGAGAATAAAAATTTAAAATAATTGGTAAGCTTATCAAGGATAAAGCCTATTTAGGTAATGAATCTCCTTAATAAGTTAAGTATTTGGTGAACAAACAACAATTAATTCAAATAAAGAGTTGAGTTGGCATTCCATAAAATTAAGTTTAAACATTTTTCAAGTGATTATACTCTTAATTCCTAAGAGGAGGGAGAAGAATCTCTTCTGAAATCCACTCACTTAAGTCATGTATTAAGATTAAGGAACTATTGAACCAAAGGATCTTGTAGATCTATCTCTAGTATCCCAATCAATCCTTAATTCTTAAGATGTGATCAATTTATAAAAGTTATCTCTAATCAGTTTATGAAAATAAATTCCAATCAATTTGTCGACTTATCAATTGAAATAGATAATTAAGCAATCAGAGGAATAAAACAACTCATAGAAAAGATTAATTACATTCACTTTAAATCAATCCATACAAAATAACTAGGGTGCATCAAAACTCAAATAGTAAGAAAATTAGTTCCTAAACATTACAGTAAAGAAATAAAGATTAGGGAAAGAAGATCTCAAACTGGACATGGAATAGTAGAAATGAAAATCTTCAATCTTCAATCTTAGACAATTATGAAGGAATTGATGTTCTTTCTTGAGAAATAGCAATCAAAACCCTAAAAATAAAAAGGCAATGAAGATTCTAAGTGTTTCTCTATCTAGAAATGAAAATATGATGAAACTCTCATAACACAACCCTAAAAGTTCCTATTAAATAGTGTGTTTTTATGATGCAAATGGGGACCACACGGGCACCACACGACCTTGTGGCTTCCTTAGCTCAAAATGACCTGATCTTTTCGGGTGGCGGCTCCTTCCTTGAATGGTCGTAAGGCCTTTTGTAATCTCTTAGGATCCTTAACTGAATAACTCATTTCCAAATGGGTCTACTACAAAGAATAATTCCTTAAGACGGTGACAAGGCCGCATCATTGGGGTTGGCCCTTAAGAGCCGCTCACACTAGTGACTCTACTGAGGGCTCGAGAAGTTGATTTCGAGGAATGGATGAGTTTTTGCCTTGCCTAACACTATTAACTTAACATAGAATTGCATTTGCATTAGCATTAAGAAGACCTGTATTCATGGTGGCTTCGGTGCAAAAAATATCCATGTTCCTGATGCGCGCTATCCATGTTTCTATATTCATCAAGTAATATAATGATGAATAAGAGTATCATTCCACTAGGGACCTAATTGTGAATAGTACCTTTAATCATATATTAATGTTTAGCAATCAAAATGTTGTTTGGGTGTAATAATATTTAAAAGTAAAACAATCTTGAGAATAAAAATTTAAAACAATTGGTAAGCTTATCAAGGATAAAGCCTATTTAGATAATAAATTCCCTTAATAAATTAAGTATTTGGTGAAATAAACAACTATAATTCAAATAAAGAGTTGAGTTGGCATTCCACAAAATTAAGTTTAAACATTTTTCAAGTGATTATACTCCTAATTCCTAAGAGGAGGGAGAGGAATCTCTTCTGAAACCCACTCACTTAAGTCATGTATTAAGATTAATGAACTATTAAACTAAAGGATCTTGTAGATCTATCTCTAGTATCCCAATTAGTCCTTAATTCTTAAGATGTGATCAATTCATAAAAGTTATCTCTAATCAGTTTATGAAAATAAATTCCAATCAATACGTCGACTTATCAATTGAAATAGATAACTAAGCAATCAAAGGAACAAAACAACTTATAGAAAAGATTAATTACATTCACTTTAAATCAATCCATACAAAATAAGTAGGGTTCATCAAAACTCAAATAGCAAGAAAATTAGTTCTGAAACATTACATTAAAGAAATAAAGATTAGGAAAAGAAGATCTAAAACTAGTTATGGAATATAGAAATGAAAATCTTCAATCTTCAATCTTAGACAATTATGAAGGAATTGATGTTCTTTCTTGAGAAATAGCAATCAAAACCCTAAAAATAAAAAGACAATGAAGTTTCTAAGTGTTTCTCTATCTAGAAATGAAAATATGACGAAACTCTCACAAAACAACCCTAAAAGTTCAAATTAAATAGTGTGTTTTTATGATCCACATGGGGACCACACGGGCACCACATGACTATGTGGCGTCCTTAGCTCAAAATCGCCCTTGAGACAATCCTCTGCTTACACGGGAAGGGCACATGGCATGTCTTCTGCCGTGCTATGTCTTGGATAATCTGCCATTTTTTTCATCTCACATGGGAAAGCCACACGGGCGTGTGCTTCCCGTGTCATACACTCCTTCAATATGCCAATTTCTACATATCACACGGGAAGGCCACACGAGTAAGTTCTTCCCATATCATGCCCATGTGATTCTCTATTCCTTGATAAACAAGAGCTCCTTGACTGATTTTTGTGTATTTTGATGCCAAAACTTCTCCTTGTCATGCAAGCTTACCAAATACCTAAAAAGGACTAAAAGCAAACTCTAACAAACAAACTAAACTCAATTTAAGGGGAAATTAAGATAAAATAAGACTCAAAAGTAAGTGCTTCTAGCACTTATCAAATTCTCCCACACTTGAACAATTACTTGTCCTCAAGTAAATAGAATAGAATCAAAAATAAAGAAATGACAAGCTCTCTCTTCAATAAATAGATATCAAATAATATCAAGGCTAATAATTCATATTATCACGACCTAGAATCATTAGCCAATAATCGATCCTTAAATAAAATACCAACATTTAGGGCAGTCTCATAATAGGCAGCAATGAAAATTGAAACCTTGTGATCTAAAGTTAGGGGAATGAGCATTACTTCCAAATAACCCAAAATCTCGAAGAAATTAGAGATAAAGATTTTCCCCCTGTGCACAAAATAAATTCTCATGAAGCGCAATTAGTTATGTTTCTTTTTTTCAGAGATATACGCATATTAAAAAACGTGATTCTAGCCTTTCAATGCGAGTGTAGACATTTGTGACGCCAATTCCCGGTTACTTAATTAGAGTCACAAATCCAAATAGCTACTTATATTCTTGGGTTTCCTTTAAATTATTTATTTTTATTTCGAACCCTTTTGAAGCGAAATAGAGTGAAAAACTCTTAGCATTGTATTTTTGTTATTTTTTTAACATTTCAAAAGAAAAAGAGAGTACACAGGGGTATTGAATGTGTCTACTCGATAAAATTAAGTGAAATTTGAAAACTAATGCTCATAAACATAACTAAAGTTTCAAGATATAAAAATAATGCAACACAATTGTGACGAGCTGGAACCAGATCACATGAGATATTGTCCGCTTTGGCCCCCATTAGCCTCACTGTTTTGTCCCTTTGGCGAGTTCGAGAGCTTCGTAAGAGGTCACCCATCCTGGAATTTCTTTGAACTAAGCACGTTTAACTTTAGAGTTCCTACAACTCCACAGCCAAACAACCAAAAGGTGCCTCATGTGATTAGTCTTTAACTCTTTACATATATGTTATTAACCATTCCCAGCCCCATTTTGATGTGCAATTCGATTCATTCATGTACCATTCATTCATGTACCCCCGTACCTTGGAATGCTGCCATCCTAGAAGCCTGCCAGAAGCTGCCACTCCTTGTCCAGGCATCCTATCCTTGCCCTAACGTCCACTTCCCGCCCTCATCGGACCACTTCTTTAGGTCAGGCTGTCATATGCCCACCAGCTCCCGCATGGTTCGTCCTTGAACCACATATCTACTAGAAGGGTCATGCTCTGATACCATTCGTAATGAGTCGGAACCAGATCACACGAGATATTCTCCACTTTGGCCCCCACTGGCTTTACGTTTTGTCCCTTTAGCGGGTTCGAGAACTTTCCAAGAGGTCACCCATCTTGGAATTTCTCTGAACCAAGCACGTCTAACTTTGGAGTTCCTACAACTCCACGGCCAAACAACCAAAAGGTGCCTCATGTGATTAGTTCTCTAACTCTTTACGTATATGTTATCAAGCATTCTCCGCCCTATTTCGATGTGCAATTCGATTCATTCATGTACCCCCGTACCTTAGAGTGCTGCCATCCTAGAAGCCTGCCAGAAGCTGCTGCTCCTTGTCTAGGCATCCTATCCTTGCCCCGGCATCCACTTCGCGCCCTCATCGGATCACTTCTCTATGTCAGGCTGTCACAAATACAAATCAAAAACCCTAACATGGATACCAAGTTCAATTTACAATTCAAAGCCAAATCAACTAAACCGCAATTCAATAAACAACTAACCAAATTTATTATTTTGAACTTATAAATTCGAGAGAGAGAAAATTATAACAAGTGATTAATTAAATTCAATAAGCTTAACAAAGATCAATCATAACTAAATAAGCAAAAGACAACAAAAGCTTCCCCCACACTTATTAGACACATTGTCCTCAACTTGTCTATAAAAACTGAAAGAAACAATGGGAAAGGAATTGCTTCCCTAGAAGTAAGCAAATTTTAGAATTTCGAGTCCAAAACTTTAAGGTACATGTTCCGTTGTAGATTTTAGAATTTTGAGTCCAAAACTTTGAGGTACGTGTTCCACTAAAACATGCTAAACACAATGACAAGTGCAAAGATAGTAGGAGATCATAATAACATACTAAAGTAGGGAACCAAATTACTTCGAAATAAAACCAAATAAAAAATTTCAAACAAGAAAATTAAATTGTGTAGAAATTAAAACAGTTCTAATTCAAAACATAACAAAATAGAAACAAAAGCAAAGCAAATCAACTAAATTATTCAAAATACATAATAAATTAAAACAAAATTAGCATTTAGCTCGCTATTCCATCATCATCATCATCGTCGTTGTCCTCCTCATGGCTATCTTCAGAATCAATTTCATGAGCCGCTTCATCATCTGGCTGTACTTGATGAGGTTGATAAGAACTCGGTGGAGGTCACAGTGGGGCATATCCTTGTGACTGCCAATAATGCACCATCGAGTTTTGGAGCCAGTCCATGTTCATTTGTTGACGACGCATCATTTCCTGTTGATTCCAAAGATCCCCAGCATTTGGACTTGATTATTAAGCAGCTTATTGTCATGGCATTTAAGCCCATGCAATTGCATTTCCAATCTGCAAATTTGCTGCTCAAATTCTGTCCTCTTCCAATCCTCATCCATCTGCACAAAGTTGTAAGCCATCCAATCTTTATAAGGCTCACCTCTAAAAGGCGGGGGGATAGAAAGAAGAGGACGATGGTCTATGTGCTTGGGGAGTAGTTAAATGACTCGGGGTATCGATGGTGAATGCTGGTGGCCCAATTGGCAAGTCAAACTAAAAATCATCTTGAGGTTGAGGTATGTTAGGTAGAATGAGTTTGTCCTTGTCCATACCCTACAAGGTTTCAAGACCCATCAATTTTGGTAACCCATCCGGTGTCATTGTTGAAAGTCTATAAAGAACTTGCAAATTCTTAGCTAACCTTGTTATATACATTCCACCTCACCAATACCCCTTATCCAATTTCTTGGCTTGCCCTAGCAAATACACCAATAAACTCAAAGCCATATTGCACCATATACCTCATTTAGACATGTCAAGTAAAATAAGTCCAGTTGAGTACAATGTCTTCCGCTCTCTCCTTTACCCCTGATTGCGTTAGTCAATAATAAATGCATAAAACTTAGTGGAAAGGAATCAAAAGCAGAGGCTTAGATTTCGAGGTCACATAACTAAGAGTGCATTTGGTGCCAAGTTTGCCCAAACCCCTTCAATAGTGCAATTTCTAAAGAACTTGAAAGGCATATGCCTATATTCATTGAACACACTTCTTCTTCCGTGTAGATACCCATTGCAATGGTGAACTCATTTACTGCATATCAAAATATTTTCTATCCAACCGAAACTTTACTATCTTACTCATACGATCAATCCTTAAGCTGAACTTGAAGCATAGAGTACACAAAAACTTGATGGTGATCTCTCTAAAAGTTGGTTCCAAAATCTCAAAAAATCTCTTCCATACCGCTTGGTTTATCCATCCTCTAATTTGCTCCTTAAAGCCAATAGACCTTATAAACTCCTAATCGAAGTGACGAGTTGGGCAATATTTCTTGTTGGCCAGATTCTTAAACCGTGCTCGGTAGACATTGTTTGTGAATTACACTGATGGGTGATTGCAGTCAAAAGAAACCAATGGGGCAGCCTAAGGAGGGGCTTATGATGAAGAACTTCCACTCCTAGGACGTTAGTTGGGGATTTGTGAAGAAGTTCACTTCTTAGAGGCATTTTTCTTGGATTCCATTTTGAAGAAGAGGAGTAAAGAAGGAAAAGTGAAAGAGATAGAGAAAAGAAAAGGGGTGAATAGTGTGTTAAGAAGGAAAATAGCTTTTGAAGGCAAAGGAGTGAGAAAAGATGAGAGAAAGATGATGAAGTTTTAGAGAGAAGAGAGATAGGCGGCTAGGGTTATGCAATAAGTGAGAAAATAAAAAATAATTTTTATATTGTGCGTTTTGTAATTCCACATGGGAAGAGACACAGGCATGTGGCTCCCCATGTGGTGTCTTCACATTCCAGCATTTGAATTACACGGGAGGGACACGGGTGTGTCACCTCCTCATGTGATGTAGGAAGGGCTTTGGGAGGTTTTCTTAATTTTATACGGGAGGGGAGACAGGCGTGTCACCTTCCCGTGTCACTTGCATTTCTTCTCAGCCAGTTCCCCGTATTCCACACGGGAAGAGACACAACTGTGTGGCTCCTTGTGTAGCATAGAGTTTCAAGTAAATTCCTAATATACCTTTGAATGGAATCATGCAATTAGCTCCCATATGCCTTATTCACTTAATAATAAAGTTGACAAACCAATAATTCACATAAAACGTAGATGCAACTTGATTTAAAAGAAATTGAATTTATCAAAAAGCATAAAGAACTTAGCCAGAATTAAGATAACTCGTCTCCAAACCTTAAACAAAAACTAAAGAACAATCAACTAACTAATCATAAGAATTTATTAACTAGAGCTAAAAGACCAAACTATTCCAACGGTTTCCTTGGGCGCCCTTTCCCTCTCTTAACCTTAAGAGGTTTTTTAACCTTTTTTGGACGTCATTGTCCTCTCTTAGGTGTCGAGATAACATGATCATGCTTCTTGGGACGACCTCGAGGTCTTAGGGTAGGTGGGGTAGCTTCTCTACATTCCCATATCTCTCTTGGTAAGCTCTCTTATGGCGTTCATTCTCCATTATTTCTTCCAAAGTGTAAACTTGTTCATTGATTTTGGGGTATGCTCTTTGATAAGTTAAGATAGCAGTAAACTCCTCTAGCCTTAGATCCCATGGTCTTCTTTTCTTATAGAATGGTACCCATCTTTTAGGAGATGTTGAATGAGGTAAGGGAAAATCCTATTTCACAATTCTATTTGGCGTGGTGTAAGTGATCGTGATCTATGCCTAGATTTAGGTGGTGATGGTGAAGGTGAAGAAAGAACATCATGTACCTAATTTTCTTAAGTGCTCATGGTAATTAGAGAGATAGGAAGAATGAAATATGTTAAAGGAAAGATAGAGGAGGTCTTATTTATAGAGCAACTCCAAGAGTTTTAGTCCTAATTGAAACTGATAGTGCTTATTGGAATAGTATTAGGATTCTAACTATCATAGCAAAACTAAACTCTTATTCCTTAAAGAAAAGGAAAATACATACAACTCTAATAGAACAACTAGTTTAATTCTAGTTAACTAAAAATCTAAAACCTTATGCGCCTTAAATGAATTAAAATGAGCTTGAATCTATGAAAAATTAAATTTAAACCTAGCAGGAATAAGGAATGGGCTAAGATCCTTAGTCCTAAAACAAAAGAAAAAGAAAATAATAATAATAAAAGCATGATTAACCAAAAATAAAAATAACAGTAAAGTCAATTAAAAAGGAAACAGTAGGTTGGCTCCTACCAAGTGCTTCTTTAACATCCTGTTAGCTAGATAAATCTGTATGAACTCACATTGACTCAAGAAGTTGGAACATTTCTTTTCCTCGATCAAACTGTCCTCCAAAATATGGTTTCGACCTATGGTCTTTAACTTTGAAATCACCCTTTTTAGAATGAGTTAACTCAACTGTTCCATATGGAAAGATTTACTTAACAACAAATGGGCATGAACAATGTGAGTTTAAGTTACCTGGAAAAGCCAAAGTCTTGAATTGAGTAAAAGCACCTTATCTCCAGCTTGAAACTCTCTCCTTGGCTTAATCCTAGCATCATGCCACTTCTTTGTGTGTTCTTTGGTTAGACGGGAATTCTCATATGCATGCAGCCTCCAATTCATTAACCTACAATTTTCTCTTCAAACCTGCACTAGCTAGACCAAGGTTAACTTGTTTAATTGTCCAAAAAGCTTTGTGCTCAATTTCAACAGGTAGATGACAAGATTTTCGATAAACTAATCTATAAAGAATAGTTCCTAGGGTTGTTTTGAACACCGTCCTATGGGCCCACGTAACATCATCTAGTTTAATGGACCAATCTTTCCTAGATGGTTTATAGTTTTCTCAAGGATCCTTTTTAAATCTCTATTGGTATTCTCTACTTAATCACTAGTTTAAGGGTGATAAGGGGTAGTGAATTTATGCGTGACTCCAACTCTCTTTAATACTTTTTCTAGCTGAGCATTACAAAAGTGTGTACCCTTATCACTAATAAGGGCCTTGGAGATGCCAAACCTGTAAAAAATCTTTTTCAAGAATTTCACTACTATCCTTGCATCATTACGAGACAAAGCTTGTGCCTCAACCCATTTAGAGACATAATCAATAGCCACCAATATATATTTATTGCTAAAAGAACTAAGAAAGGGTCCCATAAAATCTATTCTCCACACATCAAAGATTTCACATTCAAGTATATCGTGTTGGGGCATTCATTATGAGACAAGATATTACCTGTAGGTTGGCAATGGTCCCATTCTTGCACAAATGATTGGCTATCCTTAAACAGAGTTGGCTAATAGAATCTTGATTCTAAGGCTTTTTGAGCTGTTCTACTTACCCCATAATGTCCTCCAGCTGGTCCACTATGACAATGACCAACAATGCTCATAGTTACCGGTCATGCCACATGCCTCCTTATTATCCTGTATGCACATATTCTAAATATAAAAGGTTCTTCCCAAAAGTAATATTTCAAATTTGTAAAGAATTTCTTCTTTTGTTGATAAGAGTATTCTTTTGGAAGTTCCCTTGCAACTAAATAATTTGCAAAATCAGCATACCATGGTATTGAAAAATTTGAACTACCTACTAAATTTGCTATAGCATAAAACTATTCATCATGAAAGTGATAATTAATGTCCTTCTCATGTGACTTCTCTAGATGGGGGTTCTCAAGGCATGATACATAGTCATCCGCTAAGTTTTTTGCGCCTCTTTTGTATTGTATCCCTAAATTAAATTCCTGCAAAAGTAAAACCCATCTTATCAATCTTGGTTTTGTATAAGTTTTAGAGAACAAATACCTCAATGCTGAATGATCAGTGTATACTATCACTTTTGACAAAAATCAAAATTTGTCAAAAGCAAAAATAACTGCAAGCAATTCTTTTTAAGTAGTATTGTAGTTTGCCTGTGCGTCATTCATCATTTTACTTGCGTAATAGATGGGTTGAAAGTGCTTTTCTCTCCTCTAACCAAGAACGGCTCCAACTACAAAGTCACTTGCATCACACATTATCTCAAAAAGAAGACTCCAATCTGGCGCTACCATAATTGGAGCGTTAACAAGCTTGGATTTTAGAGAGGTGAAGGCTGCCATACATTCCTCATCAAATACATCCTTCTCCAAAAGTCTAGTAAGAGGTGTAGCTATTTTAGATAAGTCTTTAACAAACCTACGATAGAAACGTGCATGCCCAAGAAAACTTCTAATAACTTTGACAGATGAGATAGGTGGTGTTTTCTCAATAATCTTATTCTTTGCTCTATCCACCTCAACTTCTTTACTATAGATTTTGTATCCCAACATAATGGCTTCATGTACCATAAAATGGCATTTCTCCCAATTTAGCACCAAATTTGTCTCCTCGCATTTTATAAATACCTTCTCCAAATGCTCTAAATATTCTTTAAATAAATTTCCATGAACATAAAAGTCATCAATTAAAACTTCCATAGTATCCTCAACCGTGTCATCAAAGATAGCCATTATGCACCTCTGAAATGTGTCTAGTGCATTATACAATTCGAATGGCATTCTTCTATACGCAAAGGTTTCGAAGGGACATGTGAATGTGGTCTTTTCCTGGTCCTCAAGGGCTATTAGAATCTGAAAATACCCCGACAAACCATCTAGAAAATAGCAGCATTTATGCCTTAATAATCCCTTTAGCATTTGATCAATGAATGGTAATGGGAAATGATCTTTCCTCGTGGCATCATTCAGCTTCCTATAGTCGATGCACAACATCCATCATGTCACAATTCTTGTTGGGATTAGATCATTATTTTCATTTACCATAACTGTCATGCCTCTCTTCTTCGACACTACTTGAATTGGGCTTACCTAAGAATTGTCTTAAATGGGATAGATAATCCCAGCATCAAGAAGCTTAATCACCTTTTTTACTACTTCCTTCATGTTGGGATTGAGACGCCTTTGAGGTTGCACCACAGTTTTGAACTCTTCTTCCATAAGAATCTTATGTGTCCAAAAGGAAGAGCTGATTCTTTTTATATCTACAATTTTCCAAGCTATTGCCCTCCGCCTCCTTCTCAAGACTTCCAATAGCTTAGCCTTTTGGTCATCGAGTAATGTAGAACTGACTATTACTGGTATCTTGGATCCTTCCATCATCTATATTCCAAAATGCTCTAGAAGCTGCTTGAGTTCCAAAGAAGGAGGCTCTTTAATAAAAGGCTTTATCCTTTCCTCTTTCAGCATCTCAATATATTTGAATGATTGCTTTCTCATTGGCCTTGTCACCTCAAGGTAGGCTAACTGTTCTAAAGCTCCTGGCATTTCACAGTTTTTCTGTTCTTGTACCAAACATAACTCTAAAGGATTTTTAGCAATAATAGATGAATAATAATTCACAGTCTCATGCTAAATTCTATCATTACTAACATCCATGTCTTCAAGTACAAGCGGATGTTTCATAGCGTTAGGGATCTGAAAAGTCACTTGCTCCTCCCCTACCCTAAGAATAAGCTTACCATCATTAACATCATTGATGGCCCTAGCTGTAGCAAGAAAGGGTCTTCCTAAAATAAGGAAAACATCAATAGTTTCATCCATATCCATAACTATAAAATCCACAGGAAAAATAAACTCCTGAACCTTTACTAATAAGTCCTCAACAATATCCTTAGGGTATACAACAAATTTATCATCTAGTTGAATACTCATGAATATTGGTTTAGGTTCTCCCAGCCCTAGTTTCTTAAACAAATTATAAGGCATAACACTAATGCTAGTCCCTAAATCAATAAGTGCATTATCAATATTTTAATTACCAATAAAGCAAGGAATAGTAAAACTCCCTAGATCTTTTAACTTCTTTGGTAGTGTTCTTTGAATGATCACTGAGCTTTTTTCTGACAGTTGCACCATTGATACTTCCTCGAGTTTCCTCTTGTTAGATAGGAGTTCCTTTAAGGATTTAGCATAATTGGGCATCTGCGATAGAACTTCCACAAAAGGTATGTTAATATGCAACTGCTTAAAGAGTTTAAGAAACTTACTAAATTGTGTATCCAATTTATCCTTCTAAAGACGGGCTGGAAAGGGTATTCTTGGTTGATATTCCTTCACAAAAGGGGTAGGCTTGGCTATTGCTTCTACTTTATCCTCTACCTCAGCCTGTACACCTTTTGTTCATCATCAACCTTCTCAATCGTAGTAGAATCCTCATCTACTTCATTCAGTTTAGTTTTTAGCTCTTTACTACTTCACAACGTAATAACCTTAAGTTGCTCCTTAGGGTTGGCTTTTGTGTTGCTCGACAAACTTTCTTAGGGCCTTTCACTCAAAAGCTTTACAAAGCCTCACTTGATCCTCCAAAGTCTGAATCGAAGCTCGTTGGTTTCTAAGAGTAGTCTTAATAGTCTGAAACATTATTTTGAATGCTGAGATAAACTTCTCCATCATCTCCTCTAGATTATTCCTTCTAGGAGGAGCCTGCTGCTACTTTTACTACTGAAAACCTGAGGGTGGTGGTCTTTGATGATTCTAGTTCTCCCAAGAGAAATTTGGGTGATTTCTCCATCCTGAGTTGTAGGTATTGCTGTAGGGGTTGTTCTGCTACCTATAAGCATCTTCCACATAATCAACCTGCTTCGGCTTAGCGAAAGTATTGTCAATTTGAGAATCTTAACTTTGATGGCCACCCCCAAACAATTACAAGTCATAACTTGCGTTTGTCTTCCAGCTAAAGACATAGTCAAAGCATCCATCTTCCTGCTCATGGCCTGTAACTGTTCATTTACAGCTATCACAGGGTCTACCGTATAGATTCTACTCCCTTTGACTCAAACCTGCTCTCTTGTATTTTGCCACTGATAGTTCGTGACTGCTATATCCTTAATAAGATCTATAGCTTGCTCAGGAGTCTTATTGTTTAGTAATCCACCTACTACAACATTAATAGACTATTTACTTGTGTAATTCAATCCATTAAAGAATGTCTGAATTTGTAGCCATAAAGGTAAACCATGGTGTGGACAGCTCCTTAGTAAATCCTTGAAACATTTTGAGCAATCGTACAAATTCTCATTCTCTTACTGAAGAAATCCTGCTATATTGATGGGCTACTGATGCAACATACACCTAAGGCAGTGAACCTATCGATGCAGCCTAGCACTAGTGAGTATTAAGGTCGTATCCCTGGAGATCGGGTGAACCTAAAGTTACTACTGTTTTCTATGTTATCTAGTCTGAAATAAGGTGTGAGAAGTCTAAATTAATTAACTAATGACTATGAATGCAAATACAGGAACAAACAACAACTGACAATTGAAAGACAACCGTAACAAAAAAGAAGCAAACCCAAAAGGAACCTAATTGATGGAATTCTAAGGTTGATTTTATAAATTACCAACCTTGCTACCCGTGCCTAAATCCTGAATCAAACTCAGCTCCTCTCTCGAGCTCACCAAGTTTCTAAACCTGCACTAACATAATGGAATCTCTTCCTATCAGATTATTACAGATTAGCATTAAGCGCGATTTAGATCTATTAAGAGTTGTTAATTCTTAATCCAGTGAGTGAATTAACCTTATCTCTAAGTGTTAACTACCGATTCTTACCATTCAATTTCCAGTTGTAACAAGCATTTCTCAATGTTAAGAAACAACCCAAAAGACAATTAATTCAACGTCTCAAATTAACTGGATCAAACTTTATTACTAAACAGCAAGAAGATTACAAGAATGGCAAATAAAAATCTAATAATTAAGCACAATCCATCAACAAAGGTGAACCCCAATGGGTTCGGCAGCCCTAGCTACTCATAATAAAAGAAATAAATACAAAAGGAAATAAACAACAGAAAAGGAAATGGTACATGTAACCCCTTTTCTCTCGAATCGGAGTGGAAATGTCGTAAGCCAACTCTGAAACCAGCCTCAAGTATGGATCTCGGATGTCTCAAACAATCGTCTAGAACCTTCAATCTTTGCTTGAATCTCCCAAATCAATCCTTTGAACAGACGTTGGTTTCCCAAAATGTCAAGAGCAGAGGTGTAGAAGTAAGGGGTCGCGCACGTAGAGAAGTTCAAAAATCAGAAGCAGAACCCTGTCTCATTTTACGTGCGCCTACTTATAGGCAGAAGAGCCATAGCCCGTGCAACGGGCTATGCAATTACCCGTGTAAAAGCCTTAAATTACGCGCCAATCAAGGAATCGAATCTGACAAACATCTAATATGCATAAATCATTCATATAGCTTGGTTTCTGCCCGAAAATCAATCAGGTTCCCATCAAGGAGTCCGAAAACTTGAAAAACTCAGAAACATACCAAAGTGCGATCAAACAGGAATAAATATGACTCAAATACACGAATAAATGACTGATAAACAATCAATAAATATGCATAGAATCATCTATATCAAACTACCCCACACTTAAGCGTTTGCTAGTCCTCAAGCAATCAACAACTCACTCCTCAAACAGATACCAAATAACTCAATCAAATACTTTGCAGGAGGTTAGCTCAAAACAAGTCTCAAAACTTCGTGACAAATTTCCTCAAAATCCCCAAATCACTAAATCCTTGAGAAAGAGAACAAAGTTAATAAAGCTGCTAAAATTAAACTGATAAACCATCGAAACTGAGAATTTGAGAATCATGCCTTACAAGATATCACTCAAAACACACAAGTGTCTATAGGTGAACGAATATCGTCAAGCTCTCAACGTAAAAATATAGAAAAATGCGCTTACCATAAGCTTGCTTACAGATCCAATCTCCATTACTATGAAATAATCAATAAACATGATTAAAGGGTCTTGAGCCAGGTTGTAATGGGGTTAAGGTAGGGTATGGAGAAATATGGAAAGTAAGCTAAAAGTTGCTGAAAAATTATGCAGGTAATGCAAGAAAATAGCTAAGGATCAAATGTTGTACCAAAATTGAACACTAAGCTGCTCCAATGATCAAATGCGTATTTTTTTTATTTTTTATTTTTTTATTTTTTTTATTTTTTTATTTTATTTTTCTTAACTACTCCTGCAACAACAGATAACGCAGGATGAAGTAATACAATGCTCAATCAAAAGTAGTAAAATGATATGTACCATTTGGATTGAAGGGAGCATCTACGAAAAATCTAGTAACTTAGTGAATATATGCAAATTGATTCAAAATGAAATGCAACATAAACGTACATAATTTCCAGCAAAAATGGTAGAAAGAATGGTAGAATGAATAGAAGTGTGATAAAATAAGTGTCAAAGGTAAATTACAATGAGAGAAAAGGCTAAGGCTCAAAATGGGTTCACTAAGGGAAAAACAGGGTTAGGCTTTTGGCCAAATTGTGTAATTCCTAACTGCCCAAATCATCTCATGACTATCAAAAATTTATGTAATCTCAAAAGTCATCACAAAGCAAGTTCTAGAAACAAAAATTTTGCATAATGCTCAATAATAAAAAAGCCTCACCATTTGAATGGGATAAAATTGCATGAATTCTCAAACCAAAGTTTAAACAATCAAACAATCTAATAAGCATCAATATTAACAGTGTTCTATATCCAACATAAAGTAAAATGAAAAAAATTAAGGAAAAACACCAGTTTTACCTAGCTTGATTGAGATTAAGAGATTTGTTCATTGCCTTCTTTCAACAAGATTCAATAAAAGCTATAAGGGTATCAATTCAAAAGAGAAAAATTATCAACTACTTGATTAAAACAAAACTCAAGATAAGGATAGTAAGAATGAACTAACTCAATCAATAAGGGAAATGAAAGCAAAATAAATACAGCAGAAATAAAATTGGTACTTGCACAAAACTAAGGTACCTACCCCACACTTGAGAGAAACATTATCCTCAGTGTGAAATAAGGTAGGCACTCCAAAAAAAGGAGATAAAATACGCACAAGGAAGTAAATTATGGGAGTCCACAAAAAAGAAAACTAGAAAACTGAAAGAAAAATAGGAGAACAGAAAGAGATAAAAACTAGAAAGTCTACTGGATACTGCCCTTGATGTGTGCTTTAACACTCTAAAATATGTTAGTCCTGAAAATTACATTTGAGCATCGAGTAGGCTAACTCCTACAAAACTCAAGAATAAACACATCCCAAGCAACATCTGGTAAAAGGTTCAATAAAAGAAAATCATCTCAAAATAAAACAAACTAAAAACAAACTGAAATATCTAACTAAAAAAATAACTACATAAATAAAAGATGTCCAAAAATTAAAAAAGCATAAATAGATTCGGAAATGCCTCCGGAAGGCACTTCTTTTTGTTCAAGTCATCTAGCTGGACTCTGCAGCAGCATTCCTGCATCGCGGGCAAATTGAGAAGGTGGGCTCAATGTAAGTTGAGGCTTGAGGCATATAAGCACAAAGAGGAGGTCCAATGTGTGTGGTAGATAACCAAGGAGGTGCTCTCCGCACTGAGTTGGATGCCCATTCATCCACTCCAAATCCTGGCTAAGTGACCTGTCATAAACAAACTTGCAACTACCCTTCTCAGGTGTATCATAGCACAAAGTCTCAAATTGATACAAGTTATTTTCTTCAGATGAATAGCATATATCAATAGGGAAAGAAACATGTATAGCATCATCCATTTGTACATCTTGTGGTTGCTTATTACATGCAGGACCAATTCCATCAATACTACAAATGGCATGAACATGGTCGGTGGGAGAACTATCAAATGGGGGTAAACTAAAAGTAACACAGTCATCCCCTACATTAAGTTCTAACTTTCCCTCAAATACATCTATTTTAGCTCTAGCTGTGGTAAGGAAAGGTCTCCCCAAAATCAACGGTATACTATGCTCATTATCCATATCCATGACCAAAAAGTCCATAGGAAATATGAACTTATCTACCTTGACTAGCACATTCTCTACAATCCCCCTAGGAAGCTTAACAGAACGATCAGCTAATTGAATGCACATCCTAGTGGGTTTTGCCTCCCTTAAACCTAGCTTATTGAACAAACTAGTGGGCATGACATTTATGCTAGCCCCCAAATCAGCTAATGCATCATCAACACACAAGTTACCCAAAGTGCAAGGAGTAGTGAAACTCCTTGGATCATGACGTTTCTTTGGCAACTTGCTCTAAAACACTACTGAGCACTCTTCGTTAAGCTGAACATAGGCTACCTCCTCCAACTTCCTTTTTCTGTTAAGTATGTCCTTTAAGAACTTGGCATACTTCGACATCTGCTCTAATGCAACAATAAAAGGCAAGTTAATATGCAATTGTCTAAAAATATCTAAAAACTTACTGAACTGCTCTTGCGCTTCTACTGGTTTGACTCTAGCAGGGTAAGGAATCTTAGGTTAATATTCCCTTACTAGGATTGATTTCACCTTTTATGCCTCAGGTTCCTTAACCTTACTGCTCGCCTCAACCTGCACATCAATAGTGGAGTTGTCAAAAACAGGCTTAGAAGGAGCTGAAACTAACTTACCTGAATGCAAAGTGATGGCGTTCATGTGCTCCTTCGGGTTAGACTCAGTGGTGCTAGGGAGCGCTCCTTGTTGCCTCTTAGACAATATTTTAGAGATTTGGCCAATCTGGGTCTCCAAGTTCTGAATCGAGGCCTGTTGATTCCTAAGTGCACTATCAGTTTGCTGGAACCTCATCTTCGTAGATGTCACAAACTTCATCATAAGCTCCTCTAAATTTGATTTCTTTTCTGGTGGAGGAGGAGCTTGTGCAGGCCCAACTGGCTGTTGCTGTGGCTGCTGATGAAGTCTCTGAAAACCAGGTGGACCCTGAGCATTATTGTTCCTCCAACTGAAGTTGGGATGATTGCGCCACCTAGGGTTGTATGTGTTGCTGTAAGGGTCATTCTGTTGCCTTGGGGCATTCCCCATATAATCAACCTACTCAACATCATAAGACACAATAGAAACAGATGGAAAAGTAGAGGAAGATGAAGCAAATATACCTCCCACAGTACAGTTCGCACTGTAGTGCGGGCCACCATAAAACTCGCAGCCAACATTCGCTGCATGAATCGACATCTGGAGTTGGTTAATCTTCTTGGTCAGAAGCTCCACCTGAGCTGCCAAGGCCGCTGTAGAATCTACTTAGTTGACCACTCCTTGTCTTCCTGGTCGGTTCCTAGAGGATTGCCACTGATAATTGTTCATGGCCATTTCCTCTATCAAGTTCTGAGCTTGCTCAGGCGTCTTACTATTTAGTGCCCCACCTGTTGCAGCATCAACCATCTGCCTCATCGTAAGGTTCAACCCGCTATAGAAGGTCTGAACTTGCATCCACACTGGCAATCCGTGATATAGGCAGCATCTCAATAGGTCCTTAAACCTCTCCCATGCATCGTACATGCTTTCATCATCAAACTGCACAAAAGAAGATATGTCATTTCTAAGTTTAGCAGTTTTAGCGGGAGGAAAATACTTATATAAAATTTTTTTAGCCAACGCTTTCTAGGTAGTAATCGTCTGCTGTGGAAGAGATTGCAACAATCTCTTTGCTCTGTCCCTCAAGGAAAATGGAAACAATGTCAGCCGAATGGCGTCATCGGTTGTTCCATTTATCTTGAATGTGTCACAAATCTCCAAAAAGTTGGAGATATGAGCATTGGGATCCTCGCTAGGAAATCTTCCAAACTGCATGCTCTACTGGATCATCTGGATAACATTGGCTTTTATTTCAAAATTATTGGCTGCTATAGCAGGTCTGACTATTCTAGTTTTTGTCCCATCCAAAGATGGTCGAGCAAACTCGTACATCGTCCTCTAATTATCATCAGCCTAGGGGTTGTGATTCTCCATCACGTCAGCTCCTTGAATTTGAACTATAACTCCGTCCTCCTCATCAACTACTTGCAAACATCATCTCAATAATTCGAGAGAGCGCTCTGGGTCAGATAAGGGTTCTAAGGGATTAGGGTTAGAGCTCCTAGTCATAAACTACCTGAAACCGATAACCAAACAACCACCAATCAACAAAAATAATAAAATAAAAATAAAGAATAAATAAATAAACAGATAATGACTAAATTAACATAAAAACAATTCACTCTACTTCACCGTTACTTGTTCCCCGGCAACAGCGCCAAAAACTTGATGGGCTACTGATACAACCTACACCTAAGGCAGTGAACCTATCGATGCGGCCTAGCACTAGTGAGTATCAAGGTCGTATCCCTAGAGATCGGGTGAACCTAAGTTAGTACTGTTCGCTATGTTATCTAGTTTGAAATAAGGTGTGAGAAGTCTAAATTAATTAACTAATGACTATGAATGCAAATAAAGGAACAAATAGCAACTAACAATCGAAAGACAACCGTAACAAAAGAAGCAAACCCGAAGGGGACTTAAGTGATGGAATTCTAAGGTTGATTTTATAATTTACCAACCTTGCTACCCGTGCCTAAATCCTGAATCAAACTCGGCTCCTCTCTCGAGCTCACTGAGTTCCTAAACCTGCATTAACCTAATGGAATCTCTTCCTATCAAATTATTACAGATTAGCATTAAGCGTGATTTAGATCTATTAAAAGTTGTTAATTCTTAATCCGGCGAGTGAATTAACCTTATCTCTAAGTGTTAACTACCAGTTCTTACCATTCAATTTTCAGTTGTAACAAGCATTTCTCAATGTCAAGAAACAACCCAAAAGACAATTAATTCAACATCTTAAATTAACTGAATCAAACTTTATCACTAAACAGCAAGAAGATTACAAGAATGGCAAATAAAAATCTAATAATTAAGCACAATCCATCAACAAAGGTGAACCCCAATGGATTCGGCAGCCCTAGCTACTTATAATGAAAGAAACAAATACAAAAGGAAATAAACAAGAAAAAAGGAATAGAACATGTAACCCCTCTTCTCTCGAATCGAAGTGGAAATGTCGCAAGCCAACTCTGAAACCAGCCTCAAGTATGGATCTCAAATGTCTCGATCAATCATCTAGAACCTTCAATCTTTGCTTGAATCTCCCAAATCAATCCTAAAATGTCAAGAACAGAGGTGTAGAAGTGAGGGGTCGCGCGCATAGAGAAGTCCAGAAATCAGAAGCGGAACCCTGTCTCATTTTGCATGTGCCTACTTATAGGCAGAAGAGCCATAGCCCGTGCCACGGGCAAGGGAGGCCGTGCAAATGTGCATGGCTGTGCAACTGCCCGTGCAAAAGCCTTGAATTGTGCGCCAATCAAGGAATCGAATCCGACAAACATCTAATATGCGTAAATCATCCACATAGCTTGGTTTCTGCCCGAAAATCAATCAGTTTCCCATCAAGGAGTCCGAAAACCTGAAAAACTCAGAAACATACCAAATTGCTATCAAACAGGAATAAATATGACTTAAATATACGAACAAACGATTGATAAACAGTTAATAAATATGCATAGAATCATCTACATCATATATCATTCTTGAACTTGGTTGTCTTATAAGGTGGAGAGTATCTCTCCAAGAATTTCTCGGCCAACTGATTCCAGGTCATAAATGTCCTAGTTGGAAATGATTTCAACCACTTCTTTGGCTTATCCCTTAATGAGAATGGGAATAGCCTTAACCGAATATTATCATTTGATACCTCATTAATCTTAAAGTTATGGCAAATCTCTAAAAAATCATCTAAATGGGTGTTTGGATCCTTATTGGACAAACCTTCAAACATGCAGTTGTTTTACACTATCTGAATAATGTTGGGCTTGATCTCGAAGTTGTTGCTGCAACATTCGGCCTCATAATACTCGATGTGGCCCCATTAAAAGTTGGGTGTGCATACTCTTGCATGGTTCTCCCCCTAGATGGAGCTGCCATTCTTAATTGTCCCCCTTCTTGTTATGGTTCTCCTTCTTAATTATGATTCTGTAACTCTGCCACCATTTCGGTTAAATCTTGTTCTCAATCTTCTATTCGTTGCTTCCTCAAAGTTCTCTCCAACTCTGGTTCGTAAGCGAATAGGTCCGTTGAACTAGTTCGGGTCATACATAGATTCAAGTACCTAAAGAAAACACAAACACAACAAAGAAAAATCAAATGAAAAATAAAATAAAAATGCTAAATCACTAGCTTTTGAATTACTAATAATATCATAATAAAAAAAGAGTCCCCAATAAAGGCGCTAAAAACTTGATGCGCGTTATCCGCACACGGCAAAGTGCACCGATCACATCAAATAATATAATATGAATAAGAGTATCATTCCATTCGGGACCTAATTGTGAGTAATACCTTCAATCATACACTAATGTTTAGCAATCAAAATGTGAATAAGAGTATCATTCCATTAGGGACCTAATTGTGAGTAATACCTTCAATCATACACTAATGTTTAGCAATCAAAATGTTGTTTAGGTGTAATAATATCTAAAAGTAAAATAATCTTGAAAATAAAGATGTAAAACAACTGGTAAAGTTATCAAGGATAAAGCCTATTTAAGTAGTGAATACCCTAATAAGTTAAGTATTTAATGAAACAAACAACAATTAATTCAAATTAAGAGTTGAGTTGGCATTCTACAAAATTAGGTTATAACCTTTCTCAAGTGATTAAACCCTTAATTCCTAAGAGGAAGGAGAGGAATCTCTTCTCAAATCCACTCACTTAGATCATGCATTAAGATTAAGGAACTATTGGACCAAATGATCTTGTAGATCTATCTTTAGTATCCCAATCAATCCTCAATCCCTAAGATGTGATCAATTCATAAAAATTTATCTCTAATCAGTTTATGAAAATAAATTCCAATCAATACGCTTACTTATCAATTTAAATAGATAATTAAGAAATCAAAGGAACAAAACAACTCATAGAAAAGATTAATTGAATTAACTTTAAATCAATCCATACAAAACAAATTAGAGTTCATCAAAATCCAAATAGCAAGAAAATTAGTTTCTAAAAATCACATTAAAGGAATAAAGATTAGGGAAAGAATATCTTAAACTAGTCATGGAAGAGTAGAGATGAAAATCTTTAATCTTCAATTTTTAATCTTAGATAATAATGAAGAAATTAATTTTCTTCCTTGAGAAATACCAATCAAGACCCTAAAAATAAAAGGAAAATGAAGTTTCTAATATTTCTCTCTCTAGAAATGAAAATATGATGGAACTCTCATAAAGCAACCCTAAAAGTTCCTTTAAATAGTGTGTTTTTATGATTCACACGGGACCATATGGGCACAACACGCCGTGTGGTGTTCTTAGCTTAAAATCTCTCATAAGAAATCCTCTGGTTACATGGGAAGGGCACACGGGCATGTTGTGTCTACCATTATTTCATGTCACACGGGAAAGCCATACGGGTGTATGCTTCCTGTGCCGTGCACTCCTTCAATCTGCCAATTTCTACATATATCACGAGAAGGCCACATGGGCAAGTTCTTCTACTGTCGTGCCTGTGGGGATTCTCTATTCCTTTGATAAACAAGAGTCGTTGGCTGATTTTCATGTATTTTGATGCCAAAAATTCTTCTTATCATGCAGCTTGCCAAATACTTAAAGAGGATTAAAAATAAACTCTAACTAATAAATTAAACTCAATTTAAGGTGAAAGGTAGAAGAACTAGAGTGCATGTTCTCTCGTCACTAGTCACTATGCTTGAAGGTTAGCAAGCTTGTCCCGAGGTCACTCAAACTTAAGTGCTTCTAGCACTTATTAGTTCTACTCGAATAGGAGATGACTTACACTAGTGATGATCACCATCCTTAGCCCATATTAGGGGGATACAAACTTATCATCTTGATTAATGTCAGTACAACTCCTAGGTAATTATAAAAAGGGATAAGTTTCTCTGAAGTATAAAAGGTATTCCTTGCCAAGGGAAAACTCAACCTTTATTACCAAGATAAAGCTCATATAGTAAGCTTTAGTTCTCTCCACTAGGATTCACCACACAATCTGTGTTTGTCCTTATGAACTAAGAAAGGGAATTGAATTGGTGAATAGTTTGGATGGTTGGAAATTTAAAAAATTGATAATAGAAGGGAAAGAAGTAGAGAAGAAAGAATAACCATAAATTCTATAGTAGTTCAGGTATTATCAAAGCCTTCACCAATCTTCAATTAGGTATTCATTATATACTCAGTCAATTACAAATGAGTTTTCCCAAGCTCGCTCCAAACTTACTGTTTAGGGCTCACACCAAATTTTTTAAAATTATGTTTTATGGCTCACACACAACCTTTTTAAGAGTTTTACCTAGGCTAACTCTCACAAGAGCATTCAAGCTTTTATAATAACCAAAGATTGTAAAATTAATTGTAAGAAGAAAGAAAGTTAATGCATAATAATTGTAGCCTTTTAGAGGTTGTTAATCAACCATTTAAGACCTTTTGAGGTTTTTTTTATAGCTTACGCTCCTCAAAGAGTTGTTATAAGTATATCCCCAAAACACACAATCTTTTGCTTTAAGATAGTGCATTAAATATACTGTTAGAGTGCAAATCGTGGTTACGCTTCTTGCATCACAGTCATGAATATTAAAAAGTCTTTAACGACTATCTAATATGGTATAGAGACATTGGCTGCTTCAAATATAATCACTGGCGGTTTGCAACGGTTATTAACCCTTCATGAATTTTATGGTCGCGCCCTTAAGGATAGCAGTTGTAATTTTCAGCCTCAGAAAGCTAATAGCCTCTACCTCAAAAATCTTGATTTTTGCAGTCGCACTTCTATTGGTGCGCTCACGATTTTGATTCTAAAACTCCATAAGCATCTATGTTTAAACTTGAGCTTTTCGTGGTTGCATTTTGAGAGGTGCTGTCGCCATTTTCAAATAGTCTTGGATTTTAAACTGTGATGTTTGCTATACAAATAACACTTAAATGTTCATTATTTTAAGACTTAATTAAAGTGTCAAAATTAAAATTAGAGACTTTAGCCTTATGATAAATTAGCCTAGATTTTGAACTATGATGTTTGCTATACAAATAACACTTAAATGTTCTCTCCCTTTTTAAGTTTGACAAATAAATTGAGTTAAGAAGATAAGAGACATGATTAAGACAAATATAACAACCACTAGACTTATATTTCTCCCCTTTTGACTTTTTAAACTCTCCCCCTTTGTCTTTTAATTTTTAGGAGTTATGAGAGATTGTATTTCGACTCCCCCTTAATTCTTGCACAACCTTTAATTATCATTTAATTTATAAGGTTCTTTCTCTTCCCATTATCTCCATTATCTCTCCAATATCTCTCCCCTTTGTCAATATCAAAAAAATAAAGTAATTGAGATAAGATGGAGAGTAAGGCATGAGAGAAGAAATAAGAACTTTATTAATAATAAAAAAATGCAAGACAATGTAGGATAACAATCACAAAAGCCTCAAGAAAAAAAATAGAAAGTTAAAACAAGGAGAGGATGAAGGAAAACATGAAATGTAAGTATGAATCAATGTCTTAAGAACCACTAAACTACTCTTTATTTCTCATTCTTCCTCTTCACTACTCTCATCCTCAGATAGCCTCCAAGAATCCGGATGACAAGTAGGGATGCCATGATGCTTTTAAATCTCAATGAGAACCTCATGAACATGCTTAAAAAGCCTATAGAATTTCTCAATCCTTTTGGCTTGCTTTGTCATAAAGATCATCATCTTATCCCTTAGGGTGGTCTCTCATTGAGGAACACTTGTTTCTTGCTTTTGCCCTCTCTTCTTCACTTGGAGCTTCCTCAATTTCTTCTTCCTCTTGGCCCTCATTGTTTAATCTTGCCCTCTTCTTTTTCTTGCGTGCTCCATAGTGGAGAAAACACTAATACCCAAAATTGCTCCATAAGAATCATAACCAATCTTCTTATATGACTTTAGAGCGAATGAAGTATTGGAGAGTGACATAGTTGATGCTCTTGGGTAGAGGGTGCTTTAAGTAGGCTAAATTGGAAATAGTGAGAAGTTTGAAGTAGTTCGCTATCATAGATACATAACAGGAGATCAAAATGCATCTACAAGAGAATTTAGCTAGGTGAACAAAATGGTCAATGAGAAAGTAAAAAAAGTTGAATAGGCCTATTGTCGATCATGCAATAGAGAGTGCATAGTTATTTTTGGGTAATTTTCTGATTGCCATCAACTTACCATGAATAGTAAGTGTGATGAGTCTATGAAGGGTCCAATGAAGGAGGGATTTGAAGTGTTTGGCATTAGAGTTTTTATCTATCTTGATTTCTGTGGAAATAGATTTCTAAAAGTTCACTAGATTTACCTCTAAGTCACTAAGAGCTATGAATCCTTGATCTTAAAAGTTGAATATGTTCCCAAAATCGGCCGTTGTTTGAGAGACCTTTAGCCAAACATATTGAAGGTGATCCGAAAATATCCTAAGTCGACTCCATGCCTTTTGCTAATCTCTAAAGAACTCAAGAACTCTAAGGTTAGTTCCTTATAATAATCCATATTAGGCTAGACAAGTCTATCCATTTGGATGTTATAAAGATGTTTGAGGACATCTTTATAGACCCCCAGCTTCCTAAAATCCACATTTAGAGGGTCTCTTAAGGCTTCAAGCTTCTTTTTAGATAAGATCTTCTACTTATACCTTGCCTCATGTGTAGTGCCCTTCATTTTTATGGAGATGTGATGTGCGTAAAATACACACATCTAAATGGGGTTTTTAAGATTGATTTTATGGACATTTGGATGTGAATTGGTCTCAACACTCACCTTATACATATGTTTGTGTGCATTAGGTCCAAAATAGGTCAAAGGATGAAAAAGGAAAGAATTGGAGCATAATTGGACGTCAAAGCTGCCGAAACGAGCTAAGTACGAGCATGAGGAAGCTGAACATGGCCGTGTTGATCTCAACACTGGCCGTGTTCTCAACACGGTCACAAACATGGGCCGTGTTACCAACACGGGGACAAACACGGCCGTGTTAGACATCAAAGAAGAAGTAGATTCTAGGGAGCACGGCCACAGAGAGTAACACGGCTAGGAACACCATCCCGTGTTGAGAACACGGCCAGGAACACGGCCGTGTTGGAGGCAACAGGGGGTATTAATTAAAAGAACGAAAAGAAGAGAAAAAGGAGGAGGCTAGGGTTAGAACGTCCTAAAACCCTAATTTTTCTCTCCCTAAGGGTTTTCTGAGCTGAGACTAAGGGAAAAGGAGACTTGGATCAAGGTTTCAATCGGATTTCCTTGAAGGATTGAAGATTAGGCTAGGTTCGTTGATTGATTTTCAAATCGAGCAAGAGGAACAAGAATCGATTCAATTGGAGCAAAAAGGATTTAGGGCTGTTTACTCTCATCCAAGGGTGTAATCGGGTTTTCTCTACCTTTGCTTATTGTTGTAATTGAATTCTTGTATATTTTGAGAATGAACATGATTAGCTAGATTGATTTAATCCATTGGGATTTCTTTACTATGTTGGCTTGATATTATATTGTTGGATTGTTCGAGTTGGTTTTGTATTCTTCTTGTTTTCAGTATTAATAAAATAATGCATTATTCATGAGACGTTGTGAATTGTGATGTTTAGATTGCTTTATGAGGTTGAGAAATCCGTTTGGCAATTGGAATTTTGAATAGCAAGAACTGGTTAATAATCGCTTAGAGATAAGGATAATTAACTAGCCGGATTAAGAATTAACAAAGCTTAATAGAGGCGGATTAAAGCTTAATGCTAATTTAAGAATCAATCGTTAGGAAGAGATTCCAACTTTAGGTTATTAGGTTTAGGAATTCGGTTATCTCGAGAGAGAAACCGAATTCGGTTAAGAATTCGTCCACGGGCAGCATAATTAGACTCACCGATCCTTTATCTTTTGTTCGGATGCCAACTAGTTTAGATTCCCTTTGGGTTTTTCTTCTTGTCTTGATTATTTCGTTTATCAATCACTCTTGCATCTCCCTTAGGACTTAGCTTGTAGTTAATAGTTAGTTTAGAATTTATTCATCATCCATTTTAGGTTAATATAACAAAGAACAAAGGAGTAACTCTGGGCTTTCACTTTCCCGAGGAATACGACCTTGATACTCGCCATTAGTGCTAGACTGCATCGATAGGTACACTGCCTTAGATTGTAGCTAACACGAGTAGCACCCACCAAGTCTTCTATGCCATAGATAAGATTCATCACTAATAGACACAAAGCACTTGAAAGATTGATTAGCAACTTTGTGTAGGTCAATTATATAAGTGTTTCCACTTCTTTCTCCTTTGAATATAAAATTATTATCGACTAGGGCATTAACAAGGCATCCATTCGAGTTAAAAGTAACTTTATTGCCTTTGTCACACAATTAACTTATATCTAACAAATAATGTTTCAATCTGTCAACTAAGAAAACCTCATCAATAAAAGATTTACCATCCTTACCAATGGAGCCAATACCAATTACCTTACCTTGGCATCATTTCCAAATGGAACTTTGCCTCCATCATAGTTCTTGACATTTACAAAGTGGCTTTTGTCACCTGACAATGTGCCTTGAACATTCACTATTAACATGCCAAATATTTTGTGCTTGTGGATTTAAGACATACCTACAAAAGAAGATTAATCCACTTCACAAGGTTGGATCCTTTGAAGTTAGCTCTAGAAAATCCATCTATGAAGATATGCATCTTCCTTATTTGGCATTTAACATTGATATGTACAACTCTCATGCAATAGCGGCAAGTGATCTTAGTATTATATGAGAAGTTAGATTTGGTCTTCTTAGCTACCTTTGCTTGAGGCTTGGACCTCACATGATTCACATTATTACACATGCATGAGCAAGACTTATTAAGTTTTGATCTCCTATACATGAATGCATCTCTTGTTTCTTTTGGCTTAGCCTTTGGGACATGTGTACCTTTCCCTTTCTTTTAAACGGTTGATTTAGTGTATGCTTTGTCCTTTGAGACTTTATTAGAGTTTCTCTCAATGGTTGGAGGATGAGTGGCCTTAACTGGTGTTGGATGTTTGAAATGTGGATGATGAAGCTCCATTGAACCCAAGTCCATGTTTAACAAGGGGAGCTCTTTAAGATACAACTAGTGTATCAAGAGATTCTTTCCCTTTATCAAATCTTGAAATTAAGTTCCTAAGCTCCTCAACTTCATTTTCTAAAGAACTATTTTCTTTAAAATCATTGGCAAAAGATTGATGATTTGACAAGTAGATTGTCTACTCTTCGGTCACAAGGCACGGAGCTGAATAAAGACAATGATGCATATCAGAAAGCTGAAAGTCATGGTGATGACAAAAAGTGCAGATCTAGAGATAACTCAAGCATGCGAGGGACTGAATCATTTTGCCTTGGGGCTGTACTAATACTTATACAATGACAATTGGTTTCACGACAATCTCATGCAGATAGTAACCAGATCTCCTTTCTTTTCTTACTTTTACGCCCTAACTTTTGCCTAAGCCTCCCTTTTAGGTTTTCAGCTTAGTAGGCTAATGTCTTTAACTTTTTCCTAAGCTACCCTTTTGGGTTTTCAACTTAGCATACTCTATTTTTGCCTAAGATGCTCTTTCAAGTTTTCAACTTAGCATATTCTTTTCTTTATACTTTTCATTATTTCCTCTTTTTTCTTATTTTTTTCTATAGATTTGGTTACTTGAGAAGCTCTAACTAGTGGTAGTTTTAAGAGACATTACCAAGTATGAGCCAAAGCATTTGCAAACTTGCGTTACTATCATGCAAGGAGCTGACTTCACTGGTAAGGATTGAGTTAACTAGATGAAGAGCCTGCCAGACACCCTTATCCGGTGGATTTTCCCTTGGTGGAAGATCTGACATATCACTCTTCGGATATATGTGGCATGTGTTCTTTTGCCAAGACTTTGAGAGTCTACTTTATATACCCCATCCAGGCTCTATCGTCAATAGCTTATTCTGGAATATCTACCTAACTTTGAAGGTTTCCTATGGAGGTATGATTTTTAGACAAGATTGAGAGGTTGTGGCTTTCTGATTGAATACGCGTGATGTCATGAAGTGCTATAAATTCTTGGATTTTCCCGTGAGAAACATGATCTTGCTTCTATTTAGATCTCATACATTCTGCTTCTTATTTTGTTTTTCCTTCTAGTAGTGTGGAAGCAATGAACATTGATATACAAGTTTGACAAAAATTCTAATCAAATTTTGTTCATTTAATTTAGGCACAAACGAGTACATTTTTTATTTCACATAATGCTACTCTTACTATCAACTAGTCCTTTCGCTTTTTCTAGTCGAATATTTTTTCTCTAACCTTTTATTTCCTTAACTTTTGTCTCACTAGCCTATACAATAGTCAGCAGGATCTTGTCTTTCTATATTTTTTCTATTTTTTTCAAAAGATAGTATCTGAAACTTGTGAACTTATTGCCCCCTAGATTTGAACTCCTTCCAGCATCTTCGAGCCTAATCTTTTTTTTCTTATATGGAAGTTTTCTAGCTCAATCTCAATTTCTTTTTAGAGTCAAATACAATACGCCTTGCATATTTCAAGGTTACTATGTGATGGGGGATGAATTTAGCCTTTTTGCTTGCCCCTAGTATGTTGAATAATTCTATTACCTTGAATTCAATCATGCATACTAAACACTATCTCTTTCTTTTTCTTTCCTTTTTCCTTTTTCCTATCTTTCTTTTTTTTTCCTTTTTCCTTTTTCTTTTGTTCTCTCACTTTTCTCTCTTCAAGAGTTATGTTATGTGCGATAAAAATGTACCTAGGATTGTCATTTATGTCCAAATTAAATAAATCAATTCGAATAGATTTAATGTCAAATATACTCATATAATGATCATTATCGTGCAAAATACCATAGGATAAATATTATAAAATAAGCAAAACAAGAATTATATCAATGATCCCAAAAGCATAATCATGTTTTTGTGTTAAAACAAATCGAGAGTTAAATCTTGTGAAGCTTCATCATCTTCAGATGGTAGGTCTTTGATCTCTGTAACTTCAAAGTTTTTCATGCTCCAACCAGCTTTAGCATTTTCAATTTCTTCTACTTGTAAGCCATCATCGTACAAGCCTACAAAGGTCTTGGGATTCATCATTTATAGCTTTTCCACCTAAGATGGGAGTACATTTCAAACTACCATTCGAACTTGATCCTTCTCATATGGCTTTTTCTTCATTAGAACTGCTTTATCCCTCTATCTAGTTAAGAAGTCAGAAAAGGATTCATTAGGCTTTTGCTTCGTCGATTCTAAATCTCTTATAGAAACTTCTAGGTGAGCGTTGTAGTCATATTGCTGCACAAAAGCATCACAAAGCCTTTTTCAATCAGACTTGATGGGCCTTCCTAATCCATGGTACCATTTTACAGCTAGCCCTTCTAATGAGAGTACAAACAGCTTGATGATTTGGGTCTTAGCCAAATAAGTAGTACTCATGATAGTAGCATATTATTTCAAATGCACCTTTGGATCTCCGATTCCATTAAACTTCTATATTTCAGGCATATACGAAATTTGGGAGGTAATTTATCCTCTCTAATCAACATCAGTTCCTCAAAATCATAGGTTGGGTCCAAACCCTTAATTTCTAGCATACCCTGCATCTTGTCAAGCCGAGCACTAAGACCACTCACAGCCTCGTTGGTAGCAAAGGTAGTCTCCCTCTTAGCCTGGTCTAACATAAACTCATCAAAGTCCCAAAAATTCTAGGGCATTCCCTTTCTAGTTGGGTCTTTAGCATTGGCATTGGCATTGGTCGCAGTAGTAGTTGCAGCTGTAGTGGCAACAACAGTCTCAATGACAATCGCAGTCGGGTCAACAACAATAAAGGGGGTTAGCCGATGCAATAGGAGCAGCAGGTGGGGCTTGGTTCACAGCCATCCCAACCAAGAGTTGTTGGAGCTTTTCTCGAATCACACCCCTTAAGTCATCAATGACAGCATTCTTAAGGCTCTCGACGTCTTGTTCATTAGCTCTTTCGTTGGCCATCTCTTCGGTAGCTTGGCATCTTGGTCTTTCTAGGTGTTCTAACACAGTCCTGATTCTTGGAGAAATGGACACTCTTTCCAATCTCCCACTGTCTTGCCTCTTCCAACCCATATGATAGTCTACATGGCTAAAAAATAAAGTTTAGTATGATGCATGATACACGTGTAATGCACAAGGACAAAGAAAAGAGGTTAGCACACATAGTAGTATATAATTCACCCTTCCAAACTTATTTCTTCCACACACGGTCCTTGGTGAGTCTTTCTTCCCTAGGATTTTAGTTTTGGGCTTTCTATCAATAAGGGATAGCAGGCCCAACGCGCATGCCATAAGCTCTCAAAGCAGATTAAAATAAACAAAGCGATGTTTCTTAGTATAAGCATAAAAGCCTGTATATTTTAAGCATAGAGCTTGGTTCCATTTTTCTAGGCCAAGGCCTTTCAATACTTGGGCTTAAGTATAGTAAGTAACAGGGTTCTTAGGGGAGATTACTATAGTCATTACTATGAGCTGAGTCTTGGATAAGGATAAAAGGCGCCCACAACCAAAAAGTGTTCTTCCTTGTCTCGCCTCCCTACTCAAGGGTCCATGTGATGAAGGAAATTCATTCATTACTTGTGAGTGATGGTAGCTAGTATCGCAATTCTAGGATTTAAGCGGAACAAAATAACCGTTAGCCGACCTCATCGGGGCTATAGGGACCAAAGTGTACAGTGTGTGAAAGAGTAGTGATGCAAGAATAATTTGTTAAATAATAAAATCAAAGACAAAAATATACCGGAATCAACTTCTCTTATCCACAGCGGAGTCGCCACTGTGGGCGGCGGTTTCGAGCACACACCTAAGTGTCTTTAGCAACTACGACACTGTAAGGCTTTTCAACCCAATCGAGAATGCTAACTAGTCACTAAGGCTAGCGCAGGGATAGGAGTCACCACCCGGGTAATCACTGGGACTTTTTTTACTAATGAGTGACATTTGTCAAACGCCATAAGGAAGCTTACACTAAAAAACTATAGATGGATCTGGAAGCCAACTTTTTTATTTGTGTATATTAGTCTTTAAGTTTATTATTTAACAAATTATTCCCAATAAATACAAGCAATTTATACACAGACATGCCAGATAGCACACATAATACACCTAAGTCTAGCTCATTTTTATTCAACCTAGCCTATATTGGAGTTGTTAGCCTAATTTATTAGTTAATTATATATAAGACCGATCTAGTCTAGCCCAATTATATGTTATGTTTTGGACTTCCAGCCTTTAGATCTAATGGACTACTTATTATGATGAGGCCCATTTAGTGTGATTCTAATTCTAATCAAGCCCTAATTCTAACTAAAGCATGCCAAAGCCCGCTAAGTCCACGTATGTTTTAAGGAATTAGGCCTAGTTAATGTTGATTAGCCTATTAGACTACCATATTCATGTTCGATACAGTTTTAAGCCTAAGTCTATGTGGCCCATTTTAATTAATCAATCATATAACAGATATTTAATTAACCATACAATAGATAAGATAAACAAAATAAAGTAGAAAGTAAAACTTAATTATTACAAACTAACCTACAACTACAATTGCGAAAAGGAAAAGACCTAAAAAACTATACATAAGTCGAAATACATCAAAAATCGTCGAAAAAATAGAAAACAAATGGAGGATGGGCTTGAACAAGACTCTATGTGTAGAGCCAATTGGCTATGCACTGAGCTAATTGGCTCTAGGGTTTTCAGGCTGGTTTTCGTCATTCGTCAGTATATTTTTCCATCCCCAAAAGCAAATTTCACATGCAGTGACAATAAAATTAATTAGAATAAAATAAAATAAAATAAAAAAACATTCAAATAAAAACAAAAACATTAAAATAAGAACAATAGTGGTCTATTGATAATCCTAAATTGCTTAAAAATCCTAAGTACTGTAAACTAAGAGAAGGCAAGTCCTTTATGATCATATTAAAGTATATCTAATTACCTAATCATAAAAAAAAATCTAAACATATCCTGTGACATGTTTCTAATTAGATCGAAAATCCTAATTGGCAATATCATATTTCAAAACCCTAGATTGCTTATTATCATATTCAAAACCCAATAATCATGCATATTCATAACAACTCTAATCTAATCATACTATTCATAAATCAAAATCCTAATCATGTTTCTAAAAATAAATAATCAATAGAAAATAAAAAGGAAGGATTGAACTGATTTTATGATGATGGTGAATGTATGATTGAAGGAACCCTCAAGTTGTCACTCTGAATGATGGATCTGCGAGTCTCAAGTGATGAGGATGCAGTTGAGTCAAAGACCAGGTAGGAATCTAGTGCTGGATCTAATGTAAGGATATCTTCTATCGATTTAGAAATAGTTTTCAAGAATTATTCTTTCCTCAGTGGCTTGTTTCCTAAAACTGCTCTTTCTTAGTGGCTTGAATCTTTTGATGTCAACAAAGACCGGGTAGGAATCCAGTTCTGGATCTAATGTAGGGATATCTTTTATCGATTTAGAAATAGTTTCCAAAAATGATTTTTTTCTTTAGTGGCCTGTTTCCTAAAACTGTTCTTTCTTAGTGGCTTGAATCTTCTGATGTCAACAAAGACTGGGTAGGAATTCAGTGCTAGATCTAATGTAGGGATATCTTCTGTCGACTTAGAAATAGTTTCCAAAAATGATTCTTTCTTTAGTGGCTTGTTTCCTAAAACTGTTCTTTCTTAGTTGCTTGAATCTTCTGATGTCAACTAAGAACGACAGCATTTTTCTTTCTATTCTCTCTATATTTTCTTTCTTAGTGTCTTTCAAGTATTGGTCTCACTTACTGCCAAGTTTTTACTCTTGATCCTTCCCCCAAAAGCCTAATTACCTCTTTGTATTTATAGAAGTAGGGTTTCAAGGAAAACCCTAAAGGAGGTGATAGATTTTAGGAATATATCGATAAATATGCAATTTTAGTTTTAAAATTTAAATAATTATCAATAAAATTATGATTATCATCAAGAAAACCTTCTAGAATCTGTATTTGGACGTAAAATCATTTAAAAAGAATGACATCAGAGTGTAAAAAACCAATCGGATCTATGTAGAGCCGATTGGCTCTATATATAGAGGAAGTTTTGAAAGTTGCGATTAGGTTCCTGAATTTGTAAAAACTACTGTTTTGACTCTCAAACTTAATTTTTTCAAACAATTAGGTCCAATTTGATTTCAAAAAGGTAATTCTAGCTGGATTAACTTTGACCCTAGCCTCATATTTGCTTTTCCTTCACCTTCCTGAGATTCAAGAAGGTAGTAACTTTCATCATAGGATTTTCTATTTTTCCCTCAATATTTAGATCCGGAAAAGGGATGCTGACACATTTCATACTCGGCGACGTACATTTAGATCTTTCTTGATTTAACTTGCTTGGGCCTTCGTGATAGTTCTCTAAGATAGTGATGAGCTATAGTGCAATATTGCACTCTCCAACATTCTACTCTAGAGAGGCAACTCATAAGAATGGCCATTGCTTGCTTATTCTTGTGAGCATCCACACATTCTTCTCTAGGAAGAATCCTTTCTTCATCATTTTTTATTTTAGTGGCAGTCTTTCGTTCCTTCATCACATAGTCTCATACTTCAATGCTATATGAATCCAAATAGATTTCCATACGGAATTTCTAAAAGGCATAGTCGGATCCATTAAAGATTGGCTTGAAGTGCTTAGCTCATTCATTGGTTGCCATTGATCTTTATACTCACGATGAAGCTTGATAAGAGTGTTATTGCTTTGATACTACTTTTTGTCCCTTGGGACCAAGAAGGGGGGGATTGAATTGGTGACCTCAAATTGCGAAAAATAAGTTGAGGTAAGAAACACACATAATTTTAAGGAAGATTGAAGGAATTTAGAAGAGAGTTAGGGTTAGAGAAATTGACACAAAGGTTTATAGTGGTTCAGGAACAATCCTACCTACATCCACCTATCATGATCACACTTGAGTGTTCCATAATAATCTTCAAGATTATAACCTTTGGGTTTTTCAACTTGACCCAACAACTTGGTGTTTTTAGGCTAACACTAAACCTCTTCCCTTAGTGATCTAATCTCTTACTAAGTCCCTTAACCCTTGAGTATTAGATGGTTACTCAATAACCAATTCCTTGTATTTTTAATACCTAGGCTCACACAACGATTCTTTAGAGTTTTAGTTGAATGATAAGATTCAACTTAATACACTACAAAGAGAAGAAAATTAAGTGTAGAAAATTGAGAAATGATTACTCAAACATCTTGCGCATGAAGACTTCAATTATTAAAATTACATCTTAATGGTTCAAGCTAATATGAATGAGCTTCAAGAGACCTAAATTTACTTCTTTTAGGCAGAATTGCACTTAGTGTTTGTTCTTAATTCAATCTGGCCATATTATCCTTTTTGTTGTAAACTTTACTTCTTTGGGCCTTTTCATGTTAACTACTTAGGTTAGGCTTTAATTAAGCTTATTAGGACTTATATTTCTATGTATCGCCCAATGTATATGGCACCACCTTAGTTAGGCTTTATTATGTGTTTTATGCTTATCTAGGTTTATATTAACCCTAAGTATTCTCTATAAATACTTAAGGGTTCCAAACTTGTAAAACTTATCGCTGATATTAATTTGATGCTTGAGAGTGTTCTCTTTCTAAGTTCTTGCGAGGGCTTATTCTTTTGAACATTGCAACTTTGTTGAGTTCATTGATAGCTAAGGGTTCCTTCAGTAGATTGTTATGAGTTTTTAGTTGTGTATCCATTGATCTTGTTCTCGATAGATCCTCAAAATGTCTTGTTATTGGCTTTATTCAATAGATTGTCTAGGGTCATAGTAGTTTTGGTATTAAAGTTTAGGCTCAAGTTCAAGATTGTAATAGCTAGTGCTTTATGTTCTTATAATTTTTGCATTATGGTAAACAAAAAGTCCTTATTTTTCCATTAAAGCTTGTAATTTCAACCTTGGTGATGATATTGGTGAAGAAGACGAAATACTAGGTCAATATGATAAAGGGAGTGCGGATTGGAAGAATTGTGCGCTAGATATGGAAACTTCTAGAAACTTGCTTAATCAGGTCAATCAATTCTTGATTAAGCCGAAATCAAGTCTCAATTGGAAAAGGAAGTCCATTTATGGCTGAAATCTTGGTCAATAAGAAAATTAGAATTACTTTGGAAACAAGGAAGCAAGATAAGCAACTCAACAAGTCAAAACTAAACTTCTTTTTTCTTTTCCTAACGTAGCCGGACCTAAACAACAACTAAACTACATCATCTCGAGCACTTATCACAACACGAAAAGACTTCTTTTCTTTCTTGATACCCAAAAAATAGTTTCTTTCCAAGACCTCCATAATTACTTTCTACCTTTTCTAATCCGCAAATCATTCATAAACTAAAGGAATCAGTTTCTTTTCTTCTTCTTTCTTTTTTGGCGAATTATCCCTAAAACACAATTTTTGATATTTTCTTTCTTTTGCAAACGTATCTGATTCACCTTTTTTTCCAAACCCTAGTCACAAACCTCAATTCAAGAAACAAGAATTAAGATATTTTCTTTTTGACCAAACTTAGTATCAAAGAAAGGTTCAAACTTTGTTTTTTCTTTCTAATTATTTCTTGCCAAAACTCTACCAATCCTTTTCTTCTTCTTCTTCAAACTATTCTTGGTTATCTTTGATCACTTATGGGTTGTAACTAGTAAAGTGATAAGCATTTTGTAAGAACCAAAGAGAGAGGGATGGTGTGAGTTAGCGAGAGTATTAGAGGGTGTGTGAACAAACACTTGAGAGGAAACATGTGAGGGAGTGAATTCTTGTTTACTCTAATGTTTCTTTATAGGTACCTAAATCATCATGGTCGCACCAAAATGATGATAAGTTATAGAAGAAGTTAGTGCAAGATACTTTTGTGAGAATTTTGGCACAACCTGATGAGTTGAGAATTGAAAGAGATGAAAGAGAGAGAGTCAACTGAACAACATCTCCACCTCTACCAAGGAAGAACAATTGGATTGATGATGAAGATGGTGCATTCAATCAGAACTTTTGGCAAGGGAGGAGGGATGGAAACTTGGATCCATTAAACTAAGGATTCCTGGTTTTCAAAGAAAAGGCAATCCAAAAGTATACTTGGTATGGGAAAAGAAAGTAGAGCATGTATTTGAATGCCATAACTTCACAGAAGTTAAAAAGTAAAACTTGCTTTTATTAAGTTTACTGATTATGTGAGTGTTTGGTGGGACTAATTGATTACAGTTAGGAGGCGCAAAGATGAGTATCCTATTTCATCATAGGGAGAGATGAAAAGGATAATCTGAATAGTTTTTTCATTCACATTACTATAGGAAATTATAAAATAAGCTTTAAAAGCTTGTACAAGGAACTAAGTCTGTGAATGAATACTGCCAAAAGATGGAGCTAGCAATAATCCGAGTAAATATTGATGAAGATAGGGAGGCGACAATGGCAAGATTCTTGAATAGGCTCAATCGAGACATTGCCAATCAAGTTGAAATACAATCTTATATGGATATGGAAGATCTGCTTCCTTTTGCGATAAAGGTTGAAAGACAACTTCAAACTCTAATCAATGGTAATTCTACCCCTAAATTCTCAAATAAGTCTACTTAGAGAAATCAAAAGGGTGGAAATAACTTTGGTTAAAACAAGTTGAACTACAGTAATAAGGATAAAGCTACTAATGACAAGGGTAAAGGAAAGGCTAGTAGTTCGAGTTCAAAGATCTAATGTTTCAAGTGCAAAGGCTACAATTATAGACAAGTCGAATGCCCTAATCAATGAGTCATGATAGTCATGGACAATTGTGATGTGGTAAATGAAGGAGATGATAGTTACGAAGATGATATGCCAGCTTTAGAAGATAGTGCACAAGATAAAGAGGATGTCGAATATGCCCCTAATGGTAAAATCTTTTCTTATGTCATGATGTGTGCTTTGAATGTGCAGGCCAAAGAGGAGTTGTACTAATGTTGTTAATGCTAGTTTATCTTTCATACTAGATGTAAAATTATAAATAAATTGTGTAGTATGATTATAGATGGGAGGAGTTTTACTAATGTTATTAATGCTAGTTTAGTTGATAAACTTTATTTAAAGACAACTAAACACCCTAAGCCTTATAGATTACATTGGTTGAATAATTCTGGTGGTATTAAGGTAATTAGGCAAGTATTGATTTCTTTCTTTATAGTACAATATAATGATCAAGTTTTTATGTCATGTAATACCTATGCAAGCTAGCCATATCTTGTTAGATCATCATTAGCAATTTGATAGGAAGGTTGTTCATGATGGTTTTACTAATCGTCATTCTTTTAATTTTGAGAATATTGCAACGACAAGTGGAGGATTTGCTTTCCAAAGAATTGATTAGAGAGAGTGCGAGCCTATGCGTAGTTCCAGTTCTTTTGGTGCCAAAAGAGGATGGATCTTGGAGGATGTGTGTTAATTGTTGCACTGTGAATAAAATTACAGTAAAGTATTGGCATCCAATTCCTAAATTAGATGACAATGTTAGAAGAATTTCATGGTGCTAAAATTTTCTCTAAAATTGATCGTAAATTTGGTTATCATCAAATACGCATAAAATTGAGTGATGTATGGAAAACTGTCTTTAAGACTAAAAATGGTTTGTATGCTTGGCTAGTGATGTCTTTTGACTTAACTAATGCCCCCAGCACTTTTATAAGACTTATGAACCATGTTTTGCATTCTTTCATTGGTGAATTTGTTTTTGTAGATTTTGATGACATCTTAGTTTATAGCAATTTCATGCATGAGCATTTAGAGCATCTTAGGATATTATTTGATGTTTTATGCGAAGAGAAGCTTTATGCTAATTTTACCAAGTGTGATTTTTGCACCCTAAGGTGATCTTTCTTTTGTTAGCGCTAATAAGATAAGGTGCATAAAGAAAAGGTTGAAGCTATTTCTACATGGTTGACGATCCATGCTCATGAGTTTCTGTTCTAGACATACCAAATTGGTTCTTACATTATTCATATTAAAGGAAACTGTGCATCGTAGAAATTATGTTTTTTTGGCTGCTGCAAGTGCGCTGGAAGAGTCATCAACTGCTCAAAGTATCCTTCTCTGCGTGCAGTGTGAATCTTATTCTTCTCTTATTACATCCTTTTCATTGCTCATTGGTTTGCATCCTTTTCATTGCTAACTGGTTTGCATCCCTTAGTTTTCTTCTGCTAGCATGTTGCTTCTCCCTGTCTTGCTAGCGCAATTATGAATATCAAACCGATTTTCTCATCTTTTGCATTGTGTCAATTTGCACTTTTTAATTTGATAAATTTCGTGCATTGCAATTTCCTTTTTTGAATGAGGGGAAGCATTAAACTGAATTCTGAATCTAACAATTCATACTTAACAAACAAAGGAATAACAGTGATACAAGAATTTATACACTATGTTTTATTTTTTTTGTCCTTTTCATAGCATTTGCAGAATTGTGCAGGTCGTCCCAGAATATGTCTTCCGCACCATTAGTCGAACAATATTTGGATTTTTACCAGAAAATAAACAGAGCGGCGATGATTGTTAATTCCTTACTTGGTGTTGGGATCCAGACTCAAAATCAAGCGTTCATAGTAGCCAACAGTGTATATTGCCTGATGTATGTAAAACTAAAACCAACAGGAATGCAACATCCTGGGTTCACGCTGCCATAGAGACTAACGTTTCCAAATTTATTGTGTCCAAGAGGCCACAGAAGAGTCAAATATTGAGTAGTGATAAATGTCATTATCTTGTCCTAGGGTCCCAGAGGAATTTAATTCCGACAATCAATCACCTCAAAACAGACCAAGTCCTGGAAATCTGGCAACTTATCAGGTTCAAGTCCTAAGCAAGTGCCATCTTCACTGAGACATCCTTCAGCCACAAAGAAAATGAATCCCAAAAGAGAGAATTGTCATAAGGGAAGTGGACTCAAGGAGACAGCAAATTTAGCAGACAAGCTGCTCTTGCATTCTCGTGAGTGGTTTTTTAAGTACATGGAGAATTCATTCAACAATGGATTCCGGTTTTGCATAGGGGAAGTTTCTGAAATCGCCTCTCTTCTAAGGCAGCTTAAAAAGGTGAACCAGTGGCTAGATGACTTGCGCGGTGGTGGGATTAAGGTGAATGAGAGGATAGAAGAATTGAAAACGAAATTATATGGGTTTCTACTGGAACATGTTGATGTTGCTGTTGCTTCTATTGAGTGGATTTAGTCAGAACTAACCAAAGTCATACTATGAAGCTGATGGATTTCTAACTCAAAGGGCAATTAGGCATCAGGTATATGGTTAATTTGTGAAGACATACATTGCAAGTGTCTTCTGACCAGTAAGAGTGTTTTTAGTTGATGTCTAATAAAATTAACTTATACACTTCATTGTTATGCTAATCAGATCGAATGTAATTTTTTTTTTCTGATGATATGAGGATTAGTTATGATTCTAAGAAACATATATCATTTTCAGCTTTTTCTCAAGTAGCTTGACTGCTGGCAATGTTTTTCCAGGTGTAGGTGATCCTCTGGAAAAACAGGTTTTGCCCTTCTAAACTCCTAGCAGATACTACTCACTTGACAGTTGGAGATTTTATAATTCCAATCATTTCTTTTCCAAGCATCTAACTCGCAAAATTCACTTTTGATATTTATAACATTCTGAAAATTTAGTTGGTCATGAAATAGTCATTAGTTTAGTCATGGAAGGAGGGGGTGGATTCCTCTTGAAAGATGCTGCAGCAGGCTTTCCAGAAGCTTTCATTCCTTTGCAGGACTTCATGTGTGTGTGCAGTTTCTCTGGCTTGAACGACTTACCACATTGCCTGCATTATTTTCACAAAGATCTCAATCATTATCTGACGCTTTCAAATTCATAAGTTAATTGAGCACAAAATTTAAGGTCAGTTTATCACTCACAGGTAACATTTCCTCATACAGTTGAGTAGGATATTAATTCCGGTGATGATTATAGTTGAATGAAAAAAAAAAAAAAAGAGAAAACACTGATTTGAGTAAATATTGTAATTTTGTGCAATAGAAATTGAAAGTGACTGCGATCTTGTGAACTTCATGTAAAAGAATTTGAATTTATGGGACCTTTTGGGGGGACTGAATCACTATGCTAGGAATAAAAGTTGCATCTTTTATGATAATATATATCTTAATTGCTCTTCAAAACTCTTATGACAAATTCTGTCCTTAATGAAACTAATAACCCATATTTGGCCCCTGTACTTTTATTATTTTTGGATGTCAGTCCTTGCACTTTTATTTTGTGATATTGGGTCTTTTGCTTTTATTTTTATCTAATTTAGGTATTTTTCTGGTGGAAGGTATAGACGGTGTTAACTTTGTGCGCGAAATATACTATTTGGTCCCTGTATTTTTTCATTATACTTATTAAGTCCTTATATCTTAATTTTTAACCAATTAAGTCCTTAATTATTTTATTAAAAGAATTTATTCAATACACTAAAATTATTTACAATTAATTTAAATATTAGTTCAATAAGTTAGGAATTTGACTAAATTATGTACTTTATCTAAAGATAAAAAATAAAACTTTCTTTTTTTGTTATATAATAATGAAGAATTTTAGATATTTGCTTTATAATGAATATTAAAATTCTATGAAATATATATGAATGAATTAATAATTTTTTATTTAGTTGATTTTGTATATATTTAATTAATAGATATGTAATTTGATTAACGCCTAATTGAATATCTCTACAACTAATAAGTTCTTATTTATATATTTATCATTTGTCTTAATTTTTATTATTTGTTAAAATTAGAATCTTGTTCTATAATTATCTCTTTATAATAACTTATGTCTCTTTTTTTATTATTCCATCTCTTATTATTATTAATTAAAACATTATGTTTTAATTAATATGACTAATTTAATCTTACAAATTAGAATTTTAATTTAAATAGATTAATATTAAGTGGATCATTCCAATTAAATTAGTAGCTTCTTATTAAAATATAGAAAATATATTTTTTTGAATCTAAATTATAATGAATTATTATCAATCTTACAAATTAAAGTTTAAATAATAATTTGTGGGGGGTTAATTTACCAAAATAAAAAAATAGAGGTTAAATGTTATGAAAATAAAAATATAAGGACATAACCTCAAAATATTAAAGTACAAAATTTAGTACAACAAATTTAAAATTATTTCTACATGCACTAACGGCGTGTAATACATACTCCTAACTACTGTTAAAAAAGAACTTAAATTTGTTGATCTAGCGTAAATTATATTATAAAAAAAATGAATTAATATTAGAATTGTTGACTAATCCTATTATTAAAATATTCTTATTTGAACATATAAAAAATTAATTTTTTTCTTGATTTTAATATTTAATTAATTTAATATACTTAAATAATAATATTTTAATAATAAAGTCTAGACATCAAATTTTTTTTATGACATCAAAGTTTATATCACGTTGAAGAAATTTAATTGGTTATTTCACTGGAAATGAAAACTGAAACCAATATTAATAAACAATCTTTTACCAAATTAAGCTTTTCTATTTTCAATTGCTCTAAATGAAGAATATATAATTTTGGCATTGGTTGGTACATTATCCACGAATCACTAGGCAGAAAAGTCCGGCTGGAGATCGAGCGGGTAGAAGAGTTTTTCGAAGGGAGACTTTCTTTATCTATACAGATTATTAATTCTTGAGTCTAAGACATTAATATATATATATATTTATAATCTTATAATGTTTTTATTAATTTATTATTACTTAGTAAATTACATCTTTAATTAAAATACTGATTCTAATCATAAAAAATAGTAAATTAATAATATTTTAATTCTATATTAAATAATATATTAGTTTCTAATTAGATAATAATTTTGATTTTGAAGAATAATATGTTAAGTTAATTTTTTATAATTATATTCACTAATAATTAATTTTTAATTTTAATAATATCATTATTTATATAATACTAGAATTAATTAATAAACATTTAAAAATAATTTTTACACTATTACACTAACAACATATTAAAAAATTAAAATTCAATATTCGATACAATATTAAGTAAATAAAAAACTTTAAATGGATGGATTTAAAAATAAAAATATTTTTCTTACACCTATTCTACATTACATTGTCAAAATAAAAATATTGGTACGGACAGCCATGATCTAATAAATATATTAATTTTATTATATATAAATCTTGTATACGTAAAAGTAGTAATTTAAATTGATTTTGTATTATGTAATCAAAGAAAGATATTTAAAAATTATCTTTTATGCCTTATGTTATAACTTTAAATAAAATTTTTCTATAAATTAAGAAAAATACTTAAAAATATTTAATTTATTATTTTAAATATTAAAAAATTTATTAAATTCTATCTATACACTTAATTTTATAATCAAAATAATAATAATAGTCGTATAATGCATATATATATTTCTAAATTTTTTAAATTTTAAACACACATTTTAAAAGGAAGCATGTATACTTATTTTGTATTTTCTTCAAGTTACATACTTCAGCAATTGGTAATACGTAGTCATAAAAGCCTAATTCCTTGAGTATAAAAGTGTTTTTCAAAGAAAAAAATTCTTTTATTTTCTGATTTTAAAAACTGCATATATTATTATTATGATTATTTTGATTATAAATAATACAGTAAATTAGATTATAAACAAAATCTAATATTTTATAATTATTTATAATAATTTATAATAATTTTAAGAATAATAATAAATCAAATATTTTAAACACTTTTCTTTTTTAATGTTTTAAGATTTTATTAGTAATCATATAAAAATTATTTTAGAAATATTTATTACTTAATTTTAGTATTATATAAATTAATACTGTAAATATAATTACATTACTTTTTTTTGTTAGAAATTATTTTCTAATTAAAAAACTAATCTCTTACTTAATATAAATATTAAGAATATAATCTAAATATTAATTTCTAGATTCAAAATCATTGTCTAATTAGAATTAATTTATTAGTTAGTATGATATTAAAATTATATTTAAATTATTAAGCTAGTGAATTCTAATAATCTAGAATGTCTAGAATAAAATTTTTACAAATAATAAAATATTTTATTAAAAATTCTAACACAATTATATATTTAAAATTCAAATTTAACATCTTAATTAAAGAGAATATCATTACTATCTCATATAATTTAATTTAATTTACTTAAAACATGCTTTTTTACATTTAGCAACTTGCAATTAGATAATGCCTAGGAAAACTTGGAAGGTATTATGGCATTTAGATTTCTAAAAGATTAGTTCTCAGTTCTTACATATACATTTTATTTATGAGGAGGTGGATGACAACTATAGCAAGATTAAAGAGTCAATACTCAATACGTACTTGAGAGTGACATATTATATTTGTGATTATTTAACAAGAATTTATAAAATATAGTTAAATTTATATAAAAGATCTCAATAAGTAATTTTCATGTTAATTATATAAATTTTATTATATTTAATCAAATTGTGTAATCATTAACATGTAATTTGCTTCTTATTGCACATTTTATCGTACAAATTATATAATTGAATAAAACATTATCTAATTAATATAAAACTTATACACTAAGATTTTTATCAGATTAAAAATATTTTTCTATTGTATAATATTATATAAGTTTTATCATTGTGGTGTAAATTATTTAATATAATAAAAGATTATATAATCAGCATAATCGCTTTAAAATTGACCTTGTCAAGCTTGCAATTAGAGTATTTGTTTTGACTTTTGGTTCTGTGCTTTAGTATAATCACATTTGTGCATTCTTCTTAAGCAAATATGACTAGTTTGTAGTAAGATCAGAAGTAAGGTTGATGTCACTTACGAGCAGGTGGGTGTACCCACTGGCTTGTATGCAGGAGGAACCCCTTTCGGTTTGCCAATTCCGCTTTGCTGCTGCTTCGGCCCATCGAAATTTGTCCTCCTAAGGCACAACCCAATTGAGGAGGAACGTATTAAACTTGTATTACCATATTAATAGTTTTTTCTTTCATCTTATAAATGGAATAATGATATAAATAGTAATAATTTTATATTTGATTTTTTAATCTAATTATTAAATTTATTTTTTAAATTTTAATCATTTAATTTTATTTTTAATTATTATCTAGTTTTCTTTAGCGATGAATAACTATGAATTTTTATTTTTTAGATACTGAATTTTGATTAATTATTTTTATTATGTGTTAATTTTTAGATTATAAGATAATTAAATTAAAATAAAATAAAATAACATTTTGTATTAAAATCAAATTTAGTTTGGACTGTATCATTATTCCCATATACTAGTAATCAAACTTTTAATAGATCATTATGATAATACCTCGCATTGTATTGTTGGTCCTGGTGATTCCAAGGAGTCCCAAATCCTCTTGAAGACCCTCCAAGTATCTCCCCTTTGCAAATCTCATCCCCCTTTTTCACAGACTTATTTGAAGAATATTTATTAGCCGCAACTACAGCAGTATCATTTGTATCGACAGCACCGCAAGTAATCAAGTTTCGAAGCATTTTTGAAGCTCCAGTTGAATAGCGCTTACTCTTTGCAAACTGCGACTCTAGTGATGGCGATGGGGACGACAAAGAAAATGATGAGCTTCGAGTACCCATCTTTTCAATGCTACAGCTGCTTTTTCTACTATCATTGCCATCATCATCGTTGTTATTGTTGCTGCCGTATCTCTTCTTCTTCTTCTTCTTTTGACCCAACAAATTGGAGTTAACATACGACGACGGAAGGCTTCCACACTTGTCCATATTTTCTTCAAGGGGATTGAATTTGCTTGGACCTTGTTCTTGTTTCGTGGAATCTTCGGTTATTGTTGAGCAATCTGAGCTAAATATAGGCGATTCTTCATAAATTTCTGGGGATGCTTTTGTTGGGGTATCTATAATAGGATTTAGGGAAGTCTGGCTTGAAGCTGCGTCAACTCCAACAAGCTTGCCATTTTTTATAACGGAAACTTTATTTTCACCATTAGCATTAGCATCTGTTTGAATCACAGAACATATACAAAAATATAAAGATTTGCAAGAATGATAGAATTTGGAATAAGAAAATAGAATATGAAATTAATTACCAAAACGACTGGTGGGGAAAACTTCAGATCCTTTTAGGACATATTCATTGTCAGAGATTGGGGTAATGAGATCATCATCCGTTAAATCTTGCCAAACATAATCATTCTTGTACCTTCTGGATGGCAAAATGTGAACCACTATAATTGAGTAATCAATGGAAATTTGCCCTCTCATAAATGATTTAACGTATACGTTTATATTGTTTCAAACAAACCTCTTATAAGACCACGCAAAGGCATCTGGCATGTCTTTCCCTCGCAAATCTGTCATCCATCTCTTCACGTCTGTTTAAACAAAATTTTTAACGAACATGTTTAATAAATAATAATTGAACGTAACATGATACAAACAAACAAAGATTTACAGACAAAAACCTCGGAGATAGACTCCGTTGCGATTGAGATGATGAACCCGAATGAGATGAGGATGCTCTATGCGACCCATATGGCTGAGGAAATAAATGATGTGAAGATGCCTCACCTCTCCTCCAGTACCTTTGGCTGTGGTTATTGATGCTTCCATTATTTTTCTTCTGTTAACAAATATGCATTATTTACAAAAACTTTAAAGAACAGCAACAAACAAGTAACAGTGCCCTTCTCCTTCTTTTAAGACACTGCCATTTCATTGTTTACGATTTTATCAAATATTCAAACAACAATTAGGACCTTTTTTTTGTTTTTTCTTTTTTAAAGGAAAAGCACATTAGTTATTTTTATGGATAGCATAGGAATCCTCGAGAGAGAAACTCATTCTTTTCTTTGTCTCGGTGCTGCCGGCCTGCTCCATTAAAAGTCGAAAAAGAAGCGAACACAAAAAATCGCTTTTCATGTTTTGTTTTATTAAATTTTTTGTAATAATCTGAAGAAAAAAAATTGCAGGCCTAGAGCTGTTAGTGGCTTTACACTGGCCAGTGACCACTCTTGTGTCTCTATGTGAGAGGAGAGAGATGTATGAAACGTTAAAAAGTAGAGATGATGAAATCTATAGCTATTTTAACGAAGAGAAAAGATATAAGCGGTTATCTTCATTAGATTTCCCGCGATTTGACATACATAGCCCGCTTTTGACTAAAATGTTATTCCCCAAACGCGTTTTACCCGTATCTTTTATTTAGACTAATTCTCTTAAAATCTGATTTAATATTGATTTATACACTTTTTTTATATATTAAAATTTTAAAATTAAATCAATTATTCTTTGAATTTTAATAAAACTAACTACTACCTTCTTTTCATATTAGTCGAAAAACTAAATTAATAATTTAAAATTACAATTTAATTATTAAATTTATTATTAAATATAAAACTTATTCAAAATTAATTTTATTATCAAATCATGGCACAAATTAATTATGTTGTCTAATTAAAATAATTAATTAATATCTTTTCTTATTTTAAATTTTACTTTTAATACAATTTAACTCAAATAAATTTAACATTATAAAATTATTTATATTTATAATAATATTGTTAAATTATTATATAATTTAATTTTAGTTATTAATATAAAATAAACACTTTAATTAAAAATTATAATTTTATTCTATTTTCACTATACATTATAGTTAAACTATATACAATATAAAAATTAAATTAAATAATAATGTCTTAATTTAGAAATAATCTAGATATCAATTAAAAAAAATATTGAAGTAGATAAGTCCATTATCAACAAAAAAGATTATATAATAATATTGTATGTTAAAAATGTAGCATTTTATCAATCATTCAAATGAAATTAATACAAGTAAAATTTTATTTTTAATATAGTTTAATTTTAGTGTCTAATAAAATTAATAACTTTTAATTATTTATTTTTTTTTAAAATTTAAAATTAAACTACATAGTAATTTAATAAAAAAGCGTTTTAAGATCTTTAAATTTTTTAGGATTAAATTATGCTAAAAATATAAGATATAAATAAGTAAAAGAATATTAATTAATTATTTTAATTAGATATTACAACTAATTTGTATTAAAAATAAGATTTTACTCTAATTTGATAGTAAAATTAATTTTTGACGAGTTTGATATTTGATAATAAGCTCAAGGATCAATTGTAATATTAAATTACTAGTTTAGTACTTCGATTAATACAAAAGAGGGTGGTAGTTAGTTTTATTAAAACTCAATGAGGTTTTAATGTAATAATAAAATACAGGAACCAACTTGTCTATTAAACCAAACCTTAAAAGGTACAGTAGAACCTCGATAAATTAATATTAAATAAATTAATAACCTCGACTAAATAATAACTTTCTCCGGTCCCGACTTGGGCCAATGAGATAAAATAATAATTTTACTAAATTTATAAGATAATAATTTTTTAAAAATTTCTTAAGGCCCATTGAAAATATAAAATAATAATTAATTAAATACATATGAAAATTACATATACTGTGTAAATTTATAAAATAAAGCACTTTCTAGATAATTTTTATTTTTAAATTTTATTTTTTTCTAAAATATGTATCTATAGTCAATTTTTTTTTTTGCAAGTGAACTAAATTAAATTTCATCTTTAACCTTTTACAAAGCATAGACCACATATGGTATATTTTTCTGATGTTGAAATCACCAACAGATAAAGAAATTATTGAAGGAGTAATGGGTGTACCAACTAATGACGATTGTTGCAAATCTTTTTGACTTGAAGATGGATGCTTATTTTTGTACTCAATAATGCTTTTCGCATCTCATCTATTAGTATAGATTTTTTTGCACCTTTCAAATGAGAAGCCATAGAAGAGAAGATATATATGAATTTTTATATTTTGATATATGAAATTAAAATGCATATTTCTATTTATAAACATTTTATTGTGCACTTAAAACACTTTATATTCTAATATATATACATGCATGCATTGCATTTTAAACCACATCATTTCCGAAATTAGCTCTGATACAATGCACCATCATCCATCATGCATCTAGATATCAAAGATCATTTCTAAATTCTTTAATTTTTTCATTAATTTTATATAAATTTAATAAAAAATGATATATAAAATATTAACTATTCTCTAAAATAATAAATATTAATTTATCGATAAAATAATAATCTCTATAAGATTATAATTTTCCTGGTTCCAAGGTTATTATTTTATAGAGGCTCTACTGTAAAAAAAATTTAACCCTTCTATTTATTTACTGTATTACTTTGTTGGGGAGTTACTAATACCTATGAGATTTTAGCATAATTTACAACTCCAATCTTGTATTTTTAAAAATAAATTAATTACTCCTCTCTTTTGATTTTATATACTATTAGCCCCTATGTCCATAAATTATCAATTGAGACGTTAGTGACAGAGAAAATGACTTATTTATATGTGATAAATCACCTGGCTGAGTAGATGAACACCTAACAGATAATATTCAAATATGAATACTTATAGACAAGTAAAACAAAAGAATCACCAGAGATAGATTTTGTAAATCCACTTTGATGCTTAAGCCAGAGATTTAGGAAACAAGTAAAAGAATGTGAAATTATGGGATGAATTAAGATACCTCAATCGTAGATCAAACCTTTATTCTACATAGGTTGGTCGTTTTTCATATAAGAATAGGACTCATCCCTTTGGTTGTAGAGTATTAGTCATCTAGTTAGATTTCATTTCTTATCCTGTTCGGATTTGTCCCTATAATCTCAGAAAGAATAAGCTGTTAGGAGTTCCTCTACTAGTCATGATTTCTTATCTACTTATGACACGAATTTTGAGCTGTAATTATTTCGAGTTGTTTGAATATCGTCATCCTGGCTAGATTATTCATGATTTTATACGTAGTTATCACTTGTCCCTACAAGCATATACCGAATATTTTTATTCGGCTTAACTCGGACATCCTCAAACATTTTGAACATTTAAGAAATTCTATAGAAGTACGAAATATATCGAGCACGGGGTTAAGCAACCTTAATTGCTTTATTAAGTTGCTATAACTTGCTCGATTTTTTGAATCGTCTAAAAGGTGAATATGAAAAATTTAATCTCCTTCTGACTGATGCCTCAATTACCAAAGTATAACAATTTCTCTTAATTAATGAGAACGTGTATATCATTTCTCTCTACACCGTTGATGTTATCAATTTTTTCTTATATATACCTTCCCTTTCTCTACTTTTTTCCTTTCCTTACCTTCATTTTTTACTCCTTAGTTTTGGAATTTTTACATTTTCTAGGTTTTTCCTTTACTAATTTCTAATTTTCTTCCATGTTAATTTCTAGGTTTCTTTTTTTTGCAACTTTTATTCATTTTCTAGGAGCATATTGTGCCATCATTTTCTTGCTTCTTCAAGCTATTCTCATATTTTCGAGCGCTTTCAAGATAAGTCCTCTCTATGCCCTTTCTTTTTTTTAGATAGTTCATTCATCATGGCGGGTAAAATAAATGAATCAAGAGAGTACTTCCACTGGTTTAGTTTTTGAGTTTACACATTTACCAGTTAATGACCACCTAAATATCCTTTTATATTTCTTTTGTAGATTTAGAGTTGTTTAAGATTCTTCAGGGATTTTACCTTGGCTTTGTGCTCTCCTAGTTTCTTTGGAAATAACGTTCATGAGGAAAATACCATAGTAGTATATGAAGAACAACTAGAGATGCAGGCCTTTATTCCCTATAAGTGATTTTCTTTTAGACTTGTATAAAACACTATGTGTATGTCCTAACTAATTACACCCAAACTCTAGTCGGTTGGCCATAGCTTTTAAACAACTTTGCTTGGACCATCAAATAGCTTGTTCATCCAACTTTTTTATTTTTTTAATCCTTTGTTCGAGTTTCCGAGTTTGCTTTTGTATACATTAAAGTTAGAGTAGGTAGCAAGCTTTTTGATGGTCTGCCTTTCTTGGTGTAACAGTGGAGAGATAGGTTTTACAAGATTTTCCATCTCTTTGCAGTTGCCAATCTTATTCGGCATTAGTATAAACCTCCTCCTGTTTTTCTTTAAAGACTTTTATCAACCAAGGAGAATAGTGCAAATCAATTATTTAAGTTAGTAGAAGATGATTCTCCCTTCAATGCTAACTTCTTATTCGCCAAAGTCTCGAGTGACCTTTTACCCCCGAGCGTGAGAGGTGAGATAATTGTGTAGATTATATATCTTTCCTTATGTTTGGTGTGATTTTCTGAGCGACTTTTAATCTTATTTTTCTTTTTTAGCAGTGATTGACTACAACAAGATCCGCCAGGCGAAGAATAAGAAGACTAATACTTTAAAGAAGTACTCTTCCTCCAAGCGAGCAGCTCATTCTTCTCCACATTTGGATTTAATCATTGAAGATAAGCTTCCTCTTTGGGCCATCTATGATGGAGAGAAAAAAATCCACAAGTAATGGATGATGTAGAACCCAAAGGTCCTCCTCCTCCTCTTCCAAGTAAGAAAAGGAAGGGAAAGTCTATAGTTTTGGATGATGAAGAGACTCTTCCACCTTCCTCAGCTTGTCATGATCCTAGGCCTTTCTTGGAAGGTAAATATAGTTATGCTCTAACTGTTCAAACTCCACCTTTAGTCGAGGAGATTGCTTAACTGATAACCTTGCCCTATAGTTGAGTGGAGGTCTTTTCATCCTAAGGATCTTTATTAGCATCAAATGTCTACCTTTCTTTTAGTAAGTCTACTCAGTTTTGCTCACCGTATGTTATTCTTTGAGTTTATTATTTCTAACTTATTTCTTATTCTTCTTTTCAGGTTGTAACAATCGGTCTTGTTTACGAGTCCTATGAGCAAGATCTTTCTGCTCAAGCTTCCTCGGATAACATTAAAGCCTGTATATTGAGGATCTACTGGCCAAGCTGAAGGAAGAGTATATAGAGAAAGAGAAGAAGTAGGAGGTGAGCCTAAAGTTTGCCAATGACTAAACCGACAAGCTAGTATTGAGCTGAGCCTCCTATCCTCAGAGAAAGAAATCTAGACCGAGCAACTAGCTTTTCTTCGTTCCTAGAATTTCGAGCTGCGTATTCAACTAGTACTGAGGAAGAAAGAGGTGAAATCCCTCAAGGAAGAGTAAGTTATTGTTTATAAGGAGCTTTCCCTTCACTCTCTAATGCTACGATGAAGCTACCAATGAGCTTATAAAAAGAAAGCTTGGAGATGTAAACTTGGAGTTCCTATCTTAACTTAACATTAAGGAGATAGGTCAGTAGGCTTATGCTTGCCGAGGAGACAGAGTGTGAGTGTGGATTTTCAGGCTCGCCCCAAGAGGTATGTGACTGAGTCAACGTATTAGAGGTTGTTTCATTTGTATTAAGCTCAATTAGAAAGTGAGCCGTCCGGGAGGAGGCCTTGAGGGATCACAACAACTGCAGTGACTGTGAATTATTAGAGAAGACTTGGAATCGCCATTTGAGTAAGATAACTGGGATAAATAGAGAAGGGCGAAGGATGGCGGCTTAGATTCCTCATATAGAGCCTAACTTTCCCATTCTCCGGATTAGAGATTTGAATTCAGAAAGTTAGGTGCATACTGGAAAGGGGTTGGCACCCTAAGAAACCTTGACATAGAGTCCGACCTCCACTAGACTTTAAGATTTTTAGTTTCCCTAATCCTACTAACCTAGCTTCAAATTTTGTGCTAATAGGCGGGGGGGGGGGGGGGGGGGGTCTTGAGTGGAAGGTGAGGCCGGTGGAGGCATCGGTGCATCCTCGGCAGGAGCTGTACTTATAGACAATGGAGGGTCCTGAATGGCAGCTGGAACTGGTGGAGGTTGGGTCACATTTGGGAAGCAATCGCTGAGGTCCAGCTCAATATCACCCAGGTCATCAAGGAATCACTGCACTCCATCGTCCCTGCCAGAATTAGCTATTCGCTGAAGTTGAGCTTCCATCTGATCTGATTGTGTAACCTGCCTTTCGAGGCCCTCCAAGAGCTGCTGCAGTAAGCCGTAAAAGCCCTAGAGCTGCGCTCTAGTCTCCTCCCGGAATTGCCTAAACTTAGTGAAGTGCTCCTGCTAAGGTCTGAAATTCTATCTAAGCGATCTACAAGAGTGCCTATCTGAGCATTGGAGGTACTAGCGGTGTATGAAGATGAAGCACCAGGAAAGGGGGCGAAAGCACGTGCCGAGTCAGGTATATCTCAAGGTCGTGTCTCTGGTACATCCACAGCAGGTCCTACAGTGCTCTGCCCAGGCCTCCCTGACCTCCCGCAGGCTTCGGCTGACTAATCTGTACTCAACACCGAGAGGCCCCCGAGAAGCTGTCATCATCCGTATATTAACCATATGGCAGACTCCTACTGGTAACATATCCCCTGTCTAAGTCAGGTTACCCAAACAATCATCTAGAACGTCCAACCTCCTAGCCAAACGTGTGATATAGGGGCTAAAATAGAGATGAATCTTTTTGGACTCCCTCACGAAAGTCCTGATCTGATTTGCTAGGAGGTAGCCCATATCTAGCTTCCTCTGCTGATGTAGTGCCCATAGGATGAAGATATCAGTCTACCTCACTACCCCAAAACTCTCCCCTCTGCCTGTAATAGTGTAGACTAGAAGTGTATGCAGATATCAGAGCCAGTCTAGAAGGCTGGACGCCTTCGAGTGGCTCAAGTAGTAATGCTATGGTCTGGTCACAATCTCGTCCCACATCCTCTCATAAGGGATGGGTTGAGTATATAAGCACCCCTGGTATGCCTCTTCAGAGATCTCCTGCTGAGTCCATAGCCCTAGGTGCATCCCAAATTAAGGTACTATCATCGAGAACTGTCTACCCCCAAGCCTAAAAGAAATGGCATCTAGCTGATGCCAATCAGTGATCTGCTACTAGAGAAAGAAGGTGCTGCAAAACTTTATAGTGTGCTCCCTGTAGGTAGGCTCGATGATGTCGAAGAATCGAGCATATGGTAGGGTCTCAAAGAGCTCTTTGACCTCCGGGGCTAGCCCGACCCTCTCTAGCGAGGTAAAGTCGATACACCATCCAGTCCCAACTTGCTTCCATCAAAGGGCTTGGAAGCACTGTTCATGGTCTAGGGACTAAAATGTAAGTAGTCAGTGTCGTGCAGGGGCTGGTAGTGCTAAGGGTCTATAAGGTCTGGTTGGCTGGGGTGGCTGTGCCGGTGCCGGTGGTGCTGGAGCCTGCTACTGTGAAGAAGAAGTGTCTGCATCTGTGCGACGTCTCTTGTAGTGTGCCTGTCATGGAGGCTGCTGCTGGTGCATTTTGACATTGTACCTGAAAAGATATTAGTCATTTACAGAAGCACCGAAAAAACAAAGCATGCATAGTAGATAAATAATTCAAGCAACATAGAAATTTTTTGCCAAAATTTTGACGGCATGGCGATTGAATAGGCAGAATTACAGAATAAGTGAGAAAAGCGGGAATACTCACCACTATATTAATATTGAATAAATAAGACAAACTAATAAACTAAAATAAATAAAATAAAATATATAAATAAGACAAAATAATAAAATACAATGAATAAATAAGACATAATAATAAAATAAAATAAAATAAATAAGATAAAATAATAAAATAATACTCACTACTATATTAAAATTGAATAAATAAGATATACTAATAAAATAAAATAAATTTAAATAAATAAATAAGATAAAATAATAAATTAAAATAAAATAAACTAATAAGCAGAATAATAAAATAAAATGAATAAATAAAATAAAGTAATAAAATAAAATAATCCAACAAAATAATAAAATAAAATAAAATAAATAAAAATAATAAATAAAATAAAATTCAAAGAACATTAAGCAAAATAACATCAAATAGATAAGCTGAGAAAATAAAGAAAGAAATAAATAATAATAATAATAAAAAAACTAAATAAATAAAATAACGAAGAAAACTTACTTGGTTGAAGGCAAAACGCGTGAAAATTGCACAAAAATTTAAAAATTGTAGAGAGTATCGAGAGAATAGAAGAATCAGAAATTTTTTTGCTCTGAAACGGTTGTGATATGCCAAATGCCCGTGTCCTTCTCCTCTTTTTATAGGCGCTGCACCCGACACACCCATGTGCGTGCCCGTGTGCACGACACAGGCCGTGTCCAAGCCGTGCTCCCAACAGAACCGTGTTCTCAGATGCCTTACAATCAACACGGTTGTGACACGGGCCGTGTTGGTGAACATAGGTCATGTTATAAACCGTGTGGCTCTCGGAAACCGTGTGCTTTCCAACTTTTATGCTCAACACGCCTTGGGCAATAGGACACGGGCCATGTAGAGTAGCACGAACTGTGCTTTTACTCTGTTTTTTTGCACTGACACCTGTATAGCTCAATAATTTGCACAACCAAGAAATTTTTCAACTAAAAGAACATAAAAAAAATGAAAGGAGCTATGTTCCAAACCAACTGAAATGTAAAAATGAACTAAGTATAAAGGATAAATTTAATTCTCCAAAGAAAATATAAAAATGTAAAGGATAAGCTCGAGAATGCCTCCCGAGTGCGCTTCTTTTGACCAAGTCGTGTAGTTGGACTCGTGTAGAAATTCAATCTCGTTGGAACAACACCGTATTGACCTGCTCCTCGATCTCAAGCGAGTCTCCATGATAATGCTTCAAATGATGGCCATTCACCTTGAAACTCCCCCTATCGGGATGATGCAACTCAACTGTGCCATATGGGAACACCTGTTGGATCACAAAAGGTCCCGACCAGCAACTCCTGAGCTTCCCTGAGAACAAACGGAGACGTGAATTGTAGAGCAATACTCGATCCCCAACTTGAAACTCCTTGGAGCCCTTCAGTCGCTTGTCGTGCCACTTCTTAGTCTACTTCTTATAGATGAATGAGTTGTCATATGCTTGCTGACGCCACTCATCCAACTCATTTAGCTACTACTGTCTCTATTAACCTGCAAGATCAACATCAAAGTTATAAGTTCTTAAGGCCCAAAGGGCTCTGTGCGCTAACTCAATAGGCAAATGGCAAGCTTTCCCATATACAAGCCTATAGGGTGTAAAACTTATAGAGGTGCGATAGTCTGTCCTGAATGCCCAAAGTGCATCATCTAATTTATTTGACCAATCCTGCCTACTCACCCCCACGATTTTCTCTAAAATGCATTTCAAACCCCTATTGGTAACCTCTACTTGCTCGTTAGTCTACAAATGATAGGGTATAGAAAACCTTTGGGTCACTTCATATCCCTGAAGTACTTTCTCCAGTTGAGCATTACAAAAAATGAGTCCCTCTATCACTAATCAGTGCCCTAGGTATGCCAAACCTAGCAAACAATCACTTAAGGAACTTAGTAACTACTCTAGCATCATCAGTTTGGAAAGCTTGTGCTTCCGGCCATTTAGAGAAATATTCAGCAGCAACAAGGATATACTTATTTCCAAAAGAAGAAGGAAAGGGCCCCATGAAGTTAATGCCTCAAATATAAAAAATCTTAACCGTTTGAATGCTTGTTTAGGGCATCTCATCATGAGCAAAAATATTTCTTGACCTCTAGCATGCATCATAATCCTGCACGAATGCACTAACATCCCAAAAAATAGTCAGCCAATAGAATCCAGCCTCTAGAACCTTTCTAGCAGCGTGGTTAGCTGCTTGATGACCTTCCGTTGGTTCGTCATGGCAATGCCTCAAAATCTGGAGGATCTCCTCCCCATACACGCATCACCGAATCACATGGTCTACACAAACTCGAAACAGAAATGGGTCTTCCCAAATGTAGTACCTCAAATCAGCAAAGAATTTCTTCTTTTGCTGAAATGTCATACCTTTTGGTAGGACTTTTGCAACAAAGTAATTTGCAAAATTGGAAAACCAAAGGACATCTGAAGATACCTGAACGAAGCACAAGTAGTCATCCATAAAACTGTCATCAATAGCCCTCTAATCAAGTGCATCTAGGCTTGGGTCCTCCAATTTGGAAAGTTGGTCTGCGGCTAAATTTTTTGCACCCTTCATATCCTTGATCTTAATGTCAAATTCCTGCAAAAGCAAAATCCAATGAATGAGTCTTGGCTTAGCGTCATGGTTTCCAAACAAGTACCTCAACATTGAGTGATCCATGTAGACCACGGTCTTGGATAGCACCAATTATGAGCGAAACTTGTTGAATGCATATACCACAACAAGTAACTCCTTCTCAGTAGTGGTATAGTGGTCCTAAGCATCTGTCAATGTCTTGCTAGCATAATAAATAGGTTGGAGCTTATTGTCAATCCTCTGTCCTAAAACAGCTCCAACTGTAAAATCACTACCATCGCACATTAGCTCAAAAGGTAGCCCCCATTTAGGTGAAACCATAATAAGGGCTGTAGTTAGTTTCTCCTTAAGTAACTCAAAGGCCTACAAACAATCATCGAAAAATACAAATGGAATATCTTTTGAAAGCAATTGAGTCAAAGGTCTAGCAAGCGTAGAAAAATCTTTAATGAACCTTCTGTAAAAACCTGCATGACCAAGGAAACTCCTAACAGCCTTAATCGAGCTAGGGAGTGGCAATTTAGCAATGATCTCTACCTTAGCTCTATTTACTTCCATCCCTACATGTGAAATCTTATGCCCTAGCACAATACCCTCTCTTACCGTAAAATGACACTTTTCCCAATTCACCACAAGGTTAGCTTCTACACGACGCGCAAGCATACGCTCTAAATTAAGCAAACAGTGGGAGAAATAGTTACCAAATACCGAGACATCATCCATGAACACCTCCATGGATTCTTCAATCATGTCATAGAGGATTGCCATCATACACCTCTGGAAAGTAGCAGGTGCATTGCTGATGTGTGCACTTATGCAACCTACACTTAAGGCAGTGAACCTATCGATACGGTCTAGCACTAGTGAGTATCAAGGTCGTATCCCTGGAGATCGGGTAAACCTAAAGTTACTACTGTTTGTTATGTTATTTAATCTGAAATAAGGTGTGAGAAGTCTAAATTAATTAACTAATGCTTATGAATGCAAATAAAGGAACAACCGCAACTGACAATCGAAAGACAACCGTAACAAAGAAGCAAACCCAAAAGGGACCTAAGTGATGGAATTCTAAGGTTAATTTTATAAACTGCCAATCTTGCTACCCGTACCTAAATCCTGAATTGAACTCCGCTCCTCTCTCAAGCTCATTGAGTTCCTATTTGTGCACTAACCTAATGGAATTTCTTCCTATCAGATTATTACAAATTAGCATTAAGCGTGATTTAGAACTATTAAGATTTGTTAATTATTAATCCGGCGAGTGAATTAACCTTATCTCTAAGTGTTAACTACCAGTTCTTACTATTTAATTTCCAGTTGTAAAAAGCATTTCTCAATGTCAAGAAACAACCCAAAAGACAATTAATTTAACGTCTCAAATTAATTGAATCAAATTTTATTACTAAACAGTAAGAAGATTACAAAAATGGCAGATAAAAATCTAATATTTAAACACAAACCACCAACAAAGATAAACCCCAATGGGTTCGGCAGTCCTAGCTACTCATAATGAAAGAAATAAATACAAAAGGAAATAAATAACAGAAAAGAAAATGAAACATATAACCGCTCTTCTATCGAATCGAAGTGGGAATGTCGCAAGTGCCAATTCTGAAACCAGCCTCAAGTATGGATCTCGGATGTCTCGGTCAATCGTCTAGAAACTTCAATCTTTGCTTGAATCCTCCAAATCAATCTTTTAAATTGACGTTGGTCTCCCAAAATGTCAAGAACAGAGGTGCAAAAGTGAGGGGTCGTGCGCGTAGAGAAATCCAGAAATCAGAAGCGGCACCCTATCTCGTTTTGCGTGCGCCTATTTATAGGCAGAAGTGCCATAGCCATGCCACGGTCCATGCCATGGCCCGTGTAAATATGCACGGCCCGTGCCACGGTCCGTGCCATGGCCCGTGCAATGGCCCGGGCAATGGGCACCGACCTCCATTAAATGCCAAATTTTCGAAATTATCCAAGGTCGTGCAAAAGCCTCGAAATGCGCGTCAACAAGGAATCAACTCTGATAATATCTAATATGCATGAATCATCCAAATATCTTTATTTCTGCCCATAAATCAATCAATATCTATCAAAGAGTCCAAAAACCTGAAAAATTCATAAACATACCAAAGTGCGATCAAACAGGAATAAATATGACTCAATTACGCGAATAAACGACTATAAACAGTCAATAAACATGCATAGAATCATCTACATCAATTGCACAAACTGAATGGCATCCTCCTGTAAGCGAATGTACCTGATGTGCGTAAAATATACACATCTAAATGGGGTTTTTAAGATTGATTTTATGGACATTTGGATGTGAATTGGTCCCAACACTCACCCTATGCATCTGTTTGTGTGCATTAGGTTCAAAAGAAGTCAAAGAATGATAAAGGGAAGAATTGGAGCATAATTGGACGTCAAAGCTACCGAAACAAGCTAAGTACGAGCATGAGGAAGCTGAACATGGCCGTGTTGGTTTCAACACTGGCCGTGTTCCCAACACGTGCACCAACACGGCCGTGTTGGTGCATGAAACATCAAATAAACAGAAGTTTTAGGGAGCATAGCCATAGAGAGTAACACGGGAATAAACACCAGCCCGTGTAGGGGACACGGGTATCAACACGGCCGTGTTAGCGCGACAGGGGGAATTAATTAAAAGAAAGAAGAGAGGAAAGAAAGAAGGAAAGCGGGGGAGAATATCCCAAACCCTAATATTTCTCTCTTTAAGGGTTTTCTGAGCTGGAACCAAGGGAAAAGGAGACTTGGATCAAGGTTTCAATCGGATTCCCTTCAAAGATTGAAGATTGGGCGAGGTTCATTGATTGGTTTTCAAATCGAGCAAGAGGAACAAGAATCGATTCAATTTGAGCAAGAGGAATTGAGGCTGTTTACTCTCATCCAAGGGTGTAATCGGGTTTTCTCTACCTTTAGTCATTGTTGTAATTGAATTCTTGTGTATTTTGATAATGAACATGATTAGCTAGATTAATTAAATCCATTGGGATTTCTTTACTATGTTAGCTTAGTATTATATTATTGGATTGTTTGGGTTAGTTTTGTATTCTTCTTGCTTTCAGTATTAATAAGATAATGCATTATTCATGAGACGTTGTGAATTGTGTGTTTAGATTGCTTTGTGTGATTGAGAAGTCAATTTGGCAATTGGAATTTTGAATAGCAAGAACTGGTTAATAATTGCTTAGAGATAAGGATAATTAACTAGCCGGATTAAGAATTAACAAAGCTTAATAGAGGCGGATTAAAGCTTAATGCTAATTTAAGAATCAATCGTTAGGAAGATATTCCAACTTTAGGTTATTAGGTATAGGAATTCGGTTATCTCGAGAGAGAAACCGAATTCGGTTAAGAATTCGTCCACAGGTAGCATAATTAGACTTACCAATCCTTTATCTTTTGTTTGATTGCCAACTAGTTTAGGTTCCCTTTGGGTTTGCTTTCTTGTCTTGGTTATTTTAGTTATCAATTATTCCTGTATCTCCCTTAGAATTTAGCTTGTAGCTGTTAGTTAGTTTAGAAATTATTCAACACTCATTTTAGGTTAATATAATAAAGAACAAAGGAGTAACTCTGGGCTTTCACTTTCCCGAGGAATACGACCTTGATACTCGCCATTAGTGCTAGACTGCATTGATAGGCGCACTGCCTTAGATTGTAGCTAACACAAGTAGCACACATCAAGTTTTTGGTGCCGTTGCCGGGGATTGTTTGAAAACTAGAGTGAAATTTGCTATTTATTAATTTAGCCATTCTTTTATTTATATTTATTTCTATTTTGTTTGTGCATATTTATTTAGTTAAGTTTATGATTCGGGTAGTAGATGATAAGGAGGTTCAATGCTAAACTCTTTGTATGACACGTTGGAGAATGGGATCAGGAACCAAGAGAGTGCTAAAAATTGGGATACCCGTGCATCTTTAGAAGCTCGAGTGGAATCGTTTTGTAGGGCTACCGATCAACTCTCCACTCCTATCCTTTCATCTCAAGTTTTTTATGCATTTTCTTGTGGTTTACATTTGAGTAATGATTGTCCATTATATAGTGATGTTGCTCATTGTTCTTATAACTATGAACAGGTGAATTATACGGGAAGTTGGCTAAATGACTCGTATGGAAGCACCTACAATCAAGAGTTGAGCATTCATTCACCCTTTGGATGGAGCTTAGATAGCCAAGAACCACCAGAATTTTAGCAGCTTAATCTTGCACCATCAACTCAAGGTGAAGAGTTAGTGTCAGAGGAGCTGATGACGAGGTTTATTGTAAGTCTTGAGGATAGATTCCAACAAAGAGAGAGGATACTTGAAGATCAACAAGCCTCGATTAAGAACATAGAACATCAATTAGGCTTAATCTTCAAGTTACTAGCTAAGAGCAATTGGGAACTCCATCAAACGCTACTAAGTCCGAGGAACACTTGAGCGCCGTCACTTTGCGTTCAGGTGAGAATTTTTTTGGGTTATCTATTATGTTTGACGATGATGCTTCTGTGCAGGACGACTCTTTGAACATGGAGATAGAACTAGAAAAGGAAGAGGCAAACATGATCCCTCTGAAAGACGGACAGGAACGTAAAAATGAGACTGTCAGTCCCGAGAGTGAGCTAAAATCATATATCTAAAACAGTTTCAAACATTTCAATATCACATTCATTTAATTTTAAAAATAATTAATAAATCACTTGAACCATACGTGTCATGTTAAGACATATGTGTCATGCCATGCTTAAACAAAAATTATTCCACATGCAACGGGACGGAGTACTTCAGTATAACCCTAATCCCAACTCTAACATCTCGATTTATTTCAACACTTATGTCTCAACTAACCTCAACTCTAACATCTCAAACCTCTCATTCCAACAGGACTGGCGCCCAGAGAGCAAAGCTCGACTAGGGACCTTACCTCCAGTCCGGTCACTTAACTCTCAGCCTTTGCCTTTCGGCTCTCTTATCCAATAAGACTGGCGCCCAGAGAGTATAGCTCGACTAGGGACCTTACCTCCAGTCTGGTCACTTAAATTTCCAAATAAGCCGAGCTAGAGAGCAATGCTCGACCAGGACCTTACTCCGGCAACCACACTCTACTAAGCCCGGAGAGCGATGCTCGACCGCAGTCCTAATCTTTCTTTCTCAAAATTTTTACCTTTTACCCTTTTCCTATCTCTCTCATATTATATTGGAACACTCATCCAACTCCTATGTTCTATCTGCCAGTCCCATCCCGAGTCATCATGCAATATTAAAATTGGTGATAAAGGAAAAACATATTTAAATAGTAATTAAAAGCATCATGAAAATAATGATAATAATTAAATGAAAAATTAAAATTGCAAATGAATAATCACAGAGCAAATCAAATTTTATGCATGACACGTGCATAAGCGATATATGACTTTAACTCGGGCGACCTCCTAGCTCGCTCCGGTGCCTCGGTTAGAGCGAGCTGACAGATGATCATCTAATCACGGAAAACAATTTATCAAAACTGAAACAATCGATCATTAATCCTAGGTCTAGACTCCTAGGATCGACTGCCTAAGAATCTCAACTCGGAGAATTCTACCGAAAATCAAGCGAACCTCCCCTACAACACGAGCATTACCCCCCGTAAAAATGGGTCCAGGACCTGCCAGAAAAACACTCCAAATATCCAACAATTTAAACAACGGGAGTCGGGTCCCCAAACTTCACTGTTTCCGACTCGCCACACAAAGACAAAATACTGAGGCGGGGCAGGCAACTGACAGACAATTATTTTTGACTCACAATATCATCAAATACACAATATAATCCAATAGACACAATTAAACCAAGAATTTCTAAAATTAACGGGCCAAAGAAAATTACCGAGACTCGGTAGCTCTACGACTAGCCTCCAACAAGCAGAGTCCGATCGACGATCCGAACACACCACCGGACTCACAACGATGCGCTGATGACAATCCCTGCTTCCGATTTTTCGATCTGACACCCGATCATCCGGAGAGATTTGCGGACGATCTCGACCGTCGATTTACAAACGAAGCCCGATTGCCACAAAACCGGTGCCAATGCGAAGCTTGAGATGAGGAGAGTCGGGATATGCCCTCCGATCGTCCATCCTCCGCCGGAGCTCGTCGGAAAAGCCCAAAAACCTCGGCTGCCTCCACTTCACCGGAACTCTCTCCTCCGGCCACCAAAACCGGCCAAGCCACTCGCCAAAAGGAAGCTCTCTCCAAGGGGAGCCAATCGCCACCAAGATCGGTAGGAAGGCAGGAAGCGGAATGGCGCCGGAAGCCTTGTGGCCTTCTCTGCTTTCTTGTGGCCAGACGCCGGCCTGGCCCGTCGGCGGCCACCGATGCTGGCCCCCTTTCTCTCTTCCGACACTCTCTCTCTCCCGATCTACTTTCTCTCTCCCCGATTTTCTTTCCTTTCAATATCGACATTAGGCCCCCGAACTTTTCCTTATTACAATTTGGTCCCTCAACTTTCTTAATTACTTACAATTTCATCCTGCAGAATTCCAATTTGACCCCCAAACTTCTTTTTAGCCTTTCAATTAAGCCCCTAACTATTTAATTTGGGCCAAATCCGAATTATTGAAAATACACAATTACAAAAATACCCCTGACCGACATATTTATTTACAAAAATACTAAGCTCACAAATTTTCATTAAAACCCCATAAAAATAACATTATACTTTCAATCCTTATTCCAAAATAAATTTCCAATTTAGTCCTAACACACAATTAAATTAAATAATCAATTTCCAACTTAAAATTTAATACTACTAATCAATTTTAATACCAATTTTCTCAAAATTCTTTTATAAAAATATCCTTTATAATTTCTACCATAATTTTTCCAATATATAATTTTATTTATATATATATATATATACATTTGGAAAAAAATTTGAATAACCAAAATATAATCATTTCTCAAATAGTTTACTTAATTAACGCCTTAAAAATCAAACTAATTGGATATGGAAAATAACTCATTTATTTATCTAACATGAACATTCAAAATTTGTATTTAAATCATTCCAATTAAACCGAATAAAAATAAAGCTAAAATTAAATTGATGATGCTGAGTTGCAGTTAGAGGAATTTTTGGTGGATTTTCCACAAGTCCTTTCGATGATGGAAGATGAGCACGAGTTATCCAATGAAGAAGTCTTGGAGGAGCTCGAGTTTCGTCTAGCAAGTGAACTAATCCAAGGACTAGAGAAAACCATTGACGTTCCTAAAGAAATTGCCCAACCGTCGATCCTTCCAATTTGTGAAACTTCAGCTTTCAAATTGGAAGAGCCTCTAGAGCATCATGACTTCGTGCAATTATACGAGGACCGAGTCTTGCCCATCATACTGGCAGCTTGCTTGACAGTCGGGAAGAGGAAATTGACGATTATCCCTCTAAGCGGATACTTGAAGCCATTTGCTTGGAAGAAGGATGGATGGTCGTCGATCACGCCCGTTTACTTTTCACCATGAGTCCAGCTAAGAAGACTTATCACATTAAAAAGAAGCGCTTTTGGGAGGCACCCCAATTTTTATCTTTAATCTCTAATATCTTAACCTTTTGTTTTGAAACATTTTATTAGTTTTAGTTTTCATATTTTATTTAATTTTTGTTCCAGTTTCGATTTTAAGTCTTTATTTTATTATTTGCAGCTACTCCTCTACCATAGACTAGCCAACGCCCTGATATCCCTGATGATGCACCTCTTTTCACTCCGGAGCCATAGTCAGGGCGGTATTAGCTCTTTTTCCTTTTTCGTTTCTTATATTTTGTACACTGGGGACAGTGTGTCCTTTAAGTGTGGGGTGGGTGATATTTATCCCATCTTAATTATTTGTTTATTCTTTGTGCAATATTTTATAAAATTTTGAAAATTTTTCACTTTGTTTCGATGCTTTTACTGTTGACTTGCTTTTGGAAATCCTGTTTATGTCCATGTGATCGGGTAAAACTGATAGTGTTGAGTCTTGCGGAAGAATGTAAGATAATTAGTTTGAGTTTTGTACTAAGTTGCTTTGGTTTATCTAATTTTGTTTTGATGATTTTTGTTTGGAACCTACTCAAAAGCACACTTGTGAGAAATTGAGCCTAAATTGTAAGCATACGCTTTATATGCTTGTATTTATTTCTTGTTGAGAGTGCCAATTACTGTCTTTACTTTTAGAACTTGCTCGGTAATGCTTATGAGGGCCACAAGGAGAGTTTCACTTTGGTATGATAGAGGCACTTAGGTTTGTCATTCTAGCCAAATAGCCTTCATTCGTTTATTGATTCTGTAGATAACCCCTTCTTTCACCATTTTTTTTATCATATTCCATTACCACTTAGTTTTATTCTGCTTTAGGTTATGATTTTGCACATGAGTTGTTTTTATTGGAAATTTTTATCTTGGGAATAGCTTTGGAATCTTGTAGCAGCTTACTTCAATCCAAAAAGAAATTCACTCTATTATGTGAATGTTCTTCCCTTATGAAAAAAAGAAAAAAGAAAAAAAAAGAAAGAAGAAAAATATATAAAAAGAAGAATAAGAGGGAAAGGTGATGAAAAGAAAGAAAGTAAGTGAGCTAAACATTTTGACTTGATTCCTATTTCCCACCTTTTACTACTATCCATTATTTACCCCTTATGATTATTGTGACTTGTGTGCATGTCATGTATTTCATTGCAGAACACCATAGGTTCAACATCTGACCAAATTTACCTACCCTTACCTAATCCCCATTACAACCCTTATAAAGACCTCTTGACATGGTTGTTGACTCTCCATAAGTGGTAGGAGTAGGATTTAAGAGCAAGCATATAGTAAGTAAGGCAGTAGTTGATGCATTGAGCGATTAAACACTACCCTTTAACCACTTTGAGTAATTTAGAGTGAATCTGGTGAGGAGTTGGTTCTGAATAATTTTGTTGAGACAATATTTTATGAATTATTGGCATCTTGGTTGTGATACTTGAATTGACTGCTTCGTTTCTTTTTGTTTGACTTACACTTGTTAAGGATATGTGCAGGAGCTCTCTAGCTTGTCTGTCAGTTTAAGTATTGTTCCTTATTTTACTTTTGATTGCTTGAGAACAAGCAATGAGCTAAGTGTGGGGTTATTTGATGTGCGTAAAATACACACATCTAAATGGGGTTTTTAATATTGATTTTATGGACATTTGGATGTGAATTGGTCCCAACACTCACCGTATACGTCTGTTTGTGTGCATTAGGTTCAAAAGAAGTCAAAGAATGATAAAGGGAAGAATTGGAGCATAATTGGACGTCAAAGCTGCCGAAATAAGCTAAGTACGAGCATGAGGAAGCTGAACATGGCCGTGTTGGTTTCAACACTGGCCGTGTTCCCAACACGTGCACTAACACGGCCGTGTTGGTGCATCAAACATCAAATAAACAGAAGTTTTAGGGAGCACGGCCACAGAGAGTAACACGGGAATAAACACCAGCCTGTGTTGGGGACACTAGCATCAACACGGCCGTGTTGGCGGTGACATGGAGAATTAATTAAAAGAAAGAAGAGAGGAAAGAAAGGATGAAAGCGGGGGAGAACGTCCCAAACCCTAATATTTCTCTCTCTAAGGGTTTTCTGTGATGGAACCAAGGGAAAAGGAGACTTGGATCAAGGTTTCAATCGGATTCCCTTCGAAGATTGAAGATTGGGCGAGGTTCGTTGATTGGTTTTCAAATCGAGCAAGAGGAACAAGAATTGATTCAATTTGAGAAAGAGGAATTAGGGCTGTTTACTCTCATCCAAGGGTGTAATTGGGTTTTCTCTACCTTTAGTCATTGTTGTAATTGAATTCTTGTGTATTTTGATAATGAACATGATTAGCTAGATTGATTAAATCCATTAGGATTTCTTTACTATGTTGGCTTAGTATTATATTGTTGGATTATTTGGGTTAGTTTTGTATTCTTCTTGCTTTCAGTATTAATAAGATAATGCATTATTCATGAGACGTTGTGAATTGTGTGTTTAGATTGCTTTGTGTGATTGAGAAGTCCATTTGACAATTGGAATTTTGAATAGCAAGAACTGGTTAATAATCGCTTAGAGATAAGGATAATTAACTAGCCGGATTAAGAATTAACAAAGCTTAATAGAGGCGGATTAAAGCTTAATGCTAATTTAAGAATCAATCGTTAGGAAGAGATTCCAACTTTAGGTTATTAGGTATAGGAATTCGGTTATCTCGAGAGAGAAACCGAATTCGGTTAAGAATTCGTCCACAGGTAGCATAATTAGACTCACCAATCCTTTATCTTTTGTTTGATTGCCAACTAGTTTAGGTTCCCTTTGGGTTTGCTTTCTTGTCTTGGTTATTTTAGTTATCAATTACTCCTGCATCTCCCTTAGAATTTAGCTTGTAGCTATTAGTTAGTTTAGAAATTATTCAGCACTCATTTTAGGTTAATATAACAAAGAACAAAGGAGTAACTCCGGGCTTTCACTTTCCAGAGGAATACGACCTTAATACTCGCCATTAGTGCTAGACTGCATCGATAGGTACACTGCCTTAGATTGTAGCTAACACAATCAGTACCATAAGGGCAAGTGAAAGTGGTTTTCTCTTGGTCCTCCGATGCAATTAGAATATGAAAATAACTTCAAAAACTATCAAAAGAGCAACGTATGCCCTGATAAACGTTCTAACATCTGGTCAATAAAAGGAAAGGGAAAATGGTCCTTCCGAGTTGCATCATTGAGCCTCATGTAATTAATGCAGACTCAGAAACCAGTTATCGTCCTAGTCAGTATAAGCTCATCCTTCTCATTCTTGACCACCGTCATACCTTCCTTCTTGGGTACAACCTGCACAGGACTAACCCAAGAGCTGTCAGAAATAGGATAAATTAAACCTGCATCCAGAAGTTTAATTACCTCCTTTTTTACTACTTCCTTCATGTTTGGGTTCAACCGTCGCTGTGGCTGTACCACTAGCCTGTAACTATCCTCCATCAGGATTTTATGCGAAATATAGCTGGGGTTGATTCTAGAAATGTCTGCAATCTTGTATGCAAAGGCCTCAGGATACTTTCTGAGGGAAGCTAAAGTCATCTCCTTTTCCTCAAGAGTCAAATCAGCTGCAATGATCACCAGTAACTTCTCCGCCTCATCTAGATAGGCATAGGTCAAGTGCCTAGTGATAGGAAATCATCATCTTAGCAACCACACACCCCAATAACTAATGAGTTATAATACATATGGAATGCAAGAAAACACCCTCCAATCAAGATGATTCCAAAACCCAAGGATCTCCTCAAGTGAAGATAGGAAAAACTAGTTCCAACAATGAAACTAGCACTTGAATTCAACTCCAAACGCCACAAACCAAGTATGATTTGATAAGTTATGAATCAAACACAAGATTTTGGTTAGAGAATGCCACAAACTAAAAATAGTTTGATAAGTTCAAAGTTCATGCAAGAACTTAAGCAAAAACACTCACAAAGAGCAAACAAAGATTATCATTCAAAATTCTCTCTTTACAAATGGATTTGGCTTTGATATTTATAGCCAAAACAAGACAAAGAAACCTAAATGGATGTCTTTTGAGCTTCCCCACGTTTTTCCCTTTAATTCCCCTTAAAACTTATTAAAAATGGCTATTTTTACATTGATGTCACTCATTTTTGTAACTCCCAAATGACAACTAATTATGTGCATCCATTTTGTAACTCCAAATTATGACTAATTATGTGCATCTATTTTGTAACTCTAAAAGACAACTAATCACACCATAACTTAAGAAAAACCTAATAAAATGAAAATAAAAAAAGGCTTCAAATGAATCTTATTGGACCTATGAGTTCAGCCCAAACTTATTGCACTAAATTGATGATTTTGGATCCTTTTGCAATCCTAAATCTTGGATCGAGCCTTGTTGTGTTTGAACACTCCAAATGTCTTTAATTAAGCCCAACAAAGCTTCTTGCATACTTTTGGACTTGGATCTTGTCATTGGACCTCCTTGAAAGCTTAAAGGATCATTTGTAATTCTTGTCTTTATTGCATCATTCCCTCTCTCCTTGTAAGGATTCGTCCTCGAATCAGCCTCATTGTCAACTTCATCACCTACATCAAATAAAGAAAGATCAGCAACATTAAAAGAAGCACTCACATTGCCATACTCACTTGGCAAATCTATCTTATAGGCATTGTCATTAATTCTTTCAAGAACTTGGAATGGCCCATCCCCTTTTGGCATTAATTTAGACTTCCTTTAGCTTGGAAATCTTTCCTTTCTCAAATGTACCCAAACCCAGTCACCCGGTTCAAATACAACTTTCTTTCTCCCCTTGTTGTGTTGCTTTTGATATTGTTGATTTCTTTTCTCTATTTGAGTACGCACATTCTCATGTAAGCTTTTAACAAATTCAGCTTTTTGCTTGCCTTCAAAATTAGCCTTATCAATGGGTAATGGCAATAAATCCATTGGAGTTAATGGATTGAACCCATATACAATCTCAAAAGGTGAACAATTTGTTGTACCATGAATACTCCTATTGTATGCAAACTCAACATGTGGCAAACATTCTTCCCAATTCTTCAAATTTCTTTGAATTATTGCCCTCAATAGTTGTGAGAGAGTCCTATTAACCACCTCCGTTTGTCCATCCGTTTGTGGATGACAAGTTGTTGAGAATAGAAGCTTTGTTCCCATCTTGCTCCAAAGTGTCTTCCAAAAGTGGCTAAGGAACTTGACATCTCTATCACTGACAATTGTCCTTAGAACCCCATGCAATCTTATAATTTCTTTGAAGAACAACCCCGCAATATGAGTTGTGTCATTTGTCTTGTGGCATAGAATGAAATGTGCCATTTTGCTAAACCTGTCAACAACAACAAAAATAGAATCTTTCCTTCCCCTTGACCTAGGTAATCCTAGAACAAAGTCCATAGAAATGTCTACCCAAGGTTCATTAGGTATGGGAAGTGGAGTATACAACCCATGAGGCATCACTTTAGATTTAGCTTGTTTACAAGTGATGCATCTCTCACATATTTTTTGAACATCTCTTTTCATTTGTGGCCAAAAGAAATGATTTTCTAAAACATCTAAAGTCTTTCTCACACCAAAGTGCCCCATCAAACCCCCACCATGTGCCTCCCTCACAAGCAACTCTCTTAAAGAAGATTGAGGCACGCATAACTTATTTTCTTTAAAAGAAAACCATCATGTCTATAGAACTTGTCAAACCCCCTCTCTCACATGCCCCATATACATTAGCAAAATCATGGTCTGAATTATATAATTCCTTAATGAACTCAAAACCCAATAATTTTGCATCAAGTGTAGAAATTAGAGCATACCTTCTAGATAGAGCATCCACAACAACATTCTCTTTACCTTGTTTGTACTTGATGATGTATGGAAAGGATTCAATAAATTCCACCCATTTAGCATGCCTACGGCTTAGCTTCCCTTGTCCTTTGAGATATTTCAAAGACTCATGGTCGGTGTGTATAATGAATTCCTTATACCAAAGATAGTGCTGCGATGTCTCTAAAACTCTTACCAAAGCATAAAACTCTTTGTCATAAGTTGGGTAGTTTAGACTTGCTCCACTTAGCTTTTCACTAAAGAACGCAATTGGTCTTCCTTCTTGCATCAAGACTCCACCAATACCTATTCCACTTGCATCACACTCAACCTCAAAGGTTTTAGCAAAGTCAGGCAAAGCAAGTAAAGGTGCTGAACTAAGTTTTTCTTTTAGCAAGTTAAAAGCATCATCTTGTTCTTTTCCCCACTTGAAACCCACATTCTTTTTAATGCATTCAGTTAAAGGTGCAGTAATTGTAGAGAAATCCTTAATGAATCTCCTATAAAAGCTAGCAAGACCATGAAAACTCCTAACATCATGCACACTAGTAGGTTTTGTCCACTCTCTAACAACTTTTACTTTTTCTTGATCAACATGAATTCCCTTGTCATTAACAATATATCCAAGAAAAGTAATTTCATTAGTGCAAAAAGTGCATTTCTTAAGATTAACATATAATGTCTCTTGCCTTAACACATCAAAAACCAGCTTTAAGTGTATTACATGCTCATCTAAAGATTTGCTATACACAAGAATATCATCAAAATAAACCACTACAAACTTTCCAATGAAAGCGCGCAAAACATGATTCATCAATCGCATAAAAGTACTTGGAGCATTAGTTAAACCAAACGGCATGACTAACCACTCATATAATCATCGTTTTGTTTTGAAAGCGGTTTTCCATTCATCACCCTCACACATTCTTATTTGATGATATCCAGATTTTAATCCACTTTAGAAAACACACAAGCACCGTGCAATTCATCCAACATGTCATCTAGCCTAGGTATAGGATGGCGATACTTTACCGTTATTTTGTTGACGGCACGACAATCAACACACATCCTCCATGAACCATCTTTCTTAGGCACTAAAATTACAGGAACCGCACAAGGACTCATGCTTTCTCTTACGTACCCCTTATCCATAAGCTCACTCACTTGCCTTTGGATTTCTTTTGTCTCCTCGGGGTTGCATCTATATGCTGGCCTATTAGGTATGCTTGCACCCAGAATGAAATCAATTTGATGTTCAATTCCTCGAATTGGTGGTAATCCTTTAGGCACATCTTCGGAAAATAGTTCTTCATATTCCTGCAAAAGCTCAAGAACAACACAAGGCAAATCCTTATTAAGATCATTAGAAATCATCAAAACTTCCTTGTACATGAGTACAAGTAAGGGCTGCCTCAAGGTTAGTGTTCTCCTTACATCACTTGGCTTTGCATACACATTCATCTATCTTTCACTCTCATCTCCCTTATTTTCTCTCACCTTGTGTTTCCCATTACACTCACTTTTACCACTTACCTCACCTTTTTCTTTTTTCACTATTTCTTGCTCCCTCCCCTGATATTCCCCATATGAAGATTCAAGCTCTTCATATTGTTGTTTAATTCTCACTTGATCATCAAAAAATGGCCTTGGGAGGTAATGGTCCAAGATTGAACTTTTGTCCATCAATAGTCAAGGAATATCGATTCTTGAACCCATCATAAATCACACGCCTATCATATTGCCAAGGTCTTCCCAATAAAACATGTCCGGCATACATGGGAACCACATCACAAAGCACCTCATCCTTATATCTCCCAATGGAAAAAGAAATTAGCACTTGCTTATTTACCTTCACAACACCACTATCATTCAACCATTGCAACTTGTAAGGCCTTGGGTGTTTGGTAGTTGGTAATTTCAATTTCTCCACAAGCAAAGTACTAGCAACATTAGTACAACTTCCACTATCAACAATCATGTTACACAACTTATTAGCAATTAAACAATGAGTATGAAACAAATTCTCACGCTGCTCTCCATGTTCATAGTGTTTACATTGCAAACTAAGTGTGCGTTGTACTACTAACACATCCCCTTTAGCATACTCAACATCACTAACATCCTCTAAAGTTGGCATGTCATCATTCTCATCATCATTTTCATTTTCACTTTCAGATTCAACAATTCCATCTCTAACAATCATGGTCCTCTTATTAGGGCAATCACGTGCATAATGATCATGTCCAAGACACTTAAAACACTTCAAGCTTTTAGATTGAATAGCTTGATTCTCAACTTTGTTTTTGCTGCCTATTTCATTTTTATTCTTATTCTCATCCACTTTAGGCTTAGCAAATTTATCATCCTTTTTACTCCAATTCGATTTCCAATTAGAAGAACTAGAACTCGAATTAAGTTTAGAATCAAACTTACTTACACCTTTTCGCTTGAGTTGCCTTTCAATTTTCATGGCCACATTCACCATGTCCTCAAGCTCCACATAATGTTGCAACTCCACAAGATCAGCAATATTCTTATTTAGACCATTCAAAAATCTTGCCATGGTAGCCTCTCTATCCTCCTCCATATTTGCTTTAATCATAGCCATTTCCATTTCTTTGTGGTACTCCTCCACACTCATGGTTCCTTGCCTTAGAGTTTGCAATCGTTGATGCAAATCTCTATAGTAATAGTTAGGAATGAACCTCTTCCTCATGATGCGTTTCATCTCCATCCATGACCCTACGGGTCTTTCTCCATTCGTCTCCTTTCCTACACAATTGATGCCACCAAACACTAGCGTAATCACAAAACTCAACGGCAGTAAGTTTTACCTTTTCTCCTTCCGAATAGTTATGGCATTCGAAGATCATCTCCACCTTTGCTCCCATTCCAAGTAGACATCGGGATCATTCTTTCCTTGAAAGGAAGGAATTTTCATTTTGATCTTTGCCTAGGTTGCGATCTACACCATCTTGCCTTGATCTCCTATTGTGTCTCCTAGGATGGTCATCTCCACCAAAAGTGGTTGCTTGATCATCCTCCAAATCATCTTCGGCATCATAATCCTCTTGTTCAAAGGCTAGTTGCCTTTCTCTTCTAGGCTCGTTTTGAATTCTTGTAATAGTTTCACCTTGCCTTCTCACACTTTCAACAACATCATCCATTCGCCTATACATTCTTTCAAACTCTTTTTGCATTGCTTGCAAAGTTTGCTCAATGGATGCTCCAACACTACTTGAAACTTGTTCTTTTGACATTGCGCGAAAAACCTGAAAAACAAGTTAGTATAGCCTCACAAAAACACTCGCTCGCGTGTGTCTCTCAATTAAAATGTCACACCGCTCGTGTTTCACTCAAAGTTTTAGCTTTTCTCGATGCTAGTCTCACCACTATTGCCTTTTACCTCTCTTGCTTTTGCTTTAGGTTCTTAGATGAACTAATCACCTAAACAAACCAAATCAGATTATGGCAATTCAATAGAGTGAAAAGAAAAAAAAAGGTTGGTCTAGATTAAGTTGTTAGGTCAGGCCAAATTTAAAGTAGCTAGACACAAGAAAGCAATAAAATAAAATAATAGAATATAATTTCTATGCCGCCCAAACTTTCTCTTTTTTTTTTTGATCTTGTGATTCTTTTTTTTTTTAATGATAATAACACAACTGAAAAGAAATTATGAACAACACAATTTTTTTTAGCAAGGGACAATGAAGTTTTACTTTATGCGCACAAAGGTGTAAACTTTGAAAAGAAAGAGTACTTAGAAGGAAAATATTGAAACAAGAAGAATTTGGCACAAAAAAAATAAAGAAGATGAGAAACTTTAATAACACACAAAACACAAAGATAAGCAAACCTCAACTTGAAGCAAGCTCTGATACCAAATGATAGGAAATCATCATCTTAGCAACCACACACCCCAATAACTAATGAGTTATGATGCATATGGAATGCAAGAAAACACCCTCCAATCAAGATGATTCCAAAACCCAAGGATCTCCTCAAGTGAAGATAGGAAAAACTAGTTCCAACAATGAAACTAGCACTTGAATTCAACTCCAAACGCCACAAACCAAGTATGATTTGATAAGTTATGAATCAAACACAAGATTTTGGTTAGAGAACGCCACAAACTAAAAATAGTTTGATAAGTTCAAAGTTCATGCAAGAACTTAAGCAAAAACACTCACAAAGAGCAAACAAAGATTATCATTCAAAATTCTCTCTTTACAAATGGATTTGGCTTTGATATTTATAGCCAAAACAAGACAAAGAAACCTAAATGGATGTCTTTTGAGCTTCCCCACGTTTTTCCCTTTAATTCCCCTTAAAACTTATTAAAAATGGCTGTTTTTACATTGATGTCACTCATTTTTGTAACTCCCAAATGACAACTAATTATGTGCATCCATTTTGTAACTCCAAATTATGACTAATTATGTGCATCTATTTTGTAACTCTAAAAGACAACTAATCACACCATAACTTAAGAAAAACCTAATAAAATGAAAATAAAAAAAGGCTTCAAATGAATCTTATTGGACCTATGAGTTCAGCCCAAACTTATTGCACTAAATTGATGATTTTGGATCCTTTTTGCAATCCTAAATCTTGGACTGAGCCTTGTTGTATTTGAACACTCCAAATGTCTTTAATTAAGCCCAACAAAGCTTCTTGCATACTTTTGGACTTGGATCTTGTCATTGGACCTCCTTGATAGCTTAAAGGATCATTTGTAATTCTTGTCTTTATTGCATCACCTAGGCAACTCCTTCAACTCTACAGCTGGTGGCTCCTCAAGTGAAGGTCTTAATTTCTAGACCCTGACCTATCAATATTAAAAAAAATGGTTAGTAGACCTGCTAGGCTCACTAGCCAGCAAGCAAGCAAGTTGTTCAAACACATCCTCGTTGGAAAACTCCTCCTCACCCTAAGCCTGTAATGCAATCTGCAAAGGATCATCAAGTAATATCTCCTATAATTTAGACCCCACAATATCATCCAAAGCATCCATAGAATATACAGTATCATCATGGTCAAGTGAATGTCTTATAGAAGTGCTAAGGTCAAAGGTAACAGTCTCATCACCTACTTTAAGTTGTAACTTCCCATCACATACATCTATAATAGCCCTAGATATTGCAAGGAAAGGTCTACCTAGGACTAAAGGTACGCTACTCTCACCCTCTATATCCATAACAATAAAATCAATAGGAAATATAAACTTGTCTACCTTAACAAGTACATCCTCAACTATCCCTCTAGAAAATTTCACAGTCCTATCCGCTAATTGTACGCTCATCCTAATTAGTTTTGGCTCACTCAAACCTAATCTTTCAAACAAACTGCTAAGCATTAAATTGATGCTAGCTCCTAAGTTAGCTAAAGCATCACTAATATGCAAATCACCAATAATACAGGGAACATTAAAACTCCTTGGATCACGCTGCTTTATTGGCAGCTTGTTTTGAAGAATGGCTAAGCACTCCTCATTTAGTGTCACTAGCCCCAAGTTCTCCAGCTTCCTTTTATTGCTTAAAATCTCCTTCAAGAATCTCGCATACTTGGGCATCTGCGATATAGCCTCAACAAAAGGTAGGTTAATGATAAGCTATTTGTGTAACTAAAATCTAAGGCAGTGAACCTATCGATGCAGACTAGCACAAATAGTGAGTATCAAGGTCATATTCTTGGGAAAGGGTGATCCTAGACCTACTGTAGCGTCTTATGTTATATAACCTAAACAAATCGATGAAGTATTATGCTATGATTAAATATGAACAAATGATTAACTAAGTGTCAAATAATCTGAAAGGATTTAGGAAAACACTCGAAGGAAAAAGCAAACCCTAGGGGACCTAAGCTAGTTGGATTTTAGTGAAGATAGAGATTATATTGATTACCAATTGCAATTACCCGTTGACGAATTCTTAACTGAATTCGGTCTCCCTCTTGAGATAACCGAATTCCTAAACCTAATAACCTAAAGTTGGAATCTCTTCCTAACGATCGATTATTCGATTAGCATTAAGCTTTAACCCACCTCTATTAAGCTTTGTTAATTCTTAATCCGGCTAGTCAATTACCCTTATCTCTAAGTGATTATTAACCAGTTCTTACTATTCAAATTTCCAATTACTAAATGAATTTCTCAATTACATGAAGCAATCTGAATACCACAACTCACAATGTCTCATGAATAAAGTGATTTCTCATTAATAATGAAAGCAAGAAGAGACAAGCATTGATAATCAAAATCTCATAAACATCAAAATCAATCCAACAACATAGGAACCCCAATGGGTTTGACAAATTTAGTTACTCATACTAATAAGCAACACAAAGTAAAGAATAGATTCAGAAAAGTAAATTAAAGGCATGTACACCCTTCTTCTTCAAGTTGGATGAAAAATCCTAAATTCCCAATTCAGAATAATAAACCCTAATTTGCCTCTTGAATGCTCCCAAATCTTGTCTTCATCTTCAATTTGATGTTAAAACAGTTGTAATCCTTCTTTCAATAGATGAAATGATCTTCTAAGGTCGAGTATTGAAATCTGGAAGAAGATGGTTGAAGCTTGTATATGTGAAATCAAGTTAGAAAATCGAACCCTAATTCAGCAAATCATTTTTGCCTATATAATTCCTTCAGCGCGGCCGTGGTCAAGCCTGTGCTAATCAGCACGGACGGAGTCCAAGCCGTGCTAGACCTTCGTATTTCGCAACTCGTGACTTCTTCCAGGCCGTGCCCTAGCCGGTGCTGAGCCACCACGGGCCGTGGTGGCTTCGGAAATCGTGCCAAAATGGCACTCTTGAAGGGCAACTATTTGATGGTTCAGCACGGCCGGAGTCCAAGCTGTGCTCAACCTTGGAATGCTAGTCCTTGCTCAATTTGATGGATTCTGGTCCGTAATTGCACGTATTTCCCTCGATTATTGATAATGTCCCTCAATAATGACCTGAAATGTGAAAAGGAACCAAAACATAGGTGATTTTGGCATAAAACTAGATAACTATGCACAAAAATGTAAACAATTGGCATATAAATGTCTAAAATGATGCATATTTAGACAATTGGCATATAAAACTAGATAGCTTTTGCTTGTCCTCAAGCAATCAATAACTCAATACATGCACAAGCAACAATCACCTCTCAAAATCCATGCTAAAGTTCACAACTCAACCTTATTCAACATATACAGAATGAAAATCAAGTAACTAACAAGTTATACACACTTTAGGAAGAACTATAATAATACCATCTCGAAGCACAACTTATGTAACAATTAAGCATTAAAGACTAAGAACAATTGCCTCACAGGAATCTCTCAAATCACTCACAGTGTTTTTAGGTAAATAAGAAAATTCCCTCAATGCAGCTGCACAAAACCTGTTTACCATAAGCTTGCTCATAAATCTCATCTTCGCTACCGCGAATAATTGAATACCAAAATCAAAGGATCTTTTCAAGGGTTGAAATGTGGCTGAGGTAAAGGTAAGAATATTTGGATAGAAGTGTAAAGTATACTGAAAAATCATGCACTTTTTTGAAATGAATGCTTCAGGAACTGAGTGCTAAAACAACAAAAATACTCACTAAGCCTTATTTGAAGTAAATGATGCTCATAAGAATTAAATTCAGAAGAGCTAAGAGCTAAGAAGTAAGTCATAAATTTTTTTCTTTCTTTCTCCTTTTTTTTTGATATATACTATGTATATATATTACAACAGCTTATATAGGGGCTGCTGTAGTTAGTGACATAAACAATAAGAATAGTTATCCAATTTGGATTGAAGGGAGTATCAAAGAATGACTAAAAAGACTAAGTGAATTAAGAACAACATTAGGCATTATGATTCCATAAATGAAGAAACATAACACATAATTACTCAGTATACAGGGTGAAAGGAAAGACAGATGTATAGAATGGTGTATGTGTAGTGATTAGGTGTAAATTATGAAGAAAAGGTTAAGGCTCAAACTGGCTGACTAATGGAAACAGAGAGTAGGCTTTTGGCGAGATGTGGTGAAACCCTAACTTGCCCAAATCATCTAATGGTATTCAAAAATTCATGTAACCTCAACAAGCATTACAGAGCAAGTTTGATGTAGATGATTCTATGCATGTTTATTGACTATCTATCAGTTTGTTTATTCACGTATTTGAGTCATATTTATTCCTGTTTGATCGCACTGTGGTATGTTTATGAATTTTTCAGGTTTTCGGACTCCTCAATAGAGATTGATTGATTTACGGGCAGAAACCAAGCTACTTGGATGATTTACGCGTATTAGATGCTTATCGGAGTCGATTCCTTGTTGGCGCGCAGTTTTGAGGCTTTTGCACGACCTCCCTTGGACAATTTCAGAAATTTTGCATTTCATGGAGGTTGGTGCCCGTTGCATGGGCTGTGCATATTTGCACGGCCCATGGCATGGGCCGTGCATATATGCACGGGCCGTTGCACGGCGAAGGCAGTTCTGTCTATAAATAGGCGCACGTAAAACGAGATAGGGTTCCGCTTCTAATTTCTAGACTTCTCTACGCGCGCGACCCTTCACTTCTGCACCTCTGTTCTTGACATTTTGGGAGACCCACGTCAGTTCAAAGGATTGATTTGGAGGATTCAAGCAAAGATTAAAGTTTCTAGACGATTGACCGAGACATCCGAGATCCATACTTGAGGCTGGTTTCAGAATTGGCACTTGCGACATTCCCACTCCGATTCGATAGAAGAGTGGTTATATGTTCCATTTTCTTTTCTGTTATTTATTTCCTTTTGTATTTGTTTCTTTCATTATGAGTAGCTAGGACTGCCGAACCCATTGGGGTTCATCTTTGTTGATGATTTGTGTTTAAATATTGAATTTTTATCTGCCATTTTTGTAATCTTCTTACTGTTTAGTAATAAAATTTGATTCAATTAATTTGAGATGTTAAATTAATTGTCTTTTGGGTTGTTTCTTGACACTGAGAAATGCTTTTTACAACTGGAAATTAAATAGTAAGAACTGCTAGTTAACACTTAGAGATAAGGTTAATTCACTCGCCGGATTAAGAATTAACAACTCTTAATAGTTCTAAATCACGCTTAATGCTAATCTGTAATAATCTGATAGGAAGAGATTCCATTAGGTTAGTGCAGATTTAGGAACTCAATGAGCTCGAGAGAGGAGCGAAGTTCGATTTAGGATTTAGGCACGGGTAGTAAGATTGGCAGTTTATAAAATCAACTTTAGAATTCCATCACTTAGGTCCCCTTTGGGTTTGCTTCTTTGTTACGGTTGTCTTTCGATTGTCAGTTGCTGTTGTTCCTTTATTTTCATTTATAAGCATTAGTTAATTAATTTAGACTTCTCACACCTTATTTCAGATTAAATAACATAATGAACAGTAGTAACTTTAGGTTTACCCGATCTCCAAGGATATGACCTTGATACTCACTAGTGCTAGGCCGCATCGATAGGTTCACTGCCTTAAGTGTAGGTTGCATAAGTAGCCCATCAAGTTTTTGGCGCCGTTGCCGGGGAACAGTAACGGTAAACTAGAGTGAATTGTTTCTGTGTTAATTTAGTCATTATCTGTTTATTCATTCATTCTTTATTTTTTTTATTTTTTTATTTTATTTTATTACTTTTGTTGATTGGTGGTTGTTTGGTTTTCCATTTTAGGTAGTTTATGACCAAGAGCTCTAACCCTGATCCCATAGCACCCTTATCTGACCCGGAGCGCTCTCTCAGATTATTGAAACAACGTTTGCAGGCAGTTGAGGAGGAGGACGGAGTTACAGTTTAGGTTCAAGGAGTTGACGCGATGGAGAACCTCAACCCCTAGGCCGATGATGATCAGAGGACGATGTACGAGTTTGCTCGACCATCTTTGGATGGGATGAAAACTAGTAAGGTCAGACTTGCTGTAGCGGCCAACAAGTTTAAAATAAAAGCCAACGTTATCCAGATGATCCAGTAGAGTGTGCAGTTTGGAGGATTGCCCAGCGAGGATCCCAGTGCACATATCTCTAATTTTTTAGAGATTTGTGACACATTCAAGATAAATGGAACAACCGACAACACCATTCGGCTGAGATTGTTTACATTTTCCTTGAGGGACAGAGCTAAGAGATGGTTGCAATCCCTTCCACAGCAAACGATTACTACTTGGAAGGCGTTGGCCGAAAATTTTTTATATAAGTATTTCCTCCCGCTAAAACTGCTAAACTTAGAAATGACATATCTTCTTTTGTGCAGTTTGATGATGAAAGCATGTACGATGCATGGGAGAGGTTTAAAGATCTTTTGAGATGCTGTCCAGATCATGGATTGCCAGTGTGGATGCAGGTTCAGACCTTCTACAGTGGGTTGAACCTTGCAACGAGGTAGATGGTGGATGCTGCAGCAGGTGGGGCACTAAGCGATGGGCGCTCGGCGGGCTCGAACTTGATAGAGGAAATGGCCATGAACAACTATCAGTGGCAATCCTCTAGGAGCCTACCAGGAAGACAGGGAGTGGTCAACCAAGTGGACTCTACAACAGCCTTGGAAGCTCAAGTGGAGCTTCTAGCCAAGAAGATTGACCAACTCCAGATGCCGGTTCATGCAGGGAACGTTGGCTGCGAGTTTTATGGTGGCCCGCATTACAGTGCGAACTGTACTGCGGGAGGTATGTTTGCTTCATCCTCTACTATTTTTCCATCTAATTCTGCTGTGTCTTCTGATGTTGAGCAGGTTGATTATATGGGGAATGGCCCAAGGCAGCAGAATAACCCTTATAGCAATACATACAACCCTGGATGGCTCAATCATCCTAACTTCAGTTGGAGGAACAATAATGCTCAGGGTCCACCTGGTTTTCAGAGACTTCTTCAGCAGCCGTAGCAACAATCAGCTGGGCCTGCACAAGCTCCTCCTCTACCAGAAAAGAAGTCAAATTTAGAGGAGCTTATGATGAAGTTTGTGACATCTACGGAGATGAGGTTCCAACAAACTGATAGTGCACTTAGGAACCAGCAGGCCTCGATTCAGAACTTGGAGACCCAGATTGGCCAGATCTCTAAGATGTTGTCTGAGAGGCAGCAAGGAGCGCTCCCGAGCACCACTGAGTCTAACCCGAGGGAGCATGTGAATGCCATCACTTTGCATTCAGGTAAGTTAGTTTTAGCTCCTTCTAAGCCTATTTTTTATGACGCCATTATTGATGTGCAGGTTGAGGCGAGCAGTAAGGTTAGGGAACCTGAGGGACAAAAGGTGAAATCAATTCCAGTCAGGGAATATCAACCTAAGATTCCTTATCCTGCTAGAGCTAAACAAGCAGAGGTGAAAGAGCAGTTTAGTATGTTTTTAGATATTTTTAGACAACTGCATATTAACTTGCCTTTTATTGATGCATTGGAGCAGATGCCAAAGTATGCTAAGTTCTTAAAGGACATACTTAGCAAAAAAAGGAAGTTGGAGGAGGTCACCTATGTTCAGCTTAACGAGGAGTGCTCAGCAGTGTTTCAGAGCAAGTTGCCAGAGAAACGTCACGGCCCAGGGAGTTTCACTATTCCCTGCACTTTAGGTAATTTGTGTGTTGATGATGCATTAGCTGATTTGGGGGCTAGCATAAATGTCATGCCCACTAGTTTGTTCAATAAGCTAGGTTTGGGGGAGGCAAAATCCACTAGGATGTGCATTCAATTAGCTGACCGTTCTGTTAAGCTTCCTAGGGGAATTGTGGAAAATGTGCTAGTTAAGGTAGATAAGTTCATATTTCTTGTGGACTTTGTGGTTTTGGATATGGATAATGAGCATGGTGTACCAATAATTTTGGGGAGACCTTTCCTTGCCATAACTAGAGCTAAAATAGACATATTTAAGGGGAAGTTAGAACTTAATGTAGGGGATGACTGTGTCACTTTTAGTTTACCCTCATTTGATAGTTCTTCCACCAACCATGTTCATGCCATTTGTAGTATCGATGGAATTGATCCTGCATGTATTACACAACCATAAGATGTACAAATGGATGATGCTATACATGTCTCTTCCCCTCTTAGTATGTGTTATTCATCTGAAAAAGACAACTTGTATCGATAGACTTTGTGCTATGATAGACCCGAGAAGGGTAGTTGCAAGTTTGTTTTTGACAGGTCACTTAGCCAGAATTCGGAGTGGATGAATGGACATCCCAAATCGATCCAGAGAGTGCCTCCTTGGTCATCTACTGCACACATCAGACCTTCTCATTGTGCTTATATGCCTCGAGCCCCAACTTACATTGAGCCTACCTTCTCAATTTGCCCGCGATGCAGGAATGCTATTGCACAGTCTAGCTAGACGACTCGAACAAAAAGAAGTGCCTTCTGGAGGCATTCCCGAATCTATTTTTGCTTTTTGAATTTTTGGACATTTTTTTAATTACTCCTGCAACAACAAAACGCAGGATGAAGTAATACAATGCTCAATGAAAGTAGTAAAATGATATGTATCATTTGGATTGAAAGGAGAATGTGTGAAAAATCTAGTAACTTAGTGAATATATGCAAATTGATCCAAAATGAAATGCAGCATAAACGTACATTATTTCCATCAATAATGGTAGAAAGAATGGTGGAATGAATAGAAGTGGTAAAATGAGTGTCAGATGTAATTTATAATGAAAGAAAAAGGCTAAGGCTCAAAAATAGGTTCACTAAGGGAAAAACGAGGTTAGGCTTTTGGCCAAATTGTGTAATACCTAAGTGCCTAAATCATCTCATGACTATCAACAATTCATGTAATCTTAAAAGTCATCACAAAGCAAGTTCTAGAATCAAAAATTCTGCACAATGCTCACTAATCAAAAACATAATGGAGCATAAAGCCTCACTATTGAGTGGGATAAAATTGCATGAATTCTCAAACCAAAGCTTAAACAATCAAACAATCTAATACGCATTAAAATTAACAGTGTTCTATATCCAAGATTGATACGAACTCAAACCGGATACGTTCAAACACCAAGATAAGTAATGGTGAGAAAATCAAACTGATAAACGCTCTCCCTATTTAACAGGAAGCACCCTTACCAATAAGTTCGAATTTGTCGCCCCAAAATCTAACTTGAAAGTTTGCAATTGATTATGGAACTAACAAACTTAGCAATAGAACTACTAAGCCCTTTAGTTATAAATAGATGAAGAATGTTCAAACAACTCAAGAAACTAATAAAAAGTTAATTGATTGATCAAACATGTAGATATGAAACTAAATCAAACAAGTTAATTTAATCTCAAGAAATTCAATAAGGAACACCTTAAGGAATAAGAGTTAACAACTCAAATAAAACTTCATTCAGAAATGTATATTGATCTTATGTGTTTTAGCCGAAATACGTAGCTCTATTTATAGAGTCTTGAAATGATTCTAACCCTAAAAAGGAATAAGAGATAAGCAATAAAGAATCAAACCCTAAAAGACTTCTAATGTGCGGCTGCCTCCTTCTCTAAGCATAAGTGGTGGCTGCCCTAGGGTTAGGTGAGACCTCTAATGCTTCTAGAAACCCTAATGTGCGGCCCAATGCTTCTAGAAACCCTAATGTGCGGCCCAATGCTTCTAGAAACCCTAATGTGCGGCCCAATGCTTCTAGAAACCCTAGGAAAACCTGTTGACTTTGATCCTTGATCTTTGACCTTGACCTTGTTCCATGACTAGAAGTTTAAGCTTCATTAATAGCAATTAATGTCACTATCTTCAAGGCATTGTTATCTTCATTAAAAGCACCATCATTAGCCATCTTCAAAATATGCTCCAAGTAAGAATTTAAGGCTTGCTTGTACTTTTTACTCCTTGCTTGTGTCATTGGTCCTCCATAGGCTAGTGGATCCATGCTAGTTGACTTAGATGCATCCTTGGTTGCTTCATTCCCCCCCTCTTTGAAAGGATTCGACCTCGAATCAACGCCTTCATCAAAATCAAAAGGAGACAAATCAATAACATTAAAAGTAGCACAACATTATACTCACTAGGTAAGTCAACTTTGTATGCATTATCGTTAATGCGCTCTATTACTTCAAATGGACCATCACCATGTGGCATCAACTTTGATTTTCTTTGATTAGGAAACCTTTCCTTCCTGAAGTGCACCTAAACCCAATCACCAACTTCAAATACCATCCTTTTGCGGCCCTTATTGCATTGTTTGGTGATTTATTCATTGCGTCTTTCCAAATTTGCACGCACTTCCTCATGCAACTTCAACACAAATTTAGCCTTCTTTGCACCATCTAAATTCACTTGTTCAGTCAAAGGTAAAGCAATAAAATCTAAAGGACTCAAAGGAATAAAGCCATAAACAATCTCAAATGGGCAAAATTGAGTAAAAGAATGCATACTACGATTATATGCAAATTCAACATGCGGCAAACAATCTTCCCATGTTCTCAAGTTTCGTTTAACCATGATCCTAAGTAATTGTGACAAAGTTCTATTTACTACCTCAGTTTGACCATCGGTTTGGGGATGACATGTAGTAGAAAAAAGTAATTTAGTTCCCAATTTACCCCATAAGGTCTTCCAAAAATAGCTCAAAAAACTTGGTGTCCCTATCACTAACAATAGTTCTAGGCATACCATGTAAACTACAATTTCTCTAAAGAACAATTCAACAACATGTTGTGCATCATCATTTTTCCTACATGCAATAAAGTGTGACATCTTTGAAAACCTATTCACCACAACAAAAATACTATCATGCCCATGCTTAGACCTAGGTAATCCAAGCACAAAATCCATAGATATGTTAATCCAAGGAGAATTAGGTATGGGCAAAGGCATGTATAACCCATTAGGTTATGATTTAGACTTAGCTTGCTTGCATACAATACAGTTAGCACATAATCTATTCACATCAGATTTCATTTTAGGCCAATAGAAATGATCATGCAAAACATCTAAAGTCTTTTGAACACCAAAGTGTCCCATCAAACCACCTTCATGTGATTCTCTCACAAGCAATTCATGCATAGAACATATAGGAATGCATAGACGTTTTTCTTTGAACAAAAATCCATCATGTCTATAAAATTTATCAATAGCACCATGTTCATGAGCATGAAAAATAGAACCAAAATTGTGGTCAACAACATACAAGTCTTTGATATACTCAAAACCAAGCAATTTTGTTTCTAGAGAAGCAAGTAAAGCATACCTTCTAGATAGTGCATCGGCAACTACATTTTCTTTACCTTGCTTGTACTTAATGACATAGGGAAATGCTTCAATGAATTCACTCCATTTAGCATGGCGCTTATTCAACTTGTTCTGTCCCTTCAAGTGCTTTAATGCTTCATGATCCGTGTGAATTACAAACTCCTTAGGTAGCAAATAATGCTGCCAAACATTAAGTGCACGCACAAGAGCATACAATTCCTTGTCATAAGTTGGATACTTCAAGCTAGCTCCATTCAACTTTTCACTAAAATAGGCTATTGGCTTCCCATCTTGCATTAAAACAGCTCCAATACGTAGACCAGAAGCATCACAATCAATTTTAAAAGTTTTGGAAAAATCCGGAAGTGAAAGAATGGGAGATGAAGTAAGTTTGTCCTTTAGCATATTAAATGCGTTTTCTTGTTATTCTCTCCAATGAAACTTCACGTTCTTCTTTACAAGCTCGTTAAGTGGTGCGGCAGAATCTTGAAGTCCTTGACAAACCTCCTATAGAAGCTTGCAAGCCCATGAAAGCTCCTCACATCACTAACATTCTTTGGTGTTGGCCACTCCTTAATTGCTTTTACCTTATCTTCATCGACCTGAATTCCATTTTCACTAACAACAAAACCAAGAAACACAAGTTTGTTTGTGCAAAAATCACACTTAGCAAGGTTAGCATATAAAGAATTCTCACGCGAAACCATCACCACCATCCGAACATGTTCAACATGCTTACTAAAGCTCTTACTATAAATCAGAATATCATCAAAGTATACTACCATAAATTTACCAATATACGCACGCAAAACATGGTTCATTAGTCTCATAAAAGTACTTGGTGCGTTAGTTAAGCCAAAAGGCAAGACCAACCACTCATACAAACCAAATTTAGTTTTGAATGCTGTTTTCCACTCATCACCTATATTCATTCTAATTTGGTGATAGCCACTTCTCAAATCAATTTTAGTAAAAATAACACTTCCATGCAATTCATCTAACATATCATCTAGCCTAGGAATAAGATGACGATATTTAATGGTAATCTTGTTAATTGCACGACAATCAACACACATACGCCAAGACCCATCTTTCTTAGGGACTAACAAAACAGGAACAACACATGGGCTAAGACTTTCCCTAACATAACCTTTACTTAGTAGTTCCTCAACTTGGCGTTGCAGCTCTTTGGTCTCCTCGGGATTGACTCTATAGGCTGGTCTATTTGGAATGAATGACCCCAGCACAAAGTCAATTTGGTGCTCTATCCCCCTTAGTGATGGCAACCCACTAGGTAACTCCTCGGGAAACACATCGTCATATTCCTGCAAAACACTTACAAACACACTAGGAAGAGAAGAGTTAAGATTATTAGTGTTAAATAAAGTCTCTTTGTACATAAGTACAAGTACTTGCCTATTTTCACTCAAAGCCTTTCTCATGTCTCGCTCTTTAACTAAGAAACTCACTTTTTCTCGCTTGCCTCCCCTTTTTCTTGCGCCTTACTCGTTCTTTTGCTCACATTCTTGTGCAAACCCTCGCTAAACTCTCCTTTTACCACTCGTTGCTCTCGCCCCTCATTATTTTCCACACAACTCCCCTTTTGCTTGTGCACCTTCTTTTTTCATGTGCACTCTCACACTTTCTTTTTTCTTTCTCATATGCTTCCATTCGGTCCTTTACAACTTTTTGTAATTCACAAACTTCTTTAGGACTTAATGGTGCCAAAACATACGGTTTTCCATCCATTACAAGAGAATATGCATTGGTTCGACCATTATGAATTACAGATATATCATATAACCATAGTCTACCTAGCAACATATGACATGCTTGCATGGGAACAACATCACATAATACCTCATCATTATAATTCTTTACACTAAATGCAATCCGTACTTGCTTAGTAACTCTAATCCCACTTTGATCATTAAGCCATTGCAAGGTGTATGGCTTAGGATGCTTAATAGTTGGAAGTCTAAGTTTATCAACCATCATAGCACTAGCTACATTAGTACAACTACCCCCATCAATGATTAAACTACAATTAGCATCATGGTTTTGTACTTTACATGTAGTATGTAATATGTTTTCCCTTTGAGCATCATCATCAATAGGTTGTAAATTAAGAGCTCTAAAAGTTATAAGTACATTACTAACCTCACCCAATTGCACATCATCACAATCTTCCAACTCAGGCATGTCTAGGTAATCCTCCTCACCTGGTTCAGATTCTTCATCACTCTCAAAGACCACTTCACCACCTTGAATTGCCATGGTTTGCTTGTTTGGACATTGGGAAGATATATGCCCATACCCCAAACACTTGAAGCATTGCACTTTCTTTGATTTGAGGTCACTTTGCATCGTTGGTTTAGTGTTAACATCAAATTTAGGGGCTGGCTTGATGTCCTTTGATGCCTCACGACCCTTGTTAGGGGGCTGGTTGCTCCCTTTCCATGCGTTACTCCATTTTGAGCTAGGGGCAGCACTTCTGCTCTTGGTTTTTAATTGCTTTTCCACCTTTATGGCCATGTGCAATATGTCCTCCATCTCGACATAATGCTGCAATTCAATTGTATTAGCAATATCACGATTCAAACCATGCAGAAATCTTGCCATTGTGGCTTCCCTATCCTCATCTATATTGGCTATAATCATAGCTATCTCCATAGATTGCCAATACTCCTCAACACTCTTACTACCTTGTACTAAATTTTGTAACTTGTTGTACAAATCCCTTTGGTAGTGCGATGGCACAAACCTTTTACGCATAATGCGTTTAACCTCATCCCATGAACCAACTTCGTGTTCCTCATAACGCCTACGACCACTCACCAATTGATCCCACTAAATGGCAGCATAATCACAAAATTCAATAACAATAAGTTTAACCTTTTTAGACTCACTATAGTTATGACATTCAAAAACCCTTTCAACCTTCTTTTCCCACTCCAAATAAACTTCAGGGTCACTCTTACCATGGAAAGATGGTATTTTCATCTTAATGCTACCCAAATTAGTGTCAATTTTGGTTGGAGATTATGTCTAGACCCTTTAGACTCACTTTCTTGGTAATTATCAGAACCATCCCCTTTAGACGTTTTAGGCATATCATTCAATAACCTAGTTAATTTTTCATCTTGTTTTTGAAATTGTTTTGTCATATGTTCTACTACATCTCTCAATGTATAAGCTAAATTTTCCAAAGTCAATGATGGTTCAGATGACATGGTTAAACCAAAAGACTAGGAAAGAAAACAAAAAAAACGTGATCAAGTGTTATACTCTGGAGGCTTCTTATAGTCAAAGGCAAAACAAGAAAAGATCACTCCCTCACGTGTTTCACTCACAAAGAATTGAATTCCTTATAGAAATTAAATCAAATTGTTCTAGTAATCACAAGAACAAGTTTTTCACAACCTCTTAACGTTTATTAATTTTGAAGTTCAATAGAACACTCGTGAATCAATAAAATGAATTATAAGCGTGTGAATAAAACAAGCTTACAACTAATCGAACAAGACTCAATTAACCCAAAAGAAAAGCTTTTTAGGAGAATACAAACAAAATTACCCAAATTAGAATTTTAAGAATGACGAACAGCTCCAATCAATTAAAAGAATTGCGAAATGAATCAATCAAGAATCAATTCTTCAAGAACTTCCTAACACCAATGGTTAGGGTTAGTTTTCCGTTCCTTTCTTTTCTTTTTTTAAATCTGCCTTGGTATGCGGGTAGTAATGAAAATAGTATATATATATATATTTTTTTATGATGATGCGAACAGAAATTGAGATGAAATAGAAGACAGACTCTTAATTGAAAAGAAGGTAAACCAACTTACAAGTTTGGCTCTGATACCAAATGATACGAACTCGAACCAGATACATTCAAACACCAAGATAAGTAATGGTGAGAAAATCAAACTGATAAATGCTCTCCCTATTTAAGAGGAAGCACCCTTACCAATAAGTTCGAATTTGTCACCCCAAAATCTAACTTGAAAGTTTGCAATTGATTATGGAACTAACAAACTTAGCAATAAAACTACTAAGCCCTTTAGTTATAAATAGATGAAGAATGTTCAAACAACTTAAGAAACTAAAAAAAAGTTAATTGATTGATCAAACATGTAGATGTGAAACTAAATCAAACAAGTTAATTTAATCTCAAGAAATTCAATAAGGAACACATTAAGGAATAAGAGTTAACAACTCAAATAAAACTTCATTCAGAAATGTATATTGATCTTATGTGTTTTACCCGAAATACATAGCTCTATTTATAGAGTCTTGAAATGATTCTAACCCTAAAAAGGACTAAGAGAGAAGCAATAAAGAATCAAACCCTAAAAGAATTCTAATGTACGCCTGCCTCCTTCTCTAAGCATAAGTGGTGGCTGCCCTAGGGTTAGGTGAGACCTCCAATGCTTCTAGAAACCTTAATGTGCGGCCCAATGCTTCTAGAAACCCTAGGAAAACCTGTTGACTTTGATCCTTGATCTTTGACCTTGACCTTGTTCCATGACCAGAAGTTTAAGCTTCATTAATAGCAATTAATGTCACTATCTTCAAGGCGTTGTTATCTTCATTAAAAGCACCATCATTAGCCATCTTCAAAACATGCTCCAAGTAAGAATTTAAGGCTTGCTTGAACTTTTTACTCCTTGCTCGTGTCATTGGTCCTCCATAGGCTAGTGGATCCATGCTAGTTGACTTAGATGCATCCTTGGTTGCATCAAAGATAAAGTGAAATGAAAGGATTAACGAAAAACACCAGTTTTACCTGGCTTGATTGAAACTAAGAGATTCGTTCATTGCCTTCTTCCCACAATGATTCGATACAAGCAATAAGGGTCCATTCAAAAGAAAGAAAATCATTAACTACTCGATTAAAACAAAACTCAAGATAAGGACAGTAATAATGAACAGACTCAATCAATAAAGGAAATTAAAACAAGATAAAAACAGCAAAGACAAAATTGGTACCTGCACAAATCTACGATACCTACCCCACACTTATGAAAAACATTGTCCTCAGTGTGAACAAGGTAGGCACTCCAAAATAAAAGGAATAAAATACGTCAAATGAAGCTAATTATGGGAGTCCATAAAAGAAATTGGAAAACTAAGAGAAAAACAAGACAACAAAAAGAGATAAAAACTAGAAAGTCTACTAGATACTGCCCTTGATGTGTACTTTAACACTTCAAAATATGTTAGTCCTCAAAATTACGTACGAGCATCAAGTAGGCTAACTCCTGCAAAACTCAAGAATAAATAGAGAGTAGGCTTTTGGCGAGATGCGGTGAAATCCTAAGTTGCGCAAATCATCTAATGGTATTCAAAAATTCATGTAACCTCAACAAGTGATAAGCATCATACTACACATGTTTTCATGCTCGATTGTTTACATTTTTATGCATGATTATCCCGTTTTATGCTAGAATCACCTGTCTTTTGTTTCCTTTCTCGTTTCAAGTCATTTTCGAAGGACACCATCAATAATCGAGGGAAATACGTGTGATTACGGAACAAAATCCATCAAATTAGGTGAGAACTAGCACCCCGAGGGTTGAGCACGGCCTGGACTCCGACCGTGCTGAATTACCAAGAGGCTATCCCCAATTGTGCCATTTCAGCACGACTTCCGTAGCCACCACGGCCTCCACCACGGCCTGTGGTGGCTCAAAGACCGGGCATGGCTTGGAAGGAGTCGACCTGAGACTCCACAGATTGACCTTTGCACGGACTGCGGTGCTAAATCATCACAGCCTGGACTCCGGCCGTGCTGAATCATCACAGCCTGGACTCCGGCCATGCTGAATCAATTATATAGGCAATTTTGAGTTCTTTTAGAAAGAGAGGAGGAAAAAGAGTGACATAGAGCCCTGGCGGCTGGTTTGGTTTTTGCATAGTATTGAGTGCGAGAGAGAGTTGCGGGGAGTAAGAATCCCGGAATCACAAGGTTTCGAGTGCAAAACCGTAGTGGATGCAATTCAAGAGGCAGTTTGGGAGATTAATCAAAGTGTAGATCCAGATTTGGAGCTGTTCATCCAATTCGAGAGAAAAGGGTGTACATGTTTTATTTTCATTATTCTTTCATTGTAATTGATTTCCTAGATTGTTTTAAACATGAACATGTTTAGCTAGACTGATTTAATCCATTGGGATTTCTTTACTATGTTGGCTTGATATTATATTGTTGGATTGTTTGAGTTGGTTTTGTATTTTTCTTGTTTTCAGTATTAATAAGATTATGCATTATTCATGAGACGTTGTGAATTGTGATGTTTAGATTGCTTTATGAGATTGAGAAATCCGTTTGGCAATTGGAATTTTGAATAACAAGAACTCGTTAATAATCGCTTAGAGATAAGGATAATTAACTAGCCGGATTAAGAATTAACAAAGCTTAATAGAGGCGGATTAAAGCTTAATGCTAATTTAAGAATCAATCGTTAGGAAGAGATTCCAACTTTAGGTTATTAGGTTTAGGAATTCGGTTATCGAGAGAGAGAGAAACCGAATTCGGTTAAGAATTCGTCCACGGGTAGCATAATTAGACTCACTGATCCTTTATCTTTTGTTCGGTTGCCAACTAGTTTAGATTCCCTTTGGGTTTGTCTTGTCTTGATTATTTCATTTATCAATTACTCCTGCATCTCCCTCAGAACTTAGCTTGTAGTTAATAGTTAGTTTAGAAACTATCATCATCCATTTTAGGTTAATATAACAAAGAACAAAGAAGTAACTCTAGGCTTTCGCTTTCCCGAGGAATACGACCTTGATACTCGCCATTAGTGCTAGACTGCATCGATAGGTACACTGCCTTAGATTGTAGCTAACACGATTAGCAACCCATCAAGTTTTTGGCGCCGTTGCCGGGGAATGTTTGAAAACTAGAGTGAAATTTGCTATTTGTTAATTTAGCCATTTTTTTTTCTTTCTTATTATTTTATGATTTTTTTATTTGTTTAATTATTTTATTTTATTTGTACATATTTATTTAGTTTAAGTTTATGATTCAGATAGTGAATGATAAGGAGGTTCAATGCTAAATTCAAACTCTTTGTATGACACATTGGAAAATGGGATCATGAACTAAGAGAGTGCTAAAAATTGGGATGCTCGTGCATATTTAGATGCTCGAAATCATTTTGCAAGGCTACCGATCAACTCTCTTCTCCTATCCTTTCATCTCAAGTCTTTTGTGAATTTTATTGTGGTTTACATGTGTATAATGATTGTCCATTGTATAGTGATGTTGCTCATTGTTCTTATAGCGTGAGCGAATGTGAATTATAAGGAAGTTGGCCAAATGACTCGTATGGAAGCACCTACAATCAAGAGTGGAGCACTCATTCACCCTTTGGATGGAGCTTAGATGGCGAGAACCATTAGGAATTCAGCAACTACATCAAGAGCCCTAATCTTGCACCTTCAACTCAAGATGAAGAGTTAGTGTCGGAGAGCCGATGATGAGGTTCATGACAAGTCTTGAGGAAAGATTCCAACAAACGAGAGGGTACTTGAAGGTCAACAAGCCTCAATTAAGAACATAGAGCATCAAGTAGGCTTGATCTTTCGATTCTTAGCGGCGAACAATGGGGAACTCCATCAAACGCTCTGAATCAGAGGAGCATTTGAGCGCCATCACTTTGCGTTCAGGTGAAAATTTTTCTAGTTTATCTACTATGTTTGACGATAATGCTTCCCATGCGGGACGATTTCTTGAACATGGAGATAGAACCGGAAAAGGAAGAGGCAAACATAATCCTCCGAAAGACTACCAACTGGAATGTACGATTGATGATCTTTGAGTTGCAGTTAGAGGAATTGTTGGTAGATTTTCCACAAGTCCCTTCGATGATGGAAGATGAGCACGAGTTATCCAATGAAGAAGTCTTGGAGGAGTTCGAGTTTCTTCTAGCAAGTGAACCAAGCCAGGGACTGAAGAAAACCATCGACACTCCTGAAGAGATTGCCCAACCATCGATCCTTCCAATTGTTGAAACTCCAGCTTTCAAATTAGAAGAGCCCCTAGAGCATCATGACTACGTTCAATTATACGAGGAGCGAGTCTTGCCCATCATATTGGCAGCTTGCTTGATAGTCAGGAAGAGGAAATTGACGATTATCCCTCTAAGCGGATACTTGAAGACATTTTCTTGGAAGAAGGATGGATGGTCATCGATCACGCCCATTTGCCTTTCACCATGAGTCCAGCTAAGAAGACTCATCACATAAAAAAAGAAGCGCTTTTGGGAGGCACCCCAATTTTTATCTTTAATTTCTAATTTTTAACCTTTTTGTTTTGAAACATTTCATTAGTTTTAGTTTTCATATTTTCAGTTTCGATTTTATTTCTTTATTTTATTATTTTGATTCTCTGAGGAGGCACCGAATTTCCACAACATCGGCCCTCGATGGATGATCGTGATCCCCTAGATCTTTTTATTTTTCTGCATTTATTTACTTTATTTTTCATACATGTCATGCACTTGGATTGTATTGCCTTTGTTCTCTTAGTTGAGCATTCCATGCGGGGTATCCATAACATTTTACACTGAGGATAGTGTGTTCTTCAAGTGTGGGCTGCTTATGGGTAAACCTTAATCTCTCATATGGATTTTTAATATATCTGAAATTGCTATGGCTAGGTGTTGTGTATTTTTAGGGGATGTTAGGACACTGTGTTTTTATGCACTTGAGTATGCTATTTTTGAGCTGATTGATGACTTGATTTATAGAATTGTAGTTACTTTTCTTTGCTGTTCATTGTCCTTAGAAAATAATTTATGGTGTTTTACACATCAACCCTGCCGGGTTAAATCGGTGTTATTTAATTGTTTTTTTCGAATTGTCGAATTTTAACTTAGAACGTTGATAATATCATATGCATGTGTTTCTTAAGTAATGATTCAATTAATGATGTTGCGAACCAACTGCACCTAATACCACACCTGAAAGTGAGATTTTGAGCCAGTTGAGCATTCATTATACTTATGCTCTTTATATTTCTTGTTTGAGTGTGCATTGTACTTAACTTTGGTTCTAGAACTTGCTTTGTAATGCGTGTTGAGGTTACATGAATATTGTGAATACCATGAGATGATTTGGGCGATTTAGGATTCACCATATTTGACCAAAAGCCTATCACCTTATGTTTCCATTAGTTAGCCAGTTTTTGAGCCTTAACCTTTTCTTCATAATCTACACCTATACACTTCAATTATACCATTCTTTACATTTATCTTTCCTTTACCCTTATGCTGGAATTTCTTTCTGTGATTTATTCAACTTTATGTGGGATTAAAATGCTAGTTGCTATGTTGGTAAATTCACTAAATCTTTTTTATATTTTAAATGCTCCCTTTGATCCAATTTGTATTTGTTATTCTTTATGTTTATTCGAGTTGTATGCAGCGGTCGCTAATAAGCTGCTAGTTCATTATTATAAAAAAAAAAAAAAAACAAAAAAAAAGAAAAAAAAAGAAGAAAAAAAAAGAATATATAATAAACAAATCTCTTTAATTATTTATCTTTTTATTGGATTTAGAGCATTTGCGAGCGTTATTCTATGAAGTAGGGATTTTAGTGAATGATTCTTTTTGTGATCTTAGGCATTTAATCCTTTGAGCATATACTATTGTTTATCACACGAATTCCAGCACTTTCACACTTCTATCCAAATCTCCGTACCTTTACCTTAGCCCCATTTCAACCTTGGTAAAGACCCTTTGATTTTGGTATTTACTTATTCACAGTAGCGAAGATATGATTTATGAGCAAGCTTATGGTGAGCGGGTCTTGTGCATTTACTTTGAGGGATTTGTTATTCACCTAATATACACTTTGAGCGACTTGAGTGATCCCTGTGCGGCATTGGTTCATGATGTTTGTGTTGAGTTGTCATTTAAGTTACTCATGCATTAATATTATTTTCATTCTTTGTTAATGATTTGTAATTTGATTTATGATTGAGTATCCTTTGAGATATGTTGAATACTCTCTGTTGTGGACTAGGGGCATAAACTGAAAGGAATTGCTAACTGTAGTTTTATGGGGTGAGTTGTTAATTGCTTGAGGACAAGCAATAGCTTAAGTGTGGGGTAATTTGATAAGCATCATACTACACATGTTTTCATGCTCGATTGTTTACATTTTTATGCATGATTATCCCGTTTTATGCTAGAATCACCTGTCTTTTGTTTCCTTTCTCGTTTCAGGTCATTTTCGAAGGACACCATCAATAATCAAGGGAAATACGTGTGATTACGGACCAAAATCCATCAAATTGGGTGAGAACTAGCACCCCGAGGGTTGAGCACGGCCTGGACTCCGGCGGTGCTGAATTACCAAGAGGCTATCCCCAATTGTGCCATTTCCGCACGACTTCCGTAGCCACCACGGCCTCCAGCACGGCCTGTGGTGGCTCGATCTCGGGCACGGCTTGGAAGGAGTCGGCAACAGACTCCACAAATTTAGCACTGGACTCGTGGTGGTGAATCATCACGACTGGACTCCGTGGTCTTTGAATCATCATGACTGGACTTCGGACATGCTGAATCAATTATATAGGCAATTTTGAGTTCTTTTAGAAAGAGAGGAGGAAAAAGAGTGACATAGAGCCCACAGCTAGTTCGATTTTGCACGATTGAGTGCGAGAGAGAGTTCGCGGGGAGTAAGAATCCCGAAATCACAAGGTTCCGAGTGCAAAACCATAGTGGAAGCAATTCAAAAGGCGTTTGGGAGATTAATCAAAGTGTAGATCCAGTTTGGGTATTCATCCAATTCGAGAGAAAAGGGTGTACATGTTTTATTTTCATTATTTTTCATTGTAATTGATTTCCTAGATTGTTTTAAACATGAACATGTTTAGCTAGACTGATTTAATCCATTGGGATTTCTTTACTATGTTGGCTTGATATTATATTGTTGGATTGTTTGAGTTGGTTTTGTATTCTTCTTGTATTCAGTATTAATAAGATTATGCATTATTCATGAGACGTTGTGAATTATGATGTTTATATTGCTTTATGAGATTGAGAAATCCGTTTGGCAATTGGAATTTTGAATAACAAGAACTGGTTAATAATCGCTTAGAGATAAGGATAATTAACTAGCCGGATTAAGAATTAACAAAGCTTAATAGAGGCGGATTAAAGCTTAATGCTAATTTAAGAATCAATCGTTAGGAAGAGATTCCAACTTTAGGTTATTAGGTTTAGGAATTCGGTTATCTCGAGAGAGAAACCAAATTCGGTTAAGAATTCGTCCACGGGTAGCATAATTAGACTTACCGATCCTTTGTCTTTTGTTCGGTTGCCAACTAGTTTAGATTCCCTTTGGGTTTGTCTTCTTGTCTTGATTATTTCATTTATCAATTACTCCTGCATCTCCCTCAGAACTTAGCTTGTAGTTAATAGTTAGTTTAGAAATTATCATCATCCATTTTAGGTTAATATAACAAAGAACAAAGAAGTAACTCTGGGCTTTCGCTTTCCCGAGGAATACGACCTTGATACTCGCCATTAGTGCTAGACTGCATCGATAGGTACACTGCCTTAGATTGTAGCTAACACGATTAGCAACCCATCAACAAGCATTACAGAGCAAGTTCTAGAAATGAATGCTCAATTTTGTAAAGTCATGAGCATAATGTGCAATGGATGCTCAATTTTGTTCAAAAACTCACGTTTGAAATGGCCAAAATTTGCAATTGGTTCCCAGGCTTATCAATTGAATCATCACACAAATTGAATACGAGATTGGCATAATCAAAGTTCACAGTCAAAGGTTGTAAATTTACAAGGAACACAAGTAACACTGGTTTAACCTAGCCAAATTGACATATTGAATACAGTGCAATTGCTTCCAAGAACAAAAGATAGTGAGGGACAATCAAGTACCAGTGTGTGAATTAAGTCATTAATTATGAAAGAATAAACTAAACTTGAATGTCTTGAAAACCATAGATCCTAACATCCTAAGAATAATCCATTATCACTACCTTTAAACAAGTAAGGGATATAGCCACAAATACCTACCCCACACTTGAGTATAACACTGTCCACAATGTTAGAAAAATTAAAACTGGGTATAACACATAACCAACACATCATGATCATTGAAGATCATACTAAATGTACATATCAAGATGGCAAAGCAAAGTGTTCTACTAAAATAAATTAACATGGAAGGAAAAATGAAAGAAAATAACATAAAATTGAAAATGCAAAAAGAAAATAAAATAAAGTAAAATAAAATAAAGAAGGAAAATAAAAATGAAAAGGAAAAAAAAATAACACAAATTTTTTGTTTCACTGTTGGTAGTCTACCGAAGGCGCATCCTCACTGGCCGGATCTGCTGGAGGATGAAGAGTAGGGAAGTCGTTGAAGGAGGGGGTTGTGGTGGCAACACAGGGTCCATGAAGCATCCTGCTAGATCAAACTCCATATCATCGATGAACCGCTGATTTTATGCTCTGGTCTCCGCCATCTTTTTAATATGCCCCGCCATTAGGTCTGTTTGGGTGGCCTGCCTCTCTAGCCCATGCATAAGCTGTTGGAGCATATTGTTTAATCCCTGAAACTGTTCCCTAGTCTCCTCTTGAAACTGCCCAAACTCCTTTCTCTACTGCGCAAACTCAGTATAGTGCTACTGTTGTAAATTGCAGACTCGATCTAGTCAGTCAGCCAAAACACTAATATGAGCAATCCATGTCCCTGCAGAATAAGAAGATGAGGCTCTAGATGTAGGCACAAACACTCTAGCTGGGTTAGGAATCCTAACATCTGGAATCGCAGCCGACGGGTCTTTGGCTCCTCTAACTGCTGCCTCTCTAGCCTCCCTGACTATTGCGTTGACGAGCTTGTACTCTATGCCCTGTGGGTGTCGAGTAGCCATGATCATCTGCATGTTTATCATCTGTCTAATCCCTAGTGGTGTCATATCACCAATCTACGAAAGCACTGACAGACAGTAGTCCAATACATCCAGTCTCTTGGCTAACCTAGTAATATACGGGCTAAAACAACAGTGCATCTTCTTCTGGGCGTCTACTATAAATGAACGAATTTGACGAGCCAACAGATATCCCAAGTCAAGCTTCTTATGATGTTGCATAGCCTAGACGATGAAGACATTGGTTTATATTACCGCTCCAAAACTATCTCCCCTGCCTGTAATCATGTAAGCTAATAAAGTATTAAGATAACGGAGATGATCCGGAAGGCTAGACGCCTTAGACCTGCTGGGGTAGTATGATTCTGGCCTGAGTACCAATGAATCCCATATGGTGTCGTACGATATTGGGTTGATGTAGATGCATTCTTGATACTCCTCACCTGAGGTCTCCTACTCAGTACATAATCCCAAATGCATGCCGAATTGTGGAACTGACATTAAGAACTCCCTTCCCCCAAGTCTGAAGTAAACTGCATCAGGCTGATACCAGTTTTGTGATCTGTTGCTATAGAAAGAAGGTACTGAGGAATTCAATTGTAAGCTCGCAGTAGGTTGGCTCAATGATGTCGAAGAATCATGCGTATGGCAGAGTTTCAAACAGGGCACGCACATCTTGAGCCAATCCTACTCTTTCCAGGGAAACGAAGTCGATGCAACGTCCAGCCATCACTTGCTTCCATTTCATGACTTGGAACCGGCTCTCGTTATCTGCATTCCCAAATGTCCATAATGGATGACGACCAGGTGCGGGTGGATTCGTAGCTGGTGCTCTTCATACTCGGACTAGTTGTTATTGTGGCGGAGGTGCTGGTGCTGGTGCTGGTGCTGATAAAGGTGAAGTGGAGGAAGATGTTCCTTCGCCACGCGGGCGCTTGCTGGTAGCGGCGCGTTGCGGTTGCTTTTGACGTTATTGATCGTGGTCCCTCATATTGCCTAATGCAATGAATCATTAGTATTCAAACAAGAAATCAAGTTAATCATAAATTATACCGAAAATTAAACAGCATAATGGCTATAATTCGACTAATAGAAATCTTTAGACTTAACACTAAGACTAAAGCCTTAATCTCCTGCAGAAAACTAATTCACAATTACATTCCAGCCTACTTTATCGCTCACCAAATAAAGAAAACTTATGCTAACAATTGTTCATAATAAAATGTCATAAATAAACTTTATTGCTGCCAAACCCCACACTTATCATTTCATTAGTCGAATTCACATAAACATAGCAACTAGTTTTATCTAAATCTTAATTGAAGTCAAATTGAAGCAGTGTAACAAGTAAACTACCAAAGCATATCAAAATGTCTTAAATAAAATAAATGCATAAAAGAAAAATCAAATTTAATCAAATGAAAGCAAAAAGGCGAAGAGACTTACTTGAAGTTGTCGTGACAAGTAAGAAAAATCAAAGACAAAGAAGAAAACAACACCTTGGAGCTTAGAGAGGGAAAGATGGGAAAATTTTGAAAAGGATTGCTTTTATTGTCACGGGGGTCAGCACGGGCGAGGGCAAGGCTATGCTGGTCAGCACGGTCAGGACTCGGCCAGTGCTGAACCTTGAAGCCTCATTCTGGTGCCCATCTGTCACGGGTGAGGGCATGGCCGTGCTGCCCATGGTGCCTTCAGAAGTCGTGGTGGACTGCTGAATTTACCTTGTGCTTTATGTGCATCTCCATCACGAGTTGGGGCACGGGCGTGGTGACCGGCACGGCCTAGTGATGCAGCCTGTGGTGGCCTCAGAAGCCGTGGTGGACGACCGTTTTCCCAAATTCTATATGTGCATTTTTATCACGGGATTGACTCCGGCCGTGCTGATCAACACGGCCTGGTATTGCAGCCTATGATGCCCACGGACACCGTGGTGGACGGGTGAAGTCCGGGCTTTCCTTCGCCATCTCGAGTCACCGAGCTTTCTACCTGCATTTAACAGATATATGCACATATTTAGGCTGCAAATCAAGTAAAATAAATCAAACGGGGAAGTTTGTCTTCACCAATTACCAAAAATCTGACTTAAATTAGTCAAACCCTAGATTCATACAACTATTTTTAATTATTAAATAAGTGTTCTAACTACCATCAAGCATGCAAACGACTGACAAAATTAAAACGTTAATAAAACATAAAATTAAAATTTTGGGGTGCCTCCCAAAAAGCGCTTCTTTTTGGTCGAGTCGCTTAGCTGGACTCTGCAGCAGCATTCCTGCACCGTTGGCAAATTGAGAAGGTGGGCACATTGTAAGCTAGGGCCTGAGGCATATAACCGCAAGGAGGCGGTCCAATGTGTGCAGCAGATGGCCAAGGAGGTGCTCTCCATACCGAGTTGGGATGCCCAGTCATCCACTCCAAATCCTGTCTAGATGACCTGTCATAAATAAACTTGCAACTACCCTTCTCGGCTGTATCATAGCACGAAGTTTCAGATTGATACAAGTTGTTTTCTTTAAAGGAATAACACACATCAACAGGCAAAGAAACATGCAAAGCATCATCAATTAGTATATCCTTTGGTGGCTTATCACATGCAAAACCAATCCCGTTAATAGCGCAAATGGCGTGAACATGGTCGGCTGGAGAACTATCAAATGGGAGTAAACTGAAAGTAACACAGTCATCCCCTACATTAAGCTATAGTTTTCCCTCAAATATGTTTATTTTAGCTCTAGTCGTGGCAAGGAAAGGTCTCCCTAAAATCGAAGGCACACCATGCTCATTATCCATATCCATAACCACAAAGTCCACAGGAATTATGAATTTATCTACCTTGACAAGCACATTTTGTACAATTCCCCTAGGAAGCTTAACAGAATGATCAGCTAATTGAATGCACATCCTAGTGGGTTTTGCTTCGCCTAAACCTAGCTTATTGAACATACTCATGGGCATGACATTTATGCTAGCACCTAAATCAGCTAATGCATCATCAACACACAAGTTACCCAAAGTGCAAGGAATAGTAAAACTCCCTGGGTCATGACATTTCTCTGGTAACTTGCTCTGAAACACTGCTGAGCACTCTTCGTTGAGCTTAACATATGCTACCTCCTCCAGCTTGCTTTTGCTGCTAAGTATGTCCTTCAAGAACTTGGCATACTTCAGCATTTGCTTCAATACATCGACAAAAGGTAAGTTAATATGCAGTTGTCTATAAATATCCAAAAGCTTACTAAACTACTATTATGCTTCTACTTGCTTCAGTCTAGCAGGATAAGGAATCTTGGGTTGATACTCCTTGACTAGGATTGGTTGCACCTTTTGCCTCTCAGGTTCCTTAACCTTACTGCTCGCCTCATTCTGCACATCATTAGTGGAATTGTCAAAAACAGGCTTAGAAGGAGCTAAAACTAACTTACCCGAACACAAAGTGATGGCATTCACTTGCTCCATCGGGTTAGACTCAGTAGTGCTGGGGAGCGCTCCTTGTTGCCTTTCAGACAATATCTTAGAAATATGCTCAATCTGATTTTCCAAGTTCTGAATGGATGCTTGCTGATTTCTAAGAGCACTGTCGGTCTGCTGGAACATCGTCTCAGTCGACATGACAAACTTCATCATCGGCTCCTCTAAGTTAGATTTCTTCTCATTTCGGTGGAGGAGGCTCGATGGTCCGACTGCTACTATTGTGGTGGTACTGGTGCGATCTCCTGGCTTTAGTGGACCTTGGGCATTATTATTGCGCCAACTAAAATTGGGGTGATTTCTCCATCCGGGATTGTATGTGCTGCTATAAGGGTTGCTCTGATATCCGGGTGTATTCCGTATGTAATTAACCTGTTCATGGTCAGCAGAAACAATAGATGAAGTAGAGGGGCTAGCAAACATACTTCCCGTATTACAGTTTGCACCGTAGTGCGGGCCACCGCAAAACTCGTAGCTTATTTGGGCTGCTTGAACCGGCATCTGAAGCTGATCTAATTTCTTTGTCAAAAGCTCCACTTGAGCTGCCAAGGCTGTTGTGGAGTCTAACTGGTTGACCATTCCCTATTTGACCGGCTGACTCCTAGACGATTGCCACTAGTAGTTGTTCATGGCTATCTCCTCTATCAGGTTTTGCGCCTGCTCTAGGGTCTTGCTGTTCAAGGCTCCACCTGCTACAACGTCCACCATTTACCTAGTAGCAAGGTTCAAACCGCTATACAAGGTCTGAACCTACATCCATATTGGTAGACTGTGGTGTGGACAACATCTCAACAAGTCCTTGTACCTCTCCTAGGCATCGTACATGCTCTCATCATCCATCTGCACAAAAGAAGAAACGTCATTTCTCAATTTAGCAGTCTTAGCTGGAGGAAAAAATTTTCAGCCAAGGATTTCCAAGTAGTGATAGTGTTCGGTGGAAGGGACTACAGCCATCTCTTTGCTCTATCCGTTAAAGGAAATGAAAATAATCTCAGCCGGATGGCATCATCGATAGTTCCATTTATCTTGAACGTGTCGCGTATCTCCAAAAAGTTGGTTATATAGGCATTGGGATCCTCGCTTGGCAGCCCTCCAAACTGTACACTTTACTGTACCATCTGGATCACATTTGGCTTTATTTCGAAGTTGTTAGCTGCCACCGCCGGTCTGAGTATACTCGTCTGTGTCCCATCCAATGATGGTCTAGCAAACTCGTACATCGTTCTGTTGGCGTCCGCCGCGGCATTTCCATTGTGATTCTCCATCCCTTCTGGTCTATCAACAGGTACCTCAACCTTAATCTCCTCCTCTTCTGATTGCAAACACTTCCTTAAAAGTCTGAGGGATCGTTCTCGATCAGACAAAGGCTCTACAAGATTAGAGCTAGAGCTCCTGGTCATAAACTACCTAAGAATGGAAGATAGCAACCAAAGAACAAAAGTAGTTAAAATAATAAAAGAATAAAATAAAGCAAATTAAAGATAGAAAATTAAATATGGCTAAATTAATAAAAACACAAATTCACTATAGTTCACATAAAAAGTTTCCCGGCAACGGCGCTAAAAACTTGATAAGCTATTTGTGTAGCTAAAATCTAAGGCAGTGAACCTATCGATGCAGACTAGCACAAATGGTGAGTATCAAGGTCATATTCTCGGGAAAGGGTGATCCTAGACCTACTACAGCGTCTTATGTTATCTAACCTAAACAAAATCGATGAAGTATTATGCTATGATTAAATATGAATAAATGATTAACTAAGTGTCAAATAATCTGAAAGGATATAGGAAAACACACGAAGGAAAAAGCAAACCCTAGGGGACCTAAGCTAGTTGGATTTTAGTGAAGATAGAGAATATATTGATTACCAATTGCAATTACTCATGGACGAATTCTTAACTGAATTCGGTCTCCCTCTCAAAATAACCGAATTCCTAAACCTAATAACCTAAAGTTGGAATCTCTTCCTAACGATCGATTATTCGATTAGTATTAAGCTTTAACCCGCCTCTATTAAGCTTTGTTAATTCTTAATCTGGCTAGTCAATTACCCTTATCTCTAAGTGATTATTAACCAGTTCTTGCTATTCAAATTTCCAATTACTAAATGAATTTCTCAATTACATGAAGCAATCTGAATACCACAACTCATAACGTATCATGAATAAAGTGATTTCTCATTAATAATGAAAGCAAGAAGAAACAAGCATTGATAATCAAAATCTCATAAACATTAAAATCAATCCAACAACATAAGAACCCCAATGGGTTTGACAAATTTAGTTACTCATACTAATAAGCAACAAAAAGTAAAGAATAAATTTAGAAAAGTAAATTAAAGGCATGTACACCCTTCTTCTTCAAGTTGGATGAAATATCCTAAATTCCCAATTCAGAATAGTAAACCCTAATTTGCCTCTTGAATGCTCCCAAATCTTGTCTTGATCTTCAATTTGATGTTAAAACAGTTGTAAGCCTTCCTTCAATAGATGAAATGATCTTCTAAGGTCGAGTATTGAAGTCTGGAAGAAGATTGTCTAAGCTTGTATATATGAAATCAAGTTAGAAAATCGAACCCTAATTCAGCAAATCGTTTTCGCCTATATAATTCCTTCAGCACGGCCGTGGTCAAGCCCGTGCTGGACCTCCGCATTCTGCAACTCACGACTTCTTCCAGGCGATGCCCTAGCCAGTGCTGAGCCACCACGGGCTGTTGTGGAGGTTGTGGTGGCTTCGGAAACCTTGCCAAAATGGCACTCTTAAAGGGAAAATATTTGATGGTTCAGCACGGCTGGAGTCTAGGCCGTGCTCAACCTTGGAATGCTAGTCCTTGCTCAATTTGATGGATTCTGGTTTGTAATTGCGTGTATTTCCCTCGATTATTGATAATGTCCCTCGATAATGACCTGAAACGTGAAAGGAACCAAAAAACACAGGTGATTCTGGCATAAAACGAGATAACTATGCATAAAAATATAAACAATTGGGCATATAAATATGTATAAAATGATGCATATCAGTTAATCCTCAACTGCTTAAATAAATCCAAAAACTTACCAAACTGTTGATCAACCTTTTCCTGCTTCAACTTGGCATTATATGAAATTGGTGGCTAGTATTCTCTCATAGGACTCTTCTTCTTGTCCTCATTTTCTGCAAGCTCTGTCACCTTAGGTTTTGACTCCTCTCTGGCTGGCTCATCCTGCATAACAATATTATCATCAGTCATAGGTAAAGAGCTAGCTAATTGCTTACCTGATCTCAAGGTGACAGCCTTGACATGCTCCCTTGGGTTTAACTCTATGGTGTTGGGGAGCGTCCTTGGCTGTCTCTCAGCCAACATCTTAGAAATCTGGTCTATCTGATTCTCCAAATTCTGTATGGAGGCTTGTTGATTTCCAAGAGCTATATCCATTTGTTGAAACCTGTTCTTAGAAGTGGACACAAACTTCATCATAAACTCCTCTAAATTGGACTTCTTCTCACAGTTCCGAGGTAGTTGAGGATAACAATCATTGGGGTTCTTCTTTGGTGCAACTGAAATCCCTGGTGGACCTTAGGTATTGTTATTTCGCCATCCGAAATTGGGATGGTCTCTTCATCCTCGGTTGTATGTGTTGTTATACAGGTTCTTCTGTTGCTTGGGCGTATTTCTCATATAATCAACCTGTTCATGGTCAGCAGAAGAAGAAGACAAAGAAGAAGCAAACATACCTCCTGCATTATAGTTTACCTTTGTAGTGCGAGCCACCTCAAAACTAAGTAGCTGTCTTTGCTTGGACTGGCATCTGGAGCTGGTCAATCTTCTCGGCTAAAAGCTCCACTTGAGCTGCCAAGGCTGATGTAGAATCCACCTGGTTCACCACTCCTTGCCGCCCTGGCCTACTTCTAAAAGAGTGGCACTGCATATAAATATGTATAAAATGATGCATATCAGTTAATCCTCAACTGCTTAAATAAATCCAAAAACTTACCAAACTGTTGATCAACCTTTTCCTGCTTCAACTTGGCAGTATATGAAATTGGCTGGTATTCTCTCATAGGACTCTTCTTCTTGTCCTCATTTTCTGCAAGCTCTGTCACCTTAGGTTTTGACTCCTCTCTGGCTGGCTCATCCTGCATAACAATATCATCATCAGTCATAGGTAAAGAGCTAGCTAATTGCTTACCTGATCTCAAGGTGACAGCCTTGACATGCTCCCTTGGGTTTAACTCTATGGTGTTGGGGAGCGTCCTTGGCTGTCTCTCAGCCAACATCTTAGAAATCTGGTCTATCTGATTCTCCAAATTCTGTATGGAGGCTTGTTGATTTCTAAGAGCTATATCCATTTGTTGAAACCTGTTCTTAGAAGTGGACACAAACTTCATCATAAACTCCTCTAAATTGGACTTCTTCTCCTGGTTCTGAGGTAGTTGAGGGATAACAATCTGCTGTTGGGGTTACTGCTGGTGCAACTGCTGAAATCCTGGTGGACATTGGGTATTGTTATTTCGCCATCCGAAATTGGGATGGTCTCTTCACCCTCGGTTGTATGTGTTGTTATACAGGTTCTTCTGTTGCTTGGGCGTATTTCTCACATAATCAACCTGTTCATGGTCAGCAGAAGAAGAAGACAAAGAAGAAGCAAACATACCTCCTGCATTATAGTTTGCACTGTAGTGTAGGCCACCTCAAAACTTCGTAGCTGTCTTTGCTTGGGTGGCATCTGGAGCTGGTCAATCTTCTCGGCTAAAAGCTCCACTTGAGCTGCCAAGGCTGATGTAGAATCCACCTGGTTCACCACTCCTTGCCGCCCTGGCCTACTTCTAAAAGAGTGGCACTGCATATAAATATGTATAAAATGATGCATATCAGTTAATCCTCAACTGCTTAAATAAATCCAAAAACTTACCAAACTGTTGATCAACCTTTTCCTGCTTCAACTTGGCAGTATATGAAATTGGCGGCTAGTATTCTCTCATAGGACTCTTCTTCTTGTCCTCATTTTCTGCAAGCTCTGTCACCTTAGGTTTTGACTCCTCTCTGGCTGGCTCATCCTGCATAACAATATCATCATCAGTCATAGGTAAAGAGCTAGCTAATTACTTACCTGATCTCAAGGTGACAGCCTTGACATGCTCCCTTGGGTTTAACTCTATGGTGTTGGGGAGCGTCCTTGGCTGTCTCTCAGCCAACATCTTAGAAATCTGGTCTATCTGATTCTCCAAATTCTGTATGGAGGCTTGTTGATTTCTAAGAGCTATATCCATTTGTTGAAACCTGTTCTTAGAAGTGGACACAAACTTCATCATAAACTCCTCTAAATTGGACTTCTTCTCCTAGTTCTGAGGTAGTTGAGGGATAACAATCTGCTGTTGGGGTTGCTGCTGGTGCAACTGCTGAAATCCTGGTGGACATTGGGTATTGTTATTTCGCCATCCGAAATTGGGATGGTCTCTTCACCCTCGGTTGTATGTGTTGTTATACAGGTTCTTCTGTTGCTTGGGCGTATTTCTCACATAATCAACCTGTTCATGGTCAGCAGAAGAAGAAGACAAAGAAGAAGCAAACATACCTCCTGCATTATAGTTTGCACTGTAGTGTAGGCCACCTCAAAACTCGTAGCCAAGCTGTGCTGCTTGGACTGGCATCTGGAGCTGGTCAATCTTCTCGGCTAAAAGCTCCACTTGAGCTGCCAAGGCTGATGTAGAATCCACCTGGTTCACCACTCCTTGCCGCCCTGGCCTACTTCTAAAAGAGTGGCACTGATATGTGTTCATGGCCTTCTCCTTAATTAAATTCTAGGCTTGCTCTGGCGTCTTACTGTTGATGGCCCCACCTACAGCTGCATTTACCATCTGCCTCGTGGCTGAGTTCAAACCACTGTAAAAAGTCTGCATCTGCATCCATAGTGGCAAACCATGGTGTGGGCAACATCTCAGCAAGTCCTTGTACCTATCCCACGCATCATACATGCTCTCATCATCAAATTGCACAAAAGAAGAAATATCATTACACATCTTTGCAGTCTTAGCAGGAGGAAAGTACTTATAAAGAAATTTCTCAGCCAAAGAACTCCAAATGGTGATAGTGTTAGCTGGCAGGGACTGTAGCCATCTCTTTGCTCAATCACTCAAGGAAAATGGGAACAGTTTAAGCTGAATGGCATTATCGGTAGTCCCATTTATCTTAAAGGTATCATAAATCTCGAAGAAATTTGTGATGTGGGCATTAGGATCTTCACTGGGCAAGCCCCCAACTGTACACTCTGCTGCACCATATGAATGACATTTGGCTTAATTTTAAAGTTATTCACTGCAATAGTTGGCCTCACTATACTAGTGTGCGTCCCCTCCAAGAAAGATCTAGCAAACTCGTACATTGTCCTGTTTGCTTCAACGACGTTGTTTTTGTCGTCTCCCATGTCTACTGGTGTATGGACATGAATTTCTATCTGCTCCTCCTCCTCCATGTCTAATCACTTCCTCAACTGCCTGAAGGATCGTTCTGGTTTGGGGAGAGGGTCTACTGGTGTAGGATTAGAACTCCTGGTCATAAACTACCTGAATTGGATAAGGTAGCAATAACCAAACAACTAATTTGAAGAGTATTTAAATAAAAAGCAATAACACAAACAGAAAAGAGAAATGACTAAAGTAACAAATAGCAAATTTCACTCTAGTTTTCAAATAAGTGTCCCTGGCAACGGCACAAAAAACTTGATGCGCTACGTATGCAACTACAACTAAGGCAGTGAATCTATCGATGTAGCCTAACATAACGACAAGTATTAAAATATTGTATTCCTCGGGAAAGTAAAATCCTAGAGTTATTACTTCGTACTTTGTTATCTAGCCTAAAATTAATTACTGATGGTTTCTAGATTTACTAATGACTAAAAGCTAAGTTCTAAATGGAATGCGAGAATGAATGAGTAAATAAAACAATCAAGATAAGAAAGCAAACCCAAAGGGGACCTAGACTAGTTGGCAATCAAACAAAAGATAACAGATTGTTGAGTCTGATTATGCTACCAGTGGACGGATTCTTAACTGAATTCGGTTTCCCTCTCGAGACAACCGAATTCCTAAACCTAAGAACCTAAAGTTGGAATCTCTTCCTAACGATTGATTATTAAGTTAGCCTTAAGCTTTAATCCACCTCCATTAAGCTTTGTTAATTCTTAATCCGGCAAATTAATTAACCTAATCTTTAAGTGAAAATTAATCTGATCTTGCAATTAAATTTCTAAACTCAATTAGAATTTCTCAATTACTAAAAAAATTCTATGAACAGTAATCAACACATTCAATGTAAAGAAAACTGGATTTAATTATTAATTGCAAAAAGAATACATAAAGGAATTCAAACAATCCTAACAATTTAGTACTAAGCCAACATAGTAAGGAACCCATTGGGTTCAACCAATCTAGCTACACATGTTAATGTATAGAGAAAATAGGAATTCAATTACAGTGAAAGAACAAAGAAATCGAAACATATACACCATTTTCCTAGAATTGGATGAACAGCTCGAAGCCTGGATCTATACTGCAGTTGATCTCCAAAATTGCTCCTTGATTTGCTCCAAAACTCTTCCTCAATCTTCAATCCAAAACCCAGATCACGAATATGATGTTCCAAGGTGGAATCCGTTTCCTGGAAGCCCCCTCAAATGTCTGACAACACGTCTAGAAAAATTACAACAAAAGCTCAAAAGTCAAAATCGCCGATCCAGAAATCTATCTTTCTCTTTTTGGCTCGTTCCTTTTATTCATCCCACAAATACGGGCGTGTTCCAGCCCATGTCCCTTAACACAGGCCATGTCTGGGCTGTGTTGGACTTCAGTTGGAAGAATGAGCTGAATTGACCATGGTCGTGTTCTTGCTCGTGTTGGCCAACACGGGCTGTGCTCTAAGGCGTGGTGTCCTTGGAAAATGTGCCGCTTCAAAATACTTAAACTACACGGCCTGGAATTTCTACACGGACTCCAACACAGGCCATGTTGACTTTCCAAAAAGTCAACCCAAAATAAAACGCCTCTGATTACGTCCGTTTTTTCCCAGAATTGATCTAGAATTGCTCAAACACTGATAATGGACCTATAACATCTCCTAGAATACAAAAGGACATAAAACACAGGTGATCTTGGAATAAAAACACAATAATTGCTAAGAGAATACACAATAATATGCAAGCAAACATGTGTAAAACTATGCACATCACCTACTAGCTGAATACAAGATCGGGCATCACAAGTCATCTCTGTATAGACCTCAAGCAAATAGAGTAGTGGAGGCGGCCAACAAGTATCTGAAGAAGATACTTTTGAAGATGCTGTAGAATCACAAGGACTGGTCGTTTTGATTACCATTTATGCTTTGGGGATATCAAACAACTGAGCAAACATCAACTAGGAAAATTGCCATACTCTATTACAGAACTGAAGCAGTTCTGCCAATTGAGTTAGAATTGATGTCTTTGAGAGTCGTATTGGAGGCTGAAATACCATAATATTAGTAGGTTGATAAAAAATACTAGCAATTGGCCTTGGTTAATAAGAAAAGGATAAAAGCCTTATACCACATACAGTGGTATCAAAAAAGGATAGCTAGGGCGGTCAACAAGAAAGTAAAGCCAAGAAAGATCAGAGTTAGTGAGTTAGTATTGAAGCATACAAGGCCTAATGCATTCTACCCAAGAGAAGAGTTCATCCAAACTGGGAAGTCCCGTATCTGTTCAAGAAGATCCTGCCTAGAGGTGCCGTTAAAATCTCAGACTTGGAGGGGAACAAGTTCATTGAGCCAATTGATATAGATCATCTCAAGAAATACCATGTGTGAAAGGAAAATAAAGAATAATAGAAAAAATAGCTTGCTGATCGAAAAACCTAAAAGAGTTGGTCGGGCAAAAGTCAGGGCAAAAGAGAGAAAATAATCAGCTAGAAAATCTGAAAAAATTGACTAATGACAGGAGTTATGTCATGAGAAATCAAAATGTATCCATCTGGGATTTTGCTAAATGAATAAAATTATTTAGAATTGTTATCAAACATATGTATGTCTGCTTATCATCTTACACATTAACTGAAAGAAAAATAAAACTAAAGCAAAATAGATGAGATCTGAAAAGAAGCATAATTTTTATTTTTTTTGCATAATTTGCATCCTTAAATAGAGCAGCTAATTCTCAAATCAAGCAAGGCAAAGGGAAATCAATACTTGAAGCAGCCAAATGTACAAAAAGAGGAAAAAAAAGAGATAGAAAAAGCAAAAAACAAAAAGTTAAAGACATAAGTGTGCTAAGTTGAAAAACTGAAAGGACGGCTTAGGCAAAAATTAAAGCAAAAGAAAAATAAAAGAAAGGAGATTTGGCTATGGGGCCTTCTGATGCAATTTCTAGCTCGCAAGCTCATATAAAGATAGAAACACAAAAAATAAGAGGGGGAAATCCACAAGGCAATATTTTGTACCTCCAAAAATAAAAAGTCTACAGAAAGGTTTCAAGTTTTACACTTAATCAGAAAAAGAAAAAGTACAAGCAAAGGGAAGTTAGAAACTAGAGTTCCCTCCCAAACTATCTATCTCGTGACGTCCGATTCAACATCCATCCCTTGGGTCTATAAGGTTAATAGCTGGAGGGTCAAGGTATAAATCCGCCATTGTTAACACTGTCGGTTGTCTAACTAGACCTGCAGTCCTTTATTGATCCCTTTGATGAAAATGCAAAAAGAGAATTAGCTAGCACATTTCACACATTTTATGCATACACTTTGTATTTCATAATTTATAATTTGTTTTGGTGCTTACCCGCCAATTCTCACTAAGGACAAAGAATTGTCTCCTAGCAGCCCCAACCAATCGATGTACATGCTCAAACTAATCTCTTTGAACTTGTATTTGTATGTATATCACTAACCTGTAATAGGAAAATAAAAAGAAGTTCAAAAAGAAATAAAGCGCTCAAACTACATGATGTGCATCGTTTTATACATGTTTATATGCCCAATTACTTCCATTTTTGTGCATAGTTATCTTGTTTTATGCTAGAATTACCTGTGTTTTGGTTCCTTTTATGTTTCAGGTGATTGTCGATGGACATTATCAGTAGTTGAAGGAAATACATGCAAATACGGACCAAAATCCATCAAAGTTGAGCAAGGGCTATCATTTCAAAGTTGATCACGGCCTGGACTCTGGCCGTGCCGTGTCGAACCATCAATACTTGACCCTCAAGAGTGCCATTTTGGGGAGATCAATCATAGTGCAGATTCAGATTTGGAGTTGTTCATCCAATTCGAGAGAAAAGGGTGTACATGTTTCATTTTCGTTATTCTTTCATTGTAATTGATTTCCTAGTTGTTTTAAACATGAACATGTGTAGCTAGATCGGTAAAATCCATTGGGATTTCTTTACTATGTTGGCTTAGTATTAAATTGTTGAATTGCTTGAGTTTAGTTTTGTATCCTTCTTGCTTTCAGTATTAATAAGATAATGCATTATTCATGAGACGTTGTGAATTGTGGTGTTTAGATCGCTTTATGTGATTGATAAGTTCATTTGGCAATTGGAATTTTGAATCGCAAGAACTGGTTAATAATCACTTAGAGGTAAGGATAGTTGACTAGCCGGATTAAGAATTAACAAAGCTTAATAGAGGCGGATTAAAGCTTAATGCTAATTTAAGGATCAATCGTTAGGAAGAGATTCCAATGTTAGGTTCTTGAGTTTAGGAATTTAGTTATCTCGAGAGAGAAACCGAATTCAATTAAGAATTCATCCACGGGTAGCATAATTGGACTCATCAATCTGTTATCTTTTGTTTGATTGCCAACTAGTTTAGGTTCCCTTTAGGTTTGCTTTCTTGTCTTGATTGTTTCATTTATCCATTCATTCTTACATCTCACTTAGAACTCAGCTTGTAGTTATTAGGAAATTTAGAAATTATTCATCATTCATTTTAGGCTAATATAATAGAGAATAAAGTAGTAACTCTGGGCTTTCACTTTCCCGAGGGATATGACTTTGATACTCGCCATTAGTGCTAGACTGCATCGATAGGTTCACTGCCTTAGATTGTGGCTACACAAATAGCCTATCAGGTTCCTTCCACCATACATCCACATTCATCATAAAAATATTCATTCTCTTGCTTTTTTTTATTTGTCCTTAAAAACTTAATTAGGCTTTTGATATATGATAAATATGATTAGAGTAGTTTCTTTATTAATATTCATGTTAATATGATTTTGAATCTGATAATAAGAACTTAGTTTTTTAAAAACATTGATATTTGCCAATTAAGATTTTAGATTTGTTTAGAAACATGTTATAAAGTTAATGTTTATTTATGATTAAGTAATTGAACCTATTAAAACATGATTCTTTCATTTTGATTGCCTTCTATTAGTTTATAAGATTTAGGGTTTTTAGTGATTTATGGTTTTGACTAGCTTCTATAACTTTTATTTTGATGTTTTTAATCTATTTTATCTCATTCTAATTAATTTTTAGTACCTATGCATGTGAAAATCGATTCTACAGATGTGAGATTGTGCTGAAGATTGAAGAAAAATTGATGAACACTCACCCAAGGACCCTAGAGTCGATCGACTCTTTATGTAAAGCCGATCGACTATTCGTGCCAAACACCTATTCTTTTTTGCATTTTGTGACGTATTTTGATGTACTCTCGACCGCTATATAGTTTTAGGTCTTTTTCTTTTTGCAATTGTAGTTGTAGGTAGGTTATAATAATTAGAGTTTTTCCTTCTGCTTTATTTTGTTTATTTTTATTTATTGTATGTTGACTAAATACATGATTATGTGACTGATTGATTAAAATGGGCCATATAAACTTGGGGCTAAAAAAAAGCTGATCCAACATGAATCTAGTAGTTTGATAGGCTAATCAACCTTAACTAGACCTGAAACCCTAAAATCCAAATAGACTAGAGGGATTTGCCATGTTTAGTTAGGGTTTTGAACTTAGTTAGAATTGAGATCACACAAAATGGGCCTTCTCATAACAAGTAGTCTATTAGGTTTAAAGGTTGGAATTCAAAACCATAATTGCTAATTGGGCTAGACTAGGTGGGCTTTACATATAATTTGTTAATATACTTGATCAACAACTCAAATGTAGGTTAGGTTCATTAAAAAATACTAAACTTAGGTGTCTTATGTGATGTTTTAGCATGCCTATATGTGAATTGCTTGCATTTACAGGGAGTAATTTGTTAAATAATAAAATTAAAGACTAATATACAAAAATAAGGAAGTCGGCTTCCAGATCCATCTCTGGACTCTGTGGCGTAAGCTTCCTTATGGAATTTGAGAAACACCACTCATTAGTAAAAGTGTCCCGATGATTACCCGGGCGGTGACTCCTATCTCCAGGTAGTCTCAGTTACTAGTTAGTTGTTACCGATTAGGTTGAAAAGTCTTATAGTGCCATAGTCACTAAAGACACTTGGGTGGACGCCCGAAACCACCGCCCACACAAAGCCCACTAGGTCTATATTGATTTTAAAATTAGCCCAATTACCATTTGATAAACCTAATGAATTACAATTTTCATGTTAGGTCCAATTTTTAGCCTAGGGTCTATGTGTCCAATTTTAATTAGGCGATCATATTACAATTAATTGACATATATCAAGCATAAAATAAAATTAAAGGTGCAGAAAATTAAATCTAACTATTACAACCCTTCCTACAACTAAAAGAAAGAAAAACACCTACAAAATAAGAACAGTACATAAACATTTCTGAAATACATGAAAAACTTGAAAACCAGGGCCAAAATATGCACAACTAATATGCTCTATGGCTTCTAAAGGTCAATTCTGCGAATTTCATTCGATTTCATACTCTCAAGAGCTGATTTTACATGTACAGAGGATAAAAAATGGATCAAGACATATATAACGAAATAAAAAGCATAAAAATCATAAAATTTAACTAGATAACTTGAAAATAATACAAACCTTAAAAATTATAACATATGATAGGCCGATATAATATTTTAAGAAAGATTCCAAATTTTAATCATATAATCCTAAAATCTAATTCAATTGCATAGAAATACAAATGAATTATATTTACCTGCTCATTTAACTATTAAGATTCAAAACCCGATAAAATTATATTATCATATTCAAAACCCAACAAGTCATAACATGTTAATTCACAAGAAAAACCTATTTTAATCACATAATCATATGAAATAACAATAGAACATCCTATATAGGTTTCTAAAATTATAAAACAAAAGAACTAATTTGAAGAAAAAGTGATGTCGATAATGTGGATATAGGGGAAACCCTCAGGTTGTCACTGTAGATTGTTGTTCTTTGAGTCTCAAAAGACGATGAAGTGGTTGAATCGAAGAGTGGCTAAAAATCCAGTTCTACTTGAGATTTAGAATAACTACAGTCGTTCTAAAAAAAGGTTTCCTAGTGTGGGGTTCTTTCTTAATGACTTACTAAAAATAAATTTCTTTGTGTTTCTAAACATAGGGTTTCTTGCTAACTCAAGATCTCTCTTAATTGCTAAAAAAGAATGATAATTTATTTATTGAATGAGTGTTGCTAATGCTTACTGATCATAGCAAACCTTAAACCTAAGGTATAATGATGCTTATATGGAGCTAGGGTTTAGAAACCCTAAAAGAATATAACGATAAACTTTAATCTTTTTTATTTTTAAAAGAAAAAGATTTACTTTTATCGATCAATGATATCCAATAAAAATATTTTAAAGATCTCAATAATTATCACAAAAGCTTTCTAAAACTTACTTTTATGTTTTTGGGCATTTAAAGTCAAAATACATGTAAAATAGTGTCAAATCTCAAACAAATTAGCCAATAGGCATTGTGTAGAGCCGATTGAATATGCACAGAGCTAATTCGGCTCTATGGTAAGTCAATCGCCTCTTGTAGAGCCGATTCTGCTGTATGTAGAATCGATTGGCTTTATGGATAAAAAGTTTGAAAATTTTAATAATTTAGTCCCTAAACTTGAAGAAACTGTTGTTTTACCCCGCAAAGTTAATTTTTTTTCTGATAATTACATCCAATTTGATTCTAGAAAAGTGATTTTGATTCAATTATTCTTAATCCTAACTTGGATCTACCCATCCTCAATCACTTGATACTCGAGAAAGGTAGTAACTTTCATCATAGGGTTTTCTGTAATTCCCTCGATATCTAAATCCAGAAAACGGATGCTGATAGCTGCCTTCGGTTTGTCAAAATTTATAAGCACTCATGCGATTAAATAAATTGAGACAAATTATAATATCAAGGAAAGACAAAAGGATATCTTGATGAGCCGTAGAAGCCATGCGTCGTAAGCTTGAATTAATTTTGATTTGATGTAGGGACCAGGCTAGCTTGAATTTTAAGGACTTTGCATGCTTGATTTGAAGGACTACACTTGTGATTTGGGGACCACGCCCAATGATTTAGGGATCATGCATGTTGATTTGGGAACCACGCCCATTGATTTTATATTTGTAGAGACTTCCCTCTGGCTATTTTCCACTTTATGATGCAACTATATTGTAATTGCTACTTCGAGTTAATTTGGTAAATTTTTCCACTTTCGTGTACTAAATTTGACTTTTAATTGAAAATTCTCACTTCAGGGTGTAATTTGACTCAATAGATGTTTTATGTAGGCTATATTGATAATTGGTCAATCTAGGGACTAAAATATAATTTTGAAAGATCAGGGACCAAAGTGGCATGTTTTTTCAAAAATTCCCATCTCGAGATGCAAATTGACTTGTCAGATATCTTTTGGAGATTTCTATTAGTAATTGGTCCATCTAAGGACTAAAGTGTAATTTCGATAGTTCAGGAACCAATGGCATTTTTGCCTTCTTTAGGATATATATATATATACTCATATCCGTTCATAATTCACTTTATCCATTTCTTCTTTACTTTTCTCTTAAACCCCTTTCTACTCTTTCTTTGATTTCTCTCTCATTTCTTGACCAAATTTCGCAGAATGAGTCTTGAAATGGCTGCCTCTTCTTTTAAATTCTCAGGATGCACCCTAGTCGCACCAAATTAGGAGTTTTCATTGTTGATTTCTCGCCAAAATGACCTTGGACTTGTCAAAAGGAAGGAAATCCCTATTTTAGCAAAATTAAACACTCAATAGGCGTTTTCGGCCATTGGGAAGGTATTTTTCTTACATTAATTCTTATTTTTGTGATTTATACACTATATACATGCGTTATTTGCTCGAAACACATAAAATTTTATGATAAAGTTTAAGAAAAATCATGCCCTAATCCATAAAGCCAATTGGCTCTGTGCAGAGTCCATTCTGTTGTGTGCATAGTCGATTAGCTCTACACAATCTGAAATAACCGTACACGGGCCAAAAACTAGTTCTTTTGGGTATGTTAATGTAAAATAGCAATAAATAAAAAATATATTATGGGTCTTTATGTGTGTGCATTGTGTTTACATACTTGTGCTTGTGCTGTTTTAGAGTGATGTCGTATCAATACGGTTTGCCAAAACTCTCTATGGTGCTCACAAGTGGTTCGACAAGTTACCGAGTTCTGTATATTCTAGGATTGGCGATGCTAGATTTCACCAATTTATTGCTACACTTCTGTCAGTCACCGGGAGGACGGATCATACTTTAGTCAACACCCTACTTGAGAGGTGGATGGACACCATCCACACCTTCCATACTCTGGTTGGTGAGCTGACTTTATCCCATTTCCTTCACAGCTATTATGGGGATTGACTTCATGGATTGGCTTCACAGCTATTTCCTTTACACTTATAATTTATGAAAATGATTGAGAGACAATTATTTAATTGTTCCCTTAGTTGATTAAAGTGTTTTGATTAATCTTAAAGAGTTTAATATTAAATTTCCATTACCAATTAATAATGAACCTAGAACGTCACACACGTGAAGATCAACTCAAGCACGGTGATGAACTTGACTTGTACCTCGAGTAGGAACACTAGCATCTTCCGAAGTTAAAGTCCGTAAATGTCTAACTAATGGTAATGTATAATATATAAGAGTTATATATTGAAGGAGCTTGACACATCTCATCACAAAAGAGTTTATAATGACATGTATTTATATAGCAGCTTGACACATGTCATCACAAAAAAGGTTTTATGATGACACATGTCATGAAAATAGCTTGACACATGTCATCATAAAAAGGTTTATGATGACATACGTAAAGAAAGCTCTAGACACGTGTCATAACAAAATAGTTTTATGATGACATGTGTTAGGAAAGCAGCTTGACACATGTCATCACAAAAAACGGTTTTGTGATGACATATGTTAAGAAAGCAACTTGACATGTGGTGTTAATATAGCTTGACACATGTCATCACAAAAGATTTTTATGATGACATGTGTCAATATTGCTTGACACATGTCATCATAAAAGAGTTTTATAATGACATGTGTTTGTGCAACTGTTTTAAGGATTATGAATCCTTAACACTATATAAGAGAGTTTCTTACTCCTATTATCACAAGAAGAATAGAGATAATCAACATACTTACTATCATAACAAGGTTATCATAGTAGGAAACTTGAGAGTGGAGAAGAAGTTCTTCATCTTCAAGGATTGAATAGCTTTGCTTGAAGTTGGTTGTGTGAGATAATCTAGAGGATTTGCAATTATGAATCTCTATTTGATTCTCTAACATAAACATCATCAACAATCAAGAATCGAATTTTTCTCTTCAAAGGTTATAGTCTTTTTCTTTATGTTCTTCATGTTCATAAAAGAAAAGTTATTTCCTTTTTCAACTTAAATCCTCAATTACAACTTGTAAGCTTAATTTCCATGAGATGTGAAATGTTTAAGAGCTTTTTCTATGCCATGCATGTGTTTTTTCGACAGTGCCTCTCAGCAATGACATCATGGCTCAGGTTTGTTCTTGACTTTGCTAGAGTTTTCATTTTCTTTACTTTGCTTAGTTACTCATTTAGTTGTTTTGCTACAATGCTTTCGTCGCGTGTCCCCAGCTCTTGAACCAATAGAGGGACGGTCCAATAGTGTGTTATATGTGGTACCTGAGAGTGTCGCATTTCTTCTTGACCTGATGGTTTCATATTGGAGTCCCACTGGTGCCATAGAGCATTGGATTGCCATGATCTTCCTCCAGAGTTCACTCTGAGTACTTGCACACACGTAAGTTGTATTCCTATTGATACTTTGCATCTTTTCTTCCTTAAAATGTTAGTAAGATATATAAATAATCACTCAGGTATAAAGAGATCAGTTTGAGCTTGTACATTGACTAGTCAGAGTTGTGAGGACACAGTTCTTCGTCCTCAACAAGGACTGGCGGGTAAGAATCAAGATAAATTATGAAATGCAAAATGTGTGCATGTATGAAATATAATAACTAATCTCCTTTTAGGTTTTCTTTAGAGGGATCAAAAGAGTATGCAAGGGCAAGTGGATGATCAACAACACCAGACCGAGGCCCAACAATGCAAGATCGACACTTTGATGCTCTGATTGTCCACTTTTCGGACTAAAGGGATGGATACCGATTTTGATGAAGGGATGGGAGACTCGAGAGAGAGCCCCGACATCTTATTTTACTACCATTCTTTGTATTTTTTTTTTTGCTACTCTTATGTAGAACTCTGAATTTTCGAAGATATAAAATTTTGCATTTTTTATGTTTAGACCCATGCTTTAACATTATTTTCTTCTAAATAATTTATATTTTGATTTTACATATGACTGAAGGTCGAGAAAACGCCCAAGAACCTTCAAATTTAACTCTGACTTTGGGCCTTTAAATATGCGTGCACCCCTCACACTTCCTTATACATGATTCATACTTCAAAAGCTGAAATACCATGACTTAAAAAAGCGCCAAAGCCCTTTAAACTCTTTCCAAAACCTTGACCGGTGATAATTAGATCAAACTTGGGAAATTCCACCTCTCCTCCTTCAAAACCATGCAACACATTATGGGTTTCTTCACTCTGCCGTCAACTTTTAGTGCCCAAAAGACCATATTTTTTATTAAATGAGCAGGAGCTATATCCCATGATGGAAGAGTTCTCTACCATTCTTGGTGGCCCATAGATTCTACTCATCTGATTGCTTTACCAAGGCTTGATGATCTTTTTCCTAGCAAATTGGTAGGGCTATTCAATATACCCCCCACTGTGGTACTTTCCCATTCTATTGGTGAATACATTACTCTCACTTCCTTAATCTCTTGTTGTAAGAAGAAAAAAAAAATGGGTACATCTGCTTAGGTTAGGATGTTGGGTTTTTGCCTTTACACCCAATTTCTGATGATTTCTCCTCAAGGAGGGGGAGATATCAGAATTGCAAGCATTATTAATTAGATGGAGCATGGAGCAAATCCAGTTCCAATCATCTTAGCTGAAACCATCATTGGGTTAGACATGTACAAAACCCATCAACAGGGTGGTGGCAATCTTATTCTCTTGCAAGTATACAACTAAATCTCTTTTTTTTGCCTTAATTTTTGCCTAAGTCGCCCTTTTGGTTTTTCAACTTAGCAGCCTTATGTTTTAACTCTCGCTTAAGCCGCCCTTTTTGGATTTTCAACTTAGTAGACTTTATTTTTGCCTAAGCCGCCTTTTGGGTTTTCAACTTAGCTTTCCTTTTTTCTTTTCTTTCTTTTTCTTTTTTCCTTTTCTTTTTGCAGACTTGGTTGCGTGAGAAGCTTTACATACTGACCATCCCGTGGAACGTCGATAAGTATGAGTAGAAGCATGTGCAAGTTTAATCAATTATTACACACGAGACCATGATGGCTGGATTTTTTGGATGAAGGAAATTCTAGACACACTTATCCACTAGACTTGTTCCTAGTGGAGAATCAAGCATGTCACGCTCATGGCGTGTGACGACTGCATACCTTTACCTGGATTGCAGGCATTTACCTTCTACACACCAACAAGACTTTGACGTCAATACGAGTAGAAGCAATAGATTCTGGAATTACCTCATGAATTTGAAGGCTTCCTACTAAGACATGATTTCCTATATAAGATGGAGAGACTCTAGCCCCATTGAGATATAGAGCACAACCTTGATTTTGAAGGCGACTTGACCACTTTAAAGTTTAGGTCAAGCTTCAAATTACCACTTCCCCTGGATTTGTAAGGTTCGAAAGGACTCTAGAGCTAGTTGCTGATTCGAGAAATGCAGATGCAGATGCAAAAAGGAGAATATGAAAATATGCTGCTTTTTTATATCTCATTTATTTTGCTTAGGACTTTAGCTTAGTTTTTCTTTAAATTAGTGCATAGAATAATAAATAGAGATATGTATGTTGATAAAAAATTATAAATAATTTATTCATTTAGTAAAGCCTCAAATGGGTATATTTTAATTTTTCATGATACAACTCCTATCATTAGCTAGTCTTTTTAGATTTTCTAGCCGATTATTTTCTCTTATTGCCCTGATTTTGTCTGACCAGCCTTTTCAGGTTCTCAGATTAGCAGGCTATTTTTTTCTATTCTTTATTATTTTTATACATAGTATTTCTTGAGATGATCTAGGTTAATTAGCTCAGAGAACTTGTTTCTTTCCGAGTATAAGATCCTAGAGGCACCTCTAGGTAGAATTTTCTTTATTAAGTATGGGCCCTCCTAATTGAGCTTGAACTTCTGATGTGACCAAGGCCAAGAATCCATATACTTCAAGAGCCCAAGACCCTTCAAACATCCATGAAGGAGCAATCACAAGATCAAAGGCCAAGAAGATGAAAGAAGCGCTTGTTGGGCTTACAAAGAATATTTAGGTTCAAGACACTACAAGCCATGAGAAGTCAACTCTAAAATCAAGTCCAAGACTTATTAGCTTGATCCAATATCATGGGACTTGATTAAATCCAAATGGGCCTTAATTATTCAAATCAAGCTAATAAGGAACTAAGGAAGCAAGTTGGGCCAAGGAGGAATTAAGGAGCAAGCCCAAACGTGTGACCTCTTTAAGTAATTAGGATTTGAATTTAAACTTGTTAACTAGTCAACAAGGGGGGTGGAGCCTTCTATCTTTGTTGTTTAGAAAATTTCTTATATGTCTTATTTTTAGGAAGTAGTGATTTACTCCCTAAATAACTTATTTTCTTTTTCCTAGCTTGATTATAGGAGGCACATGCTTGTTTAGCTATTTAGGAATTTATTTGTTATTTAGTTTAAGAAGTAATATATTATCTCCTAAGTAATTTTATTCATTTTTTAGTATCATTCTAGGGTTGTAGGTGGCCTATAAATACTTTGAATTCGACCATGAATTATTTTCTTATCAATAAAGTAAGAGTTATTTCTTTACTTTGTTCTTTGTGAACTTTTCAAGTTTTCTTGCATTGTTTGCAAATTCCTTGTCTTATCAATTTTCAAAACTTAATCTGTTAAGCTTTTAGAATTGTGGCGATACACATCTTTTTATTAGTAAAGTTCTTGATTCCTTATAATCAAAGGGTTTTAGTTCTATCATCATAGATCTGAACTTGACGATCATAAAGTAAGCATCAATTTGATTTGGGTTCTATCTCTTTATAGATAGAGTTCATATCATTTGGTATCAGAGCTTTAGCTTCAAATCAATAAAATTATCTTTGTTACACCAAAAGGCCGAAAATTGATTTCTTGTTGCTAAAGGGGTTAGATTCAAGCAAAATACCACCCTAGCAAGTTCTTTTGTTAATTCTGCCTATATTTTGATAAAAAGTTCATGCAATTTTATTTTGCACTTAGTTAAAAGAAAAGAAGAAGAAAGTTATTTGGTTCATAAAAAGTGAGTTGGAAGTAATCTTGTAACTACAAAATGCAATTCCTTGTTGAATCCCATTTGTTATCCATTCCTTCACAATTGTTGCAGCCTATACCTTTATTTTCTTTATTTTTTATCAAGTCTTATTTCATTTGATTACTTTCTTTTATTTGATACTTGTGTGTTGCATTTGAATTTTAAAGTTTAAATTTTTAAGTTCATGTATTGATTTGATAAATAATTTGTTACAATTGCTTGTTTGCTTGTCTTAGTTCTATAAGAACTTAGATAAAGAAATTTAAGTGGTAAAAGGCGAGTGGTGAGTTCAAAAGAGGGTAAAATCCTAAATTGAACGGAAAACACGAGTGATTCCATCAAAGGAGTGAAACAAGTAAGGGAGTGACTAGGTGAGTTATCTTTTATTTTCTTTCTTGTTGGGCAGATTATATAACATGTCTTAAGATAAAGCAAAGGGCACCCAAAATAAGGAAGGGCATGTAGATATGAAACTCTACATGAAGTCTGTAACACCCCCATCACATACTAACCAATAAACATTAGCCAGGAAGCATACAAGCGTCGTAGAATATATACTACAGGTAGATAGGTCAATATGTAGGTTGTTAAGAATCCAGACACAAGGTTATTAATATATAAACATATGATTATACTTAAACATCATTTAACAAGTATTATAAACATTTTCTTATGCCTTATAAGGCATACTTCCATATATATCACATAACTGCATACAAAAATGCATCAGGAGGAGACTTCACAAAACTGGCCCAACTTGACAGAACTGCTAAAAGCTAGACTTCGCATACAACCAACGGATGCACTACTATTTACAAACCTGAAAAGAAAAATTTTGGAGAGGGGTGAGCCTCCAGCTCAGTAAATAAATAATCAACATAATCTATATCACATACACTTAATACAATTTCCACCCAATCACATAACTTTCCATGATATTCATAGTTTAGGTATAAAGTCATACCATTCTACTCAATTCATTACAACCATCATAGAAGAAATACAATTCAACAATTATGGTTAGTTCTCACGGCTTGTGGATCCCCTTTAATGTGCTGCTCCGCCTCATCCTCACATATCACACACGTAAGCTGCTCCGCCTCATCTCACATTATACACTTTTATAGCCTCTCTAGGCTTTAGCCTCCCAAGGCTTTATATATATATCTTTTTTTTCATAGGGGAATCCACCATTCACATGCACATATGCACTTAACATCACAATTCAATCATTTCACTTATATCATATTTCAGCAATAACAATTGTTCCACTCAACACCAATCATTTCCATCTCAGTCATTCAAACATAAGCAATATTAAGCAAACGCAACCATTTGCGGAATATTTGATTAAATTTATGAACATAGCAAATATTAACTATTTACTTACTCAAAATATACTTATTCCTTTAGCATATAAGAACCTCCTTTCTCCACAACTTCCTTTCCGAGGCCTTTGAGTGCACTGTCAACACATTCATCAATTCACATTTCATGCATATTACAAATATTCATGTAAATGCGAGTTCTAATGCATTACAAGATCATCCCCTCTCTAATTCATAGGTCTAACTCTTCCTCTAAGACTCTTAATTACTGTTTTAATATCCTATAAACATTTCCCATCTAGTTAAATACCAATCTAACTCAAATTAACATCAATAAATTGCATAAAACTAATCTCCAACATTTCTGTTTTCTAGACAGAATTTAGTACCAAGGTATATTTATTGCTGGGAAAAATTGGCTTAATACAAAAATCTCATATTAAATTGACATATCCATTTATGCGTCTAGTTTCATCTCCAAGAAGAATTACTCAATTCCGACTTCTATAGATTTAATTATTTTCAAATTACTGAGCAAGGGTCATACAGCTAGTTGTACCCGAGCAGCAATCTGTTTGCTCAATTTAAGCAACCAAAACGGCAAAAATAGCAAAATCACAAAACTACAAAGTTATAGAGGACTCTTTAAACTTTCCATAGACACCAATTAAGCTTAATTTGGACTTACATAACCCATGTTATGCCTAAAATACAGAACATCAAGGTTGCTGGAATTTTGACAGTTTTCTATCTTAACATACTTAAACTTAAATCAAGCTTAATCTTTATGCAATCATTCAATACTCTACTAATTCATGATAATCAGACCTTTAATTAATCAATGAGAGCATCAAATGAAGTTTTTCCAATTTGTAATCAAGAACCCTAATGACAAATTAATAACACTCAAGTAACAACTTACCAATTTCAGCTTTTGGGTTGCTAATATGCTTAAATCCTTTAGCTTTAGCTTGGCTCCTTCAATAGTTGGCAAAATCCTATCTTAATCTTAAGTTTTTCTAGGTATTCCACTCCTCTCTCCTATTCCACATTTTGTGTTTTTGGCCATGTACGAATTTTAGAGAAATGAAGAGGTAAAATGAGCTTACTCATGGTTCCAATTTCCAATATTCCTCTCTTAATGCCACCACCTACTAAACTATTTTTATCACCCTAAATTAATTCTTACTAACCATATATAGGTACTAACTTTTAATTGTATCTTTTAAGTCCAATCTATTTACCCAACCTTCAACTATTGGTTCAATTAAGTCTTAAGGCTTAATACACATAACCCAAGTACTTAATCAACTTATCTAAATTAATAATCTAATATCATGCTTCTTATTCTCTACTTATAATTAATATATATATGTTCTCATAAAATAAAAATATCATTGATATACCATCATATGCCCAATGATTAAATGTAAATGCACATAACATGGATGATGAGAAAATGCAGGCGTTACAAAGTCCATCCAACAAATGATGGAGAAGATGGAGATGCAGTTCGCCAAGAGACTAAGTGACTTTGAGGATAGATTTGAAAAGTTTGAATCTCAAACTCAAGGGGAGCATAGTACACTTAACAATCAATTCCATGGGAGAAGGGAGATCTGCGATGATTAAGAAGATGATAACCAAATGTCTAATACGGGGAGATATGAACGTGCACAACTTGATAATAACCTAGGAAGTATTAAAATGAAAATTCCAAACTTCCAAGGTAAAAATGATCCCGAAGCATACTTAGAGTAGGAGAAAAATGTAGAGTTCATCTTCAAGTGCCATCACTATTTTGATGAAAAGAAGGTCAAATTAGCCACTGTTGAGTTCACCAACTATGCCTTAGTATGGTGGGATCAATTGGTAACTAATAGACAAAGGAATAGAGAGCCACCAATTGAGACATAGAAGGAGATGAAGCAAATTATGCGAAAGAGGTTTATTCCTTCACATTATTATAGAGATTTGAACAATAAAATTCAAAGTCTTGTACAGGGCTCTAAAATTGTGGAGGACTACTACTAAGCAATAGAGATGGCGATGATTAGAGCCAATGGTGAGGAGGACCATGAGGCAACCATGGCAAGATTCCTACATGGACTAAATAAGAATGTTGTTGACTTAGTGGAACTACATCACTTTGTCAACTTGGAGGACATGTTACACATGGCGGTCAAGATTGAAAGGCAAGTGAAGTCTAAAAGTACTAAGAATAATTCGGCCTCCACTATCTCTACATGAAAGTCGACTTGGAAGAGAGGAGACAAAAGCTTCAACAAATTCAAAGACTTCACCAAAGTTAATAAAGAAAGGGGGAATGTCAAAGGAGAAAGAAAAGGAGAATAGCGAGGGTCCAACAACTAAAACAAGGAGTGTTTTAGATGCTTGGGATATGGGCACATAGCTTCAAATTTCCCAACCAAGCATACTATGTACCTTAGGGGTAATGGTGAAGTTGTCAATGAAGATGAAGAAGATGAGATGCCTGAGCTAGAAGATGCAAGTGATGATGAGACCTTGCAAGAGCTTGCATATGGAGAAATGTTAGTAGCATGTCGAACCATGAACATGTAAGCTAAAGTAGAAAAGGAGGTGTAGTAAGAAAACATCTTTCACACTAGATGCAAAGGGAAAGATAAGGTGTGTAACATGATCATTGATGGAGGGAGTTGTAGCAACATTACAAGCACCTTATTGGTGGAGAAAATTATATTGTCTAGTTTAAAGCATCCTCGACCATACACCTTAAAATGGTTGAATGATTATGGAGAAGTGAAGGTAAACAAGCAAGTGAGAGTGGCATTCACCATAGACAAGTATGAAGATGAGATTTTATGTGATGTAATGCCTATGCATATGAGCCACATCTTTTTGGAGTGTCCTTGGCAATACGATATGAAGGTCATTCATGATGGGTTTTCAAATAGGTAGTCTTTTGTTATGCATAATAAGCCTGTTACCCTTATACCTTGAACCCCCAAGGAAGTATATGAAGATCAAAAGATGATAAGAGACAGAGAGAGAGAGAGAGAAAGCACATGAAAAAAGAAAAGGCGCTTAAGAAAAAGGAGAGTTGTGTGGAAAAGAATGAGACGTGTCACGAGCTAAAAAAGGAGAGAATGAGAGGATGCACAATAACGAAAAAGAGAGTGATGCGCATGCAAAAGAAAAGTTGAGTATGGAAAATAAAGAGGGAAAAATAAGCTTTTATACAAAAGAAAGAGATGTGAAAAGAGCTTATATGTACTTCTACACAAAGAGGCGTGTTTGAGTACTAACAAACTGAACCCTTTTTTGCCTAGTTCTTTTTTGTCTCTTTTGCAGCAATTTGAGGATGTCTTTCCCAATGAACTTACAAGTGGTTTGCCACTTATAAGAGGAATTGAGCACCAAATTGAATTTGTACATGACTCGATAATTCCAAATAGACCAGCCTATCGAAGTAATCCCAAGAAAATAAGGTACTTCAAAGGCAAGTTGAATAGCTCTTGTGCAAAGACTACATTAGAAAAAGCATGAGTCCATGTGTCGTACATGTCCTACTTGTACCTAAAAAGGATAGAACTTGGCATATGTCTGTTGACTGTCGTGCCGTTAACAAAATCACTGTAAAGTATCGTCATCCTATTCATAGATTAGATGACATTTTATATGAGTTGCATGGTTCTAGCATATTCTCTAAATTCGATTTAAAAAGTGGGTATCATCAAATTCGCATGAAATAAGGCAACGAATGGAAAACCTCTTTTAAAATTAAACATGGTTTGTATGAGTGGTTAGTGATGCCATTTGGCTTAACTAATGCACCAAGTGCCTTCATGAGACTAATGAATCATGTTTTGTGCACTTTTATTGGTAAATTTATGGTTGCCTATTTTGATGATATTCTTATTTATAGCAAGTCTTTAGATGAGCATTTGGAACATGTGTGCAAGGTTTTGGATGTTTAGTGCAAGGAGTGTTTGTATGCTAATCTCAAAAACTGTGACTTTTGCATAGATAAGCTTGTTTTCTTAGGTTTTATTATTAGTGCAAAAGGAATTGAAGTGGATGAGAAAAAGGTCAAGGCAATCAAGGAGTGGTCGACGCCTACAAGTGTTGGTGATGTGCAAAGTTTTCATGAGTTAGCTAGCTTTTATAAACGATTCGTGAAGGAGTTTAGTATGCTTGTCGCACCTTTGGTTGAAGTTATCAAGAAAAGTGTGGGATTCAGATGGGGGGAGGTGCAAGAACAGGCATTTAAGATGTTAAAGGAAAAGTTGATTTCTACTCATTTACTTGCTCTTTCTAATTTGTCTAACACTTTTGAAATTAAATATGATGCATCAGGATTAGGAATTGGAGCCGTGTTGATGTAAGAAGGGTGACCAATAGCCTACTTTATTGAGAAGTTGAATGCAGCCGCATTGAAGTACCCTACCTATGACAAAGAGCTATATCCTTCAGTTAGGGCTTTGGAGACATGGAAACACTACCTTTGGCCAAAAGAATTTATGATTCATACAGATCATGAGTCCTTGAAGTACTTGAAAGGGCAAAACAAACTCAATAAATGCATGCGAAGTGGAGCGAATTCATAGAGTCTTTTTCTTATGTAATTAAATACAAACAAGGTAAGGACAATGTTGTGGCCAATGCACTTTTAAGAAGTTGTTTTTGATAAATTCTATAGGCATGAAGGTTACTTATTTAAAGAGAATAAATTGTGTGTACCTACATGTTCTATGCATGAGTTGCTTATGCGTGAAGCCCATGAGGGTGGTTTGATGGGTCGTTTTAGCATTGCTAAGACTATGAGTGTTTTTCATGATCACTTTTATTGACCTAACATGAAAAAGGATGTTGCTAGAATTTATTATAGGTGTATTATGTGTAAAGAAGCCAAGTCTAAGACTAAACCACATGGTTTATATACGCCTTTACCCGTGCGTAGTTCTCCTTGGATTGATATTTCCATGGACTTTGTGCTTGGATTATCCAGGACTAAGCATAGGCATGATTCTATTTATGTTATTATTGATAGGTTTTCTAAGATGTCACATTTCATTGCTTGTAGTAAAACTGATGATGCACATATTGCATGTTTGTTCTTTGAAGAGATTGTGCGCTTACATGGTATGCCAAAAACGATTGTTAGTGATAGGGACGCTAAGGTATTTTAGCTACTTTTGGAAAACTTTATGGGGAAAGTTGGGTACTAAACTTTTATTTCTACTACTTGTTGCCCCAAACTGATGGCCAAACCAAAGTAGTTAATAGAACTTTGTCTTAATTACTTAGGACCATGGTTAAGCAAAACTTGAAATCTTGTGAGGGTTGCTTGCCGCACATTGAATTTGCATATAATCATAGTATGAATTCTTCTACTAATTTTTGTCCTTTTGAGATTGTTTATGGCTTATTCCATTGAGTCCTCTATATTTAATTACTTTAGCTTTGAGTGAGCAAGTGAATCTAGATGGTAGAAAGAAGGCAGAATTTGTGAAGGCGCTACATGAGAAAATCCATGCAAACCTTGAAAGAAAGAATGAACAATATGCACAATAAGCCAATAAAGGGCGAGCGAAAGTGGTGTTTGAACCTGACGAGTGGGTTTTGGTTCATATGCACAAGGAGCATTTTCCAACCAAGAGGGAATCCAAACTTTTGCCAAGAGGAGATGGCCGTTTCAAGTCCTTGAGTGCAACAATGACAATGCCTACAAACTAGACTTGCCTAGTGAGTATAGTGTTAGTGCTACCTTTAATGTTGTCGGCTTATCTCCTTTTGATTATGATGAAAGTTTTGATTATAGAATGAATCATCTTTAAAAAGGAGGGGATGATGTGACCAAGGCCAAGAGTCCATTTACTTCAAGAGCTCAAGACCCTTTAAACATCCAAGAATTACTAATCACAATATCAAAGGCCAAAAAATGAAGGAAGCACTTGTTGGGCTTATAAAGAATATTTGGGTTCAAGACACTACAAGCCATGAGGAGTCAACTCTAAAATCAAGTCCAAGACTTATTAGATTGATCCAATACCATGGGGCTTGATTAAATCTAATTGGGCCTTGATTATTGAAATCAAGCTAATAAGGAACTAAGGAAACAAGTTAGGCCAAGGAGGAATTAAAGAGCAAGCCCATACGTGTGACCTCCTTAAGTGATTAGGGTTTCAACTTAAACTTGTTGACTAGTCAACAAGGGGTGGCGCCTTCTATTTTTGTTGTTTAGAAAATTTCTTATATGCCTTAATTTTAGGAAGTAATGATTTACTCCCTAAATAACTTATTTCCTTTTTCCTAGCTTAACTATAGGAGACAAATGCTTTCTTAGCTATTTAGAAATTTATTTCTTATTTAGTTTAGGACGTAATATATTATTTTTAAGTGATTTTATTCCTTTTCTAGTGTCATTCTAGCATTGTAGAAGGCCTATAAATACCTTATATTCGGCCACCTATGTCAATCAATCTTGCATGAATTATTTTCTTATCAATAAAGTGAGAGTTATTTCTTTACTTTGTTCTTTATGAACTTTTCAAGTTTTCTTGCATTGTTTGCAAATTCCATGTCTTATCAATTTTCAAAACTTAATCTTTTAAGCATTTGGAACTATGGTGACATACATCTTTTTATAACTAAAGTTCTTGATTTCTTATAGTCAAAGGGTTTTAGTTCCATCATCAAATATTTGAATTTGACGATCCTAAAGTTAGCATCAATTCGATTTGGGTTGTATCTCTCTATAGGTAGAGTCACATCATTCCCTCGTATAGTTGGTCTTGTGTGTTTCAACACTAAGTCACCAGCTCTGATTTTTCCTAGCTTTACTTTCTTATTGAATGCCCTAGCTATCTGCTTCTGATACAACTGCATGTGATAAAGAGCTTTCATCCTCTTTTCATCGATCAAAGCCAACTGTTGGTATCTCTGCTCGACCCACTAGTATTCTGGCATTTCAGCCTCTAACACAACTCTTAAAGATTTGAACTCTAACTCAATTAGTAAGACTACTTTAGTCCCATAAACCAATGAGTATGGAGTCTATCCTATTGACATCCGCCTAGTTGTTCGTATCCCCAAAGTGCCAAGTGTAATCGAAATGACCAATCCTTGTGATTCCACACCATTTGTGAGAGTATTTTTTAAAGTTCTTGTTGGTTGTTTCCGCTACTCCATTCATTTAATGTTTATACGGAGAAGACATGTGATGTTCAATCTTGTATTCCGTTAATAGGTTTATTGTTTCACCCATGAACTGCACACTGTTATCTGTCACAATGTAATGTTTGGACCCTATACCTGCAGATCAAGTTCCTCTTTATAAACCTAGCCATCTATCCCCATAGCAGTGAATGACTCAACCTTAACTCATTTAAAGAAATAATCGATTTTCATGACTATGTAGCATAATAAGATAGCAAAGTAGCTAACAAGGTAGCATAATAAGATAGCAAAGTAGCAAAGAAAAAGTTAAGAATAGAATCATGATTACTTGGCTATATTGCTCCCTCTTAATGTGAAATTCATCTTAGCTTTATTTCTCCCCCTCAATTATTGTCTGTATTTCTCCCCTAATAGATACTTATAATTCATCAATTATGTTATTCTCTCCCCCTTTGGCAAAAGCAAAAAGATAAAAAATAAGATAATAAGGGAAAGTAGAAGATATAACCCAAAGGAAATAAGTAAATAAAAATTGCATTAATAAAAGAAAAGAACATATATTAAAAATATATGATCAAACAAGAACTAATGCATGAAAAGGGAAAAAATTAATAAAAAGAAAAAATGTTCAATCTTCTTTTTCATCCTCTTCTTTTTGAACCATAGCTTCCTTTCTTTTACCTCTACTACTTGATCCATCATGAGTAGTGAGAACCAATACCTCTTCATCCTCTTCTTCCCAATCTTCAACATGGCAATGATGAATCTTGTGGATTTTCTGAATTTTCACTAGATCCGCATGTAAATAGTGAAGATAGTTCTAAGTCCTCTCCATTTGCTTGAGAATCTTATCTTTAAAAGAGAGAGAGGGTTGACCCTCAAAGGTAGAAAGGGTAGGCTCACTTGGAATTCTATGATCCTTTTTCCTCTTCTTCCTATCATCTATATATTCTCCAATGAGTAAGAAGAACTCTCCATCAATTTTCCATTTTGGACATAGTCTAATTACCTTTGCATGTTCAAAGAATGGTATACCTAAGGAGATGAAGCTATTGGAGGAGTGAGATAGATTTTTTTGAGAGGGGTTAGGAGTTGAAGGTGCTTTGCTATTTTTATGATATGAGATGAAACAAGAATAACACTTTTTTGAATGGTCCTAAGGTGAAAGAGGTGGTTAAGAAAAGATTTAGCAATTAGGATCCTCTTAACATTGATCACAGCACAAAGAAAGAGAAGATCCTTTGAGGCACTTTCTCCATCGCATTGTTTCTTATTTGAATATTGAAGGCTATCATCCTATGCACTGCCCAATAGGTGAGAGACTTAAAGTATTTGGTGTGGGTGTCTTTGGTAGAGATTTGTCTCTAAAATTGGAAAGGAGAGAAGGGCATTTCAATGAAATTTTCAATAATACGCATGGGACCTCTCTCTTGAAATCCAAAGATAGAGGAGAATTGAGTTCTAGAAAGGGCATTTTTCCTCCCCAAACATTTTAAACCCTTTCTCATAGTATTCATCCCCATTATCCTTTTTGTTTATCACTAAAGTTGAGAGAAACTCTTTGATGAGATTCTCATATCCTATATCTAAGGATTGGAGTAGAGAGAATTCCCTTAGACCTACATTATCTAAGAGCATATGTACCTCTTTGGTAACTCTAAGTTTTCGAAGGGCTTCTTCATCAAAGAAGTGATTGGCTTAAACCTCCTTCCTCTCTATGGTCATAAACTTGATTCTAGCCTTATCATTAATGCCTTTCATTCTTTCTTGGATAAACTATGATAAAGAAGGACCTCTAACAATGGATTTTCTTGACCTTATGGTTGAAGTTTGAAGGATTGAAGAAGATGATAAAAGTTTGAAATGAGAATGCTTGCCTTATATAGCCTTATGGGAAGTAAAAAAGGGCTAAAATGGCAAGTTTTGCATTAAAACCCTTTCTGAGAAAGACAGTAATGACTATATTTTTATAGAAATCAAGGAAAATCATAGGCGCGCTTGCGAAGCGTAATCACAAAATTGAAAATCCAGTCGCAATGGCTATATTTTTAATGAACCGCAGTCGCGCTTTAGAACCGCGAGCGTGCTCTTAAGGTCATTTTCGAGTTTGATGGAGACCTATAAAGCGCGAGCGCCTGTAATACTCGGAATTTTCTTTTAATAATAATAATATTAGTAATAATTAATAATGAGTTTTTATTTAAATTAATATTACTTTATTTTTTTTATTAATTTAATTGGGATGATTTAAAATAGAATTTCAATGCTAGATTAAAAAAATAAGGGAGTTACTTTTCTATATCTAATTAGTTTGATTTTCAAAGAAATTAATTAAGTAAATTTCTTAGGAAATAAATTGTATTTTTTGTCACTTAATTTTCTCCCCATATTAGTATATAAATTAAATTCTATATTTGAAAGTTATGAAAGAATTAGAAAATAATATTTTTATAAAAGAATTTATTGGGGAATGGAAAATTTTAATTAGCAAATGGTGTTGATTTTAATTGAAAAATAGTTAACCTCAATTGATTATTTAAGTTAATTAAGTGTTAGGATTAATTTGACAATTAATTATGAATAAGGACTAAAAGTATAATTTTATTAATATGGGGTTTTAATAAAAATTTGCATGGTTGGTATTTTTATAATTTAATATGTTGGTAAGGGCATTTTAGTAATTTAATCTTTAAAAGCAAGAGTAAATAAGTAACTCTCTATTTTCAATAATTTTAATTTGGCTCAAACTAAGTAGTTAGGGGCTTAATTGAAAAGCTAAAGAAAGGTTGAAGGGTTAAACAGAAATTTTTACAGGGCAAAATTGTTAGTAATTAAAAAGATGAGGGGCTAAATGGTCAAGAATAAAAGTTTGGGACCTAATGGCGATAAGGAAAGGAAAAGAAAGGAAGAAAGAGATCGGGGAGAGAGAGATCGCGGGGGGAAGAAGGACTCAGCTGCCGACAATGGCAGAAGGAGAAGGAAGCTCGTTCGTGGTGCAGCAGCGATAACTAGGGGTGCAGCTGTCGTCAGCGAGCTCGTTGGTGCCGATGGTGGCAGTGAACGGTGACGGTAGGCGATGGAAAATGGACAGAAAATAGTAGTCATTTCTTGCTGCCATTCATGGAGTTTCCAGCGACCATTTACGGCATTCTTAGGCTCAAGCTGATCAACAACTTCTAGGCTTCCTTTTTTGATAATTGCCACCCATTGAGGCTGTCGGAATTGCAAAATCCGACAAGGTGAAAAGTACAGGGGCAGTTCGGATTTTTCACTTTTCTGGCCAATGCCGTTGAGCTTCTGACGATCAGAGGATATATTCTGACTCCCTTTAGCTCAAGCTTTATAATGGCACTAGTTTCACTGCAATCGTAGTCCGTTTAAAAATTGATGGCCAAGTTTCTCCAGATGAACGGGGGTCGAATCAGAGGATCAGGTGCTAGAATTATCATCAGCGCGTTGTTCCGAGTCCGTAAGCGCGCTCGGATCGTCGATCGAACTCCAGCGGTTGTAGGCGAGTCGATTGATTGATTAAGCGTCTCGGTAATTCTCTAGCCGTTGATTTTAGAGTTCATTGAGAAACAATTATGTGATTAATTATTGTCTTGAGCATTAGAAAAATTATGTGAGGATTGTTAGTTAAAATAATGGTTTGTTGGACCGTCTACCAAAAAAAATGTGATTTGTGATGTGTAGGGGAGTCGGGAAAAATATTGAAGTCTTGGTGGCCCAACTCCTGTTAAATAAATTGTTGAAATATTTGAAGTATTTTCTGGCAAGTCCTGGACCCGTTATACGGGGGTTAGATGTCCGTATTTACGGGAGGTTCTACTGAATTTTCGGTAGAATTTATCCGAATCTAAATTCTTAAACAGTCAGTCCTAGGAGTCTAGGCCTAGGGATATTTGTTAAATATTTTACATTTACTAACTGAATTATTCCCGTCAATAGATAATCCGTCATTTCGACTCGCTTCACCCGAGGCATCTGAGCAGAGCTAGGAGGTCGTCAGAATAGTGAGTTAAAGTGATATATTTGTTTTGCATGTGTTATGCAATGAGTTTAAATAGCAATGCTGATTAATTGATTATAGATTCAAATTATTCATTTATTTACTAATCATATATATCATTTTCTTCATTATTAATTTTATGATTGCATGATGACTCGGATGAGACGGCAGTAGAACATGCCATCTGTTGGGTTGCATCAGGACCGTGTGTGCACCGGTATGAATATGAGTGAGGTAGCGGAAGAATGATTTAGAATTGCCCTCGTCGAGTTTAACTCTCTAGGCTAAGTAAAGTGTGTTTGCCGGAGTAAAGGTCCCTGGTCGAGCGTTGTTCTCTAGACGCCGATTTAAGTGACCATACTAGATTTAAGGATCATGGTCGAGCTTTGCTCTCTAGGCGCCAGTTCTGTTGGAATGAGAAAGCTGAGATTGTTAGCATTGGGAGTTAGGGTTCTGCTGAGATACTCGTCCAGTAGTATGTAAAATTTTATTTTATAAAAGCATAGCATGACACGTGTTTTTGCCTGACTTAATATTTTATTTTAATTAAATAAATGTTTTATTGAAGTGGTTGTATTTGTTTTAGATATATGATTTTAACTTACTCTTGAGACTGATAGTCTCAATTTAACTATTTTTCAGGTGTTGTTAGTTTTTCTGCAGTTCTTTTCCTCTAGCAGTCTGATTCCTTCATCTTTGGGATAATGTAACTGATTTTATTGGTATGTTAACTTTTAAAATTCTAGATTCTCTGCAGTAGAAAGTTTCAGAACTTATCATTTTTTTTTATTTCATGTAAATTCAGGTCTTACCTAATTATGCTAGCAGACCGAAATTAAAATGTAGTATCTGACGGTTAAAGGTTACTTATGGAATGTTACAATATGGATAGAGTCCAGATCACAATTTGTTTAAGTTAGTGAATTGTCAGGCTTACTACGAGATTTGGTGGCCTTAAGCCTAGCCATTCCCTAGTGCTGGTCACGAGACCACAGATCGGGTCGTGATAGTGCCCTTCTAAATTGCCAACACACTTTTCATAAAAATTACAAAAAAATGGTATTTTTATAAACATGCAAGGTTATACTTAATCACTTACTTTATTTTTAGAGTATTAGATTGCATAATGAGTCATAATGAATCTCATATGCCAAATAAAATTTTAATATTGAATTTCATAAAATAGAGATGCAAGATAAACATACTAACACAAATAGAACAAGTATAGCACCTCAAAACATTTAGTCTTTCCTAATTCTCTTTTGATGTAACTTAATCTCTCTTCATTTAGGGGTTTTGTGAAGATATCAGCAAGTTGGTTAGTTGTATCAATAAATTCAAATACAACATCACCATTTTGTACATAATCTTTCAAAAAATGATGTCTAATACTCCTAGAATGTTGAATGGGGTTTTTAAGAGATTTATAGCACTAGTGTTGTCATATTTTATAGGAATGTGATCAACCTCTCCCATAAAATCTTAATTATTGCCTCATCCAAAGGATCTGAGTGCAACAACATCCCGCCACCACATATTCAGCTTGCGAGCTGGAGAGAGCAACTGAAACTTGTTTCTTGCTAAACCAAGACGCTAAGCATTCACCTAAAAGATGACAAGTTTCGGAAGTGGTCTTTCTATCTAAAAGACTTCCCATATAATCGGCATCCGAATAACCTATTATATTAAAGGATGATTCTCTAGGATACCATAATCCTAAATGCAATGTGCCATGCAAATATTTTAAAATTCTTTGAACGACATTCAAATGAGACTCTTTAGGACAAGATTGAAATCTAGGACATATACAAAAACTATACATGATATTGGGTCTAGAGGCGGTTAAATATAAGAGAGAGCCTATCTACCTCTATAGAGCTTTTCATTTACACTCTTACCTTTCTCATCTTTGTCCAGCTTTTTTATGATACTCATGGGAGTCTTGGCTACTTTGCAACCATCCATCTTTAATTTCTTCAAGAGCTCTTTTATGTACTTGGATTGGTTTTTCATCCTTGCTTTGCTTGATTTGGAGACCAAGAAAGAATTTGAGCTCTCCCATTATGCTCATTTTAAATTTCCTAGTCATACACTTAGCAAAATCCTCATAAAGAATTCATTAGCAACACCAAACACAATATCATCAATATAAATTTGAATAATTAGAGTATCATGCTTATGTTTCTTTACAAACAAAGTGGTGTCAACCTTTCCTTTTAAAAATTTATTTTCAATTGAATTAAGCCTATCATACCAAGCTCTAGGGGCTTGTTTTAAACCATATAAGGCTCTAGTTAACTTCAAAACATGATTAGGAAATTTATGACTTTTGATGTGCGTAAAATACACACATCTAAATGGGGTTTTTAAGATTGATTTTATGGACATTTGGATGTGAATTGGTCCCAACACTCACCCTATGCGTCTGTTTGTGTGCATTAGGTCTAAAAGAAGTCAAAGAATGAAAAAGGGAAGAATTGGAGTATAATTGGACGTCAAAGCTGCCGAAACGAGCTAAGTACGAGCATGAGGAAGCTGAACATGGCCGTGTTGGTTTCAACACTAGTCGTGTTCTAAACACGGGCACCAACACAGGCCGTGTTCCCAATATGGGAACAAACACGGGACGTGTTGGGTGCATCACACATCAACGAAAAAGAAGTTCTTAGGGAGCACGGCCATAGAGAGTAACACGGCCGGGAACACCAGCCCGTGTCCCCAACACGGCCAGGGACACGGCCGTGTTGGCGGTGACAGGAGGAATTAATTAAAAGAATGAAAAGAGAAAAAAAAAAGAGAGGAGAGCGGGGAGAACGTCCCAAACCCTAATTTTTCTCTCTCTAAGGGTTTTCTGAGCTGGAACCAAGGGAAAATGAGACTTGGATCAAAGTTTCAATCGGATTCCCTTCAAAGATTGAAGATTGGGCGAGGTTCGTTGATTGGTTTTCAATCGAGCAAGAGGAACAAGAATCGATTCAATTGGAGCAAAAGGATTTGGGGCTGTTTACTCTCATCCAATGGTGTAATCGGGTTTTCTCTACCTTTACTAATTTTTGTAATTGAATTCTTGTGTATTTTGATAATGAACATGATTAGCTAGATTGATTAAATCCATTGGGATTTCTTTACTATGTTGGCTTAGTATTATTTTGTTGGATTGTTTGGGTTAGTTTTGTATTCTTCTTGCCTTCAGTATTAATAAGATAATGCATTGTTCATGAGACGTTGTGAATTGTGTGTTTAGATTGCTTTGTGTGATTGAGAAGTCCATTTGGCAATTGGAATTTTGAATAGCAAGAACTGGTTAATAATCGCTTAGAGATAAGGATAATTAACTAGCCAGATTAAGAATTAACAAAGCTTAATAGAGGCGGATTAAAGCTTAATGCTAATTTAAGAATCAATCGTTAGGAAGAGATTCCAACTTTAGATTATTAGATTTAGGAATTCGGTTATCTCGAGAGAGAAACCGAATTCGGTTAAGAATTCATCCACCGGTAGCATAATTAGACTCACCAATCCTTTATCTTTTGTTTGATTGCCAACTAGTTTAGATTCCCTTTAGTTTGCTTTCTTGTCTTGGTTATTTTAGTTATCAATTACTCCTGCATCTCCCTTAGAATTTAGCTTGTAGCTATTAGTTAGTTTAGAAATTATTCATCACTCATTTTAGGTTAATATAACAAAGAACAAAGGAGTAACTCTGGGCTTTCACTTTCCCGAGGAATACGACTTTGATACTCGCCATTAGTGCTAGACTGCATCGATAGGTACACTGCCTTAGATTGTAGCTAACACAAATTTGGCCTATCAACTTTCAAAACCAAGATGTTGCTCAGTATGAGCTTCCTCCTCAACAAAACCATTTAAAATTACACTTTTCACATCCATTTGAAATTCATATGACATGCATAAGCTAAGAGTATTCCAATGGCTTCTAATATAGCAATTGGAGTAAAGGTCTTATTATAAACATTGTCTTCCTTTTGGTTGTAGTCTTTTGCAACCAATCTAGCTTTATTTCTAGTAATAGAGCCTTGTTCATCTAACATGTTTCTAGACACCCATTTACACCCAGTAATTTGATGGGCATTAGGTCTAAGAATAAGTTCCCATACTTTGTTTCTCTCAAATTGGTTGAGTTCATCTTGCATACAATCACCCAACTTTCATCATTTAGAGCCTTATCAATAGTCCTTAGTTCAAATTGAGAAACAAAGGCTATATTATTTAAAGCTACTAGTTTAGAATGAGTACTTACACCATTTAATAAGTCTCCAATGACTTGAGTAGGTGAGTGATCCTTTTTAAAGTTCCATTCCTTGGGAAGACTTTATGAATTCTCTACTATTTTGGGGTTCTTGAGTTGCATCATAATTTTATTGGCTTTCTTAATTTTTCTCAATGGATTCATCAATCCCTTTTGATGGTTCATTAAGATTGAATTTAAACTCCTTAAATGCACCTATAAGATCATTCACACAAGTACTTTTCCCAAGATCAAGCTTGCTTGATTCATCATAAACAATATTTATAGATTCTTCAACAACTAAAATACATTATTAAAGACTTTATAAGCTTTGCTTTATGTGGAATAGCCTGGAAAGATTCCTATATTGGTTTTAAAATCAATTTTCCAAGATTTTCCTTGGTATTAAAAAAATATTTGCATCCAAATACTCTAAAATATGAAACCTTAGGCTTTATTCCATTCCAAAGTTCATAAGAATTTTTATTTAACAATGATCTTTTAAAAAAATCTATATGCAACATAACAACTAGTGTTAACGGCTTCTGTCCAAAAGTAAGAGGGAAGTTTATACTCACTGAGCATTGTTCTAGCCATTTCTATTAGAATTCTATTTTTTCTCTCCATAACTCCATTTTGTTGCGGTGTCCTAGGAGATGAAGAGTTATGGAAAATCACAAATTCTTTGTAAAGGGTTTCAAACAAATCATTTTCAAATTATTTTCCATGATAATTTCTAATTGATGAAATCAAATGTCCTTTTTTATTTTGAACATGTTTTGCCAAGATTTGAAAATATTAAAAGCTTCATTCTCATGAGCAAGAAAATTAACTCAAGTAAATCTAGAATAGTCATTAACAATCATAAATGCATGACTTTCCATCCAAACTAGCACTCTAGTAGGTCCAAACAAATCCATATGAACTAGTTGGAGTGGTCTAGAAGTACTCATAATGTTATTTGATTTAAAGGATGATAAATGTTGTTTTTTCATTTGACATGGTTCACAAGGCTTGTCCTTGATGAACTTCATTTTAAGAAGTCCATTCACTAGCTCCTCTTTGGCTAATTTCTGTAGAAGCTTCATACCTACATGGCCAAGTCTCAATGACATAGCCAAATTCATCACTAATAGACATAGAGCACTTGAAATATTAATTAGCAACTTTGTATAGGTCAATTGAGTAGGTATTGTCACTTCTTTCTCCCTTGAATACTGCTTTGTCATCCACTAGGGTATTGACATAGCATCTATTAGAGTCAAAAATGACTTTATTATCTTTATCACACAATTAACTTACACTTAATAAATTATGTTTTAATCCATCAACTAGTAAAACATCATCAGTAAATATTGGTCATCCTTTCCAAATGTGACTTTTCCTTCATTATAGCTTTTGACATTTACAAAGAAGCTCTTATATCCCGCCATATGTGCCTTGAACATCCACTATCAACATGCTAAAGATTTGTGCTTGTGGACTTAAGGCACACCTATAAGAAGAAGTCAAATCAGTTGGTTTTAGGTACCCAAACAAGGTTGGGTCCTTGAGAGTTACCTTTGGAGTCATCCATGAAGAGATGCATCTTTCTTATTTTACATTATATTGATGTGCCCAACTCTCATGCAGTAGTAAAAAGTGACCTTAGAATCATAATAGGAGTTAGTATTGGTCGTCTTAGCCACTTTTGCTTGAGGTTTGGGCCTCAAAGCATTCACTATATTATTGCACATGCATGAGCAAGATTTATTAATGTTTGATTTATTATACATAAAATGCACGTTCTCTTTAGGCTTAGGCTTTGGGACTTGTGATGCCTTTCTTTTCTTTTGAATAGGAGGCTTAATATGTGCTTTGCCCTTTGAAATTGTTTTTAGAATTTCTCAACCTTAGGAGGTTGAGTGGCCATAACAAAAGCTGATAAACAAACGACTCAAAACCGCATCAGTCGAAGTGGTGGAAGTGGAATTGACTCTATGAGATCTAATCTCCCGTTGTTCCTCAGTAGCTCAGTGGTAAAGCGGTCGGCTATTTAATTTCGAATTAAAAGAAAAAAAATGTTAGAAATTGGTGTGAGATGTTGGAGATGTGGATGATGATGCTCCATTGTACTCAAGTCCATATCTCACAAGGGGAAGTCTTTGAGATACAACTAGTGTATCAAAAAATTCTTTCCCTTTGTGAAAATTTGAAGTTAAGTTCCTAAGCTCCTCAACATCATTTTTCAAAGCATTATTTTCCTTGAGAATTTTTTCATTTGAAATATCATCCAATGATTTCTTTAAGTCTTTATTGGATGTTTTTAGAGAAGTAATCTCTTTTTTTGAAACCTAATATCTTTTTCCGAATTTGAAAATTTTTTTTATAAAAATTTAGTTTTGAAAGCATGTTTTGTAGTAGCTCATCTGCATCATCCAACAAATCATCACTAAAAGAATAAGAAGATGAACATGAAGAAGAAGAATTATATTAATGAGAAGTAGAGCATACGTCATAAGGTTCTTCCAAGTTGGCTATGAAGCAAAGATTTTCTTCTTCATCTTTATCACTCTCATTGTTTGAAGATGAAGATCATCACCCCAAGTAGCCTTCAAACCCTTTTTGTTTTCTGTATTTTTTTTCCTCTTTAAGTACTTGGGACAATCTAGTTTGATGTGTCCTTACTTTCTTACACTCAGAGGAAGTAACATCATCCTTCTTGTCCTTGTTAAGCCTTGATTTGGAGAAGGACTTCTTGCTTGTGAAGGGCTTGTTGCTTATCCTTTTGGCCTCAAGAATCCTTTTGACATGTTTGGTGGTGATGGTCACATCATCACTCTCACTATTTCCTTTCCTTTGGTCTCCATCATCACTGGAGCTTCCTTTTCCTCTTGAGCTCTAGTGCTTGCCTTGAGTGCTAAGGCCTTCTTCTTTCTCCCATCTCTATTAAATTTATCTTTCACAATAGATATTTCATGGGTTAGAAGTTTACCTATGAGTACATTCGCAGGAATCTTCCCAAAGTCCTCATTTGCCTCTTCAATATTGGCACTGTAGCAGCATACTTGTCCAAAGGTAGACTCCTAAAAATCTTATTGTTGATGTCCACAAGCTCATAATGCTTGCCAAGCTTCCTTATATTATTGATGATGGTGAAAAGCCTATTGGTCATGTCGATGACGGATTTGGTTTGGCTTCATCTTAAACATCTCATACTCAATAACGTACATTGGATCTTTCTTGATTTAACTTGTTCGGGGCCTTCATGATAATTCTCCAAAGTAGTCCAAATTTGATGAGCCATAATGCAATGTTGCATTCTGCCATATTCTTCTCTAGATAGACAACTCACAATAATGGCCACTGCTTGTTCATTTTTGTAATTTTGCTTCTTATAAGCATCTACCTATTCTTCTCTAAGAAGAATTCTTTCTTCATCATTCTTGATTTTGGTGGAAGCCTTCTATTTCTTTACTACATAGTCCCACATCTCAATGCCATATAAATCCAAATAGATTCTATAAAAAAAATTCCTAAAGGCATAGTCAAATCCATCAAAGAATGGGTTGAGGTCTTGAACTCCTTTATTAGTTGTTGTTGATCTTTACACTGGCAATAAAGCTTGAGAAGAGTGTTTAAGCTATGTGATAGGCTAAATTGTGTTAGCTACAATCTAAGGTAGTGTACCTATCGATGCAGCCTAGCACTAATGGCGAGTATCAAGGTCGTATTCCTCGAGAAAGTGAAAGCCCAGAGTTACTCCTTTGTTCTTTGTTATATTAACCTAAAATGAGTGATGGATAATTTCTAAACTAACTAATAGCTACAAGCTAAATTCTAAAGGAGATGCAGGAGTAATTGATAACTAAAATAACCAAGACAAGAAAGCAAACCCAAAGGGAACCTAAACTAGTTGGCAATCAAACAAAAGATAAAGGATTGGTGAGTCTAATTATGCTACCCATGGACGAATTCTTAACCGAATTTGGTTTCTCTCTCGAGATAACCGTATTCCTAAAATCTAATAACCTAAAGTTGGAATCTCTTCCTAATGATTGATTCTTAAATTAGCATTAAGCTTTGATCTGCCTAGGAATTGGGTTCAAGCTTTCCCCAGCCCCTTCTCATCAATCTCTACTGGGGGTTATTACTCATTTTTGTACTTGCTGCCTTTCAATAGAAATAGAATTTGTTAATTCTTAATCCGGCTAGTTAATCATCCTTATCTCTAAGCGATTATTAACCAGTTCTTGCTATTCAAAATTTCAATTGCCAAATGGACTTCTCAATCACACAAAGCAGTCTAAACACGCAATTCACAACGTCTTATGAACAATGCATTATCTTATTAATACTGAAGGCAAGAAGAATACAAAACTAACCCAAACAATCCAACAAAATAATACTAAGCCAACATAGTAAAGAAATCCCAATGGATTTAATCAATCTAGCTAATCATGTTCATTATCAAAATACACAAGAATTCAATTACAAAAATGAGTAAAGGTAGAGAAAACCCGATTACACCATTGGATGAGAGTAAACAGCCCCAAATCCTTTTGCTCGAATTGAATCGATTCTTGTTCCTCTTGCTCGATTTGAAAACCAATCAACAAACCTCGCCCAATCTTCAATCCTTGAAGGGAATCTGATTGAAACCTTGATCCAAGTCTCCTTTTCCCTTGGTTCCAGCTCAGAAAACCCTTAGGGAGAGAAAAATTAGGGTTTGGGACGTTCTCCCCCGCTCTCCTCTCTTTCTTCCTCTCTTCTTTCTTTTAATTAATTCCCCCTGCCACCAGCCAACACGTCCGTGTTCCTGGCCGTGTTGGGAACACGGTTTGGTGTTCCTGGCCGTGTTACTCTTTGTGGCCATGCTCCATAAGATCTACTTCTTCTTTGATGTCCAACACGACCGTGTTGGTGCCCGTGTTGGGAACACGGCCTTGTTCAGCTTCCTCATGCTCGTACTTAGCTTGTTTAGGCAGCTTTGACGTCCAATTATGCTCCAATTCTTTCCTTTATCATCCTTTGACTTCTTTTGGACCTAATGCACACAAACAGACACATAGGGTGAATGTTGGGACCAATTCACATTCAAATGTCTATAAAATCAATCTTAGAAATCCTATTTAGATGTGTGTATTTTACGCACATCAAATAACCCCACACTTAGCTCATTGCTTGTCCTCAAGCAATCAAAAGTAAAATAAGAAATATAAACCACTAAGGAACAACACTTAAACTGACAAACAAGCTAGAGAGCTCCTACACATATCCTTAACAAGCGTAAGTCAAACAAAAAGAAACGAAGCAATCAATTCAAGTATCGCAACCAAGATGCCAATAATTCGCAAAATACTGTCTTAACAAAATTATTCAAAACCAACTCCTCACCAGATTCACTCTAAATCACTCAAAGTGTTTAAAGGGTAATGTTTAATCGCTCAATGCATCAACTACTGCCTTACTTACTATATGCTTGCTCTTAAATCCTACTTTTACCACTTATGGAGAGTCAACAACCATGTCAAGAGGTCTTTATAAGGGTTGTAATGGGGATTAGGTAGGGGTAGGTAAATTTGGTCAGAGTTAAACCTATGGTGTTCTACAATGAAATACATGACATGCACACAAGTCACAATGATCACAAAGGGTAAACAATGGACGGTAGTCTAAGGTGGGAAATAGGAATCAAGTCAAAATGTTTAGCTCGCTTACTTTCTTTCTTTTCATCACCTTTCCCTCTTATTCTTCTATTTCTTTTCTTTTCTTCTTTTATTTTTATTTTTTTTTTCATAAGGGAAGAACATTCACATAATAGAGTGAATTACTTTTGGATTGAAGAAAGCTGCTATAAGATTCCACACTATTCCCGAGATAAAAATTCTCAATAAAAATAACTCATATGCAAAATCATAACCCAAAGCAGAATAAAACTAAGTGGTAATGGAATATGATAAAAAAATATGGTAAAAGAAGGGGTTATCTACAGAATCAATAAACGAATGAAGGCTATTTGGCTAGAATGAAAAACCTAAGTGCCTTTATCATACCAAAGTGTTAAACTCTCCTTGTGGCCCTCATAAGCATTACCGAGCAAGTTCTAAAAGTAAAGACAGTAATTGGCACTCTCAACAAGAAATAAATACAAGCATATAAAGTGTATGCTTACAATTTAGGCTAAATTTCTCACAAGTGTGCTTTTGAGTAGGTTCCAAACAAAAATCATCAAAACAGAATTAGATAAACCAAAGCAACTTAGTGCAGAACTCAAACTAATTATCTTACATTCTTCCGCAAGACTCAACACTATCGATTTTACCCGATCACATGGACATAAACAGGATTTCCAAAAGCAAGTCAACAGTAAGAGCATCGAAACAAAGTGAAAAATTTTCAAAATTTTACAAAAAATTGCACAAAGAATAAACAAATAACTGAGATGGGATAAATGAAATGCGATATATACACTAGAAAAGGATATGAATTTCATATACAAAGCAATAAAACATGAAAGCAAGTGTATATTAATATCACCACCCCACACTTGAAGGACACACTGTCCTCAGTGTATAAAATATAAGAAATAAAAAGAAAAAGAACTAATCATACGACTATAGCTCCGGGAGTGAAAGAGGTGCATCGGCAAGTATATCGGGCGCTCTCTGAGGATCGGAAGTAGTGTCACATGCAGGAGCTGGTGGATCAGCAGGAGCAGCGTCAATAGGAGGCTTATCAGGCTGCTGTGTTGGTGTTGAAGGGTGCTCAGTCGGAGAGGGAGGGCCAGCTGGATCATCCGCTAGAGGGATGTTAAAATGACTCTGCTCTGGAACCCGGCTCTGTGGACAGGCAGGTGCAAAATCTGTAGCAAAAATATCATCAAACATGTTATTAGCCATAGAGGCCTCTAACCTACCTCCCTGCTTAATCAGGGCCTGAAGCATAGCCCTCTGCCTCTCAAACTGAGCCATCATCTGGCTCTGAAACTCAGCCTGACGCTGTAAAAGGTCCTGCTGAAAAGCCTCTTATCCAATGAAATGCTGCTGCTGCTCCTCTGCCAACCTCTGCACTGTAAGCTGCAGCTCTCTAAACTCAATTAAAAAGACTCCTAAAACAGCTGATGAAGAACCAGAAGGAGCTGAAGTAGATGGTCTGGAGGAAGACTCCAGAATATCAGAAGAAGGTGGGACATCCTGTGTACCATGGGCTCGTGGGGTAGGTCGCTCCTCTCTGAGTGCTGCCAAGAGAGCATTCCTCTGTCTATACTCTGGTCCTAGCGGACCCTGCCTACGAGTCACCATCCCCATACTAACCAATTGGGGAAGTTCCGACGTCTCCATCACCCCCAGCTCTGTCAAATGTGGTATCGCCTCCTCTAAAACTCCTAAGCTCCTAGCCAGTCGAGTAATATAAGTCCCAAAACAGAAAAATACCTTCTTTGAGTTGTTGCAGAAGGCACTGATCTGTCTGGCCAACAAATATCCCATGTCGACGGTCGATGCATCTTGTAAAGTATAAACAGTCCATTTCGTAACTACACCACCACTATCTCCCCCGCGTTGATGGACCTAGCCAGAATGCATGCAAGTCTGCGATCCCTCGAGGCAAGTTAGGCGCCTTGGTGGCATTGTATCCCTCGGTGTCATCAAATCTTGGCCCACATCTGCGGATATGACATACCGAGCGTGTGTATCTGTTGTAAACCTCCCAATCGCATCCTCGTCAGTCCACAAGCCCAAGTGTACCCCAAACTGCTACACACTCATCGTGAAAGACTGCTCTGCTAGTCTGAAACTGATCACATCCAGTTGTTGGAAGTCCCACAATTGGCTCTGCAGAAAGAAAGTGCTGGCAAACTCCACAGTCAACTCCCTATATATTGGTTCAACTATCTCAAAGAAATGCTGAAATGGGGGCGTCTCAAGATATCGGTGATTGCGGTACCAAGTTCGACGGTTTCGATCTTGGCCGATCTATCCTACGCCCCTTTCCCAAATCTTTGTGCCTCATTGATTGATATATCTGCTCAAAGGCAGGCTGCCCTTAGAAAAGTAGGAATCGATGGCGCTGCAGTGGTCTAATTTGGCCTGAACTAGTCGGTGCAGCGCCTGACGATCGAGAGGAAGAGGAACCATCGGTCCGTCTCCTCTTGTAAACTCCTGATCCTCGTCTGGTGGACATAGTACCTGAAAAAGAAATTTTTAGTACTAAGGATCAATGAAATTTTGGCAGCATAACGGCATAAAATGGACAAACCGAACGATTTAACTTGATAAAATTAAACCGCTCAATGTTCTGCAAACAAAATTCAATCCACAATACTACCAACCAATTCTAACTAATTAAATTTTCAATTTATCCACATGGAGTTTAACTTCGCCATCACAAGGCAAACCAGTATGCTAATATAAAACAGATACAACAGAGTCCACTATAAATGACAGAGCATATTGTTTAGCTGCCAACAATAATAATAAAGAGAAAAATAAAGAATTAATCACAATCATGAATAATGGTAGAAAAGAAAAACGGAACATATGAGCAAGTTAAGTATATAAACTAAATTAAAGAAAAAAAAAAGAAAATTAAGCTCAAACATGAATGTAAATGCATGCACCAAATAATAAAATAAGGAAATAAACTAAAAAGAATTGAAACACAAATTTGAACACAAAGAAAACATAAATTCGAACTAATATCAAAATAAAATAATGAAAAATGAAGTTGGAGGGTACTTACTTGACAAACGCAATATCCAAAGCCTTCGAGATGAGAAATAAGAAGTGAGAGAGTAAGAGAGGAGAGAATTGCTAAAGCTAAAAGGAGAGCAAAATTTTTTGCCATTTCGAAATGAAGTGGTATATATAGGGCATGAACACGGTCTGGATATCAGGCCGTGTTAAGTGAATTAAAACGTGCTGACTTACCAACTTCTGAGAACACGCCCGTGTTTATAGAACACGGGGACGTGTTAGGGACACGGTCGGGCATAAATGACCGTGTGGACTACTGTGAACGTGTTCATCTTAATTTGATTTTATTCAATTAGAACACGGGCCGTGTTAATGAACACGGTCTTGAATACGCCCGTGTTGGTCTCCAAAAAATGCAAAACTTGCGATCCTCAGTACTTTCTCACTCTTTCTCACCTGCACAACCAATAAGTCCTCAACTCATACACTCAACATAAATAAAACTTACCAAAAACAAATTGTAAAATCTAATCAAACTAAGTTCACAATAAAGGGTAAATTATTAAAATTGAAACATAGAATTTGGGGTGCCTCCCAAAAGCGCTTCTTTTTTATGTGATGAGTCTTCTTAGCTGGACTCATGGTGAAAAGCAAACGGTGGGGATTGACGACCATCCATCCTTCTTCCAAGCAAATGGCTTCAAGTATCCGCTTAAAGGGATAATCGTCGACTTCCTCTTCCCGACTATCAAGCAAGCTGCCAGTATGATGGACAAGACTCGCTCCTCGTATAATTGCACGTAGTCATGATGGTCTAGGGGCTCTTCCAATTTGAAAGCTGGAGTTTCACCAATTGGAAAGATCGACGGTTGGGCAATTTCTTCAGGAACGTTGATGGTTTTCTCTAGTCCTTGGCTTGGTTCACTTGCTAGAAGAAACTCGAGCTCCTCCAAGACTTCCTCATTGGATAACTCGTGCTCATCTTCCATCATCAAAGGGACTTATGAAAAATCCACCAAAAATTCCTCTAACTACAACTCAGCATCATCAACTATACGTTCTTGTTGATAGCCTTTCAAAGGAATCATGTTTGCCTCTTCCTTTTCTGGTTCCATCTCCATGTTCAAGAAATCGTCCTGCACAGAAGCATCATTATCAAACATAGTAGATAAACCAGAAAAATTCTCACCTGAACGCAAAGTGACGGCGCTCAAGTGTTCCTTGGATTCAGTAGCGTTTGATGGAGTTCCCAATTGCTCTTCAGCTAGTAACTTGAAGATTAAGCCTACTTGATGCTCTATGTTCTTAATCGAGGCTTGTTGATCTTCAAGTATCCTCTCTGTTTGTTGGAATCTATCATCAAGACTTGTAATAAACCCCATCATCAGCTCCTCTGACACTAACTCTTCATCTTGAGTTGAAGGTGCAAGATTAGGCCGATGTAGTTCTTGAGATACAGTGGTTCTAGGCCATCTAAGCTCCATCCATAGGGTGAATGAGTGCTCCACTCTTGATTGTAGGTGCTTTCATACGAGTTATTTGGCCAACTTCCCGTATAATTCACCTATTCATAGTTATAAGAACAATGAGCAACATCACTATACGATGGACAATCATTACTCAAATGTAAACCATAACAAAATTCACAAAAAACTTGAGATGAAAGGATAGGAGTGGAGAGTTGATTGGTAGCCCTGCAAAACGATTCCACTCGAGCTTCTAAAGATGCACGGGTATCCCAATTTTTAGCACTCTCTTGGTTCCTAATCCCATTTTCCAATGCGTCATACAAAGAGTTTGAGTTTAGCATTGAACCTCCTTATCATTCACTATCTGAATCATAAACTTAAACTAAATAAATATGTACAAATAAAATAAAATAAATAAACAAATAAAAATAAAAATCATAAAATAATAAGAAAGAAAAAAATGGCTAAATTAACAAATAGCAAATTTCACTCTAGTTTTCAAACAATTCCCCAACAACGGCGCCAAAAACTTGATAGGCTAAATTGTGTTAGCTACAATCTAAGGCAGTGTACCTATCGATGCAGTCTAGCACTAATGGCGAGTATCAAGGTCGTATTCCTCGGGAAAGTGAAAGCCTAGAGTTACTCCTTTGTTCTTTGTTATATTAACCTAAAATGAGTGATGAATAATTTCTAAACTAACTAATAGCTACAAGCTAAATTCTAAGGGAGATGCAGGAGTAATTGATAACTAAAATAACCAAGACAAGAAAGCAAACCCAAAGGGAACCTAAACTAGTTGGCAATCAAACAAAAGATAAAGGATTGGTAAGTCTAATTATGCTACCTGTGGACGAATTCTTAACCGAATTTGGTTTCTCTCTCGAGATAACCGTATTCCTAAATCTAATAACCTAAAGTTGGAATCTCTTCCTAACGATTGATTCTTAAATTAGCATTAAGCTTTGACCCGCCTCTATTAAGCTTTGTTAATTCTTAATCCGGCTAGTTAATTATCCTTATCTCTAAGCAATTATTAACCAGTTCTTGCTATTCAAAATTCCAATTGCCTAATGGACTTCTCAATCATACAAAGCAATCTAAACAGACAATTCACAACGTCTCATGAACAATGCATTATCTTATTAATACTGAAGGCAAGAAGAATACAAAACTAACCCAAACAATCCAACAAAATAATACTAAGCCAACATAGTAAAGAAATCCCAATGGATTTAATCAATCTAGCTAATCATGTTCATTATCAAAATACACAAGAATTCAATTACAACAATGAGTAAAGGTAAAGAAAACCCGATTACACCCTTGGATGAGAGTAAACAGCCCCAAATCCTTTTGCTCGAATTGAATTGATTCTTGTTCCTCTTGCTCGATTTGAAAACCAATCAACGAACCTCGCCCAATCTTCAATCCTTGAAGGGAATCCGATTGAAACCTTAATCCAAGTCTCATTTTCCCTTGGTTCCAGCTCAAAAAACCCTTAGGGAGAGAAAAATTAGGGTTTGGGATGTTCTCCCCCGCTCTCCTCTCTTTCTTCCTCTCTTCTTTCTTTTAACTAATTCCCCATGTCGCCTGCCAATACGTTCGTGTTCCTGGCCGTGTTGGGAACACGGTTTGGTGTTCCTGGCCGTGTTACCCTCTATGGTTGATGAGCATAGTTTTACACATATTTGCTTGCATATTATTGCGTATGTTCTTAGCAATTATTGTGCTTTTATTCCCAGATCACCCGTGTTTTGTGTTCTTTTGCATTTCACGAACATTTATAGGACCATCATCGGTGTTTAAGCAATTATAGATCAATACGTGCGGAAACGGACGAGAATTCATCAAGATCGGACAAGAGCCCGCGTTGCACACATTGAGCACGGCCTGAGTCAAGGCCGTGCTGACCATCACGGCCTAGACTCTGGCCGTGACCAACCATCAAAACTTGGTCTTCAAAACAATAGTTTGGGCACAGTTTCCGTAGCCACCACGGCCTCCAGCACGGCCCGTGGTGGCCAGCACGGGGAGCAACACGGTCATGGTAAAAACCCTAGTTGGTGAAATCCACAGTTTCAGCACGGCATGGACTCTAGCCGTGCTGACCAGCACGGCCTTGACCACGGCCGTGCTGAGTTAAATATATAAGAAAAAATTCATTTTTCTTAGAGAGAGGAGGAAGAAAGAGTGACATTGAGCCCTAGTGGCTGGTTCGGTTTCTGCACAATACTAAGTGCGAGAGAGAGTTGTAGTGAGTAAGAATCCCGGAATCGTAAGATTCCGAGTGCAAAACAGTAGTGGAGCAATTCAAGAGGCAGTTTGGGAGATTAATCAAAGTGTAGATCCAGATTTGGAGCTGTTCATCCAATTCGAGAGAAAAGGGTGTACATGTTTTATTTTCATTATTCTTTCATTGTAATTGATTTCCTAGATTGTTTTAAACATGAACATGTTTAGCTAGACTGATTTAATCCATTGGGATTTCTTTACTATGTTGGCTTGATATTATATTGTTGGATTGTTTGAGTTGGTTTTGTATTCTTCTTGTTTTCAGTATTAATAAGATTATGCATTATTCATGAGACGTTGTGAATTGTGATTTTTAGATTGCTTTATGAGATTGAGAAATCCGTTTGGCAATTGGAATTTTGAATAACAAGAACTGGTTAATAATCACTTAGAGATAAGGATAATTAACTAGCCGGATTAAGAATTAACAAAGCTTAATAGAGGCGGATTAAAGTTTAATGCTAATTTAAGAATCAATCGTTAGGAAGAGATTCCAACTTTAGGTTATTGGGTTTAGGAATTCGGTTTTCTCGAGAGAGAAACCGAATTCGGTTAAGAATTCGTCCACGGGTAGCATAATTAGACTCACCGATCCTTTATCTTTTGTTCGGTTGCCAACTAGTTTAGATTCCCTTTGGGTTTGTCTTCTTGTCTTGATTATTTCATTTATCAATTACTCCTGCATCTCCCTCGAAACTTAGCTTGTAGTTAATAGTTAGTTTAGAAATTATTCATTATCCATTTTAGGTTAATATAACAAAGAACAAAGGAGTAACTCTGGGCTTTCACTTTCCCGAGGAATACGACCTTGATACTCGCCATTAGTGCTAGACTGCATCGATAGGTACACTGCCTTAGATTGTAGCTAACACGATTAGCACCCATCAATGGTCGTGCTCCATAAGATCTACTTCTTTGATGTCCAACACAGCCGTGTTGGTGCCCGTGTTGGGAACACGGCCAGTGTTGAAACCAATACGGCCATGTTCAGCTTCCTCATGCTTGTACTTAGCTTGTTTCGGCAGCTTTGATGTCCAATTATGCTCCAATTCTTCCCTTTATCATCCTTTGACTTCTTCTGGACCTAATGCACACAAACAGACGCATAGGGTGAGTGTTGGGACTAATTCACATCCAAATGTCTATAAAATCAATCTTAAAAACTCCATTTAGATGTGTGTATTTTACGCACATCACTATGATACCATTTGTTGTCCTTTAGAACCAAGAAGGGAGGTTGAATTAGTGACTTTAAATCACGTAAATAAATTGAGGTATGAACAATACAAGAACTTTAAGAAATGATAGAAGAGTTTGGAAGAGAGTTAGGGTTAGAGAGATTGACACAAAAGTTTATAGTGGTTTGGGAACAATCCTCCCTACATCCACTCTTCAATATCACACTTGACATTATAATCTTTAAGATTACAACTTTTGGATCTTTGCAAGTTCACCCAATAACTTGGTATTTTTCAAGGCTAACGTTAAACCTCTTCCTTTAGTAAACTAATCTCTCACTAAGTTCTTTAACCCTTGAGTATTAATGGTTCCTCAATAATCATTTTCTTATGTTTTTAATACTTAGGCTCACACAACAATGCTTTTGAGTTTAGTTGAATAAAGAGATTCAACTTAATACAATATACAAAGAAAAAAATCAAGTGTAGAAAGTTGAGAAATAAATTTACAAAAGTTTAGATATAATAAATTCACACAATTAATGCTTGAGTCTTTATGAGGAGTATTTATATACATACCAACCTCTTAGAGATGTTACAATGATCACAAAACTCATTTAATGTAAATTGGATGACATAGCAAAAAATTGCCAGCAATCATGAAAAGCGCCATTGCACTTTCTAAAAAAGAGTCATTGGGGCTCCAATGGCTCCAGACACGTGGCTCTAACTTGGTGGTTAAAGATGCAACGGTCATTGATATTGTATTAAATGCAAAAACCGCCCTCGCGCCATGATATCGCACTTGGCTTAGGCGCGCTCATGGTCACGGTACACTCTACCGAATTGTCATTTCTCCTTGAATGTGAAGTGCCCTCGTGCTTCTCCAACTATTGACTAGATGACTTCTAGGTGTCTCTCTATCCTTGGAGGTTTGCTAGTTAACTTTGACCATATGAATAGCGCCCTCGCGCTATTCAACATCTTTTACAATCCTTACTTGAAAGTTTAAGGAGCTTTTGTCTAATAATTAAGCCCTTAATACATTGTTATATAGACACTCAAATATAAAGTTAGCAACACTCCATTCAGGTGTTAAGATTAAAATAGAGATCAATTGACTCTTAAGTTAATAAAAAGTAAAAAAAAAAATCTAGAAAGAGAAAAATGAATTAAGAAATGGTGAAGGAAAGAGGCTAGCCCCCAACCTCCATTTATAGGGAGGGAAGGAGGGGTCCTAGGCCTCGTTAGACACGGAAATTGCGATTTCCAGAGCATCCAACTTCAGAATGGCGCATGATCAGTTCATTGGACTCGTATGATTTTGGTTATTTATTAAGTACTCATGTATGTAAGAAATGATATAGGATAAATGCGCAGCACTAACAGTTTGGTTAACCATATATATATATACAATTTTTAAAAAATGTAGTACTAAAATGTAATTATTACACCTAATATATTGGCTAATTATGTGAAATGATTTTATCATTATATATTTAATATTAACGTATATAAATATAACTAATAAGTTACTTTTCTAATTAAAAATAATCTTAATTTAAAAATAGTGTTTTAATTATATTATTATTTTATTTATTTATTTAATTTCTTAACTAATTGAAGAAAAGGGAAAGCCTAAAATACTAAAAATTCTATTAAGAAAAAATTTTAAGATTTAATATAGTTAAGAAAAATGAAAAATTCGATTAACCGTATGGTAACTATTTATACTTATAATTTAGATTTAGGATCATTAAATTTATAAACCGATATATGTGGTTCGATTTTTAAAAATTATCAATGATTCAGTTAACAAAATTGTAATCATCCTTAATAGCAGCTATAACAAAGTATGAACTAGTGCCAAACTAAAATTACATGTGTACCATATTCATCATTTGTTTCTAATCCCATAGATTATGGTGATACTTGTGATGATTTTACGGCTTTCTCCACTCTTAAAATCGCAAGGGAAGAAAATAGATGGAGAAATACTTAAGAGATAGTGTCTGTTTTTACATTAAAAATGAAATAGCCAGAAAATTAGACTAAAAGATATTGCGTACTCTATAGATCTCGAGTTACGTCTCCAAATACAAATAGAATATAGCATACGAGTGGAGCAGTTTGTTGATTATAGCTGTCTAAAGGATTAATTTGGCCCTTAAACATGAGTAAGTAAGCAATTCAACCGGATTTTTTAACTTTTTGGCCAATTTGCCCAGCAATTTATCAAATGTAGCCAATTCAATTTGATCAAAGTATTTAATCCATTAAAAAAAATGATTTTGATCCTTCAACTATATATAATAAGTCTCAAACTCTATAAAATATATATTTTTTAATCGATTTAGAGCAAAATCACTAGACAAATTAACCAGAAAATTAAAATCAACTCCAAATTTAAGGGGTAAATTGTAACTTTAGCCCAATATGGTTGATGTGATTTCTACTTGACAGTTGAGGCTGCAATTTGTAGGAACACTAGAGTGTTGCAAATCATTTTAGTTCTCGGTGTTTATAAGATTTCTTACTCACGGCAACAAAATGACATTTTCAAATAGGTTCAAAAATAGCAACACCAAAAAATTGATTCAACACCTGTCTACTGAAAGGCAAAAGAAGTTTAACTTTGATGTAGAGAGCATTAAGCGAAAGCATTACTATTCTCAAAAAAAAGGAAAAAAGAAAATGCGAAAGCATTACATTGAAAGCTTTCATCTTCCAAGCATGCGGAGGCAAGTTATCAAAGTAAAATCAACCATAGCTGCAAGATTATGACACACATGTACTTTCTGCAACACGCATAGTTGCAGTAGTAAGAATATACTATCAAGTGGTGGGTTTGTGAATAAATTGGTCTTGGTTGACCTTTTTCTTCATTTCATTTCGAACAATAAATAGCATGTTAAGATGAAAAAAGAAACGCATTTATATCAATATGACAGTTATTACAAGGTGGATGTAAATTTCCTCTCTTACTAAAATCAATGCCCTATGACTTTATACAATTTTTTCTATAATGTTACATTATAAATTACTATCAACTAACCATTTAGCAAATGAATTACTATGATTAATATCCTATAAGCATAGAACAAATATTGACTATTGCTTCCAGAAGGTACAGCATGTAGCAAACCAAACCACGACATGGTGGAACTAACCTGAAAATTCTAAAATTTTAAGTCTCTAGCTATGTGGAATTCCTGGGTGCGCTCTGTTAGGTTGGAAACAAGTAGGCCTTTAGTGCATTGTTACTCCAAAAGTGGTTCAATCAAGGGTTTGGGATAGGCTGTATGGAGTTTCATACTGTATGTCACACCCACACCAACAAGTGAACAGAAAGCTGGAACCAGACCCAAACCAAATCTTGTGACTGATATATGTTCTATGGACAAGTTATCCTGGACTTTCGGTGAGATGGCTGCAACAAAAACGCAGAAAGAAACATGTAAAAAGAAGTATCTGGCGATATCCGAGTACAAAGAAATGAGACTACTTTGAGATTATATAACAATCACAGCCTCTTTTCACATCTCCCATCCTTTGTTACACAAGTATATATTGGAACAGACCTTAAAATATAAGGCAACTTACTTTGAAAAGACTGAAGAGCATACAGAGCAAGCCCACAAGAAATCTTGTCTAAGAAGCCAAGAGATCCACAAACAAAGGCGCAGCCATTAAGATCAGAACCAACTAGAACACTTTCCATGCTTACTCCAGTTACCTGTCAATCACATGTGCGGGAAGGGCAAAAAACATGACAGAAAAAATTTAAGTCATCTGCGACTAATACACACTTGCATACAGAATGAAAATCAAAAACTAGATATGAAAAGAGTAATAGCACAAAAGTAGTCAATCCAGCTGTTAGTTTACAATGGGTGTCTTTGGGATTGTGATTGGGTGTTCACAAAGCAGGTTTGGGAATTTTTTGATTTAATATATTGATTTTTTTAATTTATTTATAAATGTTCACAAAGCAGGTTTGGGAATTTTTTGATTTAATATATTGATTTTTTTAATTTATTTATAAACTGTTTTTTCTCAAACTTGCTTTTAGGAAAAACATCTATTCATCTGCTTCTTTAAAAAAGCAATTTTCAAAACTCAAAAAATCATTCAAAATAAAAACCGAGGTCGGAGAAATGCTTTTCCTAACTCAATGCCAAACTCACCCAATATTATTCTCAAAACAACATAGTTCATTTGACTTTTGAAGAGTTGGGCATGTAACAACCAATTCCATTTCCCCCTAAATCCCACAGTTTTGAGTTTCGCCAATATCTTAGAGACCATCAATAGTTACCCCTTCATTAAATAACACTAAAGTACAGAAAATATTGGACAAAAATATTCGAGTTTCATCAATATCTTAGAAACCAACAATACTTGCCCATTGCAAAACACTATCATTATTGCGTTTACAACCAAATACAGACAGAAAAATAAAGGGGAGGGAGGCAGCAATAAAAGCTTACCCTTACAGGGCATAATTTGACGAAAGAAAAATTATAATTGATTAAAATTTATCATCATAAAGCAGAGATACTGGTAAAGAATCCAACTTCATACCGTCATTAGAGCATTCCCTATTCCAATAAATATGGAAATGATGTACATGAAAGCACTCATGCTTCTAGGTAAAAGAAGGATGCTTGCACCACAAAACATCCAAAGAATGCCACCAGCAGAGTAATAGGCTTTCAGGCGTTGTCCAGTCCAAGATATTTCCTGAATTATGAATAAAAATAAAGCTTAATTATCAATAAAAGCAATAAACAGAAGCAAATCAGAAGATGAATAAAGAAGTCAAAATATAAGAGTACCTGCATAATGACAGATATGACAAAGCTGCTGATGTAGATGATTGCAGGCACCTATGCTCACCAATTAGACAAGATATCAGCATTGTTCAAATATCCAAATCAAACACACGTTCATAAGTACACAAGTCCAAATATTAAAAGTTGATGCTGTAAGGTCTGTGCACCTACCAATGCTTTAGCTGATTGGGCCATTCGTAAATCATTAATCACATAGAATGCAAGATACGCCTGAGAAAAAGAAGCATCTTGATGTAAGAACTGCTTGGGAGGAATGCCATTAAGCCAAATACTTGAAAACACTTCCCATGACAACCTCATACAATTTAGGCCTTCCCCAAGTTACATATAGTGGAATGTGTGTATCTTTTCATTTATTAAAAGAAAAATACCTTGAAGAATATAAAAACAACAATGTGATAAGGAAAAATGCATGCTAACCTGTGAAACATTTTGTACAAGTCTGGTAAGAACATAGACAAGCCCAACTTGATAGTATAAAATTTTCTTGAACCAGTAAGTCCATGATATCCTTGCACAACTAATTTCGTGTAAACTTATCTTTAATCTACATTAAAGGTAAATCCATTAATTAGTCCAACCAATTGAAGTAATCATGAACGACGAACATGATTCTTCCATGATATATATTAATAAAGTGCACATATAAACCTTCTAATTGATCATATGCACTTATCAAAACAACCAATAAGAACTCAAGAGGTTTATGACGTCAAGCAATACCTTGGCTCCTTGGTTCCAAGATGAAAAATTCCCACAAAACAGCACCCAAAACAAATTGACAAGTAAGCAATCCAACGGTACTGCTCATTTGAAATCAAGATGTAAAGAGGACAAATGTAAGCTTTTAAGAATCAGGTTGAAAAGCTTATCCAAAGTTAACTTATACCTGATTCTGAATATCAGCATGTGTTTCTGCTTTGGAGACATTGAATATTGTTAAAGCAATAGCATAGAGGCTGAGATTGGCAACCTATAAAACATTTATGCAATGGGGACCACCTTCAATATGATGAAAAGCATACATTAAATCAATAATCATAGGGAATTTCACCATTGTAAAAGCATTTCGACAGCTTGCCATCACCACCCTGCTGGTAGAATTCAGGGAGATGCAGTTCACCATAGACCTTCAACAAAACAGTACAACACATAACTACCTAGTGCATGGATATGTAATTAAATGCAAGATCGGAATATAGATAACTCTTCCTGAGACAAATAGCCATTAAATAATAAGCATTTACTTGAAAAGAGTAAAGGGAAGAAGATGACAGCCAGAAAAAAAAAAAGTGTTTTAGCAATCTAGAACAGAAGGTGCACGACTACTCAAAATAGATGATACAATGAAACTTTGTGATCAGACATCAGGACTCTGTCGAGCAGTGAAAAAGAACAAAAAAATCTTTAAAAAAACAGGCTGTTGTACGGAAAGTTCAACTGTCCCTAGTTCATTCTGCTCCGAGGCTTGAGAAGAATGGCATGCACCTTTGAAATAGCAAATATTGAATTATTAGAGGACATTACATGTGTGAAACTTGAGTAGCAGCCCAACCCACATTGAAAATCGCAGCAAAGATGCTATAAGAAACTGTTTCTATTGTTGACGAATTTGTTCCCAAGATTTTACAAGGAAAGCAACCGCCAAAAACAGAAGAAAATGAAATGGCGACCAAAACAGATCCTGCACCATGCCATACTTTGAAATGTCCAAACCTGTCTATCTATCAAGTAAAAGCATTAAAAATTATTAATTTCAGAAAGCAAGGAAAAGAGTTACCATAAAACTAAAAGCATTCACTAGGTTAAAAACTCAAAAGAATTTCCAGAATAAGGAAAAAATATATTCCTATTTATGCCTTGAGCATTAACATTAATCAGCCATCTTGCCCATTAAGAATCTTCCCAATCCTGACCACCATATCTGAACTCTCTTTCTTTTAATATTGTTTCAATAATACTATCTTAACTTGTGTTATTATATAGACCCAAGTTTCGGTCAGCGAGCATGTTCTCTTTTATACATCGACTGCAACAGTCTCCCAGAGTTTCCCTCATCCAGCATATTTGAAACACACAAAACAAAATATAAATATGTTGGGCAGTTCTATCAGTACTTTTCCACATAACTTACTTAAAAACAATCCTGAAAACACATATAAAATATCAATTCCTTAAAATAAAAACTGAGCAAATTATAGTTAGACAGATAAGAAACTGCATGAAAATAGATCTGAAACAAACTTGGAAAGAAACATTAACCAACTATTATTATTTTTCAAAAACTTTAATGTGTTGTTTTTCAAATACCAGTTCACCAGCAAATATGGTAGCAAATCCATCAGCTATCTGACCCGAAAGCATTACTGTAGCAGCATCTCTGTGAGAAAAATTAATTAACATATAAGCGCCAAAAAACATGAATAAACAATCATAATCAGAATCTATCTATGTGAGCGCATGATGTTGAGAGAAGAGAGAGATAGAGACCATTTGTAGATTAAAAAATAAAAATAATAACAGAAGAACAAAAGTATGAAACACAAAGAGTCAGCTCGATCAAAGTGAAGAAAAAGAATCATAAACAGAATTACTTTGTGAGCTTCTGATCAGTGAAGATTTATACCTCGGAGACAGCCCAATGTCGGTTAAGAACAATAAGAGATAAGTAAACCAACATGCAGCAGTGATGTCATTTAGCATGTGGCCCACGCCATAATAGAAAACAGGCCATCTTCCAACAGGCTTAGGATATGAATTATCGTCTTCAATATCATCACCCATTTATCCTATAAAACTTAGATAGTTAACCTCAAACCATGTCCAGAAATGTAGCTTCAGCTTTGTGGAAACTTAGAAAGGACATACTGAAGTTCAGAGAATGAGAAGTAGCTATCAACTCAACCAAGTCAATTGCAACAGCAACCATAATTTTTCAAAGCTAACATATTTAAAATGAATAGATGGTGTGCCCACAAAATAGAAACCTAACATACTCACTGAGCACACTAAATCCCCATGCCCAGCTATGACCCATCAGTATAACACAACTGATTTATTTGGAAGGCGCCTTTCATGTTTTCCATTGCTTTTAAATTTTTTGTCACAGTTAAGCACGAATCTCCCTTGTCTTCCTAGCATTTATCCCTTTTCCACAAATGTAACATACAGGAGAAAATAAATGCCAATCTGCTAAAAGCTAACAACTCAGCTAACAAAGAAAATTACTAAACAAAATAAAGCTTTTAAAAAGCCTATGAAGAGAGTAAGCTAATATTCCTCTGCATATCAAGGCTGATGCTCTGCCGTCATGAAGCTGTCTATCCAGCTCATAAGTTTGCTTAAGAATATCAAGCTTATCTTGGTAGTCATTATAGACTTTCCTTGAGGCTCTCTTTACAAATGTGGAAGTTATTGTACACCATGCTAAATTCACACGAATCATCCTGAAAACCTCCCTTAAAAATATCTTTTCTTTTTCACAGTCAGACTCAGGACACAAGTATCTAATTTCCTCATAGTGCAGAACTTACTCAACAACCATCATCCAGATTATTTTGCAAAACAAGCTTTCATCGATTTTATACAATAACAAGTAATCAATATTCCCCAAAACACACCATTCATCTTTCTTTCTTTCTTCCTTAGCCTATGAAAATAGCAAACTGTAAAGTGGGAAACCAAGTATGATTAGTGATTATCTAAGTTCACTCCAAATGCTTATTTAAGAAAGAAACCCAAATAATAAACTTGATATCCCGACTAGAAAGAGTACATCAGAGTGTAGTATCCCAAGCCCTTATTGCATAGAGACTAGGAAACAGGCACCTTTCTTTAGGACATCAGATACGCTTTAAAAGGGAAGGTATAATCACATATAATCCATCACCCATTTTATGGAAACGAAGGTCTATCGGGGTACCAATATGCTTGATAAAAGCCTCGATTAATCCCAGAAGAAAAAATCTTAGTGCAACTACAGGCCCTTGAAGAAGCAGCCATCCATCTCCAAGTATTCATCTAAGACCCGTTTAAAATAAGATAAACATTCCAAATTATCGTTGATAGCAACGTAAACGGAGAATCAGAAGACCAGCTAACAAGATGCAAACCAAAAAATAAATTATATAATTGAACCAAAGATGCAAACCAAGAATCAAGCAAACCTTATGCGCAGAAGACTCCAATTACAGAGAAGAAGGTGAAAGCTCTATTGGATGGCCACAACCATGAAAGAATAAGAAATGTATATAAAATATCTGGAAAATAACCCACCCAAATGATGATAACATTAATTTATTAACAGATGTAAGGCATAGAGATGACTTCCTGATTTCTCCTTCCTTTTCTCAGTCCTGCAATTGCAAGCGGTCCTTTGTCTTTCTCGGGACCCCAAATATTTTGGAATTTGTGAACACTATTATAGTATTCGTATAAATGACAACCTACCCCATCATGACAATAACTATGTCGAGCAAAGAATTGAGGTTAGCACTGTCATTTACAATGCCAAAGAAAGGGACATAATATTTAGTTTACTTAATAAGGAATAAGGTCTTGCTTAAATAAAATGAGAGTGAAAGAGAAGATGAGGCCAATCTTTTCTTCTTGGCCAACTTGGAAGATTCACGTGAGGTAAATGCTCCAATTCTCATTTATATAATTTTTCTTCTTGTTATTCATTTTCTCATTTAGTTGTGCTAGACGATGAGGATGAGTTTTTACAAAATATGCTTTCAAAACTAAGTTTCTATAAAAATAAGTGTTCAAGCTTGGAAGAAGAACTTGAGAGGTGAAAGACATATATTACTTCTTTAAAAATTTACAATGAGGATCTAAAGAAATCATTGAATGAAATTTCAAATGAAGCGAATAAGTTTTGTCAAATTTAAGTTAGCTTCTTTTAATCTTTTAGGCTAATTTAGGCCAGCATTTTTTGAAAAATAAATATTTGAAATGAAATATGAATTTACCAATTCTTTAAGAAGTATTTTATAACTCAAAATGATTTAAATATATAATTAAAAATGAATAATTTTTTATTCAACTTAATAATTTAAATATATTTTAGATAAACAATAAATTTTTTTACTTTATAAATATTAATCAAAATTATTAATATATTACTTTCTCTTTCTCAATTTAATAGGCCATATTTAATTACGTACTAATAAAAAAATATAAATTTTTTTAATAATGCCATCAATTTTTATTACTTTCTCTTTTAAACACTTTTATTAATTTTTCCATAAAAGTTTTAATTTTAAATTAAAAGATGTAAAGTTAATTGCATTTAAAGATATTCTTATAATTATTTACTAAATTAATAATTAAAAATAAAAAACAACTATATGGACAATATTAATTAAGGATGAGGGAGTATTTTTCTTAGACAATATTAATTAAGGATGAGGGAGTATTTTTCTTAGTATGCGAGTGCCTTATATTCTTTCAAATGAGTCATTAATAAAAAATAAAAAATTTCAAGTTGTTCGAGAGATTAAAAATTTAGGGATAGCAACGGGTAGAGTATCCGCCTATTTACCAATATTCGAACTCTAACACATATCTGAATTCGTCTTAAACTCATTTAAGAAATTGTCTTTGTTATCTGAACCCAAGTAAAATCTATTTAAATTAAATTATTATTAAACAAATTTTATGGATATTTAAATGGATAATAGATACCCTACTTGTTAAAAACCTGTTTATATGGACATTTGGATAATTAAATTGATATCTGTTTAGCAAACCGTTTATAATAATTCAAATCTAAAATATATTAACAAAAATTAATAAAAATAAAAGAATTACAAAATATAAACTAATAAAATCTAAATATTCAACATTAAATGTTCAATATATTAATCCAACCAAGCATAAATTTTATTAAATTTAAAATAATATTCTAAATAATAAAAAGACAATTAAGATGCAATATCTATTACAATTTGTACATCTTCCAGCTCCATATTTTATTTAAGAGTGCTTATCTACCATCCTTAAGAAAAAACAAAACATAATTAGCCTATTCATTACTTCCCGAAGCTTGAAACAATATGTACAACTATCTACACATTCAAAAATATTATTGATGTTTGATATGTTATAATAAAAAAATAAAATTACAATCAATATATTACAGTGAAGGAGAAATTACTTATAAAAAAATAAAGCAAAAACTAGTATGCTATTCAGCCAACTTGGACTTTGTTTCTCATTCCAACACCTAGAGATTGAAATAAACCTTCCTCTGAAATGTCATCTCAATGAATCATTTTATGAATCTATCCAAAACCAAGATAATATGGCCCTAAGCTCAAATGACGGTTAATCCTATGCAGTTCATTGAGTCATTAAGCAAGTGGAAAAAAAGAGTGTTTTTGACATCATAAAACTTAAAAAGGAAAAAGTATATTCCCCAAGAAGAACACAGTTGGGGGGAATTATAAAAGACTCATACTAAAATAAGTAAACTCAAAAGTTACATTTGTATGAAGATAATACAAACAAGACTTAAAATCAATTGAAAAACTTCCTAAAAGGAGATGATGCTGAGAATTATAAATTTTTCAAATTAAAAAAATAATAATGGAAATAGTACCCTTTTATGGTATATGGAGGAGCAGCGGCTGAAAAACAGCAGTAATGATAATGAAGGAAGCAAGGGTGGGGGCGACTACATTTAGGGCGATGACGACTGCAGCAAGGGCAACGACAATGGTAGTAACGATGACGATAATAATGGCGATGGCAACAGCAACGACGGGCAGACAGTAAGGTTAGCGATGAGATGAGAATATAAGGCAATGGCAATGATAGTAAGTGATAAGAATCTGTCACGACCCACTCTGGGGGCCCGTGACCGGCACTAGGGAATGGGTAGGCTTAAGGCCACCGAAACCCGTAGTAAGCCTTACCAACCCGCAAATCCAAATATACAATTAACCAAATATAAAATAGTCATAATTGTCTTGCATAATACATCATCAAACTACCAACAAGAGTCAGAATAGTTATACAAATTTTAAAATTTCCTACTGCGGATACTCTAGAGTAAAAATGACAAGTATACAAGTACAAGATAATTACAAAAGTCCGAAAAAGAAGAAGTCGGACTGTCGAGATGTGCGAAAGTCTTTAACTCACACCGAAAAAATTACAAGCGGGTAGGTCTAGAGTGAGTCAAAATCAAATAATCTAAGGGCTTTTGCAACCTTCACATGCTATATTAATTATTCAAAACAATATACCAATTTCTGAATATAATTGCAGTCATAATATAAAATCATACACCATAATAATAAAATGATAAAAGGAGAGTGTAAATAAATAAAGACATTTTTACTTTCACGGGACGTGTGGCTAAGTAGAACCCTAACCCCAAATTCTAACGTACCACTTTGGCTCTCTTAATCCAATAAGATCGGGCGCCCGAGAGCAATGCTCGACCGGGGACCTTACCTCCGGTCACTTAAATATCCAAATAAGAAATCTAGTAGCCATTCGGCTCTCTTAATCCAATAAGACTGGCGCCCCGAGAGCAATGCTCGACCAGGGACCTTACCTCCGGTCACTTAAATATCCAAATAAGCCGGCCCAAGAGCAATGCTCGACCAGGGACCTTACCTCCGGCAATTTACACAAATCAGCCCAGAGAGCCATGCTCGACCGGGGCAAACCCATAAATATCTTATTACATGTTCATGATCATTCTGGTGCGCGTCCCGATGTAACCCATCAAAGGCATGTTCTACAAGCCACATTTCCCAATTCGCAATCATCACATATAATAAATATCATTATCCGATGAACTCAACCAACACATACTCGGAAATAAAGATTAAAGATTTAAGGTAAAACAACGTGCAATTTGCGAGGGGAAAAATAATAACGCTTATCTTATTATAACATACTAATAATAATATTTATATTATTTCAAATATTAATAATCAAGTGAAATCATTTACCTTGCGATACTAATAATCATATTAAAATCAGACTAGCAATAGCGCAAAGATTAAATGACTTTAACTCACAGATTTGATGCGTTCCACAGTCCGCTCCTACGCCTCGGGTGGAGCTGGCGGGAAGGCTGAATTATCTAATAACAAAAGACATACAATTAATAGACATTCAAATTTTTTCCTAAACTTAGACCCTAAGGTCGACTGCTAGAATTAAATTGGACTCGAGGATTACCAGAAATTTGACAGAACCTCCCTAAATTACGGATATTTACCCCCCGTAAAACGGGTCCAGGACCTGCCAAAAACATATCAAACATGCTGGAATTTAATAACAGGAGCCGGGCCACAAGAATCGCATTAATATTTTCCGACTCCAAAACACCACAATCCAAACAATTCAATTTGATTTATTTTTAAACTACCCAACACAAGCAATTAATAGCCTCAATAACTTTCTAATATTATAACAAAATTTTTCGAGTCTAATAAAATTATACCGAGTTGAAAATTAAAATATTTCGCGTCCAGAAAACACCGGGGTCCGGGCCGGTCCATGTGATGTCGAATTCAAATCCGGGCGCCTACAGCGAAGTTCAAGTTGCGGAGAGTCCGGGAAGGACAAGAGTTTTGGCCGGAAAGTGGCCGGGAAGGGCGGCGGATCGGGGGCCGGAAAGTCGCTGCTCACGCGACACCTTTCAAGGCCGGCAAGGATTTCGACGGAGGAGGGTTGCTTCAAGGGTTTTCGGGGGTGGGGAGTCCGATTCCGGCCGGATCGCCGAAAACAAGCCGGCAAGAGGCCGAAGAAGACAACTCCCTACCTTCTAACGTCGACGGAAAGGAGGAAAGGGAAGGAGAGCTGCAGAGCAGGAAGGGAGGAAGGCGGCGGCGGCCGTGGCGGCGGGGAAGAAGACAGTCGGCGGGGAGGGAGAAGGAAGGGAGGAAGGAAAAGGAGGAGGGAGGGAGAAAAAAGTTTTTTTTATTTTTTTTTTTTATATATATATAATTATTATTATAACTAAGGGTGTTACAGAATCCATCTAACACAAGAAATTCTATTCCTAATAAGGAATTCTAATAATGCAAACCCTACTAGTTAAAAGAATCCTATTCTGACAAGGAGTTCTACTTTGATAAGGAATCCTACATCAACTAGGATTCAAGATCCACTTCACATCTATGGAAGCCTAATTACAAGATCCAAAGCTAAGAAGATAAAAAAAGCTCTCAATGGCTTATTCAAGACGTTTGGGCTAAGGACACATCAAGACTTGAAAAGTTGAATTCAAATTCAAGGCTCATTAATCTAATTCAATTTATTAGGCTTGAATGAATCTAATAAGGGCTTAATGAGCTTAAAGGAGCACATAAGAGACTTTAGGCCTAATTAGCTTCACCAAAGATGACCCATGTATATGACTTAAAGAAACTAGGATTTCTTAGTCGCCCATCCTATGTATGTGACTTAAAGAAACTAGGATTTCTTACTCCTAATGGGCGACTACATAGTATTTTAGGAGTATTAGGACTTTGTTTTTAGTTATCTCTTTTAGTTAAGATGTTTATCTCTATCTTATTTGAGTTGTAATTCTTTAATAGCTTAGAATTAGGATTTTCTAAAAACTTTAAAAAAAATTTCAAGTTCATTGATTAATGATTAATATATTTTGTGAGTTTATACTTTATTCTTAGTTCTTGTTTAGAGATAATGCAAACTTATCGAGCAATTCATTATCTGTGGCGTCCAAATCCGACTTATCAATTTAGAATCTACACTAAATTGTGGCATCTTCTATCTTTAATACCTTAGGTTCGAGTTTAATATACTTGAAGGGTCTAAGGTTTCCATTGATCTGGTTCTAGATAGATATTGGGCAATGAAATCAAACTTACATACGGGTTTAATCCTTTGATATATGTTAGTTTCATATCAGCAAGGTTGACGATGAGATGAGGGTTTATGAGGGTGGTGGAGGCTTGAGTTGAGAGGGTTAATGTGAGTTTGAGATTAGATGAGAATAGAATTAGGGTTAGTTTGAGATATGTCTTTTTTAATTTAGTATATCAAAACTATGTAGTTTTGAGTAAAACCACGTAGTTTTAGTTAAAATTATGTAAATTATCTTGGAACTATGTAATTTTACTTAAAACTATATAGTTTTGTTTAAAACTATATAATTCTTTTTAAAATTTATATATTATGATATATATTTATTTATTTATTAATTAAAGACTTATTACTCATATATGATACTTCTATTTTCATATAAATATTGAGTTTTTTAACATTATAAAAATAAAGACTAAACTATATAATATATCCAAATTGAAAATGATTCTTTTTATATTTCTAAACATAATAACACAATAAATATACTTAACAATACTTTATCTTAATAGTAAAAGTAAGAATTATTAATTAAAATTATAAATTTAAGGTTAAAAGTTAAATTCCTATATAACAATATGGGAAGAGATTATTTTATATCATTTTAATTAATTAAAAGACATAAACTTATTCAAGATTATTTAATAAATATGATTAATGTCATATTAGCACTACATAATCATAAGTTAATAATGCTAATATGTTGGGTTGGGCATTATAATTTTTTTTAACGTGATTTAGTTTTTCATTTTTCCAATAAGTAATATTGAATTTGCTAACAAAAGGGTCTAATAATATTCTTTTATATCTTAGTATAATAGTACTATGTGAATAAATCATTAACAGTTACAATACTTGATGACGTAGTGTTGGTTTTATTAGAAAAGATTAATAATAGAAATCATATTAATTAGTTAAAAGATACATTACTAATAAATATAATTATATATATATATATATATAGATTAGGTACTAACAATAATATTTTTTAAATGATATTTTTTTTTCAATAAGTAAAACTTAATTTTCACTAACAATAAAATTAATAAAAGATTAATAATTTTAAATTTTTATTATTTTATTTTATATATATATATATAAGAGTATATATATGTATGTATGTGTGTATATATATATGTGTATATTGTTACACACACATATATGTATATGTATGTGTTATTTTAACAAAATCATTAAATGGCTTAGTAGTAGATTGACTTTCTTTTTTATAAAAGGTTTAATACTCATAAAGAACAAAATGATAAAAAATATTATTAATGGGTCTAATATGTAGGGTACTCGCGATTACTCTATAAAATACCTGTTTAGATAAATGGGTACCGGATTCAGATTCGGATAACATGTACCCATATCTGCTTACATAATCGGGTTCGGATAACGGGTATTCATGTGTTCAACTTTGAACCCAATCTGAATCCGATACGGGTAGTAAAATTAAATTCTAAGCCTGTTTTAAATCTGTTTTAATAAAGTTTGGGTTGAGTACCCGAAAATACCCATCCAATTGCCATCTCTAATTAAAATGAGCCAAATTAAACCAAATTATAAGATTGGGGATCAAATTGAACTTTATTACTATTAATTATGTTAATTATTGCTATATGCCAATTGTAAAGGCAACAAAGAGAGGAGTTGGTTACGAGGCTGACATAGACATAGGAGCCAACTCAGTTTGCCGGTATCTTTCGAAAGTCCAAAGATAACTAACTTTTTCCGTCAGCTGCCCATTCTTTGTGGATCCCACTTCATCAACTAACAGCCCTCCCTTACAAAATTGTTAGATCTTCAATACTCTGCTGTCCATGACGATTCTCCTCCCAGTTATAGCTTTTTTCTTTTTTTGTTTTTTTTTAACCCATTTTTTTTTAGTTATTTCTTATTACGTGATCATGATTCATGGCTAAGCACAAATCTGACAATCTCTAAAATCACAACTTGTTATCATAAAGAATGTATACGAAGTAAAAACAAAAATTTTAATTTGTTGCGTAATGATAAAAAATTCAATGTATATAAAAAATTCAATGCATAAAAATTAAAAATTTACAAATATCCTTATTGTATTAGAGCTTAAAAGGTGTATTTAATTAAAATTTTAAAAAATATTTATAGACTTTTTAGATAATATTTTTTATAAAATTTATAGAATTTTATGAAGTTTATAAATAATTATTATAGATTTATAAATTTATTAATGATATTTGTAAATTTTATTTTAATTTTTTTATATGCAACTTTAACTTTTATAGTCATTGAAATTCTTTTATTGATGTTTAATATATTCATATTTTAATGTAATAATAGCTTACATGGGTAGGATGCCTAATCAAGATAAAAAAAAAATATTATTTTTTGGATAAGGTTCAATTTGGAGCTGGAAGATGTTTATTTTTGCTATTTTTAATTTTTATGACCAATTTAATTTTTGAATTTTTCAAATAGGTATAATTTAACTATTTTTTAAGCGAATTTGTTGCACGCGTTACAATAAAAACGTGAGAAAATGATCAAATCGAGCCTGGCAATAAAGCTTGAGGGTCAAATTGAACTCGAGAGACGTTAAAGGGTCAAATTGAACTTTATTTTTTATTTAAGTTAAAAATAAAAAAGTACAATCTTTTAAATTACCACAAATCAATAGAATATCAAAACCAATTCACTACTGCCACCGTTAATCACTAATACTTTTAAATGAAAAAATTTACCAACATTATCACTAGAAAATGAAAAGTATAGATAAGATTTGATAATTCAACACCACCATTATCACTTCTTAATATATAAATTCAATTATATAATTAAATTAATTATAATTCAAGTTATTTTTTAAAGAGTCAAATTGAGTTGCATAAAAAGTTGAATAGGCAAATTGAGCGGACAAATTGAGCCTGTATTAAAAATTGAATGATCAAATTGGACTCTCTAGCGCGTGTATTTTACTCTCTTAAAAAAAGGGCTACATTAAACCCATTCAGAGAGTCTAGGGATTAAATTAGTCATAAAAGTTTAAAAGAGGCAAATTAAATCTAACTGTAAAGTTCGAGGGCCAAATTGAACCTTATTCCTATATTTTTCTCAACAATATATTTACCTATTAAACCATTGCTATCGTACCGGATTTGCAGCATCAATTATGAGATTTAGTAACTTATTAGTTCCTGAGCTATCCAAATTTTAAATTTCTCACAAATTCTTCATTCAACTTTGTCATTCTTTTGATTTGTATCTCTCATTATAATATTATTATATTATACACGTAACATATATAGTAAAAAAATATAAATAACATTAAAAAACACGATTTAGTAAGTAAACTAATAAGAAAAGATTTAGATGCTATTAAAAAAGCTAATAGCATTTAAATGCTTTAAAAGTATTTCATATGCAATATACTATAACAACAAATTAATGACATTTTTATTTAAATTTACAGTGCATTTTCATTCACTCCAAGTATATATAGTATTAATTGATTGGGTGATTGTAATACTCAAGGTTAGGACACTCTACAAGTCTTCTTCCAAGCAAAATAAAGAGTAACTATTTTTAGTATATTACAACTCAGACTTGGTCAGCCTACATATTCGTAAACACAATGCACATATATATTAATTTTATAGGATATAAATAATAATTTGAACCTTTTGTTCTAAATTCTATTCATAGACATGACATACCAAGACAATCCAATTACCTAAAAAAAGTTGAAATCACAATTGCTCGTTATTTGATTATATCTTCTATAATTTCAAAAAGAAAGACACTGCCAGAAGAAATAAAACTCATTTTAGTTATAGATCATGTGAGAACATATATGTAAAATTTGTATTTCTTAAAAAAAGCCTTAAATAAATAGATCAAAGATATTGCCGGCGATGATTTTGAGCGCGCACTAAAGCGTCAACGACTATGGCACTGCAAGGCTTTTCAACTTAATTGGAAACACGCTAACTAGTCATAGAGACTAGTAGGAGAAAGGGAGTCGCCACTTGAGTAAGTCACCAGGACACTTTTACTCTTTACGTGGCATAACTAGATTCCATAAGGGAGCATCACCGCATCTAGATATAGATTTGGAAGCAGACTTTCTTATTTGTATATTCCTACCTTTACTTTTATTATTTAATAATTTATCTCCTATAAATGCAAGATAATATTTTCTATACATAAGCAATAGAACATGTTAAGTCCACCTAATTCTATCCCATTTTATTTATCAAGCCCAAGTTTAGCAACCTCAAATCCTAAACGGCTACATTTTACATACAAGGCCTATTTTAATTTCTTAAGTCTAAACGGATCCGTTTATTAATTAAGCATGGCAAAGCCCATCTGAGTCTAACTGAATTTCTATGATTAGGACTAATTACCGTCTTATTAACTAATGGACTACAAGTTTGATGCCAAAATCCAGTTTTAAAAGCTCTAAGTCTATATGAGTTATTTTTAGTCAACAATCAAGCAAACAAGTATTTGTCCACTATTCACAGAATACAAATATCAAAGAAAGCAAAAAAGAAAAGAAAAACAAAATTACATCCCTGAGAATAAAAAATATGTAAGAACTAACAAAAAAGAATAGGCAAAAACGAGCAAAATCCGATCGTCATGCGAAAATCCAGCAAAAACTGTCAAAATCGGGTAACTTAGAAATGCCGATTGGCTATGTCATAGAGTCGATGGGTCTAGGGCTGGTTCTAGGCTAACTCAAGCAGACAAGAACTCCCACATAATCGATGTACATGCATAAAACATTAAATAGATGATTAATGTAAATATAAAACATAGTAAAACAAGTAAAAGACCTAATTTCTAGGGCAAAATAAATCAGTGGATTTTGAACAGACAATCAGTAAATAATTAACTCTAAAGCAGATTGAAATAGATATTCAACTAAATATGGCAACTTTATCCAAAATATCGAGAGATCGATAATTTAAAGCCTAATAATATAATTTTAATAAGAAACATGGCACAAACTTAGATTTAATCATGTAATGCAATAATTATTAGATTCAAAGTCCTAACATACTAATTCATGGAAAGTTATCAGATTTATATCAGATCTAGATCTAACATCACATATCACATGAATAGATCCTAATCATGCTACTAGAATATAAAAATAACTATAAAGAGAAAAAGGGAATAAAAGATAATAAGATGTATGAATATTTAAAAACTCTCATTTTGTCAGCATATTGAGCAGATCCTTAAGTCCTAAGAGTAGAGGAAGAAGTTGATCCAAAGATGGAGTAGGGGTTCTAGAGTGTTTAATGGCATTTTATTCGCTTTTGAAAATCAAAGTACTATGCTAAAATCTTAAAAATTGTTCTTACTCAGTTGCCAACCCTCTAGCCTAGGATTTCCTTTTCTATTAATAGAGAAAGTAGAGAAAACCCTAGAGGCTAGAATAATCATCTCTCTAGTTATCTATAATTCTAAGGAATTATTGATAATTAAAGGGATTTATCAAAAGTCATTTTTGGTTGATAAATACAGATTGTGATAATTATTAATAAAAATCTATTTAATTATAGAAAATAATTAAAATCTAGATAATTATCAATAAGATCCTTCTAGAAAATTTATTTTAATAATTATTGATAGTTAAAATCGAAAAACAATGTAAAAATCTGAGTTTTGGGCCAACCGATACTGTATAGAGCAGGTTGGTTCTGTGTATAGCCGATCACCTGTACGTAGAGTCGATTGGCTTTAGGTTGGCTGATTTTTAGATTTTTTACAATTTAGTCCTATATTTGCCAATTTGATTGATTTTGACCCCAAAACTTAATGATTTTGGTCAATTTGGTCCAATTTGATTCTGAAAAAAAATATTTAGCTCAATTAATTATAACCTAATAGGAATTTTGAATTTCTCAAACTTCGTGAGACTCAATAAAAATAATAACTCTCATCATCAGATTTTCTATAATACCCTCGATTTCTAGATTCGGAAAACATGTGCTTACAGTTTGCCTCAGTTTGTCAAGATTTATAAATATATTCATGGTTAAATAAATTTAGACAAATCATAAACATCAAGGACATGACAAAAAGGATATAAGAGTTGTAGAAGCTTTGCTTTATGGACTCGTGATGTCTCGGAGACATCCCTCCGAGATAAATGTATACTCTTGATCTAGGGACCACGCTTGTGGGCGGTACTTCCGGGGGTGCACCTAAGTGTCTTTAGTGACTATGACACTGTAAAGCTTTTCAGCCTAATCGAGAATATGCTAACTAGTCACTGAGACTAGCACGAAGATGGGAGTCGCCACCCGAGTAATCACCAGGACACTTTTACTAATGAGTGGCGTTTCTCAAATTTCATAAGAAAGCTTATGCCACAAAATCTAGAGATTAATTCGGAAGTCAACTTCTTTATTTGTATATATTAGTCTTTAATGTTATTGTTTTATAAATGATTCCCTACAAACACAAGTAGTTCATACACAGGCATGCCAGATAATACACATAATTTATCTTGGTCTACCTATTTTATCCAAACTTAGTCCATAATAGAGTTGTTAGTCTAATTTACTAATTAATTATGTATATAGCCCACTTAGTCCAGTCCAATTACAAGTTATGCTTTTGATTTCCAACCTCTAAGCCTAATGGACTACTTACTATGACAAGGCTTATTTGTGTGAACCTAATTCTAGTAAAGCCTAATCCTAATTAAGACATGCCAAGGCCCACTAAGTCTACTTCAATTTTAGAGTTTAAGCCTAATTAATATGGATTAGGCTATTAGACTATAATTTTCATGTTGGATCTAATTTTAGCCTTAAGTTTATGTGGCCCATTTTAGTTAATCAATCATACAACACATATTTAATCATATAGTAAGCAAGAAAAATAAACAAAATAAGATGCAGGAAATAAATCGAACCATATACAGTTATGGGCAGTAGTTTCAGGCGCACCCAAGTGTTTTTAGCGACTATGAAATTATAAGACTTTCAACCTAATCGGGAACACGCAAACTAGTCATTAAGACTAGCGAAAATATGGGAGTCGCCGCCTAGGTAATCACCGGGGCACTTTTACTAATGGGTGGCATTTCTCAGATTCCATAAGGAAGCTTGTGAGTGGCGGTTTTGAACGCGCACCCAAGTGTCTTTAGCGACTACGACACTGTAAGTCTTTTCAACATAATCAGAAACACGCTAACTAATCACTAAGATTAGCGCTGAGATAGGAGTTGCCACCCAGGTAATTACCGGGACACTTTTACTACTGAGTGGCGTTTCTCAGATTCCATAGGGAAGCTTACGATATATAGTTCAAAGATGGATATGGAAGCCAACTTCCTTATTTGTGTATATTAATCTTTAAATTTATTGTTTAACAAAATATCCCCTATAAATGCAAGCATTTTATATACAAGCATGCCAAATCAACACATGATACACCCAAGTCTAGCTCATTTTATTCAAGCCCAGTCCATATTTAAGTTATTAATCTAGCTTACTAACCAATTATGTATAAGGCTCACCTATTCTAGCCCAATTACATGTTATGCTCTTTGGATCCCAACCTTTAAGCTTAATGGACTACTTATTATGAGAAGGTCCATTCATTGTGGTCTCAACCATAACTAAGTTCAAACCCTAACTAAATATGTTAAAGCCTGCTAGTTTGATTAGATTTTAGGGTTTAAGTCTAGTTAAAGTGGATTAATCTATTAGATTATCAAATGAATCAGTTTTTAGCCCTAAGTCTAGATGGCCTGCTTTTATTAATTAGTCACTTAGTTATGTATTGGGTTAACATACAATACACAACAAAAGAATAAAGAAAACAAAGTAGAAAAGAAAACCCTAGCTATTACAACCCGCCTACAACTACGATTCCAAAATCAGAAAGACCTAAAATATACACAGGCCGAGAACATATTGAAATACTCCAAAAATACAAAAAAAAAGAATAAAGGGTCTAGCTTGATCATCTGATCAGCTATTCATGAAGAGCCGATCGGCTCAGTATAGAGCCAATTAGCTTTATATTGAGTTGATAACCTCTGGAGTCCTAGGGTGATTTTCTATCAATTTTTCTTCGTTTGCCAGTACAATCTCACACTCTAAAGTCGATTCTCACATGTATAGGTGTTAAAAATAAATTAGAATGAGATAAAATGGATAACAAATAATAAAATAAAAGTTAAAGAAGCTAAAATACCTAAATCACCAAAACCCTAAATCTTATAAACTAACAGAAGGTTATTGAAATAAAAAGAATCATGTTTTATTTAGGTTTCATTACTAAATCACATTAATAACAAGATCTAAAAATTAACCCTATAACATATTCTTTTTATCAAATCTAAAACTCTAATTGGCAAAATATCAAATCTAAAAACCCTAGTTCCTAATATCAAATTTAAAACCCTATTGTTATGCATATTAATGAAAACCTAATCTAAATATATTTATCAGAGACAAAAATCCTAATCATACTTCTAAGAACAAATAATATAAAAAAATAAAAGGAATGATAAAACTGCTTTTTTTGATGGATGCAAATGTATGGTGGAAGAAATCCTTAGGTTGTCACCGTGTGTATTAGTTCTACGAATCTCGGGCGATGAGGAATCAGTTGAATAAAAAACTAGGTAGGAATCCAGAGCTGGATCTGGATTTGTGAAATTTCCGTTGATTAAAAAAAGGTTTCCAAAAGTGCTCTTTCTTAAGTGGCTTGTTTCCTAAAATTCCTCTTTCTTAAGTGGCTGAAGTCTTTGAATACTAACTATGATCGTCAATACAATTCTTTCTATTTTCTTTTGATTTTATCTCTTCTCTCTCTTTCTCAGTGCTTCTTCTCTCTTAATTTCACTTACGGTTGAATCTTAATCTTGCCTCCTCCTTTGAAACCCTAAACACCTCTTACTATTAATAGATGTAGGGTTTTAAAGGAAACCCTAGAGAAAGCGATAAATTTTAGGAAATATCGATAAATATCCCATTTATTTATTAAAATTTAAGTATTTATCGATAAAACAATAATTATTGTCAAGAAAACCTTCTAGAATCTGTATTTAGATATAAAATCATTTACAAAACAACGTCAGGGAGTCAAAATAGAACCAATTGGCTCCATCATAGAGTCGATTGGCTCTATAGAGAAAGTTTTGAAATTTTTCGTTTAGTCCTTGATTTTGTAAAAATTACCATTTTGACCCTTAAATTTAATCCAAGGCTCGACCCCAGCCTTGGATTCATCTGTCCTTCGCCTCCCGAAACTTAAGAAAGCAATAACTTTCATCATATATATTTTTATTTTTTCTCGATATTTGGATCTAGAAAAGGAGTGCTGATAGCCACCCCCGATTTATTGAAATTCATGAGTATGCAAATGCGTTAAATAAATTGAGGCAAATCTTAGACATCAAGGATACAGCAAAAGGATATGTGAGCTCTAGAAGCCATGCTTCGTAAGGTCTAACTTCAATTGATTATTCGTTGTGGGGCCAGGCCCACTTGGGTTGAGGACTTCGCCTGCTTAGGACTTCGCTCCACTAAGGAACTACCAATTTCACTCCATTAGGAGTTTGAGGACTTTGCCTGCTTGAACTTGAGGACTTTGCTTGGTTGGGTTTAAGGACTTCGCCTGCTTTCTAGGAGCCATTTAATAAGAACTCATCTAGCACACGAAATTCTACTCCAATAACTAATGATGCAAATCCTAGGAGCTGAAAGAATCATATTCTAATAAGGAGTCCTACTTCGATAAAGAGTCCTACTTCAACAAGGAGTCATACTTTCATAAAGAGTCTTACTTCAACTAGGAGTCCTAATAATATTGGGATCTAAGTGACATCAAGAGTTCAAGTGACATTGAGAATCCTAATCCAACTAGGATTCAAGATCCACTTGACATCTATAGAGGTCCAATTACAAGGTCCAAGTCTAAGAAGATAAAAGTTCTCAACAGGTTTATTCAAGACATTTAGACTAAGGACACATCAAGGCTTGAAGAGTTGGATTCAAATTCAAGGCTCATTAATCTGATTCAGTTTATTGGGCTTCAATGAATCTAATATGGGCTTAATGAGCATATGAGCATAAATTAGCACATAAAGGAGTTTGGGCCTAGTTAGCTCCACTAAAGACGACCCATGCAAGTGAATTAAAGAAACTAAGGTTTCTTACTCCTAATGGGCGGGTACATAGTATTTTAGGAGTATTAGGACTTTATTTTGAGTTATCTCTTTTAGTTAGGAAGTCTATCTCTATCCTATTTGAGTTGTAATTCCTTAATAGCTTAGAATTAGGGTTTGATAAAAGCTATAAAAGCCTAGTACAAATTTGCAAGTTTAATGATTGATGGTTAATATATTTTATAAGTTTATACTTTATTCTTAGTTCTTGCTTAGAGCTAATTAGAACTTGTTAAGCAATTTATTATTTGTGGCGTTCAAATCCGACCTACCAATCTAGAATCCAAACTAAATGTTAGCGTCTTCTACCTCTAATACCTTAGATTTGATACTTTAATATACTTGAAGGTCTAAGGTTTTCATTGATCTGGTTCTAGATAGATCTTGGGCAATGAAATCAAACTTGCATACGGGTTTAATCCTTTAATATAGGTTAGGTTTGTATCATTCCCTCCTTCTTTAGCATGATTCGTCCTCAAATCATCACTTATGTCCAATCAAAAAGAGAAAGATCAATAACATTAAAAGTAGCACTAATTCCATACTCACCGGGCAATTCCAATTTGTATGCATTACCATTAATCCTTTCAAGAACTTGAAAAGGACCATCTCCTCATGGAAGTAACTTGGAACCCCTTTGTGAATGACCTTTCCTTACACATGTACACCCAAACCCAATCACCAGATTCAAAAACAACCTTCACACACCCTCTGTTGGGTTGTTAAGCATAAACTTCATTCTTTCTTTCAATATTTGCACGGACCTTCTCATGCAAACTCCTCACAAAATCTACCTTTTTCTTTCCATCTAGATATAGACGTTCATTCAAAGGTAAAGGAATCATATCTAATGGAGATAAATGAATAAAACCATAAATAACTTCAAAAGGACAGAGTTGAGTAGATGAATGCACACTACGATTATATGCAAACTCTATATGCGACAAACATTCTTCCCAAGATTTTAGGTTCTTTTTAACTAAAGTACGCAATAAAGTACCTAAAGTCCTATTAACTACTTCAGTTTGACCATCAGTTTGTGGATGACATGTAGTAGAAAATAATGACTTAGTTCCCAACTTTCCTCACAAAGTCTTCCAAAAGTAGCTTAAGAACTTTGCATCCCTATCACTAATAATATTTCTAGGCATATACCATGCAAACACACAATTTCTTTGAGAAACAAGTTAGAAATATATGTTGCATCATCAGTTGTCTGATAATTGATTGTTTTAGCCTTTATAAGAACCAAAGAGTAGAGATTGAGTGGTAAAAGGCGAGTGGTGAGTTCACTAAAGGGTAAAAGCCTAATTAAGTGAAACACAAGCGTGAGTCATATCCTTTAAGTGTAAACACGCGAGGGAGTGTTGTTTGTGAGATTTCTTTGTTCCTTTTTATGTTATTATAGATTGTCATGACTGATCCACCGAAGCCAACCATGTCACAAGTTATTAGATGTAGAAGACACAATAATTTTGTATGGATTCTAAATTGATAAATCGGATTTAAACGCCATAAATAATGAATTGCTTGATAAGTTTGAATTAGCTCTAAACAAGAACTAAGAATAGAGTATAAACTCATAAAATATATTAATCATCAATCAATGAACTTGATTCGTATTAGGCTTATATAGCCTTTAAAAAACCTTAATTCTAAGTTATTAAGGAATTACAACTCAAATAGGATAGAGATAACTAAAACCAAAGTCCTAATACTCCTAAAATACTATGTAGCTGCCCATTAGGAGTAAGAAACCTTAGTTTCTTTAAATCACATGCATGGGCCATTTTTGGTGGAGCTAATTAGGCCCAAACTCCCTTATATACTCCTTTATGCTCATTAAGCCCATTTTAAATTCATTAAGCCTAATAAATTGAATCAGATTAATGAGCCTTGAATTTGAATCCAACTCTTCAAGCCTTGATGTGTCCTTAATCCAAATGTCTTGATTAAGCCCTTTGAGAACTTCTTTTATCTTTTAGCCTTAGACCTTGTAATTGGGCCTCTATAGATGTAAAGTGGGTCTTGAATCCTAGTTGGATTAGGATTCTCAATGTCACTTGAACTCTCTATGTCACTTAGATCCTAATATTATTAGGACTCCTAGTCAAAGTAGGACTCCTTGTGAACGTTTAACTCCTTGTTGGAGTAGAACTCCTAGTTGGAATAGGACTCCTTGTCGAAGTATGACTCCTTGTTAGAATATAACTCTTTCAACTAGTAACATTTGCATCACTAGGATTCCTTATTGGAGTAGGATTTCTTATGCTAAATGGGTTCTTATCACCATGTCTGTTTGAATTGGGAACCACGCCCATGGAATTGGGGAACCTGCTCGCTGATTTGGGAACCACGCTTGCTAATTTAGGAACCACGCCCATTGATTTAGGGACCACACCTGATGATTTGGGAGCCACGCCTGATGATTTGGGAACCACGCCTGTTGATTTAGGAACGACGCCCGATGTCCTAGGAACCACACCCGTCTGATTTGGAAACCACGCTCGTTGTGATTTAGTATGTACTTTATTCTCTTAGATAACTTTCATTTTGGAATGTGCATCAATTCTTTAAAATTTAAACTGATTCTCTACTTTCAGAAAATAGGCCGGTGAGCTTCCACCAATGATCTTCCACTGATTGTATTCCCCTCTAGGATGATGATTATTCCATTTCCGGATGTAAATTGATGATCTTCAACTTTAGAATGTAAGCTTGATAATCTCTACCTTGAGAAGTACACCTGTTCTTTAGAACTTGAACTAGTTCTCCACTTTTAGGAATAGGCTTGTGATCTTCCACTTCAAGATGTATAATGATATTATGCTTCGGGAAGTAAACTGATATTCCATTTCAGGGAATGAGCTAATCATCTTCCACTTTAGGATGTAAACTTGTGAACTTTCACTTTGGAAAGTAAACTTGAGTGTAGTTCGAGCGCCTTATTTCTTTTGGAACTTCTTTTTATTTTCTTGTTACAGGTTAATGTTATATATACAAGTATACATCAAGCAAAATTAGTGAAAGTATGTGATATGCATGTTATGTATGACATGTAATGCATTTTTTAAAAGTCGTCTTTTAGTTTAGATAGAGGCATTCCAACATAGGCAAAAGATTGACGATTTGACAAGTTGGTTGTCTACTCTTTGGTAACAGGGCATGGAGCCAAATGAAGACGATGATGCATATTCGAAATCTGAGAGTCATGTTGACGACAGGAAGTGCGGATCTAGAGATAACTCAAGCATGCGAGGACTGAATCATTGTGCCTTGGGGTTGTATTGATACTTATGCAATGACAATTGGCTTCATGACAATCTTATGCAAATAACAACCAAATCTCTTTTCTTTTCTTACTTTTGTGCCCTGAATTTTACCTAAGCCACCCTGTCAGGTTTTCAATGTAGCAAGCTAATGTCTTAACTTTTGCCTAAGCTGCCCTTCCAAATTTTCAACTTAGTAGACTCTATTTTTGCCTAAGCCGCCCTTTCGGGTTTTCAACTTAGCATATTAGTTTCTTTATACTTTTCTCTATTTTCTTTTTCTTTCATTTTCTCTTTTTGCAGATTTGGTTACTCGAATACTTGCAGTCTATTTTGTCAAGCTTGTAGATGATTCTATTGATTTACAGAACTTTCTTTTAGACAAGATTGAAAGATTCTATCTCTACTAATTCATTGAGTGTGATGTCACGATTGATAAGTGCTATAAATTCTTTGATTTTTCCATAAGAAATAGAAGTTGAAGAAAAAAATAATCTTGCTTATAATTAGATCTTATAGATTTCGCTTCTTATTTTCTTTTCTCCTTCTGGTAGTGCACAAGCACTGAAAATTAATGTGCAAGTTTGACAAAAAAATTCTAATATAATTTTGTTCATTTAATCTGGGCATAAACGGGTACATTTTCTATTTCACATAATACTACTTTTATTATCAACTAGTCCGTTTGAATTTTCTACTCGAATATTTTCTTTTTACCTTTTCTTAAATTTTGTGTGACTAGCCTTTTCAAGTCCTCCAGTCAGCAGGATTTGTCTTTCTATTTTTTTCTAGTTTTTTCAAAAGATAGTACAGATTGACTTTTGAACTTATTTTTCCCGAGATTTGAACTCCTTTCAGCATCTTCGAGCATAATAATTTTCTTGTCTCTTTTTCTCTTTTGATATGGAAGTTTCTAACTCGATCTAGATATTTTTTGAGTCAAATATAATAGGTCTTGCACTTCTTAAGGTTATAGCACTAATCTTTAATCTCCTCTAATCTTCGAGAGTCCCTACTTCAAGTTATAATTAATATAATAGAGGATGAATTCGGCCTTCTTGCTTTGCCCCTAGTGTTTTGAATAATTCTGCTACCTTGAATTCAATCGTGCTTATCAAATACACTCTCCTTTTTGTTTCTCTTTATTTTTTTTGTTCTCTCACTTTTCTCTTTTCAAGTGTTATGTTATGTGCAATAGAAATGTATCTAGAATTTTTATTTGTGCCCAAATTAAATAAATCAACTCGAATAGAATTAATGTTAAACATAGTCATGTAATAATCATTATAATGTAGAATACCATTAAGATAAACATTATAAAACAAGTAAAAATCAAATTTATATCATTGATCCTAAAAGCATAATCATGTTTTTGGTCTTAAAATAAATCAAGAGCGAAATGTTGTGAAGCTTCATCATCTTCAGATGGTTAGTTATTTATCTTTATAGCTTCAAAGTTTTCCATGGTCCAACTAGCTTTAGCATTTTCAATTGCTTCTACTTGTAAGCTATCATCGTACAAGTCTACAAAGGTCTTGGGATTCATCATTTGCAACTTTTCACCTAAGATGAAAGTCTATGTCGAACTACCATTTGAACTTGATCATTTTCAGAAGGCTTGTTCTTCATTAAAACTGCTTTACTCCTCCATCTAGTCAATAAGTCAGAAAAAGATTCATTAGGCTTTTACTTCATCGATTCTAAATCCCTTATAGAGATTTCTAGGTGAGCATTATAGTCATATTGTTGCACAGAAGCATCACAAAGCTTTTTCCAATCAGACTTAATGGGCCTTTTCAACCTATGGTACCAGCTCACAGCTAGTCCTTCTAACGAGAGTACAAACAGCTTGATGATTTGGGTCTTAGCCAAATGAGTGTACTCATGATAATAGAATATTACTTTAGGTGAACCTTTGGATCTCCAATTCCATTGAACTTCTGCATTTCAAGCATGTGGAATTTAGGAGGTAACTTGTCCTCTCTAGTCAACTTTAGTTCATCGAAATCAAAGGTTGAATCTAAACCTTGATCTTTCAGTATATCTTGCATCTTGTCGAGCGTTTTAGTCAAACTTTACAAAATCTCAGATTCCATAATAGCTTTTGTAGTAAAAGCGGACTCTTTCTTAGCTTGTTCTAGCATATAGTCATCTAAGTTCCAAAGAGGCTCACCATGTGCTTCCACATCATGAGTAATAGCAACAGTATTTATAGGGGCAGTAACAGTCTTTTGGATAGTTTGTTGGGCACTGACTTCTTTTCCTTAGTTCCTTTTATATAGATATCCTACATGTTGACTCTTTTTATCTATAGGTTTGGGCCTTGGAGATCAGCCTTTTGGTGGGCTCATAGCCCATCTGCACCTCACGGGCTTTTCCTCACTTGAGTCATTGGGGCTTGAGCAGGACTATTACACTTTTGTTGTTCCTAGATTCGGAGTGATTGGCTGGGAGAGCGCAGCCAATGGAAGCCTTATATACTGTATACAACTGACCTCGAGTGGCAGAGGATCCTATTGGCCGGACCTACCTGTCGAGCGTGGTATTTAGGTGAGAGTGAGGATCCTATAGTTGGGAGCAAGGTCCCAGCAGGCGTCGGTTCTTATTATCTCCTCCTCTTTCTATGTTTTGGAAAACAGATCTTGCTGCAGAGGAGCTAGCAGAGTGTTTGACCGGGTATTATGAGCTCGAGGACCTTACCATCCGATTCGAACTGACGGACTATACCTCATTCATTCCTTAGGTGTTAGGGGCTGTGCTTGTTGGTGATGATGCTGTAGCTCATGTATTTTCTCGGATTCACTTAGAGTTCTCTTATTGTTATGTATTGCTCTTTTGATTATTTATTTATAGCTTGTCTGCCAAGCTCCTACTGCTCGTGAGCCGACTAAGGGACGGTCCTCCCGACGCTCCAAGCCTTCTTATATCACAGGCTCTTTCGCTGGTGTAGGTTCTGAGGCACCTCCTACGGCCATGTCTAATGTGGTTCTAGGGATTATTTCATTCCTTCATGATTCGATAGTCTCGTACTAGAGCCCATACGGTGTGATGAAGCACCGACTCACCATGGATTAGCATTTTCCTCTCGAGTCCATTCCGAGTACTTGCACACATGTAAGCTACCCTTCTCTTCTGTATTACTGAAAGGTTTGACATATATACAAATATAGGTTCAAAAGGATCAGTTCGAGCACGTACATCGATTAGTTAATACTACAAGGAGACAATTCTTCGTCCTCGACGAGGATTGGCGGGTAAGAGGTAAAGTAAATTATGAAATGCAAAATGTATGCATTTATGCATGAAATGTGCTAATTAATCTCCTTTTAGGTTTTCAACAGAGGGACCATGAAGGATTGTAGGGGCAACTGGACGACCAATAGCATTAGATTGACGCTCAGCAATATCGGGTCAATACATTGACCCTTTAGTTATCAGCCTTACAGACCCAAAGGATGGATATTGACTCAGATGATGAGATGGGAGGGTTCAGGAGAGAACTCTAGCTTCTGGTCCTTCTTTGCTTTTATTTTTTTTCTTCTTATTGCTTGTAAAACTTGAGACTTTTGTAGACCTTTTTTTAAACTTTTAAAGATATAAAATGTGGTTTTGGATTTTGAATTATCTCCATTTTGCTCATTTCTATTTTATTTTTGCATTTGTATGAGCTTACGCGTGTCGAAAATCAAGTAAGCACCCGAAAAACTACCAAAACGGGCTAGAAATCGCACCGGGAGGCCATATAATTGATCGACCGTATGCTCTTCCGAATCAGCTCTACGTACAGCTGATTAGCTGTACATAGTATCAATCGGCTCTACGGTTGTAGAGTCTGATTCAAACACTGATTTAAGGCCTATAAAAACCATGAGGCCTCCTCACTTTTCATACATGATTTAACACTTCAAAAGTCAAAAAAATATGTCTCAGAAAAGTGCTAAAAGCCTACAAACTCTTCTTAAAATTCTAATTGGTGATTGATTGGATCAAACTTGAAAAATTTCATCTTTCATCTTTCAAGGCCATATAATATACCAAGCTTGATTATGGATTCTTCCACTCTACTGTCAACTTTTGGTGCCCAAGGGACCATGTATTTAGATTCAAAGGACAAGAGTTGTGTCCCATACTCGAAGAACTTTCTACTATTCTTGGTGTTCCCATGGATTCTACACATCTCATTACCTTGCCAAAACTCTACAAGCCTTTTCTTGGCAAACTAGTATATTTAGTCGATATGCCTCTTCCCATGGATTCTACACTTTTCCATTCTATTGGCGAGTACATCACTCTTACTTCGTTGATCTCTTGTTATGAGAAGAAAGAGAAGGGCATGCCTTCTTAGTTCCGAATGTTAGGTTTTTGCCTTTATGCCCAACTTTTGCTTACTTCTCCTCAAGGAGAGAAAGATATTAGGATTGCTGGCATTATTGACCAGATAGAGTATGGAACAGATCTAATTCTAGTCATATTGGTCGAAACCATCATTGGATTAGATATGTACAAAACTCATTAATGGTTTGGTGGCGACCTCGTTCTCTTACAAGTGCACAACCAAATCTCTTTTCTCTCATCTTCTTTATTCTTTTGCCTTAACTTTTACCTAAGCCGCCCTTTTAGATTTTCAATAGTAGACTTTTATCTTAACTTTTTTGCCTAAGCCGTCCTTTCGGGTTTTCAACTTAGCAGACTTTATTTTTGCCTAAACCGCTCTTTTGGGTTTTCAACTTAGCTTCTTTTTTCCTTTCTTTTCTTTTTGCTCCTGTTATTCATCTCTTTTTGTAGATTTGGCTGTGGAAGAAGCTTCAGATACTGACCATCACGAAGGATATCAATAAGTACATGCCGAACCATGTGCAAACCCATTCTATCATTACCCCATAAGATAATGATGGCTGGATTTCCTGGATGAAAGGCGTTCCCGACATGCTCATTCGCTGGACTTGTCCTTGGTAGAGAATCAAGTATGTCACGCTCATGGTATATGATGATTGTGTACCCTTACCTTAACTACAAGCATTCACCTTCTATACTCCTTCGAGACTTTGCCGCTAATAAAGGCAAAAGCAACAACTTTTTGAATTTCCTCCTGAATTTGAAGGCTTCCCACTCAAACAGGATTCCCTAGATAATAAATTATATTCATATTAAACATGTCTAATTACCTAATCATAATGGAAATATAAATCTAAACATTAATCCTATGGCATGCTTCTAATTAGATCCAAAAACCTTAATTAGCAAGATTATCATATTCAAAATCCTATAGTTCTTATTCAGATTTAAAACCCAATTAACATGCATATTCAAAAAAACCCTAATCTAATCATACTAATTATAAATCATAATCTTAATAATGTTTTTAAAAATAAATAACAAAAAGAAATAAAAAAAAGAATGAAGGAACCAATTTTAGGATGATAGAGAATGCATTTTTGTAGGAACCCTCAAGTTGTCACCGTAGTTGATGGATCTGAGAGTCTGAAGCGATGAGAATGCAGTTGAGTCAAAGATCGGATAGGAATCCAGTGCTAGATCCGGTGAAAAAAAATTACTGTCGATTTAGAAAATAGGTTTCTAAACATGGTTCTTTCTTCAGTGGCTTCTTTCTTAGTGGCTTCAGTCTTCTGCCAAAATAAGAACGACAGTCTTTTCTTTTTTCTCTCTCTAATTTTTCTCTGTGTGTTTTCTTTCTTAGTGTTTTTCAAGCGTCATTGTCAGTTGTTGCCAAATTCCAGTTCTTAAATCTTAACCCTAACCTTAATCACCTCTTTCTATTTATAGAGATAGGATTTCAAGGGAAACCCCAAAGCAGACGATGGATTTTAAAATAATATCGATAAATATCCAAATTTATTTTCAAAATTTAAATAATTATCAATAGAAGTCATGATTATTATAAAGAAACTTCTAGAATCTGTATCTGGATATAAAATCGTTGAGAAAAACGATGTCACGAGAGTTTGAAAACTTTACAATTAGGTCCTTGAATTTGTGAAAACTTCCGTTTTGAACCTCAGACTTTATTTTTCTTAACAATTGAACCCACATTAATTTTAAACAGGTCATTCTAGCTGGATTAACCTCAAGCCTAACCTTGGATTAACCTGTCCTTCATCTCTTAAGAAAGCTGTGAACTTCTATCACTGTATTCGGTCTCTACCAATCAGTCACTACCTCCACTTTCTTGAGGTCCATTTAAATACCCTCTCTAGACACCAGGTGTCCTAGAAAAGTTACACTCTCTAATCAAAACTCGCACTTGGAGAACTTAGCATACAACTGATGCTCCCTCAAGGTTTGAAATATCATTCTCAAATCCCAAGTATGCTCCTCTTCGCTTTTGGAGTACACCAAGATATCATCAATAAATACGATGACAAAGCGATCCAAAAATAGCTTGAACACCAGATTTATCAGATCCATAAAGGCTGCAGGAGCATTAGTGAGTCAAAACGACATTACTAATAACTCATAATGCCCATAATGCATCTTGAACATCGTCTTAGGAATGTCCTCCTACCAATTTTCAATTGGTGATACCCCGACCGCAAATCAACCTTAGAAAAACATGCGGCACCTTGAAGCTAATTGAATAGACCATCAATAAGAGGAAGCAGATACTTATTACGAATCTACGCCTTATTCAGCTGTCGGTAACTGATGCAGAGGCATAAGATACCATCTTTCTTCTTCATAAACAGTACTGGAGCGCCCCATGGATGTACTAGGTCTGATAAAACCTTTATTTAGAAGGTCCTGCAATTGCTTCTTTAGCTCCTTCAACTCTGTTGGAGCCATTCTGTATGGTGGCATAGAAATAGGAGCTGTACCCGATACCATATTGATGCAGAACTTTATCTTCTTGTCAGGTGGTAATCCTGGTAACTCCTTCGAAAAAATATCAGGAAACTCGAGACCATATGAACATCCTCAACTATGCCTTTTTGTGCTGAGGTATCCTTGACTAGAGCCAAATATCCCTAACACCCATGGCGAAGCATCTGTCTAGCCGTAATGGTTGACACGAGATTTGATGGTGCAAGTATTTGTTGTTCACCTTTAAAGTGAAACTCTAAGTCTCTTGGAATTCGAAAAGTCACTTGCTTTTTCCAACAGTCCAACATGGCATAATGCATAGCCAACCAGTCCATTCCCAAAATCACATCAAAGTCCATATGTCCAATAAAATCAGATTCGTAGTCAGATCTCGATCCTCAATTGACACCAGACACGACTGAAACACAATATTAGGCTCTAAGGCGGCACTCAACTGTGTAGTCACAGACATGGGAACCTAAAGTCTAATTGGTTGAACACCTAATCTTAATGCAAAGCTAGGAGATACAAAAGAATGATTAACCACAGGGTTTAACAAAACTCTAGCCTCAGAATAGTAGACTGGAATAATACTTGACACCACAACATTAGAAATTCGGACATCCTGGTGGGTGAGAGTGAACACTCTTGCCTGTCCACGACCTGACTGTTGTGAACCCAAAGCCTAACTCTGCGCTCTACCCCTAATCTGCCTCTCATAGCCCTGCCTCTGAAACCATGACCCTAATAGCTGGTAAACTAATATCCAACTTAGGAATAACTAGGAGTTGCCGAATAAATTGGTCGGGTTACGCTAGCAGATGAGCCTTAGAAAAAAAGCTGGTTGGCTGAAATAGCGAGGGCATGCTCGAGCCATTTGACCCATCTCACCATATTTCAAACAACCTCCACTAACACTAGGCATGGTCCTTGATGTGATCTGCCATACATTTGGCATGCACTAGCTCCAGAACTAGAACTGTTATAATAAGAACTCTGTCCACTACCACTAAATCTCTATGTTGGCTTGAATCCTCGGCTACCCTTCCGATTATATCTACCGTTCTTGTGATTACAGTAGCTTCTCTACCGAGCCTACTAGTCAAGACCCCCGGAGTATCGTCCACTACCATAAAATGACATTGCTGGCTATGTACTACTCTGGCCTTTAGTCTTTGTCTTCTTCTTCTTGCCCTCATAAGTCCCTAACCAAACCCCCCCATTTGTCTAGCCATATCAATAACCTCTAGGAAGTTGCTCCTCCTAAATTGAACCAAGGAGACCAACTCTATACCAAGACCTGAAATGTACTTGTTGTTTCTCTGCTCTTGTATCCCCACAGCATAGGGTGCATACCTGCTCAACTAAACAAATAGCCTAGTGTACTCTACCACTGATAGAACTCCCTTAATTAGCCTCTCAAATGTCTTCCTAGACTCCTGCCTCACAGTAAAAGGAACAAAATACTCCTCGAACCTATCTTTGAACTGCCTTCAGGTCATACCATCCAAAAAGGAATGAATATAATCTTTGAACTACTGAGATGCTATCCCCTTAAAAAAAATGTCATCTCAATGGTCCTCTTATTTGAACACCGCAAGTCAGATGCTCTCTTCTCAACCTCATCTAGGAAGTCCAAAGGATCTCTTGATACCCCATCAAACTAGGTTTTAGCTTAGTATACGACATAGGAACCTCATTTGAATTTTTAATATCGGACTTACTACTACGGCTTCCTGAACCTTGAGTAGCTTGTTGCTGCTGAAGAACCAATAATTGCTCCAGAGCTCTCTACACCCTAGTCATGCCGGCTAAAAATGCATCAATTAGAATTCCACTAGTACCGGGTGCCTCCCAAGCCTCGCCTTGCTCTAGCTGGGCTGCCTCGCCTTTTGATATTACGAGCTGGTGCTAGTGGAGCTGACTAGGTAGAGACCTTATCTTGAGCCTCTTAGGCCGCTGTTGCTGTAACTACTCGAGTCCTCGGTATAGCAGAAACTAAAAATAAATAAATATAATATCAAAACGACAACAGACTCTCTAATGTGTAGCATAAATACTAGAATCAACAAAACATGTAAGGACAAACTTGACCCTAATTCTATAGTAGCTAAGGAAGCTAACCTCAGTCGAAGGAAATCTAAACCTAGATTCTAATACCAACTTTGTCATGACCTGATCTATAGGCCCGTGACCAGCGCTAGGGAATGGGAGGCTTAAGACACTAAAATCTGTAGCAAGCCTGACTGATCAATAACTTAATTAAAATATAAATCTATTCAATATACCAAACACCTTATCTACTAATACTCATCCACACAATTACAATAGAATTTATATCTATTCATCAACAATAATAAAATTAATACATCATCGGTTGTTCATCATGCGAATAGAGATAATAAGTTTGGATGTAAATACTACGAAGTATCTAGAAATTTAAATAGTTAGAAATTCAAAAAAAAAAATAATGTTAAGCCCGAGAAAGAAAAGAGTTGGACTGTCCAAATGAGAGGAACTGCAGAAGACCTAGCTGACACTTGAAAAATTAATAAATTGAGATTGTCAGTCTTCAGAGTCAGTTAAAATTAAATTAAAAGTAACAATTTATATGAATTAATTATTTAAATTATATAGAATATCATAGAATAATAAAATGCTTCTCATTATCATAATTTAGAAAAATACAATTTTAGCATATACGAGACGAGTACCTCAGCAGTCCTAAACCTCCAATTCTATCAGTCTTTCGGCTCTTTTATTCCAATAAGACTGGCGCCTAGAGAGCAAAGCTCGACTAAGGTCCTTAAATCCAGTGCAGTCACTTAAATACCATTACAACTGGCGTCTAGAGAGCAATGCTCAACTAGGGACCTTTCCTTTGGCAATTCAAAATTCTATAAGCCCATAGAGCTGTGCTCGACTAAGGCACATCACAGAATATTTCTCTATTATCTGTATCTGATTTATACCGGTACGCATGCAGTGTTGATGCAACCCATCAAGTGGCATTGTTCTACTGTTGTCTCATCCCGAGCCACGTTACGTATTTAGCATCAATAATATTAAGAGTAACATGATACTCAAATAATCATAATTTCATTTGATTTATCATTAAATGCTAAATTAAATGATATCAGTTATATCAGGCATAAATTAATAATGTAATATTTATAATAATAATAATAATTGGAATAATAATAATAATAAGGATAAATGTAATGACAAAAATAATAATAATACTAACATTGATAATAATAAAAATAAAATAATTTTTTTAATAATACTAATGCTACTAATAATAATCATAATAATTATTCATCAAATAAATTTGTATTTTAAATCTAGATATGACACGTGTAGTAGATCATATTTAACTCACAGTTCTGCTGAATTTCCTCTAGCTGCTTCTACACTTCTGGCGGAGTTGGCTGAACCGCCGAATTATCTATTCATGAAAATAATTAAACTAATAAAATATTTTATAATTAATCCTAGGCCTTAACTCCTAGAATTAGACTGCCTAAAAATCTCAATCCCGACTTGAAAATTCTATCAAAAATTCGGTAGAACTTCCCCTTAAATAAAAATGTTTACCCCCTGTATAAAGGGTTCAGAACCTACTAAAAATACTTCTAATATTCATAAAATATTTAACAAGAGTTGGTTTACCAAAGCTACATTATTTTTTTCGACTCCGCAACACAACTCAAATAATAATTAATAAGTAACAGTCGGCCATAAATATTTATTCTACAACCAACTCACAAATAATTTGCTGGTATCTAATTTAATTATTCATAGCCACAATTATCACCAAACTGAATAATAATTAATGACACTAATTAATTCATAATATTTATAATTAAACTATCAATTAATTAAATTATATTAAATTAATTATTTATAATTAAAAATTAATGGAGATAATATTTTCTAAAATTTTCTAAATAATTTTTAAGGTCTAAATAAATTTTAGCAAGCAATAAATTCAAGATTCTACGCGTATTGAAAAACACCGGGATCTAAAAGTCAGTACAGTCAGCAGTGTTGGAACCTGAATCCGGAGGTGCCTACGCGAAGCTTGAGATGCATGGTGTCCAAATATACAAATATACTTGCCGGAATCTCACAAGAAGCCACTGGATCGAGGCTAAAAAGCTTTAGCTCCGATGAGTCTTGGACATAACTTCCGGCAACGAAAAAATGGAGGAAAAGGGCTGTTCTTAGGTTTTTTTTTTGGTGATAATCTGTTTTTAATGTCAGATTTGCTAAATAAGTCCAGCAAAAGGCTGAACCAGTGGTGGCAGCCAAAGTGAGCTCCTCTACCTACTTTTCTGCATTTTTCAGCAAGGTAAGGGAGAAAGAGAGCAATGCCAGAAAAGGAGGAAATGATGGTTTTTTAGTAGCTGAATGGTGAAGGGAAATGGTGAAAATGGTGGTGTGAGGGAGGGAGTAGGTATACAACGTGTATATATATATACATATATGTATAAATACATATATGTATACATATATGTATAAATGTACATACATATATATACATACATATATACAAATGTACATACATATATATACATACATATATATGTATGTATATATGTATGTATGTATGTATGTATATACATATATATATGTATATGTGTGTGTATATATAATTATTCATACTCTAAACTAAGCAACTTTAATTTAGGTTCATTGTATATTTTAAAAATAAATGTACATGTTAAAATTAACTTAATAAAATTTTGAGTCATTTATTTAAAATCACAAAATCACATTTAAAATTCGCCAAAATACTCTAAAAAATAAATAAAATTAAAATTCAAAGATTATCGGTATTACAATTTCTACGCGATAATATTATGATAACTAAAAATATTATTTATTTATCAAAGAATATTTTACTAATCTATCGAGAAGTAAGTATTTATTAATTTAAAGAATTTATATTTTAACTAGTTTTTATATATTCTTATCAAAATTTATGTTTGAATTATAAATAAAAAAATTTAATTAAAAGTTATTGTGCATATACATGGAATTCAAATGTTATTACTCGTATATATAAATAGTAGACGCTATATTTATATAGATCAAGTAAATTTATTATCTTATACCTAAATGATATTATTCAATTAGTATATTGTTTCAAGTTGAGATCTAGAGATTTTATTACTTATTTGAGATTATTAATTCATAGATATTTATCAAGATCTTAATGTATATATAAAAATTTAAATAAGCTAAGACATTGAGTACATAATTTTTAACTCAATTTTTAAATTTAAATAATATGTAATATATTCAAATAGGTCATTAAAATAATAAAATAAATAACATCAAACATATTAAATAATCAAATAATTTGTCTGATTTTCTAAATACAATATATTAAATAATTAAATTAATAAGTTTAATTATCAGATTTTTAATATTTTGTATCTTACTTTAAAAAAATTATTTTGGGTAAAGTGTGGGTACAAATATTGATAGGGTAGTATAGTATCCATCTAATGAAATTTTTTTGAGTATGAATTATCCGTACCTATCATCCAGTTAACTCATGTATTATTCAATTTGGATTCTTTCTACCCATTATCTAGTCATCATATATTATCCAATTTAAGTAGGTATAATTCAAGTAGATATCCACAAATATGGTATAAATTGTCATCCCTAAAGCGAGAACAATGAATTCGTATTCCATTCCTAAAGCGAGAACCACGAACTCACTTTAAGGAGCCAAATATAAAATAGTTAAATATAAAAAGAGTTTTTAAAGAGACAGAAACAATAATATTAATTGTTTAGTGGGATTAAATTGAAAAACAAAATTAAGAAAAAAAAAAACTAAAAGAAAATTGTCATTTTTTGAAAATAGGGAGGCATGACTCCTCCTAGGCCTCCCTCCTTCCCTCCCCGTTTGATGAAAGAGTAATACCTCTCAAGTATGCATGAACCTATATTAACAACCGTGAGGAAAGGAAATACGAAACTGTCAATCCTAAATAAAAGAACTCCAACCGAAACCATCCCTTCCCATTGCCACATCCACTTGTTGGGGGTTGAGCACTTTGTTCCTGGCTGTTAGCGCTTGTAGGATTCCCTTCATCTGCTTTTTCCGCCAAAATAAAACTTGGTCACTAAATAGAGCAATATTACCATGAAAGAAAAATAAGTTGCTACTACATGAAATATCCTATGTAAACATGATAAACAAAAAACCATATTCAATGGGATTATTACGGTAAAAATGCCAACAGCTAGGAGTGAGCAAAGAATTGGTATTGGAAAAATAAAAATTCTTTAAAAATTACAAACTAACTCGAACTAATTTGATTGAAAGATGAATCAAATGATTTTGATTTTTAATTTATTTAAATATTTTTTAGATTAATTTATATTTTAATATACTGGTTATATCTGTAAAATAAATAATCATATATATTAATAAAAAACTAATGAAAATAATTATTTTGCTAAAATCTAATTAAACAACATAAAGTAACATTTAAATTTTGGATTTTAACATATATATTAATATTTTCATAATAAAAATACAAGTATTCAGAATAATTGAAATATCAAATCAAATCAAAGTATTTCGATCTTTAAAAATCAAAACCGAGTAAAGAAACCAAAGCAAATCGAGTTTAATGGATTGGCTTTTTCAATTTCAGTTCAGTTTTACTGACCCTATACCACCTGCTAATCCAGGGGCTCATATGAATTTTTAATGCAAAAGATTACCACTAGGACTAAGAGCAGGACTGCTGGCACTCTGATTAGAGCTTTTGGTGAACTGATAGAAAACTTGAGCATCTGGTGAATTGGGAGCCAAGTGTAGGAGGGCTGCATAAGAAATTAAATAGAATAGATATGGATCATTATCAAAGAGTAACAAAGTCTATGTGCAACTTTTTTTTCTATCATGAACCCAAATGAATTTGCATTCCTTTTTTTTTTTTTCTTTTTTCTTAATTTCAACCAAGTAAACATGTCTTTCTCTGTTGATTCTTACCGGGGCATTGGGAAACATTAGCTGTGGCATGGCAAACAGTGGGGAGGCCTAAAGCAAGAGTAACATTGATTTTGAGACCCAAGTCAGGATCATTCCTATCCTTAATCACAACGCACAAGCACTTCTTGTTGTTTTTAAGGACTTCCTTGAGACCAGTGCAACAATCTGGAGTTGGGCTTTTGGCATTACCTCCAACATAAGGTAGACATGTAGCAAGCCCTACCAGCTGCTCTGCACATTCCTCTTTATCTTTGTCTGCATCCGCCATAGCAAAACCAGCCATGGTTGACATTAGCACTAGGGTTAATCCTAATATAACTCCAAATTTTTTGTAGTGTAAACCCATTGCAAGAAATTGATCTGTAGTCTATAGAGACAGGCTCAGTTTTGAGCATAGAAAGAAAAGTAACTGACAGCTCGAGTCTCTGGTCCAATTTTGATATAGCTTATACCTATATATACACTGTCAATGATTATTGCAGCCCCTAAGCACACTAATGCCAGCGCATGCTACTTTTTCAACTTTCTTGGTGGACCCTTGTATCCTTCCAGTAACATCTCATAGTCCAAAACCAGACCACCAGGATAAGTGACTAATTAAGTTGCTGTGTCTTAGGTTTTCTATTTGTAGAAGAGAGGAAAGAAATGTAAGGTTGGAGTTATAGTGCGTTGGGGGTCCAAAGTTAATTCAAACAAAAACGGGATTCGCGAAGGGCATCATTTCACCAACCCACCCAAGGCAACACCAATGATACAAATAAGGGCATAAGCCCCTATTTTATGCCAGGTGCTACCAGCGTCGATGCTATATGATATCATGCTGTATTTTGTATGACATCATGCAGAAATATATAGGAAATCCACGTGTACTTTTAAAGAAAAATAAATTTTACATATTTAAAATTTTCAATTTTATTTTAATAAATCCTTTAATTTTTATTTTATTTATTATAACTAAATACTATTAAATTTTTAGTTAAAATAAATATAAAAATATAACACTTCAATAGCATACATAAAAATCTCATCCATAAAGATATAAATCTTATGCACTTAAAAACTTAAATTGCCTGATTTGAATGCATGTTTTATTGTTTAAAGTTAGTATATAGTTTTCCAGATGATCATTAATTATAGTTAGAGTTTCAGCTTCATAAGCTTTTTCTTTGGTTTTTTTCATCTTTAACATCTACCACCTCTCTTTTTAAATGCAACACCACTATCAACAACTTCGTTTGTAACATCTTTTTCCTCAGATGCTTTTATATAATTCATTGTTCCTTGCCTTTCACCTAATTCATTATCAACCATTAATGGACTTGTTAAGTGCTGTGTCTATATATTGTTAATTCATTGTTTCTAGCCCATTAATGGAGTTGTTATTGTTGATCACAGTCTCTATATTATCCTTCCATTATACGAAGACATTTATTATACTAATGTAGAAAAATACTGAAGCATTTTCGAAATCATCTTATATAATCTTCTAACCTTAACTACTTCTCACCTCTGGTATTGTAAACGATAATTTGTCCTAAAATTATAACCAAGGTTTGGTACTCATCTTCTAAGTCAAATACCCAAACCTATATACATTAAAATCACACTTTGCCTTAATTTCACTATTAGCATAATTGGTCAACAAATCAGCTATCAACAAAGATTTTTTTGGCTGACCTGGATTCTAGAATATCTATAAAAAAAGGTAAAAAGAGTACTAGATAGAGTTGTTTAGCATCTCACTCCGATGGCTATGTCAGTAAAGAGATTGAGATTGTTTGAAAAGTATTTAATTGTAAGAGATTAAGTGTACCTTATATATTATGTCTCAACCTCTTATATAGGGCTTGGAATTCTTTTAGTCCTACTAGGAGTAAGACAGATAACATGAAATCTCCTAATCTTATTAAGATTGGTATTCCTGATCATGTATACACATCCTTGTTCGGGTCGACTACTTAAGTAGAATCTGACTATAACTTAGTCTTTCCTAGACTTTTAGTCCTATTAGGATATGGACTTTGTCAAATCCACCTTTTTCGGGTACTCCTACTCGGTCTATGAAGCTCAGTTATCATTAGTTCTCCCTTTGGTCAGAATTTATTCATGCTTGGTCTACTATGTTTACTAAAGCTCGATAACTTCCTTGTATGGCGAGCTTCACATTTATATCCAAAGGGCTTCACCTAAGGATTTTCTTGAAGTTGATAATGTCACGAGTGATGCGCGCTGTCTGCATACGAAAAAGTGCACCAATCGTATCAAGTAATAAAGTGAATGAGTACAAGTATCATTCCATTAGGTATTTAATTATAAATACTATTTTAGCCTTTGACTAATGTTTAACAAATAAAATGTTATTGGTTTGTTGTAAAAAAATAACTAAATTGGAAGTAATAAAAGTGCTTAATAAGATTTATCAAGAAAGAGTCTATTTAGCTGTTGAATCCCTCTAACAAGTTAAATACTTTACGTAACAAATAACAATTAAATCAAATCCAAGATATGAATTGGCATTCCACAAATTTAAGTAAAAACCTTTCTTAAGTGATTAAACTCCTAATTCCTAAGAGGAAAATAAATATCTTCTTAAACCCATTCACTTAGGTCATGCGTTAAGATTAAAGAACTTAAATACCAAAGTATCTTGTATCTATCTCTAGTATCCCAATCAATTCTCAATCCCTAAGAGTGATCAATTCATAAATAGTTATCTCTAATCAATTCATGAAAATAATATCCAATCAATACATCGACTTATCAATTGGAATAAACAATTAGTAATCAATGGAATAAAACAACTTAATGGAAAGATCTAATTGCTTCAAACTTGAATCAATCCATACAAAATAAGTTAAGGTTCATCAACATCCAAATAGCAAAGAGACTTAGTTCCTCCACATTTTAAATAAGAAAGAAGAAATATGGAAAAAACATCTCAAACTATTAATGGATGAAAAGCAAGGGAAATCCTCCAACTTGCATCTTCAAATCTTGAAAACAAAGGTAGAATTGGTGTGATGCGAATCCTATTGGCACTAGGAGTCCTACTCCAACAAGGAATCCTACTTTAACTAGAATCCATGATCCACTTCACATCCTTAGAGGCCCAATTACAAGGTTTAAAGCTAAGAAGATAAAAGAAGCTCTCAATGGGCTTATTCTAGACATTTGGGCTAAGGACACATTAAGGCTTGAAGAGTTGGATTCAAATTCAAAGCTCATTAATCTAATTCAGTTTATTGGGCTTAAATGAATCTAATATAGCCTTAATGAGCATAAAGTAGCACATAAGAGAGTTTGGGCCTAATTAACTCCACCAAAGATGGCCCATGCATGTGACTTAAAGAAACTAGATTTCTTTACTTCTAATGGATGGCTAAATAGTATTTTAGGAGTATTAAGACTTTGTTTTTAGTTCTCTCTTTTAGTTAGAATGTTTATCTCTATCCTATTTGAGTTGTAATTTCTTAACAGCTTAGAATCAGGATTTTCTAAAGGCTATAAAAGCCTAGTACGAATTTTCAAGTTTATTGATATTAATCTTTAATGATTAATATATTTTATGAGTTTTTACTCTATTCTTAGTTCTTGTTTAGAGCTAATTTGAACTTATCAAGCAATTTATTGTTTGTGGAGTTCAAATCTGACTTATCAATTTAGAATCCATATTAAATTATAGCGTCTTCTATCTTTAATACCTTAGGTTTGATAGTTTAATATACTTGAAGGGTCTAAAGTTCCAATGATCTAGTTCTAGATAGATCTTGGGCAATGAGATCAAATTTGCATACAAGTTTAATCCTTTAATATAGGTTAGGTTCGTATCATGATGTTTCTTCCTTGAATAATCTTTAACAAAACCCTAGAATTTGAAAGAATTTAATTGCTAAAATTTCTTCTCTAAAAGTAATGTACAAGTCGAAATCCCTTTAAAATAAATCACAAAACCCTTAAATAGTAAAAATAAACACTTGACATGAGCACCACAGGGGTACCCACACGGTATGGTGGCGTCAATTAACTTTCACAATCATGGAATGAATATTGAGTCGCACGACCAAGTCACATGAAAATGTAAGCTCCCTGTGTAAATGCTTATGGCTTCGGTCCTTTTTGGTCCATGTACACGGGAAGGCACACGGTAGTGCAAGCTTCCTGTATGGAGGCATATTCACTTCAGCCATTTTTCACAACTCATACGGGCAAAGCACGCGACGGTGTGCTCCTTGTGCTAGACAATTGAGTTTTTGCCTGTTTATTTAATCCAATCCAAATTGTGACACGGAGATGTAACTTCTCGTGTCATGCCCGCGTTGACACCAAACTTGGACAAATATTCTTTTTCTTTGCTCGATTCTCAAGCTTTTTAATTCTACTTTACTCCTTGATTTGTGTTATCCTTAAAATGCTTAAAAGAATTGAAAACCAATCTTGAACAAATAAATCAAACTCAATTGAAGGTCAAATCAATATAAAATAAGGCTTAATAGTAAGTGCTCTTATCAAATTCCCCCATACTTGAGCAATTGCTTGTCCTCAAGCAAATTGAATAAAACCAAAAATAAATAAATGACAAGCTCTCTCTCCAACAAATAGATATAAAATAATTTAAAGATTAATCATTCATATTAGAATCATTAGCCAAATATCAATCCTCAAACAAAATACCAGAAACTAGGGAAGTCTCATAATAGGAAGCAAAGAAAATCAAAGACTTGACATCTAAAGCTAAGAGAATGAGCATTCCTTCCAAACAACTCAAAGCTTCAAAGAAAATAGAAATAAAGATTTCCCCTTAAGCAAAAAATAAATTTCTATGAAGTGCAATTACTTAAGTCTCTTTTTTCAGAAATTTATGCATATTCAAAATTGTCATTATAGCCCTTTAATGCGAGTGTAGACATTGGTGATATCGATCCATAGTTACTCAACTAGAGTCACAACTCCAAACAACTACTCATATTCTCATGTTTACTTTAATTTATTCCTTTTCATTTTGGACCCTTTTGAGAATAGTGGAATAGAGCAACAAATCTCTTAATATTGTATAATTTTTTTCTTTTACTTTACTTATATTTCTTAGACATTGCAAAAGAATTAGAAAGTACAAAGGGTACTATATGTGTCTACTCAATAAAATCAAGATAAATTGAAAAAATCTAATGCTCATAAACATAACTAAAGCTTTAAGATATAAAAACATGTGACAACTATCAATCAAAAAACCTAGCATAGATACCAAGTTCGATTCACAAGTCAAAGCCAAATCAAAATTGAACAAATAACTAACTAAATTCATTATTTTGAACCTATAATCCGAGAGAGAGAAAATCATAAAAATTAATTAATTAAACTCAATAAACTTATAGGAAAATCAATCGCGAATAGACACGAGACAATAAAAACTCTTCCCACACACTTAATCGACACATTATCCCCAATGTGTTTGGCATACACCATATAATAAATCAAAAGAATAAAGGAACTTCCTTGAATCGAATGATGTCCCATTTTTTTCGAATCCATAATCCATTCCAATTCAAGGGTCATCTATTTATCCACCAAAAAGCTAAGAATAAAGATAAAGGTTACAACATATTACATTCATCCAAAAAATAAAATAAAATAGAAAAAGTAGAAAATAAAAAAAAGTATCCTACTTAAGTACAATTATAAAAAAAAGCAAATAATAAACAACATAAAATAAAGTTGTTCTAGTGATAGAAATACTGGAGGCTCAACCCTCCATACCATCATCGCTCTCATTGGTGTCATCCTCCTCCCTATCGCTCTTATCAAAATCAACCTTATATACACCGGCTCCATCATCCGAATGTACTTGGTGCATCTGATAAAAACTTGGTGGAGGCCTTGGTAGAGTGTAATTGTGAGACTGCCGATATTGCATCATCGATTTTTGAAGCCAATCCATGCTCATCTGATGTCTTTGCATAATCTCTTGTTAATTCCTTAGCATACTCATCATATAAGTTTGGTTGTGGAGTAACCTATTATCTTGGCATTGAAGTTATGCATTTGCATCTCAACTCTATATATTTGCTGCTCAAACTCAATAGGCTTTCTATCCTCATATGTATGAACAAAGTTATAAGCCATGTAACCCTTATAGGGTTCACCTCTACTAGATGGAGGACAAAATAAGGAAGAAGAGGGTCTAGCTGTTGTAGGGTCATTAGTTGCACCAGAAGTACTTCTAGTGGTGTGAGGGAAAGTTAGTGGGTCTGTTGGCGGGTCAAAGTGAAAGTCATCTTGTGGAGGGCGAGTGAGATTTGTCTATGCTTATCCACCCTTTGCAAAGTTTCAAGGTCCATTAGCTTCGAGAACATCTAAAATGATCATGGATAGTCCCTCGAAGATACCTAAATTCTTTGCTAACCTCATCACGTACATTCCACTATGCAAACAACTTTTATGTAGTTTATACGCCTTATCTATAAAATAATTCAATAGAGATAAAGCCACATTGCACCATATATTCTCATCAAAGCACATTAAGTAAAATAAATCTTGTTGGGACTAATGTCCACCATTCTCACCTCTACCCGTTATAGGCATTGTCAACAAAAAATGTAGAGAACATAAAGAAAATGACTCAAGAGCTGAAGCTTTAGACTCAGAAGTAACATATCAAGGTGCATTCGGGTAAGCTTTCCCCCATACTCTCAGTATTATAATTACTAAAAAGTTTATAAGGAGCATGTAAATAATCATCAAATGTTACCTCTTCCATGGTGTTAATGCCTATTACCATGCAAATTTGTTGATAGACATATCGAAGTATTTCCTTCCAAGCTTAAACTTTTGGGTGCAATCCACCTTGGCACCCAATTCAAACCTCAATGAGTAGTAGGATTCAAGGCTGATTTCTCTGTAGGCAGGTTCTGATATCTCAAAGAATTGTTTCCATGCTAGTTGAGTTACCCATCCTTGTATTGTTTCGAACCCAATAGATTGCATAAAGTCCCAATCGAAATGGAGTATGAGGGAGAACTTATTAGCTAGATGCTCGAAATGAGCTCGTAATGTAAAATTGCTAAACTGGACCAAAGGATGATTTCAATCAAAAGAAACCATTGGGGCTGTTGGAGGTGCTTGTGCGCATGAACTCCACTTCTTGGGTGTTTGGAGGGGACTTGGGTGGAACTTTTCTACTATGTAGTTCTCTTCTTAGGTCCCATGTTCTATTCTGTAGAAAAATTAAAGAAAACACACAATAATGGCAAAAAGTCGCACAAAGTAAGGAAATCCATAAATCCAAGCGAAAGAGAGATAGGGAGAGTAGATGTTTTGGTTGACTTGAAAGTAAGGTGGTGTGAGAAAGTGTTTAGAGAGGGAGGGAAGAAGAAAAATAGAAGAAAACCGACAAAAGTTGAGAGAGAAAGTTAGGAAATCTAATTTTTATAAATGAGAAAGGGAGAAAAGCTTTTTAAAATCATGTTTTATAGCATCATACGGGGTACTACACGATGGTATGCTCCCCAGGTTGGCATGTTTAGCTTTTTATGCATTTTGAATTATTAGGTGTACACGGAGGAGGCATGACAGTGTGGCCTCCCCGGGTCAATTCTCAATAACTTTGGGTGGTTTTATGGATCTACGCAGCGAGGGACATGGGGGTGCGATCTTCTTGTATCAATCTTCTTTAGTTACAAGTGGTTTAGTCTTGGACACACGGGAAAGGCACGATGGTGTGGCCTCCTTAAGTAATTCTTCATGAGCTTTGGATGGTTTTGTGAATCCATAAGGTGAGATTACTGATGTGTGCTACTTGTGTTAGCTACAATCTAAGGCAGTGTACCTATCGAAGCAGTCTAGCATTAATGGCGAGTATCAAGGTCGTATTCCTCGGGAAAGTGAAAGCCTAGACTTACTCCTTTGTTCTTTGTTATATTAACCTAAAATGAGTGATGAATAATTTCTAAACTAACTAATAGCTACAAGCTAAGTTCTAAGGGAGATGCAGGAGTAATTGATAATTAAAATAACCAAGACAAGAAAGCAAACCCAAAGGGAACCTAAACTAGTTGGCAATCAAATAAATGATAAAGGATTGGTGAGTCTAATTATGCTACCCGTGGACAAATTCTTAACCGAATTCGGTTTCTCTCTTGAGATAACCGAATTCCTAAACCTAATAACCTAAAGTTGGAATCTCTTCCTAACGATTAATTCTTCAATTAGCATTAAGCTTTAATCCGCCTATATTAAGCTTTGTTAATTCTTAATCCGGCTAGTTAATTATCCTTATCTCTAAGCGATTATTAACCAGTTCTTGCTATTCAAAATTCCAATTACCAAATGGACTTCTCAATCATACAAAGCAATCTAAACACATAATTTACAACATCTCATTAATACTGAAAATAAGAAGAATACAAAACTAACCCAAATAATCCAACAATATAATACTAAGCCAACATAGTAAAGAAATCCCAATGGATTTAATCAATCTAGCTAATCATGTTCATTATCAAAATCCACAAGAATTCAATTACAACAATGAGTAAAGGTAGAGAAAACCCGATTACACCCTTGGATGAGAGTAAACAGCCCCAATTCCTCTTGCTCGAATTGAATCGATTCTTGTTCCTCTTGCTCGATTTGAAAACCAATCAATGAACCTCGCCCAATCTTCAATCTTTGAAGGGAATCCGATTGAAACCTTGATCCAAGTCTCCTTTCCCTAGGTTCCAGCTCAGAAAACCCTTAAAGAGATAAAAGTTAGGGTTTGGGACGTTCTCCCCCGCTCTCCTTTTTTCTTTCCTCTCTTTTTTCTTTTAATTAATTCCCCCTGTCGCCGCCAACACAGCCGTGTTGATGCCCATGTTCCCAACACGGGCTGGTGTTTATGCCCGTGTTACTCTTTGTGGCCGTGCTCCCTAAAACTTCTGTTTCTTTGATGTTTGATGCACCAACACGACCGTGTTGGTGCACATGTTAGGAACACGACCAGTGTTGAAACCAACACAGCCATGTTCAGATTAGGGATGCGCAAACTCAACTTGTTTCAGCAACTTTAACGTCCAATTCTTCCCTTTATCATTCTTTGACTTCTTTTGGACCTAAAGCACATAAACAAATGCGTAGGGTGAGTGTTGGGACCAATTCACATCCAAATGTACATAAATTCTGCCTTAAAATCCCTATTTAGATGTGTGTATTCTACGCACATCAAATAACCCCACACTTAGCTCATTGCTTGTCCTCAAGCAATCAAAAGTAAAATAAGGAAAATAAACCACTAAGGAACAACACTTAAACTGATAAACAAGCTAGAGAGCTCCTGCACATATCCTTAACAAGCGTAAGTCAAACAAAAAGAAACGAAGCAATCAATTCAAGTATCACAACCAAGATGCCAATAATTCACACAATACTGTCTCAACAAAATTATTCAGAACCAACTTCTCACCAGATTCACTCTAAATCACTCAAAGTGTTTAAAGGGTAGTGTTTAATCGCTCAATGCATCAACTACTGCCTTACTTACTATATGCTTGCTCTTAAATCCTACTCTTACCACTTATGGAGAGTCAACAACCCTGTCAAGAGGTCTTTATAAGGGTTGTAATGGGGATAGGTAGGGGTAGGTAAACAATGATCACAAAGGGTAAACAATGGACAATAGTCCAAGGTGGGAAATAGGAAGTCAAAATGTTTAGCTTACTTTCTTTCTTTTCATCACCTTTCCCTCTTATTCTTCTATTTATTTTTTTTCTTTTTTTTTCTCTCTTTTTTTCATAAGGGAAGAACATTCACATAATAGAGTGAATTTCTTTTGGATTGAAGAAAGCTGCTACAAGATTCCACACTATTCCCAAGACAAAAATTCCCAATAAAAACAACTCATATACAAAATCATAACCCAAAGCAGAATAAAACTAAGTGGTAATGGAATATGATAAAAAAATGGTGAAAGAAGGGGTTATCTACAGAATCAATAAACGAATGAAGGCTATTTGGCTAGAATGAAAAACCTAAGTGCCTCTATCATACCAAAGTGTTAAACTCTTCTTGTGGTCCTCATAAGCATTACCGAGCAAGTTCTAAAAGTAAAGACAGTAATTGGCACTCTCAACAAGAAATAAATACAAGCATATAAAGTGTATGCTTACAATTTAGGCTCAATTTCTCACAAGTGTGCTTTTGAGTAGGTTCCAAACAAAAATCATTAAAACAAAATTAAATAAACCAAAGCAACTTAGTGCAAAACTCAAACTAATTATCTTACATTCTTTCGCAAAACTCAACACTATCGGTTTTACCCGATCACATGGACATAAACATGATTTCAAAAGCAAGTCAACAGTAAGAGCATCGAAACAAAGTGAAAAATTTTCAAAATTTTACAAAAAATTGCACAAAGAATAAACAAATAACTGAGATGGGATAAATATCACCCACCCCACACTTGAAGGACACACTGTCCCCAGTGTACAAAATATAAGAAATGAAAAAGGAAAAAGAGCTAATACTGCCCTGACTATGGCTCCGGAGTGAAAAGAGGTGCATCGTCAGGGATATCAGGGCGTTGGCTAGTCTGTGGTAGAGGAGTGGCTGCAAATAATAAAATGAAGAATTAAAATCAAAACTAAAACAAAAATTAAATAAAATATGAAAACTAAAACTAATAAAATGTTTCAAAATAAAAGGTTAAAATATTAAAGATTAAAGATAAAAATTGGGGTGCCTCCCAAAAGCGCTTCTTTTTGATGTGATGAGTCTTCTTAGCTGGACTCATGGTGAAAAGCAAACGGGCGTGATCGACGGCCATCCATCCTTCTTCCAAGGAAATGTCTTCAAGTATCCGCTTAGAGGGATAATCGTCAATTTCCCCTTCCATTGTCAAGCAAGCGCGATTATGATGGGCAAAACTTCGCTCCTCGTATAATTGCACGTAGTCATGATGCTCTAGGGGCTCTTCCAATTTGAAAGCTGAAGTTTCACCAATTGGAAGGATCGACGGCTGGGCAATTTCTTCAGGAACGTCAATGGTTTTCTCCAGTCTTTGGCTTGGTTCACTTGCTAGAAGAAACTCGAGCTCCTCTAAGACTTCTTCATTGCATAACTCGTGCTCATCTTCCATCATTGAAGGGACTTGTGGAAAATCCACCATAAATTCCTCTAACTGCAACTCAACATCATCAACTGTACATTCCTGTTGATAGTCTTTCAGAGGAATCATGTTCGCCTCTTCTTTTTCTAGTTCCATCTCCATGTTCAAGAAATCATCCTGCACAGAAGCATCATCGTCAAACATAGTAGATAAACTAGAAAAATTCTCACATGAAAGCAAAGTGACGGCGCTCAAATGTTCCTCGGATTCAGTAGCATTTGATAGAGTTCCCAATTACTCTTCAGCTAGTAACTTGAAGATTAAGCCTACTTGATGCTCTATGTTCTTAATCGAGGCTTGTTGATCTTCAAGTATCCTTTCTGTTTATTGGAATCTATCCTCAAGACTTGCAATAAATCTCATCATCAGCTCCACTCACACTAACTCTTCACCTTGAGTTGATGGTGCAAGATTAGGCTGCTGAAATTCTAGTGGTTCTTGGCCATCTAAGCTCCACCCAAAGGGTGAATGAGTGCTCAATTCTTGATTATAGGTGCTTCCATACGAGTCATTTGGCCAACTTCCCGTATAATTCACCTGTTGATAGTTATAAGAACAATGAGCAACATCACTATGTAATGGACAATTATTACTCAAATGTAAACCACAACAAAATTCACAAAAAACTTGAGATGAAAGGATAGGAGTGGAGAGTTGATCGGTAGCCTTGCAAAATGATTCCACTCGAGCTTCTAAAGATGCACGGGTATCCCAATTTTTAGCACTCTCTTGGTTCCTAATCCCATTTTCCAACGTGTCATACAAAGAGTTTAGCATTGAACCTCCTTATCATCCACTATCTGAATCATAAACTTAACTAAATAAATATGTACAAACAAAAATGAAATAAATATAAATAAAAAAATAGCTAAATTAACAAATAGCAAATTTCACTATAGTTTTCAAACATTCCCCTGCAACAGCGCCAAAAACTTGATGTGTGCTACTTGTGTTAGCTACAATCTAAGGCAGTGTACCTATCGATGCAGTCTAGCATTAATGGTGAGTATCAAGGTCATATTCCTCGGGAAAGTGAAAGCCCAGAGTTACTCCTTTGTTCTTTATTATATTAACCTAAAATGAGTGATGAATAATTTCTAAACTAACTAATAGCTACAAGCTAAGTTCTAAGGGAGATGCAGGAGTAATTGATAACTAAAATAACCAAGACAAGAAAGCAAACCCTAAGGGAACCTAAACTAGGTGGCAATCAAACAAATGATAAAGGATTGGTGAGTCTAATTATGCTACCCGTGGATGAATTCTTAACCAAATTCGGTTTCTCTCTCTCGATAACCGAATTCCTAAACCTAATAACCTAAAGTTGGAATCTCTTCCAAACGATTGATTCTTCAATTAGCATTAAGCTTTAATCCGCCTCTATTAAGCTTTGTTAATTCTTAATCCGGCTAGTTAATTATCCTTATCTCTAAGCGATTATTAACCAGTTCTTGCTATTTAAAATTCCAATTACCAAATGGACTTCTCAATCACACAAAGCAATCTAAACACATAATTCACAACGTCTCATGAATAATGCATTATCTTATTAATATTGAAAACAAGAAGAATACAAAACTAACCCAAACAATCCAACAATATAATACTAAGCCAACATAGTAAAGAAATCCCAATGGATTTAATCAATCTAGCTAATCATGTTCATTATCAAAATCCACAAGAATTCAATTACAACAATGAGTAAAGGTAGAGAAAACCCGATTACACCCTTGGATGAGAGTAAACAGCCCCAATTCCTCTTGCTCGAATTGAATCGATTCTTGTTCCTCTTGCTCGATTTGAAAACCAATCAACAAACCTCGCCCAATCTTCAATCTCTGAAGGGAATCCGATTGAAACCTTGATCCAAGTCTCCTTTTCCCTTGGTTCCAGCTCAGAAAACCCTTAAAGAGATAAAAGTTAGGGTTTGGGACGTTCTCCCCCGCTCTCCATTTTTCTTTCCTCTCTTCTTTCTTTTAATTAATTCCCCCTGTCGCCGCCAACACGGCCATGTTGATGCCCATGTTCCCAACACGGGCTGGTGTTTATGCCCATGTTACTCTTTATGGCCGTGCTCCCGAAAACTTCTATTTTTTTTGATGTTTGATGCACCAACACAGCCGTGTTGGTGCATGTGTTGGGAACACGACGAGTGTTAAAACCAACACGGCCATGTTCAGATTAGGGATGCGTAAACTCAACTTGTTTCGGCAACTTTGACGTCCAATTCTTCCCTTTATCACTCTTTGACTTCTTTTGCACCTAAAGCACACAAACAAATGCATAGAGTGAGTGTTGGGACCAATTCACATCCAAATGTACATAAATTCTGCCTTAAAATCCCTATTTAGATGTGTGTATTCTACGCACATCAATTACACGACTATGTGGAACTCTTTTTGATTTTTTTCCTAAAATTTTCCTCAACTTGCACAAGCTACACAACAAAAGTAAACACCTTATGCATTATTCAAATAAAAAAGAATTAAAAACTTAAGTAAATTAAAGCAAAACACACATAATAGATGAAATCAAAAGAAATAAAAATAGAAAAATTGCAATAACTTGAAATAAATAGGTTGGTTCCCTTTTATAAAGCGCTTCTTTAACGTTGTCTTAGTTAGATGTGAGCGGCGGTTTTGAGTGCGCATCCAAGTGTCTTTAGCAACTACGGCACTACAAGGCTTTTTAACCTAATTGGGAACACGCTAACTAGTCATAGAGAGTAGCGTGGAGAAGGGACCCAGGTAATTGGGACACTTTTACTAATGAGTGACGTTTCTCGATTCCATAAAGAAGCTTACATCACAAATCTAGAGATGGATCCGAAAGCCAACTTCCATGTTTGTGTGTATCTTTGTCTTTAATTTTATTATTTAATGGGCTATTCCTATAAATGTAATAATTATATAGTCACTATAACATGTAAGGTCCTCCTGAATTTAGCCCATTTTATCAAAGTCCAGCCCATACTCTAATTTATTAACCTGACTTACTAATTAATTATGCACAAAGTCGATATAGTCTGGCCCAATTACAAATTATGCTTTAACTTCCAACCTTAAAGCCTAGTGGACTACTTATTATGACAAGATCTGTTTTTGTTGTAGACCTAATTCCAATGTAACCTAATCCTAACATAAAATATGGTAAGGCCCACTAAATCTAGTTTGATTTTAGAATTTAAGTCCGATTAATATTGATTAACCTATTGGGCTACAGTTTTCATGTGGGTCCAATTTTTAACTTAAAGTCTATGTGTCTATTTTTTAATTAAGAAATCATGTTATAATTATTTATTGTACATTAAACCATGAAACAAACAAAAATAAAGAATAGAAAGATAAATCTAGCTATTACAAACCAGTCTATAGCTAAAATAGCAAAGAAAAAGCCATAAACCTAACTACAGTATACAAAACTGATGAAAGTACATAAAACTCGCAAAATACAAAAAAATAGGGCAAAAAGGTGTAGAGCCAATCGACTATAGACATAGAGCCAATCAGCTCAACGTAGAGCTAATTGGCTTTGCATTGTGTCAATCAGCTCTAGGGAATCCAAACTGATTTCTTCGACTTTCTATGTATTCTTCATGTCTCAGAGCCGATTTTAACATGCACAAAGGGTAAAAATCTATTAGAATATGCAAGAAATAAAATTAAAAATGAAATATACATAGAAAATAATAATTGATTGAGCCAGAAACCCTAAAACCTAACACAAAACCTTGAAAACTGAAAGCACGGTGAATAGGAATGGTAGATTAGTCATATAACTCTCATTAACAAAAGCATAATGAGATAGAAATCTATTCATATGATCCTGTACATGTGATTAATCAGATTCTAAAACCTAATGTTCTTATTATCAGTTTTCAAAACCCAATAACTCAACAACATGCAGATTAATAGGAAACCTTAAATATAATCATATTAATCATAAAAATAAAACAATAAAAGTAACCGTAATCATATTTCTAAGAAATAGGATAAAAAAAATAAGGAAACCAGTTTAGACTGATTTTGATGATGATGGATGCATGTTGGGGAATCCCTAGGTTGTCACCGTAGTTGATGGTTCTGTGAATCTTAGGTGATGAAGAAGCAGTTGAATCAAAGATTGGCTGGGAATCTAGTGCTGGATATGCTATTCGAAAAGCTTCTGTCGACTTCAAAAAATGTTTTTAAAAATAGTTCTTTCTTAGTGACTTAAACCCTTCTACCTAATAATGAATGTAACTTTTTTTCTTTACTTTTTGATCTTAGCTTATGTGAATATTCTCTCCAATTGTTCTCTCATTTCTCGTTGTTCCCCCTTGTTTCCCTAGGTATCTCTTTCCATTTATAGGGGTAGGGTTTCAAAGGAAACCCTAAAGGAACTGATAATCTTATATTTTTTAAAAAATAAATTGACAAATATCCCCTTTAAAATTTGAATAAATATCATTAAGAATCCATGATCATTGTCAATTACCTTTTAGAATTTATATCTGGACATAAAAGCGTCAAGAAAAAACAACGTCGAAGGAGAAAACCTTAATCAACACTGTGTAGAGCTGATCGGCTCTACACAGAGCCGATTGGCTGTACATAGAGCTGATGGGCTCTATACATGGGAAGTTTAATAAATATTTATAATTAGGTCCCTGAATTTGTGAAGTCCATCGTTTTAACCCTTAAACTTTATTTTTCTTGATAATTAACTCCAAATTGATTTTAAAAAGGTAATTTCAGCTGGATTAACCTTAACCCTAACCTTAGATTCGCCGTCCTTCGTCTCCCAAACCTGAGAAGGCAGTAACTTTCACCATAGGATTTTTCGTAAGTCCCTCGATATATGGATCTGGAAAATGGGTGTTATTCGTCTCCCAAACCTGAGAAGGCAGTAACTTTCACCATAGGATTTTCCGTAAGGCCCTCAATATATGAATCTGGAAAATGGGTGTTGACACTAGACATTTAGGTAATTTCACCCTCATACGAGAAGTTGTAACACCTCTTTTCTCAAATGAAACTCTCCCCCAAAATAAAGATTCAATCTATGTTCATTAACCTTAAACTTACCTTTTTAGGATGCGTTATTTTAACCATACCATATGGAAAAACTTGTCTTACCACGAATGGACCTGACCAATGTGATTTTGACTTACTTGGGAATAACCGGAGTCTCGAGTTAAATAAAAGTACCTTGTCTCTAGCTTAAAACTCTCTCATTGACTTAATCGAGCATCATGCCATGTCTTTGCACTCTTTGGTTAGACGAGTGTTCTCATACGTGTGTATCTCTATTCATCTAACTCATTAACATTTAATTTCCTTTTCAACCCTGCAATAGCTAAATCAAGGTTAACATGTTTAATAGCCCAAAAATCTTTATTCTCAATCTCAGCAAGTAGATGGCAAGACTTTCTATAAACTAATCTATAAGGAGTAGTGCTTAGAGTTGTTTTAAAAAGGGGCCTATAAGCCCATAAAGTGTCATCAAGTTGCATTAACCAATCTTTCATAGATTGCTCTACGGTCTTCTCAAGGATTCTCTTGAATTCTCTACTCATGTTCTCTACTTGGCCACTAGTTTAGGAGTGATAGGGGGTGGCAAATTTATGCGTGAAGCAAACCCTTTTTAACACTTTTTCTAATTGAGCATTATAAAAGTATGTGCCTCTATACTACTAGTTGCCTTAGGGTTGCCAAACCTACAAAATATCTTTCTTAAGAATCTATCAACTACCCTAGCATCATTTTGAGGCAAAGCTTGTGCTTATACTCATTTAGACACATAACCGATAGCTACCAAAATATACTTATTTCCAAAACAATTAGGGAAAGGTCCCTTGAAGTCAATGCCCCACACATCAAAAATTTCACATTCAAGTATACCTTGTTGGAGCATCTAATCACGAGATGAAATATTACATGTTCATTGGCAACAATCATATTCTAGCATAAAGGTTTGACTATCTTTGAATAGAGTTGGCTAATAGAACCCTAATTCAAGCACTTACTGAGTAGTTCTAGCTACTCCATAATGCCCTCCTGTTGGTCCACTATGACAATGACCAAGAATGCTCATAGTTTCTGGCCATGCCACATCTCTTGATTATCCTCTCAGCATAAACTTTAAAAAGAAAAAAGGGTCTACTAAAAAAATGATATTTCAAATAAGCAAAGAATTTCTTCTTTTATTGATAAGAATAGTCTTCCGGTAATTCCTTTGCAACGGGATAATTCGCATAATCAGCAAACCATGGAATTGTAAAATCTGTTCCACTTACTAAACTTACCATGGCATATAATTGCTCATCCAAAAAATAGTCATTGATCTCCTTCTCATATAGCTCTTTTAAATGATGGTTTTCAAGGAGAGATAAATGGTTAGCTGCTAGGTTTTCCACCCTTCTCTTATCTTGTATTTCTAAGTCAAATTCTTACAAAAGCAAAACCCATCTTATCAACCTCAGCTTCACATCAATTTTAGAGAATAAGCACCTTAATATCGAAGGTTAGTATAGACAATAACTTTTGATAAGATCTGGCATGATCATAACTTGTCAAAAGTGAAAATAACTGCAAGCAATTCCTTTTCACTAGTAGTTTAGTTTCCTTACACTTCAATCATTATCTTACTGGCATAATAGATAGGCTAAAAATGTTTCCTTTGACTTAAAACAACTCCAACTATGAAATCACTTGCATCACACATTAGTCAAAAGGTAGACTCTAATTCGATGCTACCATAATTGGAGCATTAGTGAGTTTGGCTTTTAGAGAGGAGAAGGCTAACACACATTCTTCATCAAACAAAAAGTCGACATCCTTCTCTAAAAGCCTTGTAAGGAGTCTAGCTATTTTAGAGGAATTTGATGAATCTGTAATAGAATCCCGCACGTCCAAGAAAACTCCTAGTAGCTTTAACGAATGAAAGAGGTGGCAATTCCTCAATTAGACTTAATCTTTGTCCTATTTACCTCAATTCCGTTACTCAAAATCTTATGGCCTAAACTAATGCCCTCTTGTACCATAAAATGGCACTTTTCCTAATTTAGCACTAGGTTAGTCTCCTCACATTTAACCAATACCCTCTCTAAATGCTCCAAGAACTGACCATACAAGTCTCCATGAATAGAAAAAATCATCTATGAAGATCTCTATAATATCCTCTACCAAGTCATTGAAGATTGCCATCATGCATCTTTGAAGGTTGGTGCATTACACAAACCAAATGTCATTCTTCTATGGGCAAAAGTCCAATAAAGGCATGTGAAGGTGGTCCTTTCTTGATTCTCAAGGGCTATTAGAATTTGCAAGTACCTCGATGTACCATCTAAGAAGTAGTAATACTTATGCCTGGGCAATCTTTCCAACACTTGATCAATAAAAGGCAAGAGGAAGTGATCTTTCCTAGTGGCATAATTCAACTTCCTGTGATTGATGCACACTCTCCATATTGTTACTATTTTTATTGGGATAAGCTCATTTATTTTCATTTATCACAACTATCATACCTCCTTTCTTAGGCACTACTTATATTAGGCTTACCCAAGAACTATTCTATATGGGATAAATTATCCCTAAATCAGGAAGCTTAATCACCTCCTTCTTCCCTACTTTTTTCATGTTGGGATTTAGACGCCTTTGAGGTTGCACTGAAGTTTTAAACTTCTCTTCCATTAGGATCCTATGTATGCAAAAGGAAGGGCTTATCCCCTTGATGTCTGCAATCTTCTATGCTATGGCCCTTTTTCACCTTCTCAAAACTTCCAATAGCTTAACTTTTTGTTCCTCCAATAATTCAGAGCTAACTATTACTAGCAGCTTAGAACCTTCCATTAAGAACCTATTCTTAATGAGCTGGGAGCTATTTAAGCTCCAAAGTAAACGGGTTCTCAATGGATGGTTTCATCTTCTCTTCCTTTGGCATCTCAGTAGACACAAATGCCCTCTTTCTCATTATTTTTCTAGCCTCAAAATTGGCTAATTGCTCTAAAGCTGCTTTCATTTCCAATTTTTCCTACTCTTGTATAAAACAACTCAAGAGGATCTTTAATAATAATAGATGAAATAAAATTAATAGTTTCATGCTCAAACTTATCATCACTAAAATCCATGTCATCGAGTAGAAGTGGATATGTCATGGCATAAGAAATTTGAAAGATCACTTATTCATCCCCTACCCTAAGAATAAGCTTACCATCATGAACATCAATAATGGTTAGCTATAGCAAGATAGGATCTATCTAAAATAAAGGACACGCCAACAGTTTCATCTATATCCATAATCATAAAATTCACAAGAAAATAAATTCTTGAACCTTAACTAACACATCCTCTACGATACCCTAGGACATACAACATATTTATCACCTAGCAGAAGATTCATGAATGTTGGTTTAGGTTCTTCTAGTCCTAGTTTCTTAAACAAATTATAAGCATAACACTAATGCTAGCCCCTAAATTAGCCAATTCATTATCAACATTTAGATTACTAATGAAACAAGGAAGAGTAAGACTCCTTGGATCTTTCAATTTCTTTGGTAAGCGCCTCTGGATGATCTTCGATCTCTTCTCTCACAATTGCACCATTGACACTTCCTTAAACTTCCTCTTGTTAAAGAGGAGTTCTTTCAAGAACTTTGCATACTCGAGCATTTGCGACAAAGCTTCCGTAAAAGGTATGTTAATATGCATTTACTTAAAAAGTTCAAGAAACTTACCAAATTGTGTATCCAACTTGTTTTTCTGAAGACGGGTTCGATAAGGCACCCTTGGTTGGTACTCCTTCATAATAGGGGTAGCCTTTGATGTTGCTTCTACTTTTTCTTTCACTTTAGCTTCTTCATCCTTCTCCTCATCAACTACCTTTTCAACTGTAGTAGATCTTTTACTTGCTTCATTCATTTTGTTTCCCAATTCCTTACCACTCTTCAAGGTAACATTCTTAAGCTGCTCTTTAGGATTTGCCTCTGTTTATTTGGCAAGCTTCCTTGGGGCCTTTCATTTAATGATTTTGCAATCTGCCCCATTTAAGTCTCCAAGTCATGAATTGAAGCTTGCTGATTCCTAAAAGTGGTTTTTGTAGATTGAAACCGACTTTCGAAAGTTGAGATGAACTTCTCCATTATCTCCTCTAAATTACTCCTTCTAGGAGGAGCTTGTTGTTAAAATCGTGGTGGTAGAGGTCTTTGTTGATTCTGATTACTCCAAGAGAAATTCAGATGATTTCTCCACCTCGGAATATAAGTATTGTTGTAGGAGTTATTCTTTTTCCTTGTAGCATTAACCCATATAATCAACTTACTCTGGTTTTGCATAAGTACTGTCATTTTGGCAATCTTCACTTTGATGACCACCGTCACACCAATCATAAGTCATAATCTATGCGTACCGTCTAGATGAAGACGTAATCAAAACATCCATTTTCTTACTCATGGTCTCTAATTATGCATTTACTGCTACCATGGGCTCTCTTGCATGGATCCCACTACCTTTAACTCTAACCTGCTCTCTACGATTTTGCCAGTGATAGTTCGTAATTGCCATATCCTTAATAAGATTCATAGATTGTTCTGGATTCTTATTATTTAATGACCCCCCTACTTCTGCATTAATAGATTATTTACTTGCATAATTCAATCCATTAAAGAATGTCTAAATTTGTAGCCATAAAGGTAGACCATGATATGGATAGCTCCTCAACAAATCCCTGAACTATTCCCAATAATCAAACAAAGTTTCATTGTTCTATTGAAGAAACACTACTATATCATTCCTCAACTTGTCCGTCTTAGAAGGTGGAAAGTATCTCCCTAAAAATTTCTCAGCTAACTGATTCCATATTGTAAACTTCGTAGTTGGAAATGACTTTAACACTTTTTTGGCTTATCAGTTAATGAGAATGGGAATAGCCTTAACCTAACCATCAATCTTCAAGGTATCACAAATCTCAAGAAAACTATCCAAATGAGTATTTTGGATCCTTATTCTGCAAACCATTAAATATGTAGTTGTTTTGCACTATTTGAATAATATTAGGCTTAATCTCAAAGTTATTTTACCGCTACATTCGATCTAACAATACTTGAGGCTTTCCCATTTAGAGTTGGACGTGCATACTCTTGCATAGTTCTCTTCCTAGGTGGACTTGCCATCCTTAATCGACCTTTTCCCATATTTGGATTCTCAATAGTCTCTTAGTTCTGATCTTGAACACCCACCACTTTTTAGCTAAGATTCATTCTCTTTCTTCTTTTCACTCGTTTCCTCAAAGTCCTTTGTAACTCAAGGTCGTGAGCAAGTATATTTATAGAACTAGTTCGAGTTATGCACATATCAAAATCCCTGTATAGAACACAAACATAAGGATAAAAGGATAAAAAAATAAAATAAAATTGCTAAATTACTAGCTTTTGAATTACTGATAATATCACAATATGATGTCCACAGCAACAACCCTAAAAACTTGATGAGCATTATCTGCACATGATAAAGTGCACCGATCGTATCAAGTAATAAAGTGAATAAGTACAAGTATCGTTCCACTAGGGACTTAATTATGAATACTATTTTCAACCTTTGACTAATTCTTAGCGAATAAAATGTTATTGATTTGTTGTAAATAAAAAGGAACTAAATTGAAAGCGATAAAAAAGTGATTAATAAGATTTATCAAGAAAGAGTCTATTCAGGTGTTAAATCCCTCTAACAAGGTAAACACTTTATGAACAAATAGCAATTAAATCAAATCCAAGAGATGAATTGACATTCTATAAATTTAGGTAGAAATCTTTCTCAAGTGATTACACCCTTAATTCCTAAGAGGAGGGAAAGAAATCTCTTCATAAACTTACCCACTTAGGTCATGCATTAAGATTAAGGAACTTATATACCAAAGAATCTTGTAGATATATCTCTAGTATCCCAATTGTTGTCCCTTGGAACCATAAGGGGGTAGAATTGGTGACCTTGAATTGTGAAAAATATTTTGAAGTATGAAATAACACAAGAATCTTAATGAAAGATTGAGCGGTTTGGAAGAAAGTTAGGGTTAGAAAGATTAACACAAAGGTATATAGTGGTTTAGGAACAATCCTCCTTACATCCACTACTCAAGGTCATACTTGAGTATTCCACTATAATCAACTTGATTACGACCTTTGGGTTTTAGCAAGCTCACCCAACAACTTGGTGTTTTCAAAAGGCTAAGACTAAACGTCTTCCCTTAGTGTCAACTTAATACACTATACAAGGAAAGAGTTTAAGTGTAGAAAGTTGAGAAATAAATTTACAAGAGTTTGGGCACTAATAAATTCACATACTTATGTCTAAACTCTTTATGAGGGGTATTTATACTCATACCAACCCTCAAAGAGTCATTACAAATAGTCCATACCATATTTAATTCAAACCTTGATGATTTAACATAAGTTACTTTCTGCCTAGAAAGCTTGAGGGTGCTTTCTAAAAAGAGTCGTTGGGGTTCCAACAATTCTTGGCATGTGGCTCTGCTGAAGCAGCTATCTTTGTAATGGTTACTAGCGCAACATTAAATGCAAAAAATTGCCCCCGCACCATGGGAGGGCCCTCGCGCTCCTCATCACTTAGTTTACTGCCACTTCAGTGCTTTTGCCTCGAATTAGACCGTGCTCGCGCTTCTTGCAATGAGGACTTATTGACTGTGAGGCGTCTTCAAGTTCTTGGTATTCTGTTAGGGCTTCCTTTAAACATGGATGTTCAAAATGACCATATGAAAAGCGCCCTTGCCCTTTCAAGGTGCCCTCGCGCTTAATAGGAGTTTTTATAATCCTTACTTGAAAGCTTAAGGCACTCTTGCCTAATGTTTGAACCTTTAAAGCACTCTCATATAGACACTCTAATATAAAGTTAGCAATGCTCAATTTGGGTGTTAAGATCAAGATAGAGATCAATTGGCCCTTAGGTCAACAATCTCTTCCTTTTTATTTTATTTTGACAAACATATAGAAAATAAAGGTGAAATTGATGTTCATAAGTGTAATTAGCTGAGCAATGACAAGATTCATAAGAAAATTATATATTTCTCCTTGAAATAATTGAGTTTCACACTAAGAATAATAAATTATGATCATTTAGATTAATTTTTTTTGGATATTTTTCTCCTCCCTTAATATGACATTCATTACAAGTATTTCTTTATAAATATTATCCTTATTATATTTTCCAAAGAGTCATTCCTATTTTATCAATTATTTCATTCTCCCCCCTTTGGTAAAAGCAAAAAGAAAGACAAAAAATAGGAAATAGAAAGCATAAAGGAAGAATAAATAAAGAAAGAATAATTGCATTCAATTAAGAAGAAAGAAAATATATAGCAAGATGTGTGATCAAGTAGGGACTAATGCATGAAAAAGAAAGCATGAAAAGCAAAAGAAAAGAAAAGTAAAAAGAGTAAGTTCTCAATCTTCTTCTTCTTCTTCTTCCTCCACTATAAGTTCTTTACCTTTAGCACCACTACTTGATCCAACATGAGTAGTAGGAGCATAAGTCTCTTCCTTTTCTTCCTCTTCCCAATCCTCTATATAACATGAAGGAAGCTTATGAAATTTTTGAATTTCCATAAGTTCCGCATGCAAATGGTGAAGGCAGTTCCAAGTCCTCTCCATTTGTTTAAGCACTTTATCTTCAAAGGAAAAAGAAGATTGACCCCCGAAGGTATAAGGGGTAGGTTCACTTGGAATTCTATGGTTTTTTTTCCTTTTCTTCCTATCATCAATAAACTCCCCAATGAGCAAGAGAAATCTCCACTAATTTCCCATTTAGGACTAAGCCTTATGACCTTGGCATGCTTAAAAAATGGTAGACCTAGGGAGTTGGAGCTATTGGAGGAGTGAGATAGGTTTTTTTAGAGGGTGAGGAGTTGAAGGTGCTTGGCAATTTTGGTGATGTGAGAAGAGATAAGGAGAGTACCTTTTTGAGTATTTCCAAGGTGAAGGGGATGATTAAGAAAGAATTTTGAAGTTAGGATCTTCTTACCATTGATCATTATATAGAGGAAGAGAAGGTTTTTTGAGGCACTTTATCACCCCATTGTCTTTAGCATGAATATTCGAAGCCACCATCCTATGCGCTATCCAATGAGAGAGGAATTTTAGATCCTTGGAGAGAGTCTTTGGAGTGAGTTCTTTTGTAGAAATTCGCCTCCAAAATTGGGAAGCATAGAGAGGTATTTCTACAATGTTTTCAATGATGCGCATTAGACCTCTCTTTTGAAATCTAAAAATGGAGGAGAATTGGATCTAATTAAGGTTCTTTTCTCCCTAAACATCCTAAACTCAATTCCATAAAAGTCATCCCTATCAACCTTTTTATTTATCACTAAAGACGAAATAAGTTCTTTAATAAGGTTTTCATAATCTACCTTTAAAGATTGGGGTAGAAAGAAGGGTTTTAGACTTACATTGTCAAGGAAGGTGGTGACTTTTCGATCGATCTCAAGCTTTTGGAGGGTCTCCTCATTAAAGAATCTATTGGCTTGAAGTTCCTTTCTCTCAATGGTCATGAATTTAATACTTACTTCATTATCAATTCCTTTTATTCTTTCTTAGACTGATTGAGATGATGAAGGTCCTCTTTCCATAACTTTTCTTGACCTTATTGGGTTAAAGATGAAGAGTAGAAGAAGAGAATAAATTTTTGAAAGAGAGGATGAAGATTTTTTGAGGGAAAAGAAAGAATACTTTGCAAAAAGTGATAAAACCTTAAGAGTGTACCTCATATAGCCTTTGGAGGGTGAGAGAAATGGCTATATTTGACTCAAAAGTCATTTTAAAAAAGCAGCAATGATTATATTCTTACAGAAATTAAGAAGAATCATAGGCGATTTGAACTTGAGCCACAACAACTATTTTTCAAGGAAACCATGGTCGTGCTTCTAGGACGCAAGCACGCTTTTAAGGTCAGTTTCCAGTTTGAATGAGACTTATAAAGCTCGAGCGTGCTTTGGAACTACAAGTGCACTTTTCATACAATTTTAAAGAAAACATGTTTAAAAATCATGCAAATAAATACTTGATCACATAATTTACTCTTTGAGTACAAGAATGCACAAAAAGCAAGGATATATCTCATTATGCCAAAAATAAATATTATACTCAATTTGCATAAAAAATAGAGATGCAAGACAATTATATCATGCAAATAGAGTAAATAGATATCGAGCCTAAACAAAAAAATTGAATAAGTAAGAGAATATTTGAGGAAACAAAAGAGAGCTAATATGAAGTGCTTCCATCAATCATCCCTAATTCTCTTTTGATGTAGGTTAATCTCTCCTCATTTAGGACTTGTCTAAAGATACTAGGTATGGGCAGCGGTTTCGGTCGTGCACCTAAATGTCTTTAGCGACTACGACACTGTAAGGCTTTTCAACCTAATAGGAACACGCTAACTAATTATAAAGACTAGCATGGAGATGAGAGTCACCACACAAGTAATTCTCTAGAACACTTTTACTAATCAAGTGGCATTTCTCGATTCTATAAGAAAGCTTTATCACATCTAAAGCTGGATCTAGAAGCCAACTTTCTTGTTTATGTATCCTTATTTTTTATTTTATTGTTTAACATGTTATTCCCTATAAATACAACAATTATATATTTACAAGCAAGCATTGCAACATATGAGGTACACCTAACTGTAGCCCATTTTATTTAAGCCCATATGTAACACCTGCATTTTCTCATCATACATGTTATATGCATTTACATTTAATCATTGGGCATATGATGATGTATTAATAATATTTTTATTTTATGAGAATAGATATATATTAATTATAAGTAGAGAATAAGAAGCATGATATTAGATTATTAATTTATATAAGTTGATTAAGTACTTGGGTTATGTGTATTAAGCCTTAAGACTTAATTGAACCAATATTTGAAAGTTGGGTAAATAGATTGGACTTAAAAGATACAATTAAAAGTTAGTACCTATGTATGGTTAGTAAAAATTAACTTAGGATGATAAAACTAGTTTAAGTAGGTGGTGGCGTTGAGAGATAAATCTTGGAAATTGGAACCATGAGCAAGCTCATTTTACCTCTTCATTTCTTTGAAATTCGTACATGATCAAAAACTCAAAATCTGGAATAAGAGAGAGGAGTGAAATACCTAGAAAAACTTAAGATTAAGATAGGACTTTACCAACTATTGAAGGAGCCAAGCTAAAGCTAAAGGATTTGAGCATATTAGCAACCCAAAAGCTGAAATTGGTGAGTTGTTACTTGAGTATTATTAATTTGTCATTAGGGTTCTTGATTACAAATTGGGAAAACTTCAATTGATGCTTTCATTGATTAATTAAAGGTCTGATTATCATGAATTAGTAGAGTATTGAATGATTGCATAGAGATTAAGCTTGATTTAAGTTTAAGTATGTCAAGACAGAAAACTGTCAAAATTCCAGCAACCTTGATGTTCTGTATTTTGGGCATAACATGCGTTATATAACACCAAATTAAGCTTAATTGGTTTCTATGGAAATTTTGAAGAGTCCTATATAACTTTGTAGTTTTGTGATTTTGCTATTTTTGCCGTTTTGGTTGCTTAAATTGAGCAAATAGATTGCTGCTCGGGTACAACTAGTTGTATGACCCTTGCTCAGTAATTTGAGGATAATTAAATCTATAGAAGTCAGAATTGAGTAATTCTTCTTGGAGATGAAACTAGACACATAAATGTATATGTATATTTAATATGAGATTTTTTGATTAAGCCAATTTTTCCCAGCAATAAATATACTTTGGTACTAAATTCTGTCTAGAAAATAGAGATGTTGGAGATTAGTTTTATGCAATTTATTTGATGTTAATTTGAGTTAAATTGGTATATAGCTAGATGGAAAATGTTTATATGATATTAAAACAGTAATTGAGAGTCTTAGAGGAAGAGTTAGACCTATAAATTAGAGAGGGGATGATCTTGTAATGCATTAGAACTAGCATTTACGTGAATATTTGGAATATGCATGAAATGTGAATTGATGAATGTGTTAATAGGAACTCAAAGGACTGGAAAGGAAGTTGTGGAGAAAGGAGGTTCTTCTATGCTGAAAGAATAAGTGTATTTTGAGTAAGTAAATAGTTAATATTTGCTATGTTCATATATTCAATCAAATGTTCCGCGAATGGTTGTGTTTGCTTAATATTGTGTTATGTTTGAATGAATGAGATGAAAATGATTGATGTTGAGTGGAACAATTATTATTGCTTGAATATGATATAAGTGAAATGATTGAATTGTGATGTTAAGTGCATATGTGCATGTGAATGGTGGATTCCCCTGTGAAAAAAAATATATATATATATATATATATATATATATATATATATAAAGCCTTGGGAGGCTAAAGCCTAGAGAGGCTATAAAAGTGTGTAATGTGAGGATGAGGCGGAGCAGCTTACGTGTGTGATAGGTGAGGATGAGGCGAAGGCTCACCCCTCTCCAAAATTTTTCATTTCAGGTTTGTAAATAGTAGTGCATCCATTGGTTGTATCCGAAGTGTAGCTTTTAGCAGTTCTGTCAGGTTGGGCCAGTTTTGTGGAGTCTCCTCCTGATGCATTTTATATGCAGTTATGTGATGTATATGGAAGTGTGCCTTGTAAGGCATAAGAAGATGTTTTAAATACTTGTTAAATGATGTTTAAGTATAATCATATGTTTATATGTTAATAACCTTGTGGCTTGATTCTTAACAATCTGCATATTGACCTATCTACATGTGGTATATAGTCTACGATGCTTGTATGCTACCTGGCTAATGTCTGTTGGTTAGCATGTAATGGGGATGTGACATTTAGTGGTATCAGAGCAGGGATTAGATTCATTAGGAGTAGATTCATGTTGCACATCATTAAGCATATGACATGTGTTCTTTGAACTTGACTGAGTATTTGCATTTCATAAATATAGATGGAGAGATAAGGAGAACACGCAGCTGGCCCAGATAAGTTATTAGAGTTTGTGCATGGTCATGAAAATGCATCTGAACATGATCAACATGATGAGCATGAGCTACATTCTGAAAATGCTGCACAATCGAATGTACAAAATGTTATGGAACAGCTTATGGATTTTCTGATGCAAAGGGTAGGCTAAAGCCTAGAGAGGCTATAAAAGTGTGTAATGTGAGGATGAGGCGGAGCAGCTTACGTGTGTGATAGGTGAGGATGAGGCAGAGCAACACATTAAAGGGGATCCACAAGCCATGAGAACTAACCATAATTGCTGAATTGTATTTTTTCTATGATGGTTGTAATGAATTGAGTAGAATGGTATGAATTTATGCCTAAATTATGAATCATGGTAAGTTATGTGATTGGGTGGAAATTGTATTAAGTGTATGTGATATAGATTATGTTGATTATTTATTTACTGAGCTGGAGGCTCACCCCTCTCCAAAAATTTTCTTTTCAGGTTTGTAAATAGTAGTGCATCCATTGGTTGTATCTGAAGTCTAGGTTTTAGCAGTTCTGTCAGGTTGGGCTAGTTTTGTGGAGTCTTCTCCTGATGCATTTTGTATGCAGTTATGTGATGTATATGGAAGTGTGCCTTGTAAGGCATAAGAAGATGTTTTAAATACTTGTTAAATGATGTTTAAGTATAATCATATGTTTATATGTTAAAAACCTTATGTCTTGATTCTTAACAATCTGCATATTGACCTATCTACATGTAGTAATCTACGATGCTTGTATGCTACCTGGCTAATGTCTGTTGGTTAGCATGTAATGGGGGTGTGACACCATATCCCATTTAAAGTTGTTAACCTAATTAGGCTACTTATTATGTACGGGTCCATCTAGACTAGCCCAAATACTAATTATGCTTTTTGAATTCCAGACCTTTTTAACCTAAATGGACTACCTTTTTTATATGCTGAGGCCCAATTAGGTGACCTTATTATGGCAAAAGTCCATTAAGTCTATATGAATTTTAATTTAAGCCCAATATTCCATCTTATTAACCTAATAGACTACCATTTCATGTTAAGGTCCACATTAAAGCCTAATATCTAAATGTCTAATTTTTAATTAAGTAATTAGAAATCAAGTATTTGGAATACATCAAAACTAAAGTTGAAAATTAAAAATTGCCAGTATAACCCTCCTACAACTAAGAAATGAAAAATAAAACGACTAAACTGAGTTACAATGTACAAGAATTGCCAAAAATAGAATAAAATCTAGATTTAGGTCAACTTTGGAAGCAGACCCAATTAGCTGGGGTCATAGAGCCGATTGGCTCAGCCTTAAGCCGATTAGTTTAGCATTGAGCTGATCGGTTCTAAGTCTTGGTTACATATGATTTTGTCTAGTTCTTCAACCCCCTCGCCTAAAATTTGATTTAACATGCACAAAAAAATAAAAAAAATCGACTGATACACATAATTAAACTAAATAAAAGAATACAATTCAATTAAATAAAATCAAACATATAAAAAAAAGAATGACTGATAAAAGACAAGAACCTAGCATTGCTGATCCTAGATTGAAGCACAAAACCCTAAAAATACGGATCTAATCAATATAACCAAATGTAATGTCATAAAGCAAAAACAAATATAACATATTGTTATCATAGAAATTCAGAAAATGAAGTTATAAAAAGCCCGATGATGAGAAGGTTTAGTTGGCTGCAAGTCAAAAAATGAAAAGGAACTCTGATCGTAAAAAAAACAGGAAATTGCCCTAGAGCGAAAAAGGAAAAGAAAAAAAATCTAAAAGATATCAGTCTCGAGCTTGACTTTGCATGAGTCCAGGTTGACCCCGCCCGTGTTCGGTCTGTCCTTACACAAGTGGACTTAGACATTGCTGCAGTTTACAGCCTCACGCATGTCCCAAATAAGCTCGCACGCCTTTAAGTCGAACCCATGCAACTTCATTAAACCTCGCGTGAGGAGAGGAATTGACCTAAGGGAACTGCCCCTACACATGTGTTCGTGCAAGATCACTTTAGGCCGGCGCGTCCAAGCTAAGCTCGCCCGAGGACTCCCTCTGACCTCATGCAAGCTTAGTCTATACAAATGACAGGCTAGAGGTAACGTGTCAATCGTTCATTGCTTGAGAGTTTGGATGGGATTTTTCCCTCCAATGGGGAAGAAACACATGTCCAGCCTCTATAAAAATTAACTCTTCCTACTTAGTTAAAGGTTGGTAACTTATTTGGTTGGTGAAAAATTAAATATTGTGAGTTAAGAAAAAAAAAAAGGATTTTTTTTAGAGAAAAGACAAAAGAGAACTTTTAGGGGGCAATTAATCTAGTCTCTTTCAAAGAAAACAGTGCTCCTTTCTATTTTTTCATTCACAAAAATCTTATATTCATCCTTGATTTCAAATCACTAAGGTAGTTGCTTGAGGGCCCAAAATCTACTTTTGATTTCATTTTCTTGCATCTTTTTTCTATATCTGATGATTTAATTTCTGCCTATTTCCCACTATTTTCTTATTCTTGTTTTATTTACTATTTCATTAGTGCTATTACACTTTTTTGAGTATTTTGAATGTGTTGAATATCTCTTGAATTGGTTGAACTCACACGAGTTGACCCTATACTCGCACGAGGTCAACCTGTTCCCCACAAGTTTCTATCGCTTTGAGTATTGTGCTTTGCGTTTCGTGTTGGAACAATGTCATTTAAGGCTGTTGGGACCTGAGCCATTAAGCTCATGCATGGTTAGCCTCTACGCATGCAAGGTCAGGGAGCCTAAGGTTTCTTGATGTTGTTTTGCTTGAAACACCATATTTGGCATGATTTAAGCCCTAAGACCTTAAGATCATGCGAGGTTATCCTCTTCGCATGCTGGTCTAGGTGTCGTATGAACCCAAACTATGGCGTTTTGAGAAAAATAACACCACATGGCATCTATAGTCATCAATAAGGAACATTGTCATATACGAGCCGAACCACGTGCAAGTTCGATCGGTGGTTACCTCTCGGGACCATGATGGCTGGACTTTTTGGAAGAAGGGCATCCTAGATACATTTATTCGCTAGTGCTATCCTTATGGAGAATTAAGCACGTTGCAGTTAAAGTATATTACAATTGTGTGCCTTTACTTAGATTACGGGCATCCACTTTTTACCCACCCTCAAGGTTTTATCGTCATTAGGGGTATAAGCAATAGACCTTGGAATTCCAACCTGAATTTGAAGGTTCCCACTTAGATAAGATTTCTGAGACAAGATGGAGAGACTCTGGCCTTGCCAAGACATAGAGCGTAATCTTGAATTTGAAGGCAACCTAACCACATATGATAACTATAAGGTCTGGGTCGAGCTTTAGATTACCACTTCCCTTGCACTTGCAAGGTTCAAGAGGACCCGAGAGCTAGCTGTTGATTATAAAGTTGCAAAGAGAAAGAAATAATAAATATGTTTCTTTCTAGATCTCATTCATTTTGCTTAGTACTTTAGCTTTATTTTTCTTTTCAATTAGTGTGCAAGATAATAAACAGACAAATATATCCTTGATAAAAAATTCCAAATAATTTTATTCATTTAATGAAGGCCCAAATAGGTACATTTTGATTTCTCATGATACAACCCCTATCATCAATTAGTCTTTTCAGATTTTTTAACTGATTATTTTCTCTCATTGCCCTGATTTTTGCCTAACTGGCCCTTTTGGGTTTTCCGATCAGCAGGCTATATTTTCTATTTTTTTTATACATTGTATTTCTTGAGACAATCCATATTGATTGGCTTAAAGAACTCATTTCCTTCCAGATCCAAGATCTTAGCGACAGCTTTAAGTATGATTTTTTTCACTAAGTATGGTCCTTCCCAATTAGGCTTGAACTTTCCTCTTGGATCAAACATAGTAGGTCTTGTGTGTTTTAACACCAAATCTCAAGCTCTGATCTTTCATGGCTTCACTTTCTTATTGAATGCCCTAGCTAGCCGTTTTTGGTACAACTGTATATGATATAGGGCTTTCATCCTTCTTTCATCAACCAGAGCTAGCTTTTGGTATCTCTACTCAGCCTATTGGTACTCTGGTATTTCTGTCTCCAACACCACTCTTAAAGACTTTAACTTCAACTCAACTAGCAAAACCGCTTCGATCCCATAAACCAAAGAGTACAAAGTCTGCCCAGTCGATGAGCATTCAGTCATTCGATATCCCCAAAGTGCAAAAGGTAACCAAAATGACCAATACTTGTGATTCCAAACCATCTTTGACAAAATTTTCTTTAGGTTCTTGTTAGTTGCTTCTCCTACTCCATTTGCATGAGGTATGTACGAAGAAGACCTGTGATGCTCAATCTTGTATTCTACTGACAAGTCTGCCGTTTGACCCGTGAACTACGCCCCATTATCTGTCACAACATGATGTGGGACTCCATATCTATAGATCAGGTTTCTTTCTATAAACCTGGCCATTTGTCTTGTCCCACAAATAGTGAATGAGTCAGCCTCGGGTGATTTGGAGAATTAATCGATCGCTACTACTATCTACTTATGCTCATTTGAAGGAGGAAGGAGGGTTTACTTCTCCAATGATGTTAATTCCCCAGGCTCCAAAAGGCCATGTAAATTTTAAGTTATATAGCTTAGTCATAAGGTACATGACTCAAGTCACTATAAAGCTGGCACTCACAGCTTTTCCTTACTAAAGCTATACAATCCTTTTCCATCATTAACTAGTAGTAGCCTTAATGCATGATCTTCTTGGTCAACCTATATCGGTCATATGAGGCCCTCATACAACTTTGTGCATTTCTTCCATCACTTCTTGTGCTTTGACCTTAGTAACACAATGAAATTGGACACCTGAAGCCATTCTTCTATACAACACTCCTTCATGGCTGAGGTAATTTCTAGCCTATATCTGCAGCGTGTATCTTTCCTCTATTGTTGCTTCCTTGGGATATCCCCTATCTTCTATAAAACTTTTCAAATCATAGAATCATGGCTTCTCCTCTAGCCGTATTTGAACTTGCATGACCTAATTTCCTTGATAGCAGGGTGATCCTGACTTCATGATTACTAACGGCTTCATCGAAAGTTGTGAGAGGTTGTCCTACATTGACGATAGGATAGCTAGCACATCAGCCATCTGATTCTCATCTCGCGGCAAATGAATGAATGAACATTTGGAAAAATTGCAAACTAAAGTTATGAGGTAATGGGCATATGGTTTTAATCTTGCCTCTTTCACATCCATTCTTTAATGGCTTATTGGATCACTAGCATGGAGTCCCCATAGATCATCAATTGTCTTGCTCCTACTACCCTGGCCACTTTTAATCTAAATAAACATGCTTCTTACTCCACCATGTTATTAGTCACTTAAAAATCTAGTCGCTTAGTCATCAGTAGCATTTCTCCTTCTGGTGTAATCAAAACTACTCTTAACCCTGCACCTCTTATTTTTACAGCTCTATCGAAGTACATCTTCAATTCCTAAATCTCAATTTGCCCCTATATTTTCATCAAGGAACTCTAGATCCTAAGGGTCATCTCCTTCAATCAAATTTGAGCTAAAAACTCCACTACGATCCTACTTTTGACCCCCTTCTTAGTGACATACTCGATGTCAAATTTTGTTAGGAGTACTAACCATATAGCCAGCTTTCCCACAAGAGATGGGCTTTGAACATATATTTTAGTGGGTTTATTTTTGAAATTACCTGCACCTGTAAGATTGGAAATAAAGTGTCACGACCCCACCCGTGGGCCCGTGACCGGCACTAGGGAATGGGTAGGCGTAAGGCCACCGAAACCCATAGTAAGCCTGACACTCACTGACTTAAACAAATCTCATCTCAAATTAATATTATTAAAGCCACAAATTATCTTAAATGCTACATTTTACATAATTTAATCGGTGCCTTGGGAAGAACTAGGCGAGACTGAAACTCGGAAAATTTACAAACTGATACATCTACTATTACTACTCATGAGAATCTAAGATTTACCAATTTACATACCAAATCAAATACATCACCCGATGATGAAGGAGTCGGGTTACTGAATAAGAGTCGCGAGAGGACTAACAGTCACGAATCTGAAAAACAGTAAAAATGAGACTGTCAGTCTCGAGAGTGAGCTAAAATCATATATCTAAAACAGTTTCAAACATTTCAATATCACATTCATTTAATTTTAAAAATAATTAATAAATCACGCGAACCATACGTGTCATGTTAAGACATATGTGTCATGCCATGCTTAAACAAAAATTATTCCATATACAACGGGACGGAGTACTTCAGTATAACCCTAATCCCAACTCTAACATCTCGATTTATTTCAACACTTATGTCTCAACTAACCTCAACTCTAACATCTCAAACCTCTCATTCCAACAGGACTGGCGCCTAGAGTGCAAAGCTCAACCAGGGACCTTACCTCCAGTCCGTTCACTTAACTCTCAGCCTTAGCCTTTCGGCTCTCTTATCCAATAAGATCGGGCGCCCGGAGAGCATAGCTCGACCGGGGACCTTACCTCCGGTCACTTAAATTTCCAAATAAGCGGCTACCAGAGGCAATGCTCGACCGGGGACCTTTACTCCGGCAACCACACTCTACTAAGCCCGAGAGCGATGCTCACTGGCAGTCCTAATCTTTCTTTCTCAAAATTTTTACCTCTTTACCCTTTTCCTATCTCTCTCATATTATATTGGAACACTCATCCAACTCCTATGTTCTACTGTCGTCCTATCCTGAGTCATCATGCAATATTAAAATTGGTGATAAAGGAAAAACATATTTAAATAGTAATTAAAAGCATCATGAAAATAATGATAATAATTAAATGAAAAATTAAAATTGCAAATGAATAATCACAGTAGCAAATCAAATTTTATGCATGACACGTGCATAAGCGATATATGACTTTAACTCACAGAATTGGGCGACCTCCTAGCTCTGCTCCGGTGCCTCAGTTGGAGCGAGCCGAACAAACGGACAATCTAGTCACGGAAAACAATTTATCAAAACGCTGAAACAATCGATCTTTAATCCTAGGTCTAGACTCCTAGGACTGGCCTAAGAATCTCGACTCAAGAGAATTCTACCCAAAATCCCGTGAACCTCCCCTACAACACGAACATTACCCCCCGTAAAAACGGGTCCAGGACCTGCCAGAAAAACACTCCAAATACTTAACGATTCAAACAATAGGAGTCGGGTCCCCAAACTTCATTATTTCCCGACTCCGCCACACAGCACAAAAACACGACTATGGCAGGCAAAACTGACAATTATTTATGACTCACAAAAATCATCAAATACTAAATATAATCCAATAGACACAATTAAACCAAGAATTTCTAAAATTAATGGGCCAAAGAAAATTACCGAGACGCTCGGTCGCTCGGTCGACTAGCCTCCAGCCGCCAGAGTCCGATCGACGATCCGAACACACCATCGGACTCACAACGACGCGCTAATGATGATCCCCACTTTCGATTTTCCGATCTGACACCCGATCATCCGGAGAGATTTGCGGACGATCTCGACCGTCGATTTGCAAACGAAGCCCGATCCTCCGGGATACGTCCTTCGGCGAAGCTTGAGCTGAGGAGAGTCGGGATACGTCCTCCGATCGTCCATCCTCCGCCGGATCTCGCCGGAAAAACCCAAAACGTCCGGTACCGCCACCATTTTCTCTCTCCACCGGATCTTCCGCTTCCGGCCACCTCTGGCCGACACCGCCGCCAAAACAAAGCCGAGGCCGAGAGGAGTCGATCCGCACCAAGATTAGTGACCACCGACGCCGGAAGCGCCCGCGGCGGCAAGGAAGCTTCGGCCATCTTCTCCTCGCAGAGCCGCCGCCCCCGGCCGACCCGCCCCGGACAGACGGCCCGACGTCATAGCTCCTTCCTTCGCACGCTCCTCCCTCTCCCCCGACATCTCTCTTCCTCTCTTCTTCTTCCTCGACCTCCATTCCTTTCAATATCGACATTAGGCCCCCGAACTTTTCCTTATTACAACTTGGTCCCTCAACTTTCTTAATTACTTACAATTTCATCCCGCAGAATTCCAATTTGACCCCCAAACTTCTTTTTAGCCTTTCAATTAAGCCCCTAACTATTTAATTTGGGCCAAATCCGAATTATTGAAAGTACACAATTACAAAAAATACCCCTGACCGACATATTTATTTACAAAAATACCAAGCTCACAAATTTCCATTAAAACCCCATAAAAATAACATTATACTTTCAATCCTTATTCCAAAATAAATTTCCAATTTAGTCCTAACACACAATTAAATTAAATAATCAATTTCCAACTTAAAATTTAATACTACTAATCAATTATAATACCAATTTTCCCAAAATTCTTTTATAAACATCCTTTACAATTCTACCATAATTTTCCAATATATAATTTTACTTATATAAATATGCATTTGGAAAAAAAAAATTTGAATAACCAAAATATAATCATTTCTCAAATAGTTTACTTAATTAACTCCTTAAAAATCAAACTAATTGGATATGGAAAATAACTCATTTATTTATCTAACATGAACATTCAAAATTTATATTTAAATCATTCCAATTAAACCGAATAAAAAAATAAAGCTAAAATTAACTTAAATAAAAACTCATTATTAAATATATAAAAATTCCGGGTGTTACATAAAGCCTCAACTCTCTTGTAGCCCGTATCATGGCTAGACATGTCTTTTCCATGAGGTTATACTTCGACTTATAAGGTAGCAACTTCTTGTTGAGATAGTAGACCTCATGCTTCACGTTATTTGGCCCACACTGCGCCACCATTACCCCTATGGCTTCCTCTTCCAAGACTAAATATAGAATTTATAGTTTTCTATCCTTCAGCGGCTTTAGTACTAATGGCTTCATTAAATACTCTTTAATCTTGTTAAAGGCTTTCTGACAATGTTCATCCCATAGAACAAGTTGGTGTTTCTTTAAAAGTTTGAATATAGGATCACAAACCACTGTGACTTGGAAATGAACCGTTGGTGTACTATAATCATCCTAGAAGTCCTTTGACTTCCTTCTCTGTCTTCGGCGCTAGCATTTCTTGAATAGTCTTTACCTTGTCCAGATCAATCTTCATTCCCCGTTAACTCACTATATGCCTCAGCAGCTTTCTTAATGTTACCTCGAATATGCTCTTCTTCGAATTGAGCCTTAGGTTATACCTTTCCACTTATCTTAAGAACTTATCAAGAGCCTGGAAGTGCCCTTGTCTTATTTTAGACTTTACCATAATGTCATTTACATATACCTCTACCTCATTGTGTATCATGTCATAGAACAAGGTGGTGGCTGCTCTCTAGTAAGTTGCCCCCACATTCTTTAGTCTAAAGGGCATAACCTTATAGAAGTATGTCCCCCGCTTGGTGCTGAATAAAGCCTTCAGCTTATCTACTACTGCCATCATGATCTAGTTATATCTAGAGAAAATATTAGTGGAAGAGTACATAGCACTAGAAGCTGCACTGTCAACTATGACATCTATATGAGGAAAAGGAAAAATTATCTTTAGGGCATGCCTTGTTTAGATTCTGATAATCCACTCACATTCTTACTTTACCATCCTTCTTCAGGACTGGGACGATGTTCGCCAACCATTCGGGATAGTCAACTACATCGAGGAAACTAGCTTTCACTTGTTCAACAACTTCTTCCTAAATTTTCTCTGCTCATTCTAGCCTTAGCCTTCTCATCCTCTACTTGATTGGCTTGACATGTAGATGGATTAGGATGTGGTGCTCCCCTATCTTTCTATCTAAACCTGTCATGTCATTGTAAGACCAAGCAAATACTTCTTTCTTTTTCTCCATTATTTTTCTAGTTTTATTCTCTCCTCAAGAGCTGTATCATGAGCTACCGTAATGTTCCTTGGATTTTCATTTGTGCCTAAATTAAATGAGTCAATTTGTATGGATTATCGTCAAACATGCACATGCAATGATTATTAAAAACACACTACCATTAGGAAAAACATCGTACTAGTAAGCAAAATTATCATTCATATCATTGATTTTTGAAAGAAAAGAAACATTTTTTGAAAGAAAAGAAACATCGTCCTCACAAAGATCAGGCGTCATTACATCGTCATAAAATACATCAATGATGTGCCCTTTTATTAGGGTAGCTAGCTCTTGTGGCTTTAGCTTCTCAGGAGGAGCGACGAATTTTTCCAGCTTAAGCTCTTCAACCTTGGTGGTAATCTTCTCACAAACCTCCTTAATGCTCAAGTCGACCATCCTATCAATGATTAGGCTTTTGAATATCTCAGATCCTGGCACCTCGGTCCCAGATATGGTAACAGGTTCAAGCTCCCTAGAGTAAGTCTTGTACTCCTGGATAAATATGTCTTTTAGAGTCTTACCCTTTGGTTTGCCCTCATCTTCATCTTTATGATAACCTAGCCCATGTCGAGTTTTCTGACCCTTAAAATCTGGCAGCTCTATAATTCCCTGCTAATTCTTAGCCAGCCCGATTCCAGGCATAAAATCCATCTTTTTGAACGGACTAGCTACTTTAGGATCCATGTAGCCCTCGTAAAGAATAGTGACTTAGAATCCATAAGGTTTCTAGCTCATATGCAGCTTCCTGGATAGTCGAGACGACCTTACCACCTTTGGCGTTAATAGTCACTATTTCGCCTTCATGAGGGAACTTGACCTTTTGATGTATAGCGAAAGGCACTCCTCTTAGGGCATGGAACCATAGCCTATCCAATAACAGCGCAAAAGTTACTAGGATGTCTAAGATAGTGAATTCTATCTAGGATTCGATAGGACTCGTCTTTACCAATGCCGAGAATGTTGCTTCCACGTCTTTCTTCTTTCTCATTATAGGCTCTTATCACCATATATGATGGCTTTAGATCTTTCGCAGTCATTCCTAGTTTAGAGAGTATGCAAGAAGGACACACATTGATGGCTGACCCATAATCTACCATCACACATGGGGTCCTTTTCCCCTTGACTTCTGTTGCTATATAAAAGGGCTTGTTATGGTCTATCCCCTTGAGTGGTAAGTCTTCATACGAGAAGGTGATCATCCCAGTAGTTTTTTCAATCACCGTTTTAATCATTTCCTCTAGGGTATTTGTTGTGCTAATGCTTATGCTGGATAAGGCTCAGATTAGAGCCTTCCTGTGATCCGATGAGTGCATCAGCAGCTCTCAGATGTCGGTTGTCTTCTTTTCCTTTTTCAGCTACTCTAGCAACCCATTATCCCCTTCAAGAGCTTTCTCGACCTGCTTTAGTTCTTGAACCCCTATGTCCTTAACCACTCGCTCGACTTCCCTGTCACTATAAGCCCAAATATCCTTTGCCCCAACATCTTGGTCCTCACACTCATCTCTAGAACTGTACCAAATATTAATTACCAAGACCGACTTATTTTCTCCTTCCTTCTAAACTTGTAAAAGATAAGGCTTATAGGCCGCTTCATCCTTTGACCCCTAGCCATTCAACATAATACCCTTAATTCAAACATCAACCGAAGGAGGCTTCAAATAGCGGACTTCAAAGTCGTATTTACCCGAGGGCTATCCTAACAGGTCTTCACCTTCATACCAAGAAAGTCGCTCAACTTGCCATTCCACACAATCAATCAAGTCCTGAACCTCGTGCTTGAGACGGTTGCACTGGTCCGTCACATGCCCGAAAGCTTAGTGATACTTATAATACTGACCATTATGAGGCTTAGGACTATCCTTAGATGACTAGGGCTTAAGATTCCCACTCTATTATAAGTAACGGAACACCACAGACAGTGGTGCTCCTAGCATAGATAAGGTTCTTTGTGGGCTATCTGGTTTGGTTTCTAGTTTTGGCTCAAGTTGGAGGATGTCTTCGAAACATGACATCCTCTTCATTGAAGTCAGGGGTGATCATGGACACTTGGTTTGGTGGTGTTTTGTTGTTGTAGTTTAGTAGAGGGTTTCTTCTAGTACTGGGTTGGTCTAGGTCGGTCGATTTTCTAGCATCGATAAGCTCTTAAATTTTATGTTTCAGCCGGATGTAGTTGTCTATGTGGTGGCTCGGTGCTTAGTGGAACTTATAGTAGGTGTTGGGTTTGTAGCCGGGTGCATTTGGCTTCAGTGGGTTTTTGGAAGTGTGTCAGCACCCATTTTCTAGATCTAGATATCGATGGAATTACAGAAAACTATATAATGAAAGTTACTGCCATCTCGGGTCTCAAGAGATGAAGAATGGGCAAATATGAGGTTAAGGTTAACATATAATGAAAGTTATTGCCATCTCCGATCTCAAGAGATGACGGACGGGTGAATCCAAGGTTAAAGTTAATCCAGCCGAAATTATCTTTTTAAAGTCAATTTGGAGTTAATTGTCAAGAAAAATAAAGTTTGAGGGTCAAAACGATGGATTTCATAAATTCAGAGACCTAATTGTAAATTTTTGAACTTCCCATATATAGAGCCAATCAGCTTTATGCAGATCCGATTAACTCTACACAGTGCAATTAGGATTTTCTCGATGCTTTTACGTCCAGATACAAATTCTAGAAGAGAATTGACGATAATCATGGATTATTAATGATATTTATTTAATATTTTAAAGAACTAATATTGAATATTTATGAATTAATTTTTTGAAAAGTTGATGTGTGCTAAGTCAAGCAAGACTATGACCTAAGGCAGTGTACCTATCAGTGGAGTATAGCTAACGGCGAGTACCAAGTGTCGTATTCCCCAAAGAACGTGTGAACCTAAATCTACTCAATCTTCTCTGTTATCTAATCACAGAACATAAATGGTGTTGATGAATAATTTCTAAATTAAATAATAGTTACTCTAATTGTTGTCGAACTACGTATACTAGGGAATGATTAATTCAAGTAAAAGAATAACCCTTTGGGAATTCTTGTCTCTAAGGAATGGAAATTAAGGGTGGAATTGATTGATTGAATCCAATTTTCGCGGGAAAGTCTCTACACAATTAATGGCTTTCTCAAGGACACTAACATCTTAACTTAGATTAATTAGGTTGAAATCTCTTCCTAACTCTAATTACCCAAATTAGCATTATGTACCATTTAACACTATTGAGAGTTGTTAATTCTCAATCCGGTAGAACGAAAACCCTATCTCTAGGTGAATTCAATTCTAGGTTGCAAAGGACAATCCAAACCTAAATGTCTTTCTTAAGATCATTCAAATTTCAAAAATCATTCAACAAGATATGAAGAACAAATCAATAAATACTTCCATTACAAACCAATATTGACAATCAATACATTCAATTCAAAATTGAAGTACAAAAATCCCTAGATAAAGAACCCCAATTGGTTAATAAGCTTAGCTAATCATGTTCATAATCACAACCAATAAGAATTCAATTACAAAAAATGAGTAAAGGTAGAGGAACCCGAATACACCCTTGGATGAGAGTGAACAGCTCCAATTCCTCGTGCCCAATTTTGGATCGATTCTTGTTCCTCTTACTCGGATTGAAACCAATCGACAATCCTCGCCAATCTTTGATCTTCGAAGAGAATCCAAGTGAAACCTTGATCCAAGTCTCCTTTTCTCTTAGTTTCAACTCAGAAAACCCTTAGACAGGGAAAAAGATGAGTTTTGGACGTTCTAACCCTAGCTGCCTTTCTTCCTTTCCACTCTTCGTTCTTTTAATTAATACCCCCTGTCGCCTCAAACACGGCCGTGTCCCTGGCCGTGTTAAGGACACGGGCTGGTGTTCCTGGCTGTGTTACTCTCTATGGCCGTGCTCCATAAGATCTACTTCTTCTTTGATGTCCAACACGGTCGTGTTTGGTCTCGTGTTGGTAACACGGCATGGGTTTGTGACCGTGTTGAGACCAACACGGCCATGTTCAGCTTCCTCATGCTCGTACTTAGCTCGTTTCGGCAGCTTTGACGTCCAATTATGCTCCAATTCTTTCCTTTTTCATTCTTTGACTTCTTTTGGACCTAATGCATATAAACATACGCATAGGGTGAGTGTTGGTACCAATTCACATCCAAATATCCATAAAATCGATCTTAAAAACCCCATTTAGATGTGTGTATTTTACGCACATCAAATAACCCCACACTTAGCTCATTGCTTGTCCTCAAGCAATCAAAAGTAAAATAAGGAAAATAAACCACTAAGAGACAACACTTAAACTGACAGACAAACTAGAAAGCTCCTGCACATATCCTTAACAAGTGTAAGTCAAACAGAAAGAAACGAAGCAATCAATTCAAGTATCACAACCAAGATGCTATTGATTCACAAAATACTATCTCAACAAAATTATTTAGAACCAACTCCTCACCAGATTCACTCTAAATCACTCAAAGTGTTTAAAGGGGTAGTGTTTAATTGCTCAATGCATCAACTACTGCCTTACTTACTATATGCTTGCTCTTAAATCCTACTCCTACCACTTATGGAGAGTCAACAACCATGTCAAGAGGTCTTTATAAGGGTTGTAATGGGGATTAGGTAGGGGTAGGTAAATTTAGTCAGAGTTGAACCCACAGTGTTCTGCAATGAAATACATGACATGCACACAAGCCACAAAAATTATAAGGGATAAACAATGAACAGTAGTCCAAGGTGGGAAATAAGAATCAAGTCAAAATGTTTAGCTCACTTACTTTCTTTCTTTTCATCACCTTTCCCTCTTATTCTTCTATTTCTATATTTTTCTTCTTTCTTTTTTTTTTCTTTTTTTTCATAAGGGAAGAACATTCACATAATAGAGTGAATTTCTTTTTCGATTGAAGTAAGCTGCTACAAGATTCCAAAGCTATTCCCAAGATAAAAATTCCCAATAAAACAACTCATGTGCAAAATCATAACCCAAAGCAGAATAAAACTAAGTGGTAATGGAATATGATACAAGAAATGGTGAAAGAAGGGGTTATCTACAGAATCAATAAACAAATGAAGGCTATTTGGCTAGAATGAAAAACCTAAGTGCCTCTATCACACCAAAGTATTAAACTCTCCTTGTGGCCCTCATAAGCATTACCGAGCAAGTTCTAAAGGTAAAGACAGTAATCGACACTCTCAACAAGAAATAAATACAAGCATATAAAGTGTATGCTTACAATTGAGGCTCAATTTCTCACAAGTGTGCTTTTTGAGTAGGTTCCAAACAAAAATCATCAAAACAGAATTAAATAAACCAAAGCAACTTAGTGCAAAACTCAAACTAATTATCTTACATTCTTCCGCAAGACTTAACACTATCGGTTTTACCCGATCACATGGACATAAACAGGATTTCAAAAGCAAGTCAACAGTAAGAACATCAAAACAAAGTGAAAAATTTTCAAAATTTTACAAAAAATTGCACAAAGAATAAACAAATAACTGAGATGGAATAAATGAAATGCGATATATACACTAGAAAAGGATCTGAATTTCATATACAAAATAATAGAACATGAAAGCAAGTATATATTGATATCACCACCCCACACTTGAAGGACACACTGTCCTCAATGTACAAAATATATGAAATGAAAAAGGAAAAAGAAACTAATACTGCCCTGATTATGGCTCCGGAGTGAAAAGAGGTGCATCAGCAGGTATATCAGGGCGTTGGCTAGTCTGTGGTGGAGGAGTGGCTGCTCTTTGAGGATCGAAAGTAGTATCACATGTAGGAGCTGGTGGATCAGCAGGAGTAGCGTCAATAGGAGGCTCGTCAAGCTGTTGTGTTGAAGGGTGCTCAGTCGGAGAGGGAGGGCCAGCTAGAGGGATGTCAAAATGGCTCTGCTCTAGAACCCGGCTCTGTGGACAGGCAGGTGCAAAGTCTGTAGCAAAAATATCATCAAACATGTCATTGGCCATAGAGGCCTCTAACCTACCTCCCTGCTCAATCAGGGCCTAAAGCATAGCCCTCTGCCTCTCAAACTGAGCCATCATCTGGCTCTGAAACTCAGCCTGACGCTGTAAAAGATCCTGTTGAAAAGCCTCTTGTCGAATGAAATGCTGCTGCTGCTCCTCTGCCAACCTCTGCACTCTAAGCTGCAGCTCTCTAAACTCAATTGGGGAGACTCCTAAAACAGCTGAAGAAGACCCAGAAGGAGCTGAAGTAGACGGTCTGGAGGAAGACTCCAGAATATCAGAAGAAGGTGGGACATCCTGTGTACCATGGGCTCGTTAGGTGTCGCCTCCTCTCTCGAAAAGTCGCCAAGAGCATTCCTCGATCCTATACTCGGTCCTAGCGGACCACACTGCGAGTTACCATCCCCATACTAACCATCTGGGGAAGTCCCAACGTTTCCATCACCCCCAGCTCTGTCAAATGTGGTATCGCTTCCTCCAAAACTCCTAAACTCCTAGCCAGTCAAGTAATGTAAGTCCTAAAATAGAAAAATACCTTCTTTGAGTTGTTGCAGAAGGCACTGATCTGTCTGGCCAATAAGTACCCCATGTCGACAGACTGGTGCTGGTGCATGCTGTAAAGTATAAACAGGTCCGGCTGGGTAACTACACCACCGCTATCTCCTCTGCCAGTGATGGCCCTAGCCAGCAATGCATGCAAGTACCGCAGTCCCTCAGGCAAGTTAGACGCCTAGGACTGGCTGGCACTGTATCCCTCAGTGTCATCAGAAATCTCGGCCCACATCTGCGGATATGACACACCAAGTGTGTGTATACAATGATCAGAAACCTCTCCGATTGCATCCTCCTCGGTCCACAAGCCTAAGTGTACCCCAAACTGCTGACACTCATCATGAAAGTCTGCTTTGCTAGTCTAAAGCGATCGCATCGGTTGTTGGAAGTCTCATGGCCGGCTTTGCGAGAAAGAAATTGGCCGGCAAACTCCACAGTCAACTCCCTATATGTTGGTTCAACAATATCAAAAAATGTTGAAATGGGGGCGTCTCAAGATATCGGTGACGGTGCAAGTCCGAGCTCCCAAGGTCGATCTTGGCCTCTATCCACGCCCTTTCCCAAATCTTTGTGCCTCATTGATTGATATCTTTGCTCAAAGGTGGGCTGCCCTTGGAAAAGTAGGAATCGATGGCTTCGCGGTGGTCTAATTTGGCCCCGAACTAGTTTGGCGGCGATCGCGAGGAAGAGGAACCATCGGTCTGCCTCCTCTTGTAAACTCCTGATCCTCGTCTGGTGGACATGGTACCTGAAAAGGAAAATTTTAGTACTAAGGATCAACAAAATTTTGGCAGTATAACGGCATAAAATGAACAAACCAAACGATTTAACTCGATAAAATTAAACTGCTCAATGTCCTGCAAAGAAAATTTAATCCACAACACTGCCAAGCAATGCTAACCAATTAAATTTGCAATTCATCCATATGGAGTTTACTTTGCCATAATCCATCACAAGGCAAACCAACATGCTAATGGCCGACAATAATAATAAAGAGAAAAATAAGGAATTAATCACAATCATAAATAATGGTGGAAAATAAAAATGGAAAATATGAGCAAGTTAAGTATATAAACTACATTACAGAAAATAAAAGAAAATCAAGCACAAACATGAATGTAAATGCATCCACCATATAATAAAATAAGGAAATAAATTAAAAAAGATAGAAAAAATTGAAACAAAAATTCGAACACAAAGAAAACATAAATTTGAACTAATATCAAAATAAAATAATGGAAAATGAAGTTGGAGGATACTTACTTGACAAACGTAATATCCAAAGCCTTCGAGATGAGAAATAAGGAATAAGAGAGTAAGAGAGGAGAGAATTGCTAAAACTAAGGGGAGAATAAAATTTTCGGAGATTTTGAAATGAAGTGGTATATATAGGCAGTGTACGGAACACGCCCGTGTTAACCAACAGGGGCCGTGTTAAGGAACACGGTCTGGATATCGGGCCGTGTTAAGCGAATAAAAACGTGCTGACTTACCACTTCTGAGAACATGCCCGTGTTTCGGACACGGTCTTGGACATGAGAAAGTGTTGTGGACACGGTCGGGCATAAATGCCTGTGTTTCCTACTGTAAACGTGTTCATCTTAATTTGATTTTCTTCAATTAGAACACGGACCGTGTTAACGAACACGGTCTCGAACACGCACGTGTTGAACTCCAGAAAATGCAAAAGTTACAATTCCCAGCACTTTCTCACTCTTTCTCACCTGCATAACCAATAAGTCCTCAACTCATACACTCAACATAAATAAAACTTACCAAAAACAAACTGTAAAATCTAATCAAACTAAGTTCACAACAAAAACTATAGAATTAAAAGGAAATTAAAAGAAACAAGCTTCTTTAAAGTCATAAGCTGGACTTTATTCTTTTCTTTGAATCAGAAATGGAGCACCAAATTCACTCACTCCTCCACATCCAGTGACCCTCTAAGGTAATGCTTCAACCTCTGCCCATTAACCTTGAAATTTCCCTTTTCTGGATGATGCACTTCAACCGCACCATAAGGGAAGACTTGTGTCACTGTAAATGGCCCCGATCAATGACTCTTCAGCTTTCCTGGAAATAAACGGAGACGAGAGTTAAATAATAACACACTATCTCCTACGTTAAACTCCTTCCAATTTTTCAATCGCTTGTCATGCCATTGTTTGGTCTTCGCCTTGTAGATTATTGAATTTTCATAGGCTTATTGACGCCACTCCTCTAGCTCATTTATTTGCCACTGCCTTTGTCTACTTGCAGTATCCAAATCAAAGTTACATGATTTAAGTGCCCATAATGCTTTACGTTCTAGCTCCACAGGTAAATGATAACCTTTTCCATACACAAGCCTAAAGGGAGTGAACCCTGTAGAAGTCCTATAGGCAGTTCTAAATGCCCATAAAGCATCATCTAGCTTTGTAGTCCAATCTTTCCTGATGGCTCCTACAGTCTTCTCTAAAATGCGCTTGAGTCCCCTATTAGTAACCTCTACTTGCCCACTCGTTTGTGGGTGATAAGGTGTGGAGAATCGCTGAGATACTCCATATCTTTTCAGCACTTTCTCAAGTTGAGAATTACAGAAATGGGTTCCCCTATCACTAATTAATGCTCGAGGTGTTCCAAACCTAGAGAATAATCTCTTAAGGAACCTCACAACTACCCTAGCATCATTAGTAGGCAAGGCTTGTGCCTCAGGCCATTTAGAAAAATATTCAACAGCCACCATTATATACTTACATCCATACGAAGAAGGAAAATGACCCATAAAATCAATGCCCCAAACATCAAAAATTTCCAACACTTGTATACTATGTTGGGGCATTTCATCTTGGGCAGAAATATTACCTGACCGTTGGCATGCATCACAAACCTGGACATAAGCTCGTGCATCTTGGAAGATAGTCGGCCAATAAAAACCAGCATCCATAACCTTCCTGGCCGTATGATTTGCGGCTTAGTGTCCACCAACCGTTCCCTCATGACAATGCTTGAGAATTTGAATGATCTCCTCCCCATATACACACCTCCTGATAATTTGATCTGCACAAATTCTAAACAAGAAGGGGTCGTCCCAAATGTAATACTTCAAGTTAGCAAAGAATTTCTTCTTTTGATGGCCCGTCATACCCTTTGGGAGTACCCTTGCAGCCAAATAATTTGCATAATCAGAAAACCAAGGAATATCATTTGCCGCCTGCATTGAGCATAAGTGCTCATCCGGAAAGAAGTCATCGATCTCTTGCTCATTAAGCTCCTCCAAGTGCAGGTTCTCTAATCGAGAAAGATGGTCTGCTGCAAGATTTTCAGCTCCTCGTTTGTCCTTAATTTCCAAGTCAAATTCCTGTAATAGAAGAACCCAACGAATCAATCTTGGCTTAGAATCATGCTTTGAAAATAAATACCTTGGGCGTCCGTAAGTGTCTTGCTAGCGTAGTAAATAGGTTGGATTCTTCTCCTTGCGCTGGCCTAAAACAGCTCCAACTGCAAAATCACTAGCATCGCACATAAGCTCAAAGGGCAGCTCCCAATTAGGAGAAACCATGATGGGAGCCGTGGTTAGTTTTTCCTTTAATAACTCAAAAGCTCTTAAACAATCATCATCAAATTCAAAAGGTATATCTTTTACTAGCAATTGAGTTAAAGGCCTAGCGATCTTAGAAAAGTCCTTAATGAACCTTCTATAAAATCCTGCATGCCCTAAGAAACTTCTAACAGCCCTAACCGAAGTAGGGGGAGGTAGTTTACTTATAACTTCCACTTTAGCTCTATCTACTTCCAACCCTGCATGTGACACTTTATGTCCTAAGACTATACCCTTTTGGACCATAAAATGACATTTTTCCCAATTCAACACCAGGTTAGCTTCAATACACCTAGCTAACATCCTTTCCAAATTTTTCAAACAATGGGAAAAAGAGTTACCGAATACAGAGAAGTCATCCATGAAGACCTCCATCAACTCCTCTATCATGTCATGGAAAATGGCCATCATAAACCGCTGAAAGGTCGCAGGCGCATTACACAAGCCAAACGGCATCCTCCTATAGGCAAATGTGCCATAAGGACAAGTGAATGTCGTCTTCTCTTGGTCTTCTGGTGCTATGGGAATCTGAAAATAACCAGAAAAATTGTCAAGGAAACAGTAATACTTATGGCCTGAAAGCCTCTCAAGCATTTGATCGATAAAAGGAAGGGGAAAGTGGTCCTTTCGGGTTGCATCATTCAAGCGTCGGTAGTCTATGCAAACCCGAAAGCCTGTTACTGTTCGTGTAGGGATCAGCTCCTCCTTTTCATTTTTCACCACCGTCATGCCCCCTTTCTTAGGAACCACCTGCACAGGACTCACCCAAGCACTGTCAGAAATAGGGTAAATTAAACTTGCATCAAGAAGTTTAATTACCTCTTTTTTAACCACCTCTTTCATATGAGGGTTCAACCGCCTTTGTGGCTGCACCACCGGTTTGAACTCATCCTCCATCAAAATCTTATAAAGGCAGTAACTCGGGTTTATTCCTGGTATGTCAGCCGTCTTATACGCAAATGCCTTTGCATACCTTCTCAAAATACACAGCACCATCTCCCTCTCCTCAGGGGTGAGATGAGCGGAAATAATAACCGGTAAGTGCTTTGCTTCATCTAGGTAGGCATATATTAAGTGCGCTGGCAACTCTTTCAATTCAAGAACGGGCGGCTCCTCCAAAGAAGGCTTCAGCTTCTTTACTCCTAACCTATCAAGATCAACAAAACCATTAGTCTTTTCATCATCAACATCAGCAGCTAATAAGTGCTCTAGCTGCTCCAACACTTGTTCATTGGATAAATTGTCCTTATTTTCTTGCATTGCCACTTGCAAAGGATCATCAATCATTATTTCCTGCAATTGAGATTCCACAATATCATTGATAAAATCAATCGAACAGACAGTACCATCATGCTCATATGGGTATCTCAAGGATTTAGTCAAATCAAATGTAATGCTCTCATCATCTACCCTAAGTTCCAGCTTTCCGCTACTATCATCTATCAAAGCTTTAGATGTAGTTAAAAATGGTCCACCTAGGATCAATGGGACATCACTCTCACCATTCATATCCATGACAACAAAATCCACAAGAAATATAAATTTGTTAACTTTAACTAGCACATCTTCTATAATCCCTTTCGGGTACTTAACAGTTCTGTCTGCTAGTTGTATACTCATCCTGGTAGGAGTTAGCTTAGAAGTGCTTAGTCCTAACTCCTCAAACAATGAACTAGGCATCAAACTGATGCTAGCTCCCAAATTAGCTAATGCTAGCAATTTCAATTTATCTCCAATCAAACAAGGTATAGTAAAACTCCCTGGGTCGCGTCGTTTGACTGGAATCTTACTCTAAAACACTGCTGAGCATTCTGCATTCAAGGTCACCAATCCCAAATCCTCTAACTTCCTCTTGTTGCTTAGGATTTCTTTTAAAAACTTCGCATACTTTGGCATCTGCGAAATAGCTTTAACAAACGGCAAGTTAATCCGCAATTGTTTAAAAAAGATCTAAAAATTTACTAAATTGCTGATCAACTTTATCCTGCTTGAGTTTTGCAGGATATGGAATGGGAGGTTGGTATGGCCTCAAGGGAATCTTCTTCGAATCCTCCTTCTCTTCAACTGCTCCCTTTTCTTTCTCTTCAGGCTTGTCTTTCTTTTTCGACTCATCCACCTACACATTAGAATCATTATTAGCGAAAGGCTTAAATGAACTAGTAAGTTCCTTACCTGATCTCAAAGTAATTGCTTTGGCATGCTCCCTTGGATTAGACTCTGTGTTACTTGGAAGCGTGCCTGGCTGCCTCTCAGCCATCATCCTAAACAACTGCCCAATTTGAGTTTCTAATTTTGAATTGAAGCTTGTTGATTTCGAACGGCAGTGTCCGTTTGCTGAAATCTGTTCTTTGAAGTTGCAATGAGCTTCATCATCAACTCTTCCAAGTTAGGTTTCTTCTCTTGACTACCTCCTGGTTGATGGGGAATAGATTGCATAGGTTCTTCTTTGATGCAACCTCCCCGGTATCCCTGGTGGACCTTGGTTATTGGAGTTCCTCCATCCAAAATTAGGATGATTCCTCCACCCTGGGTTGTATGTATTGCTGTAGGGATCATTCTGCTGCCTACCTACATAATCAACATGCTCAACGTTAGAAACATTAGTAGGCATAGAAGATGCAAACATACCTCCCGCATTACAATTGGCACTGTAATGCGGTCCACCACAGAATTCACATTCGGGCTGAACTGCTTGGACCGGCATCTGAAGTTGTTATATCTTTTTGGAAAGTAGCTCTACTTGTGCCGCCAAGGCTGCTGTAGGATCTGCCTCAGCCCGATATACAACGGGCCTTGGACCTCTAGCCCGTGGAATTTGCCACTAATAAGTATTGGTGGCCATCTCTTCTATCAAATCCTGGGCTTGCTCAAGTGTTTTACTATTAATAGCTCCCCCTGCAGCTGCATCTACCATTTGTCTAGTGGCTGTATTCATGCCACTATAGAATGTCTGCACTTGCATCCAGAGAGGAAGACCATGGTGTGGGAAACACCTTAACAAGTCCTTGAAGCGCTCCCAGGCTTTGTACATCGATTCTCCTTCACCCTGCACAAAAGAAGATATGTTATTTCGCATTTGAGCAGTCTTAGCAGGAGGAAAATACTTATTCAAAAACTTTTCAGCCAAAGAAGTCCAGGTAGTGATCATTTTCGGTGGCAAGGACTGCAGCCATCTTTTCGCTCTATCGCTCAAGGAAAAAGGAAACAGCCTCAATCGTATGGCATCATCAGTTGTTCCATTAATCTTAAAGGTATCATATATTTCCAAAAAGTTGGCGATATGCTCGTTCGGATCTTCGCTCGCCAATCCTCCAAATTGCACCGTATTCTGGATCATCTGGATTACATTCGGCTTTATTTCAAAATTATTGGCTGCCACGGGAGGCCTTACTATCCCAGTTTGCGTCCCTGCTAGAGAGGGCCTAGCAAACTCGTACATGGTCCTTTCATCATTACCTCCATTTGCATTGTGGTTCTCCATCTCACTAGTTTCACGAACAGGAATCTCTGATTCAATCTCCTCCTCTACTGCCTGCATACGCCTCCTTAGCAATCTAAGAGAGCGCTCGGGTTCAGATAAAGGCTTTGTAAGATTAGGATTAAAGCTCCTGGTCATAAACTACCTGAGCACAATAAAGAACAACAACACCAACAAACGGAATAAGAACAAAACTATACACAGAAAATAAATTATGAACAAAAAGAGAAATGACTAGACTAACAAATATTAAAATTTCAATTTAGTTCATAGAAACCGTTCCCCAGCAACGGCGCCAAAAACTTGATGTGTGCTAAGTCAAGCAAGACTATGACCTAAGGCAGTGCACCTATCAGTGGAATATAGCAAACGGCGAGTACTAAGTGTCATATTCCCCAAAGAATGTGTGAACCTAAATCTACTCAATCTTCTCTGTTATCTAATCACAGAACATAAATGGTGTTGATGAATAATTTCTAAATTAAATAATAGCTACTCTAATTGTTGTCAAACTACGTATACTAGGGAATGATTAATTCAAGTAAAAGAATAACCCTTTGGGAATTCTTGTCTCTAAGGAATGGAAACTAAGGGTGGAATTGATTGATTGAATCCAATTTCCATGGGAAAGTCTCTACACAATTAATGCCTTTCTCAAGGACACTAACATCTTAACTTAGATTAATTAGGTTGAAATCTCTTCCTAACTCTAATTACCCAAATTAGCATTATGTACCATTTAACACTATTGAGAGTTGTTAATTCTCAATCCGGTAGAACGAAAACCCTATCTCTAGGTGAATTCAATTCTAGGTTGCAAAGGACAATCCAAACCTAAACGTCTTTCTCAAGATCATTCAAATTTCAAAAATCATTCTACAAGATATGAAGAACAAATCAATAAATACTTTCATTGCAAACCAATATTGACAATCAATACATTCAATTCAAAATTGAAGTACAAAAATCCCTAGATAAAGAACCCCAATGGGTTAATAAGCTTAGCTAATCATGTTCATAATCACAGCCAATAAGAATTCAATTACAAAAAATGAGTAAAGGTAGAGGAACCCGATTACACCCTTGGATGAGAGTGAACAGCTCCAATTCCTCGTGCCCAATTTTGGATCGATTCTTATTCCTCTTACTCGGATTGAAACCAATCGACAATCCTCGCCAATCTTTGATCTTCGAAGAGAATCCAAGTGAAACCTTGATCCAAGTCTCCTTTTCTCTTAGTTTCAACTCAGAAAACCCTTAGACAGGGAAAAAGATGAGTTTTGGACGTTCTAACCCTAGCTGCCTTTCTTTCTTTCCTCTCTTCGTTCTTTTAATTAATCTACCAAAGCTGAATGACCCGCTTTATGTAATTCTTTTGTCAAATAATGTCATTACAACACTCACTTAGAAGTATCGATCAGGGATCTAGAGTCCACCAAACAAAAGCCAAATGAGTCCTTCTCTGATTTCTTGAGTAGATGGAGGCATAAGGCTGGACTAATGAAGAACAAGCCCTTTGAAAAGGACCAAGTTCGTCTGGTGGTTTGAAACATTCTTCTAGGATGGGTTGAAAGGTTGCAAATGATGAAACCGAAAACTTTTCATGGACTTGTACGATGATGGACTACAAGTCAAGGAGATCGAGAACAATAAGAGAAAGACTGTAAGAATTGATGGAAGGGCGAATTACCAAACTGGAGAGAGCAGGACCCTAGATGTGAATGTTATGCAACAACCAAGAAAGTTCTATAACTTCAAACAACCTCTCTCAAAGATCTTCAAGAGATTGGTACATAATGGCATGTTTGATCCTATTACCCTTAAGAACCCACCGAACCCTAACGCATTGTAAATTCCACCAAGCACATGGCCGACACTAACAAATATATTCGGCTGAAGCACGAAATCTAGGACCTTATCGATGACATAAAGCTCACTGACCCTGGCCAACCCAGCGCTAGAAGAAACCCTTTACCAAACTACAAAAACACATCGCCCCCAAACTAATTGTCCATGATCAATCCTAGTTTTAAGTGAAAAGAAGATCATGCACTCTTTTATAGACATACCCCAACCCGAGCCAGAAGCCAAACCAAATAGCCCATAAAGAACCTTCACTCCGCTAGGGGCATACTATCCGCCACTTAAAATGGAGCGGTAAGCTTAAGCCCCAGTCACCAAAGGACAGCTCTTTGCCTCACAATGGTCAGTATTGTGAGTATCATTAAGTCTTCGAGCATGTGACAGACCAATGCAACCATCTCAGGCATAAGAACCAAGACTTAATCGATTGCGGGGAATGGAAAGTTGAGCAACTTCCTCGGTATGAGTGTGAAAACCTACTAGGGCAACCCTCATGCAAGTTTAACTTCAAGGTTCGATATTCGAGGCCTCTTTCAGCCGACACTCCAATTGAGAATACTGTGCCAAGTGGTTGGGGATTAGATGATGATCATGTCGTTTGTTAACCTTATCTCCTAAAGGTTTGAAAAGAAGGGGAAAAGAAGTTGGTCATGGCTATCGACATTTGGTATAACTTTAAGGATGAGTGTGAAGTTTAAGACACCGAGGCTAAGGATATCTGGGCAAACAACGACTCTAATAAACAAATCAAGCCAGCAGGTAAAGGTAAAGAATTTAGGATACAAGAGCTGAAGCAAGATAAGCAAGCACCTAAGACAGGGATGCCATGTTGTTAGAGCGATGGAAGAAAGAAAAGAAAATAGCTGATGTTTGGGAACTGCTGATGCACTCATCGGACCACAAAAAATCTTTAATTCATGTCTTGTTTGGTACAAGCATTAGCATAGCAGCCACCCTTGAGGAAATGATCAAATAGTGACTAAAAAGACCACTAGGATGATCACCTTCTCGGATGAAGACCTACAAATTGAGTGAAGAGACCATAATAAGGCCCTCTATATAGCAGTATAAGTCAAGAGGAAGCGAACCCCATGTGTGAGAGTGGATGATAGATCAGCCATCAACGTGTGTCCTTTTTGCATACTCCCTAAGCTAAGGATGACTATGAAAGACCTAAAACCATCATATATGGTTATAAGAGCCTATAATGAGACAAAAAGGAAATGTTGAAGGAACATTTTCAGCACTGGTGAAGACGAGTCCTATTGAATCTTGGGTGGAGTTCACTATATTGGAATCTTGGGTGGAGTTCACTATGTTGGACATTTCGGTAACTTTCACATTATTATTGGGAATGCCATAGTTCCATGCCCTAGGAGGATTTCCTTCCACTATACATCAGAAGGTAAAGTTCCCTCATGAAGGCGAGATCGTCACTAAAAATGCCAAAGGTGGTAAGGTTGTCTTGGCTATCCAAGAAGCTGTCAAGGGAGCTGGATACCCCCACTCGATTCTAAGTTGATGTTCTCTATAAGTCCTAAAGTAGCCAACATGTTCAAGAAAATGAACTTCATGCTTAGAATGGGGCTGGGAAAGAATCAGCAGGGTATTGCAGAGGTTCCAGACTTCAAAGGTCAAAGACTCGGTATAGATTGGGTTATTCCGAAGAGGAAAATAAGGGCAAACCAAAGGGTAAGACTCTAAAAGACATTTTCATCCAGGAGTACAATCCCTACTCTAGGGAGCCCGAACCTATTATTATAGTTGAGACTGAGATACCAGGGTTTGCGATTTTTAAGAACCTGATTATCGACAAGATGATTGAGTTAAGTATTAAGAATGTCCGAGAGAAGGTCACCACCAAGATGGAAGAGCTGAAGCTAGAAGAGTTCACTGCCTAAGAAATAAGTCAAGAGGAATTAGCAGCTCTTATAAAGAATAACATTCTTAATGTTTTTTATGATGATGTAATAATATCTGACATTTATGAGGATGATGTTTCTTTCCTTTCTAAGATCAATAATATAAATGATTTTGCTTACTTGTGCGAAGTTTTTCTTAATGGTAGTATGCATTTTGATAATCATAACATATGCATGTTTGACATCAATTTCATATAAATTGATTCATTTAGTGTAGGCACAGAAGCAAATCCACATAACAGTTTAATAGCTTATGATCTAACTCGAAAGAACTCAAGAGGATAATAGAAGAAAAGCAGTTTTTGGTCATATGATGACATGCCAAGTCTAGACAGGAAAATAGCAAAGCACCATATCCCGACTTCTCCATACATCAAGCCGGTCAAGCAAGAGATGAGAAGACTAAGGTCAGAATGGGTAGAGAAAATACGAGAGAAGGTTGTTAAGCAGGTTAAGGCCAATTTTCTCGACGTGATTAATTATCCCGAATGGTTGGTAAATATTGTCCCAGTCCCGAAGAGGGATGGTAAGGTCCGAATGTGCATGGATTACCGGGACTTGAACAAGGTAATGTACTATTTTACAAATGGGTTCTTCAAGCAAAATCAAATCATGATGGCAGTGGTGGACAAGTTGAAAATATCATTTATCACCGATTGGGGGGACATACTGCTACAAGGTTATGCCTTTTGGACCAAAGAATGTAGGGGCAACTTATCAAAGAGCAACCACTACCTTGTTTCACGATATGATGCACAAGGAGGTGGAAGTGTATGTGGATGACTTAATGGTAAAGTCCGAAACAAGGGAAGGGCACTTCCAAGGTCTTGATAAGTCTTTAGGCCGAGCGGAAAGGTATAACCTAAGACTCAAATGAAGAAGAGTGTATTTGGAGTTACATCGGGGAAGTTGTTAGGGCACATAGTAAGTCAATAGGGCATAGAGATCGATCTGAACAAGGTCAAAGCTATTCAAGAGATGCCAGTGCCAAAGATGGAGAAAGAAGTCAGAGGTTTTCTAAGACATTTGAATACATCAGTAGGTTCATTTCCAATCTCACAATGGTTTGTGATCCTATTTTTAAGCTTTTAAGGAAGCACTAACCCATTGTGTGGGATGAACATTATCAAAAGGCCTTCAACATAATCAAGGAGTATCTAATGAAGCCACCAGTAATATCATCAAAAACTAGACTCATTAGCCAAGAATCGATCCTTAAACAAAATACTAATATCTAGTGCAATCTCATAGTAAGAAGTAAAGAAAATTAAAAACTTCACATCAAAAGTTAGGGGAATGAGCATTCTTTCCAAACAAATCAAAACATCAAAGAAAATATAGATAAAGATTTTCTTCCTAAGCACATAACAAAATCTCATGAAGCGCAGTTACTTATGTCTCTTTTGTTTTTAGAGATTTAAGCTTCAAAATTGTCATTCTAGCCTTTTGACGTGTGTAAATATTGGTGATGTCAACCCTCGATCCCTTGATTACTCAATTAGAGTCACAAATCCAAACAACTAATCCTATTCTCAGGTTTTCTATAATTTATTTCTTTTCATTTCGAACCTTTTTTAGAATAGCGGAATAGGGCGAAATACTCTTAGCATCGTATTTTTTACATTCATTTTTTTTTACATTTTAAAAGAATAAGAAAGTACAAAGGGATATTGGATATGTCTACTAGACAAAATTAAGAGAAATTTGAAAAATCAATGATCATAAACATAACTAAAGTTTCAAAATATAAAAATAATACGACACTATTAATAAAAAACCCTAGTATGGATACCAAGTTCAATTCATAATTCAAAGCTAAATCAAATAAATTGCAATTCAATAAACAGCTAACCAAGTTCATTACTTTCAACTAACAAAGACAATAAAAGCCCTTCCCCCACACTTAATCGACATATTGCCCCCAATGTGTTTGGCATATAACCTACAATAAAACAAAAGCAGGAAGAAAATTCCCTTAACCAAATTTTTTTTTCTGAATCCAAAATTCATTCCAATTCACTACTCATCTGTTTATCTATCGAACAGCTAAGAACAAAAGTAAAGGTTATAGCATATATAATCATCCAATAATAAAAGAAAACAAAAATTACCAAAAACATAAAATAAAAAATATCCTATTTATGTACAATTATGCAAAAATGAAATAAAAGACATAAAAATAAATAAAATAATAGTCTAGCTCAAATGCTAGAGCAAAGTGGAGGTTCAGTCCTCCATACCACCATTTCCATCAACTCGCATCAAAGAGCTTAATCATCTCCATCAAAAATGCATATTCTAAATGAGATGGAAACTGCTTGAGCTTCAAAGTTGGTGGGTCTTTAATAGAAGGCTTCATTCTTTCTTTCCTGGGCATCTTAATAGCTTCAAATGCCCACTTCTTCATCGATCTCCCAACCTCTAGCTGCGCTATCTACTCAACAGCTTCTGATGTTCCCATTTTTCATGTTCCTACACAAGACACAACTCAAGAGGATCTTTAGCAATAATAGATGAAATAAAATTGATAGTTTCATGGTCTATCATATCATCAAGTGCAAGTGGATATTTCATACCATTGAGGGTTGAAATGTCAATTTTTCATCCCCTACCCTAAGAATGAGCTTACCATCATGAACATCAATAATGACTCTAGTTGTAGTAAAAAAAGGTCTACCAAGGATAAGGGATACATCAAAATCATCATCCATATCCAGGATCACAAAATCCATAGGAAAAATAAACTCTTGAACCTTTACCAAAATATTTTCAATGATACCCCTAGGGTATACAACAGATTTATCAACTAGCTGAATGCTCATGAGTGTTAGTTTAAGTTCTCCTAGTCCAAGTTCTTGTACTATTTATAAGGCATAACACTAATGTTAGCCCTTAAATCAGCCAATGCATTATCAACATGTAGATTACCAATAATATAAGGAATAGTGGAACTCCTTAGGTCTTTTATCTTCTTTGGTAACCACCATTGAATGATTGTCGAGCTCTTCTCTAATAGTTGCATCATCAACACTTCCTCAAGCTTCCTCTTATTAAAGAGGAGTTCCTTTAAGAACTTACCATACTTGGGCATCTGCGATAGAGCTTCCATAAAAGGTATGTTAATATGCAATTATTTAAAGCGTTTAAGAAACTTACCAAATTGTGTATAAAATTTTTCCTTAAGATCAGTTGGATAAGGCACCATTGGTTTATACTCCTTCACAAAAGGGGTGAGTTTTGGTGTTGCTTCTACTTTATCTTTTACTTTATACTCTACACCCTTCTCTTCTTCAACTACCTCTTTAACCATATTAGATTGTTTCTTTACTTCCTTTCTTTTGGTTCCTAATTATCTCCCATTTCTCAAGGTAATGCCCTTGAGTTGCTCTCTAGGATTTTTCTCTGTATTACTATGCAAGCTTCCTTGGACCCTTTCACTCAAAATTTTCGCAATTTTTCCCACTTTATTCTCTAAATTTTGAATCAAAGCTTGTTGGTTCCTAAAAGCAGTTTTCATAGATTGAAACCTCAATTCAGAAGCTGAGATGAATTTTTCCATCATCTCCTCTAAATTACTCCTTCTAGGAGGAGCCTGTTGTTGGTTCTGCTGTTAGAATCCTAATGGTGGAGGTCTTTGCTGATTCTGATTTTCCTAAGAGAAATTTGGATGATTTCTACATCCCGGATTATAAGTATTATTATGAGGGTTGTTCTATTGGCCCACAGCATTACCCATATAATCAACCTACTCCGACTTAGTAAGAGTATTGTCATTTGGTGATCTTGACTTTGATGACCACTCCCACACCAATCATAAGTCATAACTTATGCCTGTCTTCTAGATGAAGACATAGTCAAAGCATCCAACTTCTTACTCATGGCCTCTAACTGTGCAGTTACAGCTACCATAGGGTCTATAGCATGGATCTCACTTCCTTTGACCCAACTTGCTCTCTTAGATTTTGCCATTGATCATTCGTGAGTTCCATATCCTTAATAAGGTCCATAGCTTATGGTGGAGTGTTATTATTTAGTGATCCACTTGCTGCTGCATTAATAGACTACTTACTTATGTAATTCAATCCATTAAACAATGTTTAAATTTGAAGCCATAAAGATAAACCATGATGTGAAAAGCTCCTCAACAAATCCTTGAAACATTTCCAATAATCATTCAAAGTTTCATTCTCCTACTGAAGAAGTCCTGATATATCATTCCTCAACTTGGTCGTCTTAGATGGTGGAAAGCACCTCTCTAAAAATTTCTCAAATAATTGATTCCAGGTTGTAAATGTCCCAATTAGAAATGACTCCAACCACTCCTTTGGCTTATCCATTAATGAGAATAGAAATAGCCTTAACCTAATAGCATCATCTAATACCCCATTAATCTTGAAGGTATTACAAATCTCAAAAAAATCATCCAAATGAGTATTTGGATCCTCATTTGGAAAATCATCAAACATGCAATTATTCTGCACCATCAGAATGATGTTGGGCTTCATCTCGAAATTTTTTGTTGCAACGTTTGGTCTAACAACACTCGAGGTGCCCCTATTTAGAGTTGGACGTGCATACTCTTGCATGGTTCTCTCCTTAGATGGAACTGTCATCTGTAACCAATCTTGTCTCAAATTTGGATCCTCAACAACCTCCTAATTCTGATTATGTAAATCTGCTACTATTTCAGCTAAAATTTGTTCTCTTTTCTATTTTCACTACTTCCTCAAAGTCCTTTCTCACTCAAGCTCGTAAGCAAGTAAATTTATAGAACTAACGCGGGTCATGCACAGATCAAAATACCTGTATAAAACACAAACCACAAGTGAAAAAGATAATCAAATAAAAAAATGCTGAATTAAGCTTTTGAATTACTAATAATATCATAACAGAAAAGTTCCCCGGCAATGGTGCCAAAAACTTGATGCGCGCTATCCGTATACAGCAAAGTGCACCGATCGTATCACTTTCTTTGCTTGAGTTATTTTATTTCTTTGATTACTTAATCTTATATTTCAATTGATAAGTCGATGTATTGATTGAGATTTGTTTTCATAAATTGATTAGAGATAACTATTTATGAATTGATCACATCTTAGGGATTGAAAATTGATTAGGATACTAGAGATAGATCTATAAGATTCTTTCTCTTAGGAATTAGGGGTTTAATCACTTGAGAAGGATTTTTACCTAATTTTATGGAATGCGAACTCAACTCTTGATTTTAATTTAATTGCTATTTGTTTCATGAATTATTCAGTTATTAGAGGGATTCATTACCTGAGTAGGCTTTATCCTTGATTAATATACTAACTTTTTTAATTCTCATTTTTTATATTAACTTACTTTTAAATATTACTATAACCAACTTATACTTAATTGTTATACATTAGTATATATGATTGAAAATAGTATTCATAATTAAGTCTCCAATGGAACAGTACTGTACTTATCAAGTGATTAAACCCCTAATTCCTATGAGAAACAAAATGAATCTCTTCTCAAACCCATTCACTTAGGTCATACAATAAGATTAAGGGACTATTAAACTAAAAGATCGTATAGATCTATCTCTAGTATCCTATAAGATGTGATCAATTCATAAATAGTTATCTCTAATCAATTTATGAAAATAAATCTCAATCAATATATCGACTTATCAATTAAAATATAAGATTAAGCAATCAAAGAAATAAAATAACTCAAGCAAAGGATTTAATTGCATTAACTTTGAATCAATCCATAAGATATAAATTAAGGTTCATCAAAATCTAAATAGCAACCTACACATTGAAATCAAGAAACTAAGATTAGAGAAAGAAGATCTCAAACTATTTATAGATGATTAGAGATGAAATTTTTTAATCTTCAATCTTCAATCTTGGAAAACAAGGTGGAAAATTAATGTTCTTCCTTGAAAATAACCAATAAAACCCTAAGAAATAAAAGGAAATTAAGTTCTCTAAGTGTTTCTCTCTCTAGAAATAAAACAATGATGGCATCCTATAAAACTACCCTAAAAGTTCCTTTAAATATTATATTTTTATTATTAACACAAGGACCACATGGGCACCACACGGCCGTGTGACGTCCTTAGCTTTTCGTAGCTTGAATATGTGTCTCTTTATGTTATTTACTTTTTGGTCTACTTTAGGGCATCTTAGAAATTGAATTGAGCTTATATTTTTCATCAAAGTTGTAGCTCTTGAAGCATAGTTCATTTAGTATTTTGAATTAACTCAATCAAGCCTCTATAACTCTACATCAGGCCCAAACACTGAGACTGACCCAAACCGAAATGGACTACACAATATTTTAATTCAACCTAAGTTTTCTCATTATTAGCAACCTAATATGGAGTTGAGCCATTCATAAGAATTATAACTTAGGAAGTTCTCTACAAAGTTGATGCAGAACACTTTTCAATTCTGGACCTTGAAGATCACGAAAAACTACACTAAAGCTAATATGATCAAATGTGCTAATGCTGAAATTTGCCATTTTCTTCCACACATGGAGCACATGGCCACATGGGCTTCCCGTGTGGACCCTTCATGCAATCTGCCTCTTTTCGCAACTCACACGAGAAGGCCACATGGCTGTGTGGCTTCCCGTGTTAGACTCAATTTTGGATAAATATGTATTTTCTTTACTCGATTCCATTCAACTCCTTGACATGTATTGTCCTTAAAGTGCCTAAAAGAGCTGAAAACTAAACTTGATCAAACAAATCAAACTCAATTGAAGGTAAAAATAAAGCTTAAAAGTAAGTATCTTTAGCACTTATCAAATATGGTTTATAAATTAAACTCCTTTAATTCAATGTTAATTTTCTAATTTAACTTAATCCATATTCATATATCAAGATTGATATCTAGCAATGCATGATGACCATCCAAATATATAAGAATAATTAAAGTGATTTAATCAACCTTTAGAGTGAACAATCTTGCAATGTAATTCAATCTTCTCATTGTACTTTTATCCTAATTGATTCCTAGATTGTGGATGTAAATATAAACTCTATAATTGAATACATATAACATCTTGAATAAGATCTATAAAACACTTTTCATAATCTTCATTTATACAACCTTGACTAAGGATTTCCATGTTAAAGCATAGTAAGAATCATCGGGATAAGCTTCCATGACATATTACCTTGGGTAATGAATTCTTTATTGATAACTTATTATCTTTATATGGCTCTTACTATGCCCAATGATTAGCCCTTGAGCACTCTATGGGTAGGAAGATATAAGATAATATTAAAGTATGGTAATCCTATATAAGATAATATATTGTTATCTCAAGTCTAAGGATCACATCTTACATGATTGTCATAAGAGTGTTATTCATAGACACATTGGGTAAATTCCTTATGGACTACTCAGTAGGGTCATGTTCAGTGAACTTATTCGTGTAACAAGCACTCATATGCTTATCTTGGAATCCTTATTCCTCAACCTTTTGAGAGAGATTGCTTACTTCATAAGTAAGTGATAACACATTATGCTAATCTCGAGCATTTGATAAATATCTAACAATCGATATCTAATTCTTAATCAAATATCAACTTTGAATGAAATTTTGGAATGTATGCAATAAGAACCTCATCATTATAAACTCGCTTTGGTCCTTAGTTGGCGAATTACTAGTTCAGTCGCTAGAGGGCAAAAACAGTCAAATTATATCCTGAAGTTGGAAAGCCATCATTGCATATTTCAAGAGTGATAGATTAACCAGATTGGTTCCTAGAATGGGAAAATGACTAATTTTACCCTCAAGTGGAAATTATCCAAGAAAATACTAGTTCAACACTTGGAAGTAGGAAATTTACCAAGTCACAACACGAAACGAAAATCAAAGCTTTTTGCTTTCCAAAGTGAAAGGCGGCCAAGAAAATTGCAAACAATTAGCGGCCATGACCTAGAAATTTTTAAAAAAAATGGATTAAGTCCCTAAATCAAAGACAAATAGAAAATCTGCACCAGGTCGGTTTTAGAATAGAAAACCATAAAGCTAGAGGGAAGTCTCTACATATATTTATCTTTAGGGAAGGTCTTCAAGATGTGACAGGCAAAGTCCGTTAATTGATAACAAAGCTAGAAAGAAAATCTGCATAAGAAAGCTGGAAGAATTCTCCACACACAGTCTACTCGGAGGGAGGTCTTCGAGATATCACGGGCCTATAAGGCGAAGCTTCTATAACTCATATGTCCTTTTATCTTGAGGTTTATGATTTGTCTATTTATTTAGTCATGCACATGTAAGCACCCAATGATGAAAGTTGCTACTTCTCTCAGGTCTCAAGGAGTTTAGGATGTTCAAATCCCAACTAGGGTTACCAATGATTAAATTAAATATCATTTTTTGAAATCAATTTGGACTAAATTGACTAAAAAATCTAAGTTTTTGGGCTGAAATTGAAATAATTTGAAGGTTCAAGGATGCAGCTACAAAAATTCCTAAAAGTTGCCAATTGGCTCTGCGTAGAGCCAATTAACTCACTGTAGAGCCAAGTTGGCTCGTAACACATATTTTTATGTTGTTTTGAGCATTTCTCCACTCTAAACACTAAAAATAATTAAACTATGTCTTCTAGAAGATTTTATTGATAACTATTCGATTTTTGAAATTTTTTATGATTAATTCAGTTTTTATCAATAATTATCGTTTAGAACAATTTTTTATAAAGCCCTTAATTATTTAATAAATATTGGTAATTATCAATAATTGAGAAGATGGGTTTTCTCCTTGTTTATAAATAGAAAAGAAACCCCAGGCCAAGGGGTTGGCAATTCTTGGCAGAGAATGACTAGTAAGCTTTTGAGGCAAACATATTGAGATTTTTGAAAACTAAACAGTAAACCTTAAACACTTTGCATACCTACCTGATCTTTGAATCAACCTCCTCCTCTACTCCCGAGACTCGAGGATCTGCTCAATATAGTGACAACTTGAGGGTTTCTAAACTCATTGCATCATTCTGATTTCTTTCTTTTATGCTTTTATTTATGAATCTAGCAACATACCTAGGTTTATATGATAAATGATTCTTATTGATTGTTGATATGTTTTTGCATGATTAGATCTAGGAATGCCATCTTTAAGTTTGATAACTTACTAGTTTCATTAGAAAAGCATAATAGGATTTTGAAATCTGATGACTTTTATGGAAGTATATTTCTTGGATCTAAATATAATAATTTCCTTGTTTATTACTAGATCTAGATTTTTTTTGTTATCAAATTCATATGATTAGTCTAGATTTGTTGATTTTCATGTCATTTAGGAAAATTTTCATATCTAATGAATCTACTTGTCTACTGTAAGTCCATGCCCTATTGTTTTTTCCCCAAAATTGACTTATTTATGCTTTTCATTGGGTTTTGTAAGTGTATTAACCAACATTCATGTCTTTTTGTGCATGTAGATCGACTACCTAGGAGTTTAGAGGGTTTGTTCGTCAAATTTGGCCTAGGAAAGCCCTAAGAGTCAATTGGCTCTAAGCACAGCCAATCAGTTGTACGTAGATCCGATCGGCTCCGTGACACGGCCAATTGACTATTTGTCCAACAGTCGCCCATTTTGGATGATTTCCAGCCTTTTATGCATATTCAATCAATTTTTAGTTACTTTAGTTGTAGGAGAGTTGTAATAGCTTAGTAATTTTCCTGCTTTCTTTATCTTGCTTTATTTTACTTTATTTTTATAACCTGTGATGAGAAATGCATGTTTGATTCATTGAAAATTAAAACTGATCATCTAGACTTAGGCCTAAAATTGGATTTTGGCATAAAAATATAGTCCACTAGGTTAATAAGATGGTAGCTGGGCCTAAAAGTAAAATTAATCAGACTTAGGTGGGTTTTTCCATGTTAAATAAATAAACTGACCCACTTAGACTTAGGTAACTAAAACAGGCTTTGGCATGTAAAATGTAGCCCATTTAGGATTAATACTTGGTAATTGGAACATAACTTATAATAATTGGGCTAGACTAAGCGGGCCATTTTTGTATGGCTGAATAATTAATTAGGTTAATCAAATAAATGGGAAATTAGGCTAAGCTTAATAAAATGGGCTAGAATTAGGTGGACCTAACATGTTGTATTGTTTGATGCATAGAAAGTTATGTTGCATTTATAGGAAATAGGTTATTAATTAATAAAATCAAAAGTAGGGATACATAAATAAGCAAGTTGGCATCTGGATCCATCTCTGGATGTGCTAATGCTTCCTTTTCAAATTTATATATGCCATTCAGTTATAAAAAGTGTCCTGGTCATTTACTCGGGTGGCAATTCCCTTTCTCCATGCCAGTGTCTTTGACTAATTAGTATGTTCCCGATTAGATTGAAACGCCTTACAGTGCCGTAGTCGCTAAACACACTTAGGTGCGCACCTGAAAGCACCACCCATGTTTAGCTAAGTCCATGTGGCCTAGTGATGAAATCAAGGCTGATCCTTTACCACCAAGCAAGCCACGAATGGATTCATTGAAGTATGAGGGTCCAATCACATGAGCTAGAAGCAAGAGATTCAAGGCTGCCTTGTGTTCTTTCATGGTCCACGTGATAGATAAGATGCATTCAAGAAGCAAGGATAGCAGGTTGGACTTAGAAGATCAAGATTCAACTTTGATTAATTGTATTTCATTTATGGATTAAAGCCCAACGTAAAGACATGAAGATCAACTCTGATTTATGTTGAATTCAAGCCCAAACGTAAAGCCCAAGTCCAAGGTTGAATATTCAAAATCAAAATCCAAGTCAAACTAGGAGTTTTCTTTTAACAAGTCCAAGTTAAAATAGGAGTTTTCTTTTCTTTTAATTCAAAGTTTTATTTATTTAGGAATCTTGGCCACATATCCTACTCATTCTAGGATTAGGATTAATATGTTTTAAACTCTATAAATAGAGCTATGTAATTCGGCAAACACATATCTTTGATTGAATAGAAAACCTTGTTTTTGCTTAAAGAGTTTCTTTAAGTGTTCTTGAGATTAAAGCTTATTGTTTAGGTTTTGATTTCACTTCTACCTTAATTTAATTCTATTAACTTGTTAGTTTCTAGGATTAATTAAGTTCATCTCATTATAGCTATTGATCTTATTTTTTTATAAATAAGGGTGATAGTTCTGCAAATAACTTTTGGCAAACCTTATAAGTATCGATCTTGGCGTGTAATCTTCTCTTCCATAGAAGGTTTACATCATCTTGGCATGTTATCTTCGTTGTTCTTTGATGTGATGCTACTTGTGTTAGCTACAATCTAAGGCAGTATACCTATCGATGTAGTCTAGCACTAATGGTGAGTATCAAGGTCGTATTCCTCGAGAAAGTGAAAGCCTAGAGTTACTTCTTTGTTCTTTGTTATATTAACCTAAGATGAATGATGAATAATTTCTAAACTAACTAATAGTTACAAGCTAAGTTCTAAGGGAGATGCATGAATGAATAGATAAATGAAATAACCAAGATAAGAAAGCAAACCCAAAGGGAACCTAAACTAGTTGGTGATCAAACAAAAGATAAAGGATTGATGAATCCAATTATGCTACCCATGGATGAATTATTAACTGAATTCGATTTCTCTCTCTCGATAACAGAATTCCTAAACCTAATAACCTAAAGTTGGAATCTCTTCCTAACGATTGATTCTTAAATTAGCATTAAGCTTTAATCCGCCTCTATTAGGCTTTGTTAATTCTTAATCTGGCTAGTTAATTATCCTTATCTCTAAGTGATTATTAACCAGTTCTTGCTATTCAAAATTCCAATTGCCAAATGGACTTCTCAATCACACAAAGCAATCTAAACACCACAATTCACAACGTCTCATGAATAATGCTATCTTATTAATGCTGAAAGCAAGAAGAATACAAAACCAACTCAAACAATCCAACAATATAATATTAAGCCAACATAGTAAAGAAATCTCAATGGATTTAATCAGTCTAGCTAAACATGTTCATGTTTAAAACAATGTAGGAAATCAATTACAATGAAAGAATAATGAAAATGTACACCCTTTTCTCTTGAATTGGATGAACAGCTCCAAATCTGGATCTACACTTTGATTAATCTCCCAAATTGCCTCTTGAATTGCTCCACTACTGTTTTGCACTCGGAACCTTGCAATTCCGGGATTCTTCCTCCCTGCAACTCTCTCTCGCACTCAATACTGTGCAGAAACCGAACCAGCCGCCAGGGCTCTATGTCACTCCTTCCCCCTTCTTTCTAACCCTAAAAAATTCATTTTCCTTATATATTTTGTTTCTACGACCGTGGTCAAGGCCGTGTTGGTCAGCATGGCCGGAGTCTAAGCCGTGCTGAAACTGTAGATCTCACCAAGTAGGTTTTCACCATGGCCATGCTCCCGCCGGTGCTGGCCACCACGGCCCGTGGTGGAGGCCGTGGTGGCCTCAGAAACCGTGCCCAAACCATTATTTTGAAGACCAAGTTTCGATGGTTGGTCACGGCGAGAGTCCAGGCCGTGATGGTTAGCACGGCCTTGACTCAGGCCGTGCTCAATGTGTGCAACGCGAGCTCTTGTCCGATCTTGATGAATTCTCATCCATTTCCATATGTATTGACCTATAATTGCTTAAACACTGATGACGGTCCTATAAATGCTCCTGAAATGCAAAAAAAGACAAAACACGAGTAATCTAGGAATATAAGCACAATAATTGCTAAGAACATATGCAATAATATGCAAGCAAATATGTGTAAAACTATGCACATCATTTGGTATCAGAGCTAGCTTAAAAGGTTTGGTTACGTATCCTATTTATTATCTTCGTTGTTCTTCTACTCACATACTCTTTTGTTTGGTTAAAGTCTTCGAGACGTTCTAGATAAATTGGTTTATAATATCTTCATCTTGTTATTTCGTTTCCTTTAATTTGCTTGATCAAAGGCTTCGAGACGTTTCAATCAAATTAAGCTTTATGTGTTTTGTTCTTGTTTGGTTATAATAAAAAAAATTGTGTGTGGATCTGAATTATTGATCCAAAGTGAGGCTTAAAAAAAAAGAAAAAAAAGAGTATAGAAAGCAAGATTTGGAGTTAATTCAAAAAAAAAGATTGACTTGGTCAAGGTCAAAATCCAAAGAAAATCAGGTTTGAAGATATCACATAACCTTCTCTTTTCAATTCCTTTTCCTATTCTACTTTTCCTTAATTGTTTCCTATTCGATTTCTTATATTCCTCTTTACCATTCTGTTATTCTATATTTCTTCTACTTCCATCCTTATTCTTAGTTCGTTATTTTATTCTCCTTTTCCTCTAATTCATATTTAGCTTTATTAATTTATGTTCTAGCTTGTTAATTGTGTTTTATTAAGTTGGCTATGATTTTAACTTTTACAATTTGAGTTAATTTTGAAGGGCACAAAGACAAACTCTTTCTTTGATTGAGTGCAAACACGTGAGGGAGAAACCAATCTTCTTGAAACCATGTCTAATCAATCTTCTTCCAAAGATTCTGATCACGGAATTCCAGATATGAGAGCATTCATGGAGGCTATAAACTCCAAACTTGAACGACAATGGCTTGATAATGAAAATAGGTATGCTGAAATGATGGATGAACTAATAAAAATCAAATCTGAATCGAGAGGTAGGAGCTTTTGAGATGAGGAAAGTATGTCTAGAGCGAGGAGAGGAACGTGGAGAGATGAAGAAGAATGGGGAGATAGAACCGAAACTCACCATGGGAGAAATAAGGTAGATTCAAACTTAGGTAGTATTAAGCTTACAATTCCTTCCTTCCAAGGTAAAGGTGATCCCGAGTTGTATCTAGAGTGGGAAAAGAAGGTTGAGAGAGTATTTGAATGCCATAACTATAGTGAGGAGAAGAAAGTAAAATTGGCCGTAGTTGAATTCACCCATTATGCCACAATTTGGTGGGATCAACTAGTGAGTAATAGGCATAGGAATGGTGAGGGGGAGATCCAAACATGGGTTGAAGTGAAATGAATAATGAGAAAACGCTTTGTTCCTTCTCATTACTATAGAGAGTTGTACAATAAGCTACAAAGTTTGGTACAAGGGGGAAAGAATATAGAGGAATATTATCAAGAGATGGAGATTGCGTTGATTAAGGCCAATATAGAAGAGGATAGGGAGGCTACTATGGCTCAATTTTTGCATGGTCTTAACAAAGATATTGCTAATTTTGTTGAATTGCAGCATTATGTAGAGATGGAGGACATGCTACACATGGCAATCAAGATAGAGCGGCAATTAAAGCAAAAGAGAAAGAATTCATCTTCAACAAATTCTAATTGGAAATCCATTTGGAAAGGTCCAAATTCTGCCCAAAACAAAGGAAAGGAAGTGTCTAAAGATAATAAAGCCAAAACAAAGAGGGATCAAAGTAATAAAGGCCAAACTCAAGAAGGCAAGCCCAAAAAGATCCAATGCTTCAAATGCTTAGGCTATAGACATATCTCTTCTCAATGTCCAAACAAGCACACTTTAGCATTAAAAGGAGGTGAATTGGTGTATGCTAGTGAAGAAGATAGTGGAGCTGAAAGTGATGAAGATTCAATGCCCGAATTGGAAGATTGCTATTTCGATGATGGAGCTAAGCAAGAGGGGCATTCAGGTGAGCTATGTAGAGTCACCATTAGATCCTTAAACGTGCAACAAGGGGCTGATGATGAAAGCTAAAGAGAGAACATCTTCCATACACGCTGTTTGGTAAGAAAAACTCCTTGTGTTTTAATTATTGATAGTGGTAGTTGCACTAACGTTACTAGCACAATGATGGTGGATCGATTGAAACTTCCAACAACCAAACATCCAAAACCATATACTCTTCAATGGTTGAATGATTCGGGAGGTATCAAGGTTACAAAGCAAGTTAGGGTGGCGTTTGGTATACAAAAGTTCAAAGATGAAGTATTGTGTGATGTGATCCCAATGCAAGCTTGTCATCTACTTTTGGGAAGGCCATGGTCATTTGATAGAGATGTCATCTACAAGGGGCGTTCAAATTGCTATTGTCTTACACTTCACAACAAACTTTATACTCTTACACCTTTAAGTCCAAAGATTATTAATGAAGACCAACGTATAATGAAACTTAAAGTTGCTGCCTATGAAACAGAAAAAAAAAAGAGAGAGAGTGCACGTGAAAAAGAAAAGGTGCACAAGCAAAAGGAGAGCTGTGTGGAAAACCATGAGTGGTGTGAGAAAAGAGAGGAAAAAGGAGAGAAAGAGAGTTTGTGCAAAAAGAAAACATTGAGTTGTAAGGCGCAAGAAAAAGGTGAGTTGAGTGCAAAAGGGAGAAAAGTGAGCTTTGTGGTAAGAGAGAGAGATGTGAGAAAAGCTTTAATGTCACCAAAAATAAATACTTGTGCTTGTTTGCAAAGAAAGTTTTCTAACCACTAACGATCTTAATGTTTCTTTGCCTTCAAGTTTCAAGTCTCTTTAGCAGGAGTTTGAGGACGTGTTTCCCGATGAAATTCCAAGTGGAAATTACCACCCATTCGTGGAATTGAGCACTAAATTGACTTTGTACCTGGTTCTACCATACCCAATAGGCCGGCATATAGAGCAAATCCCGAGGAAACCAAAGAACTACAACGCCAAGTGGAAGAACTTCTTAATAAAGGTTATGTTAGGGAAAGTTTAAGTCCATGTGCTGTTCCTGTTATATTTGTCCCTAAGAAAGATGGCGTATGTGTGTGGATTGCCGTGCAATTAACAAAATAACTATTAAATATCGTCATCCTATACCTAGGTTAGATGATATGCTTGATGAGTTGCATGGGGCTGTTGTGTTCACTAAGATTGATCTAAAAAGTGGTTATCATCAAATTAGAATGAAAGAGAGTGATGAATGGAAAATAGCATTCAAAAACAAATTTGGTTTATATTAATGGTTAGTCATGCCGTTTGGTTTAACTGATGCACCTAGTACATTCATGAGATTAATGAATCATGTTTTGTGTGCTTATATAGGCAAGTTTGTTGTTGTCTATTTTGATCATATATACTTATTTATAGCAGGTCTTATGATGAACATGTAAAGCACGTGCGTTTAGTTCTTGAAACTTTACACAAAGAAGTTTTGTTTGCTAACCTCAAGAAGTGCGATTTTTGCACAAACAAACTTGTTTTTCTTGGTTTTGTTGTTAGTTCAAAAGGAATTGAGGTTGATGAAGAAAAGGTGAAGGCAATTAAAGAGTGGCCGATTCCCACAAATGCAAGTGAAGTTCGAAGTTTTCATGGACTAGCAAGCTTCTATAGGCGTTTTGTGAAAGATTTCAGTACCAAGCTGAATAGAAGACATGCTAAATGGAGTGAGTTTATTGAAGCATTTTCTTATGTCATCAAGTACAAGCAAGGTAAAGATAACATAGTGGCCGATGCCTTATCTAGAAGGTATGCTTTACTTGTTGTTTTAGATGCCAAATTACTAGGTTTTGAACAAATAAAAGACTTATATCATGATGAAAGTAATTTCGGCCAAGTGTATAAGGCATGTGAACAAGGTGTGTTTGATAAGTATTATAGGCATGATGGTTTTCTTTTCTTTGAAAAATGTTTATGCATTCCTTCTTGTTCTATGCGTGATTTACTTGTGAAATAAACACATGAGGGTGGTTTGATGGGACATTTTGGTGTTCAAAAGACTTTAGATGTATTGCATGATCACTTTTATTGGCCTTGCATGAAAAAGGATGTTATGCGATTTTGTGCAAATTGTATTATGTACAAACATGCTAAGTCTAAGCTTCAACCACATGGTTTGTATATGCCTCTCCCTATACCTAGTTCACCTTGGGTTGATATTTCTATGGATTTTGTACTTGGATTACCTAGAACTAGGCATGGGCATGATAGCATATTTGTTGTTGTTGATAGGTTTTCAAAGATGGCACATTTTATAGCTTGTAAGAAAACTAATGATGCACAACATATTGCTGACCTATTCTTTAGAGAGGTAGTGCGTTTACGTGGTATGCCACGCACCATAGTTAGTCATAAGGATACTAACTTTTTGAGCTACTTTTGGAAGACTTTATGGGGTAAGTTAGGTACACGCTTGTTATTTTCAACAACTTGTCACCCACAAATCGATGATCAAACTGAAGTAGTAAATAGAACACTATCACAACTACTACGCACCATGGTAAAACGCAACATTAAGAGTTGGGAAGATTGCTTGCCGCATATAGAATTTGCTTATAATAGAACCATGCATTCTTCAACTAAATTCTGCCCTTTTGAGATTATCTATGGGTTTGTATCTTTGAGTCCTTTAGATCTGATTGTTTTACCTTTAAAGGAACAAACTAACCTTGATGGCAAGAAAAAGGCCGAATATGCGCTTAAATTGCATGAACAGGTTCGAACTAATCTAGAGCGCAAGAATGAAGCAAATGCTAAACACGCCAACAAAGGAAGAAAAGAGGTGATCTTTGAACCCGGAGATTGGGTATGGATATACATGCGCAAAGAAAGATTTCCAAACCAAAGAAAAAGCAAGTTGATGCCAAGGGGAGATGGACCTTTTCAAGTGTTGGAACGCATCAACAATAATGCTTACAAGATTGACTTGCCCGGTGAGTATGGAGTTAGTGCTACAATTAATGTTGCTAATTTATCTCTATATTCTTTTGATGAAGGTCTTGATTCGAGGACGAATCCTTTCGAGGAGGGAGGGGATGATGAAATCAAGGCTGATTCTTTACCACCAAGCAAGCCACGAATGGATCCATTGAAGTATGAGGGTCCAATCACACGAGCTAGAAGCAAGAGATTCAAGGTTGCCTTGTGTTCTTTCATGGTCCACATGATAGATAAGATGCATTCAAGAAGCAAGGATAGCGAGTTGGACTTAGAAGATCAAGATTCAACTTTGATTAATTGTATTTCATTCATGGATTAAAGCCCAATGTAAAGACATGAAGATCAACTCTGATTTATGTTGAATTCAAGCCCAAACGTAAAGCCCAAGTCCAAGGTTGAATATTCAAAATCAAAATCCAAGTCAAACTAGGAGTTTTCTTTTAACAAGTCCAAGTTAAAATAGGAGTTTTCTTTTCTTTTAATTCAAAGTTTTATTTATTTAGGAATCTTGGCCATATATCCTAGTCATTCTAGGATTAGCATTAATATGTTTTAAACTCTATAAATAGAGCTATGTAATTCGGCAAACACATATCTTTGATTGAATAGAAAACCTTGTTTTTGCTTAAAGAGTTTCTTTAAGTGTTCTTGAGATTAAAGCTTATTATTTAGGTTTTGATTTCACTTCTACCTTAATTTAATTCTATTAACTTGTTAGTTTCTAGGATTAATTAAGTTCATCTCATTATAGCTATTGATCTTATTTCTTTATAAATAAGGGTGATAGTTCCGCAAATAACTTTTGGCAAACCTTATAAGTATCGATCTTGGCATGTAATCTTCTCTTCTATAGAAGGTTTACATCACCTAGGCAATAAGCTCACGTGGATTTAGGCTCTATAAGGCTATCTACTTTAATTTTTAAGCCTTTAACGGCTGGAATTCCCCTAAGGATACATGCCATCATCCATATACATCCTCTAACCCCTACAAGTTAATCGTTTATCATCCATTTTCTCATCCAATCACAACACACCATTCTAAACCCTAGAAACCCTTACTTTCCCATATATAACCATCTTATTCTTTACACTAAACCCTAAACACAACTCCCTGTCTCTACAACTTACATCTAACAATAAAGAACCCTAATCTTTTCATTTAGAACACCACTTCCAATAACCATTCCTCTTTCAATCATATAAAGACCCCAAAATTCCTTCTTCTATTAACTCATACACACCTCCACACTTAGAAACCCATCACCCACATACACTACACCTTCTAAAACACCCTCTACCACCTTCAAGCTCTCTCCTTTAAGTTTTTCCAGTAACCCCTAAAGCACGAGACAATCCAAGTCCTCAATTTTACTCATTCTAAACACTCAAGACAATCCCTTACCATCTTACACTTTTGAAACCAAAACCACTCGTAAAACATCACCTTCATCCATTTTACATGCTAAGCACTTCTGTTTTGTAAGTTTTATAGGGGCTCTTGGTGTCTATTTGAAGCTTAGGAGCTTAAGGAGTTTTCCTTACCATTCAAAGTCACTCTTGCTTTAGAAATGATCAAAGGTATACCTTGAGGGCCCAAATTCCATAGTCCAACTTGCTTTAAATCACATTTGCCTTCATTTTAATCATATTCATAGTGTCTAATTGATTTTGGAGGGTTTCCAGCATCAAAGAGCATAAAAATGGAAGCTTTCAATCTTCTGTAAGCTTATCCCATATGGGCTTCCATTAATCCCACATGGCTAAGACTTACCCTACGCAAGGTAATCCCATAAAAGCTTTAAAGATTCAACTTTCAGGCATTTTTAATAAATTGGGCTTTGAGTGCAATTTGCATGATAGAATGATGTTTATAAGTATGTTTAGCATTTGTTCATATTGTTTTAATATAGATTTAAGATTTCTAAACATGTTTTAAATTGATTTTAATTTGATACATGTTTGGATGAATTGTTAGACTTAATCATATTTTGAGCATGTGATTTGTATAACTAGGCGCATTGATTACGGCTAAATGATTATGTTTGTTTTATGTTCTATTGGAAAATGATTTAATTTTAGGTTTTATATGTAACTCTTGTTATTTATCATGGTTTTAGCATTTTAAGCATCAAAGTTGTTGTCTTGATTGTTTATTGCTTAATCACTTATGTTGAGTATTAAGCTAACTATGTATTTTCACAGTACAAATTTGGCCCTTTGGAGTTGGTTTAATCCTCTCTAATGAGGGTTCCCTAGGTCCATATTTGATTTAGAGTATTTATATGTTTTATGTGTCCATATGCTTATATTTGGGATTAATATTAGTTAGGATGCTAGTTACCCCCTTTTTATAATTGCTAATCCATTTTGTATCCCCCTTAATTTCTTCTTTCCGTTTTTATAGATTATGTTTAGTTCCATTTTGATATGCTTAGATTTTACCAAATATGATAAAGATAAACCGAACTAGGTTAATTGATCATCTTACATGCTTATTAGAATGAATCAACTTACCAATATGAGTTCTTGCTTTCCATTTTTCACTCACTTAATTAACCTAAAACATAATGAACCCGACACCCATATGCTAAATAAAAACTAGCTCTTACTTGGTCACCTTCATATGTCAAATAAAATCAAAGGTACTAATGTACCTCCTTTAGGACTAGCTGCACTAATGTGCCTTCCATTTAGGTAGATGCATGTTACATTAGTTTCTTCTTTCCCTCACCTATCCATGTTTAATAAAGATAATAAAAAGCCCCTATAATTAAATGGGTAGTAACAAAGCTAGGTTAGTATGATTAGAGAACCAAAAGCCTTAGAGTCTAGTGAAGGCTAGACTTTGTGTCCATGCGTGTTGTGGTGCCTAATTGATTCCCAACACATACATAAATTTCCAAGCCTAAATCTCTGATTCGGCGAAGGGGAAAGTTAGACTCTCCGAGAGGAATCCGAGCCACCCATCCTTCGCTCCTCTCTATTTGTCCCGATTATCTTGCCCGGGTGGTAACTCCTAGTCTTCTTTGATAATTTACAGTTATTACGGTTATCGTGATCTCTTAAGACCTCCTTCCAAATAGCTCACTTTCGTATTGAGCCTTATAAAAATGAGACAACCTTTGACATGGTGATGCAATCGTGAGCACTTAGGGCAGGCTTTGAAAAGTCGCACTCACACTCATGTCATTTTTGTTATTTTGATTCTATGCCTAATCTTCATGAGGTGTCATTTTGAGACCACTAGGACTTAAGCCACTAAGCCCGCACAAGCTCGTGCGCTAGGCCAGGGATCTCTAGCCTCGAAATGACATTGTTTTCACTAAAAATGGTGCCATTTGTTAGGTTCTGGGTTCTGGACAATTGAGCTCGCACGAGGTCACTTTCTACATGTGCAGGTCTAGAGACCACATGAACCCATATGACGTGTTTTAAGTGCATACGATGTCATTTTATTTCTATAACTGATGAGGGACTGTCCTCACGTGAGTAGACCTTGTACTCGCACGGCTTTAGTTTTATTTCTTCGAAACAGAAAGTTAAGCATCCCAAAATGATGTTGCCTCCCTCCTTTATGTCTTGAGGAAACTATCCACGCGCGAGGTTACCCTTGTGATGAGGTCAGAAATTTATTTTTGGTAATTTTATTTATCTTCATGCTTTATTTAATTTTTGTCTTTGTTTATTTGCATTATATTTTGTTTATTTTAATTATGTGCTATATTATTATTTTATTAACATGCTTATTTTATCCTTGGGCTAATTTTATGTTCTAACCCCTTCGGATGCAAGGATGATATTTTTAGAGGAACCCCTCTTAAAATAGAATGGACTCCCCTAGACAAAATGATCTTGTATGTAAAGCCTTTAAGACTGTTGTTTGTTTAGGTTCTCCTCTAGTTTTTCCCAATTTTCCTTAATTCATTGTCACTTTTCTATTCTCCTCACCTCCTTTTTTTTATGTTTATCTTTATGCTTTATGAATGCACCTCACATGTAATAAAGGATAAAAATTTGACTTAGCAAATATTGTGATCACCCCACATGCCTATATAAAACAAACAACAAGCTCCCGTGTCTTAGTATGTGTTCACCTCACATGCTAAAATTAAAATGAATTTGTCACATAGAATGATAAATAAAAATTGTAAAGTCATATGAACACCAAAGCAAGCAAAGATAAAACATCATTTAATGATTTCTTTAGGTCATCAATGGAGGATTTTAAGGAGGCAATTTCCTTCTTTGAAATTTTAAGGTCTTCCTCCAAGCAAGAACATTTATTTTTATAAAATTTTAATTTTGAAAGCATGTTTTGCAAGAGTTCATCCTCATCATCCAACAAATCATCACCAAAAGAATGAGAAGATGAAGAAGAAGAAGAAGAATTACATGAATGAAAAGTCTATTTGAGGATCCATAGTGATTTCCAAGCTTTTTCATATTGTTGATTATGGTGAGAAGTCTATTTGTCATGTCGGTGACAGACTCATTAGGCTTCATCTTGAACATCTCGTACTCAGTGATGTACATTTGGATCTTTCTTGATTTTACTTGTTTTGTGTCGTCATGGTAGTTCTCCAAGGTAGTCAAAATTTGATGAGTCATGGTGCGATGTTGCGCTCTCCCACACTCTTCCCTGGAGAGGCAACTCACAAATACAGCCATTACTTGCCTGTTCTTATGGTTGTGCTTCTTGTGGGCATCAACCCATTCTTCTCTAGGAAGAATTCTTTCTTCCCCATTCTTTATTTCGGTGGGAGCTTTTCGTTCCTTCATCACATAATCCCATACTTTAACCCATACGAATCTAAATAAATTTCCATATGCAATTTCCAAAAGGCATAGTTGGATCCGTTGAAGAAAGGCTTGAGGTGTTGGGCTCCTTCATTGGTTGTCATGATCTTTGCACTCACGATTAAGCTTGATAAGAGTGACTTAGCTTTGATACCACTTGTTCTCCCTTGAAACCAAGAAGGGGGAGTTAAATTGGTGACCTCAAATTACAGAAATAAAATACTTTAGGTAAACATCCCTACGTCCACTCCTCAAGATCACACTTGAGTGTTTCACTATAATCACTTTAGATTACAACTTGGATTTTACAATTTCACCTAACAACTTGGTGTTTTCAAGGCTCACACTAAACCTCTTCCCTTAGTGTATCAAACTCTCACTAAGTCCTTTAACCCTTAAGTATTAATGGTTACTCAATAATCAATTCCTCATGTTTTTAAATATCTAAGCTCACACAACAACCCTTATTAAGTTTAGTTGAACAAAGGTTTCAACTTAATATACTTTACAAAGAAAGAAAATGAGTGTAAAAAGTTGAGAAATGATTTTGTAAGAGGTTTTGTATATTTAATTCAAACATTTAGTTGTGGAGTCTTTAAGAGGTATTTATACGCATACCAACCTCTTAGAGACGTTATAATGAAGCCAAGACTCATTAAATGCAAGGTTTGATGACTTGGCAAAAGTTGCCTAAAGTCATAAAAAGCGCTCATGCGCTTTACAAGCATGCTCGTGCTTTCTGAAAAGAGACGTTGGGGCTCTAACGGCTCCATCCACATGGCACTAATAGGGTGGCTGATGTCTCAACGGTTACTGACATCGTATTAATTGTGAAAACCACCCCCGTGCCACAATAGCGCCCTTCCGCTTCTCGGCGCTATCTTCTGCCAAAAAAATATACTCAAGGCTCAAGGAGAGGCGCCCTCGCGCTTCTTGGAGCTTTGATACTTTGACTGCCAACTATGATGAGATGATTGGCCTTCTGTCAAGTGGACTTTTCAATGTCTTATAATCTTCTAGCCATATGAAAAGTGCCCCAGCCCTTGTGAAGCGCCCTCACACTTTTTATGTCTTTTTACTAGATATGCTTCAGGATAGGCTTGGTTCCTTTGATGCTCGATCACGTAGACACTTAGTCATGGTGTTATTGATAATTAATTTGGTTATTATAATCAAAATAGAGATCAATTGCACCTTAGGTCAATATTACCAAAAAATATAGAAAACTCAAAAACAAATGAAATAAAGATGCAATGAATGATGAAAATGAGATGAAGATGTGATTTTGACCATCAAGTGGCTACTCTTATCAATTTTATAGAAAAAGTAAATAGGTTTAGAGAAAAGAGGAATTTCAAATCTTAAACACCCTTTTTACCACTCAAAACTTAATAAAAGACACTATTTTTATGTTTTCTTTATTAGTCACAAGTGGGTAAGGTTGACTTGGGTTTTTCTTTTTCTTTTCTTTTTTCTCTTTCTTTTTCTTTCTTTTCACTCTCTCTTTTATTGTATACAAATCCAATCTTTAAGTTGGAAGGGGAGTCATTTATCTATAGGCATTTCAAACCCTCAAAATTAGACGACCCAAAATAGATCCTACTCTTTTCTTCTTTTGTTGCATGAGCCACATCTTATTAATGAAGGTTTCTAGGTAAGCTAAGCTAGCGCTAGCTCAGATTGAGCCTGCATTGACCGCGTGCAAGATAAAGCTGAGCCTGCGCTAGGTTGGCCTAGACGCGAGCCAGTTTAGGCTTAGGACCCATGATGCCTCCTTTAGCCTGGCCTCGCACAAGTTCTTAGTGAGCTTGCACAAGCTTAAGGTGGACCTGCATGGGCTTACCTTAGGCTTGCACATGCATAGGCCTAGGGCTTGGTCCAATTAGCTCTTTTTCGGTATATTTCTTATTTTGATTGTGTCTTAGGTGCTTTTGAGCCAAAATTATTCTTTTCATCCTCTTAACCGTTAGCTTGTTAAATAGTTACATCATCAGGCTTTATATAAATCTATATATCGCATTTCAATAATAATAAGGCACAAAGATCGAGGTATTCTTGAAATTGCTAGTGTTGAAAAAAATAGGACTTAAGACAAAGGTGTCAAAGGTCATTGTCCCATCTTTCTTGAAATTGCATGCATAGTTTTTGCTGAAAATTTGTTTTGGAGTAAACTCATTATGAAACAAATGTCTATTTATGGTTGTGATGTTGCTTCTCCTTTAGGTGCTAGAGGATCAAACTGTGAAGGATCGGTTATCTCAGTTCTTAGAATAGATCTTAATTAGTCGTCATTAGCTTGCTTGAATTGGTACGAAAAAGGCTTTATGCTTAAGTCTCCTATAGGCAGCGCCAATTGTTAACTGGTGAAAAATAAGCTATTAGTAGATATTCCTTTGGCTGATTTGAGCTTTATAATATCTACAAAAGTGGTTAGAGAAGAGTCCTGGACAAGGTTGTCCAGCCACTCACTCTGCTGGCTAAGTTAGTAAAGAGATTGCGATTATTGAAAAGTATCTAGTTATAAGAGATGGAACGTACATTTTATGCTATGTGTCAATCCCTTACATAGGGTTTAGAAGTCTTCTAGTCCTACTATGAGTAAGACAAATAACATGAAAACCCTAATATATTAACGTTCTTGCTCGGGTTAGGCTACTTAAGTAGAATTCGACTACGACTTGGTCTTCTCTGGACTCTAAGTTGAATCAGGATTTGGACTTTGTCAACCCTAGCTTTCTTGGCTGTTCCTACTTGGTCTGTGATGTTCGGTTAACATAAATCATAGCGAAAACACCAATAGTATGTTCAAGTCACCAAAATGAAAAGATACAAAGGAACCATTATAACATAATCAAAACGCCATTTTCATAATAAAGGTTGCAGTTGAGACCAGTGTAAATGGGACAACAATAGCTTTAAGTTCCACAGTATCCTGTCCATTCTAAATTACACTTTGAGAACACAACCATAAGCATTGATCGGGCCAATAATGCAAAATGTGCATGATTTCACAATAACAAAAGTTCGATTTATTTTTCTGAAATTTTAATTTGAAGAGAATATCACAATAATGACAAATTTTAATGTAATTGATGAGAGTATTTTAAGGTAAGTTTTCTAAAGGAGTTACACGTGAATTTAGGGATTTGAGTTTTATTTTTAGAGTTTTAAAAATATTAAATTGGAAATAAAATATGCAAAATTCATTTTTTTTAAATAATAGATTAAGTGAAACCTGACGTGGTATTTCATTTAGACACGTTCTATAGCATCCATAAATTTTATCTGATACGCTCGCATAAATACATTAAAATAACTAAAAGCTAAATTAAAATAATAATAAAAATTAATTTGCAATTAGGCAAAGAAATAATAAATATGATTATTATTTTATCCTTTCAAGTTTTAGGTCATGAGCCTCGTTAAATGGCATCTTGCGTGATTGTTTTTGTTATTATTGAAAGGAATACTTTAAGCCATGGTGCTCAGTAGCTCCTGTGATTGTTTCTGTTATTATTAGAAGCAAAAACTTTGATTCCATGTATGCTTCACCTATAACTTTTCTGCTTTAGCCCTTAATCTTTTAGGCCTAATAACTAGCATGTTTCACTGGTGTAACAAAAAATATTTTTGAATTTATAGACGTTAGATCACTAGAATTAGATTGAAATTTAAGTACTGCTTTCGGACTAATATAAAATCGTAAAAGTATTTGATATAGAAAAATAGTTGTTTTAAATTTAAATTTTCTTCTTCTTATTAAAGAAATTATTAAATTGTTACTTGAGTGTAATTTATTTTATTGCCGATTGAGTTTTTAACAAATAAAAAAATAAAATTGATATTTAAATAAAAAAATTATATAAAATACTATTTTTTTAACATAATATCTTTTATATTGTGAATTTTTTATTTTCAAATAAATACGAATCACTGTTTTAAAAGTATTGTATATTCTTTTTTTTATTTCTCTTTTACGAGCTACCACATGACCAACCTCTATTCTCTTTTTATTTTCTTTTAGCTCTTCTTTATCCGTCATTTTCTTCCTCTTTTATACTCATTACCACGCCCTTTATTTTTATGGTTTTAACTCTCTCTTTCTCTTTCTTTAATTAATTCTCTTTATTTTTATAGTTTTCATTCTCTTTCTCTCTCTTTAATTAATTCAAGTTCATTAGTTAATGGTAAACTTACTTATAAAAAAAGAGAAAAAGGTGTTGAAGAGACAAAAGGGAATTGAAAGTCAAGCTTACTTATAGTATGATTTTTTTCTTTGGCTTTTATTTTCTCCATTTCTCATCTCATCCTATGGTAGCTGCTGTATACTAATGGATTTTTTGTGCTTTTTCTTATGAATCATAATTACTTTTAAAGATGATTTTCTTCTTTTATCTTTTTATAAGTAGCAAAGATCATTTTTGATTGGTTTATATATCTTTTTAGACTATGATTGATGTTATTATTAAATTGAGATTGTTAAATTTTAATTATTTTCTTCTTTTATCTTAAAGTGTTTGATAAATTTTCTGATAATGGATGTGCATTGATGGGTTTGGTGTTGTATTCGAATAATATACAAATACTTTATATATGCATGAAAGATACCAAAATATATAAATAGATACTATCTTTTCTACAATTTTAAAATGAGAAAAATTTTATACGTAATTTTGTTATTTAATATGCTATAAACTTTTATGTGTAAGGAAGAGTAAGTGAATTATTATACAACTAACAAAGAAATGAGATGACATAGAGCATTAATTCAAGAATTGTTGGCTAATTGGTTAATTTAATTTGATTTTTTTCTTATAATGGTCCTATCCATGTATGGATAAACAATAAAATAACGATCAGAGTTGGCTAATAAATTTGATTAAATGAGATTATATTTTGCACCGATGATGTTTGATAATATGCTTGTTTTAAGAAATTGGCTAAACTTTTTGAAAGTAGCTAAGCTTACATGTAGATACCAAAGGTACAAGTAGAAACCAAATAATAGTTTTAGTACCATTTATATACATATATATATTAAATATATAGGAAACATATATCTACATCTATAAAATATATATCATTTACTGTAACTTTTTTTTATGCTCTTCTAAAGATATATAATATATTATATATAAAGAATATATATTAAAATAATTTGAATGTATTTAATTATATTGAATGAACACTCATATTATATCCTATACCACTAGTAAAAAAAGTTAGAATAAAACTATGTAAAGAAAATTAAAATTTTGATTAAAAGTTACCTAATATATACCTCACATATAGCTAATATATACATTTTATACCCAACATATAATAAAATAAGTGTAATTTATATTATTTTTTAAGAGTTTACCTTTTTAATCTTTATAAATTAAAATAGTTGCAGATGCTAAATATGTATTTAACATATACCGCATTTTATTAAGTTTATACATTTTGCTGTTATTTCTTATCTTTTTTTTTAAATGTGCAAATATTTGAAATATATTATAAATATATGTAACGGATATTAAAATAAGTGTAATCCAATACTATTTCTTGGGAGTTTATCTTTTAAATTCTCTATTTTTAAATGTATTTCATAGTTTATTCAATAAATTCCATTTGCTTCAACCTTCTTCTATTATATTTTGTTGTAAGTATACAAAACATTTAATAATTTCATAGAAATATAAAATAATTATCATCATAATATTTTTTTAATTTCTAATAATAGTGAGTGTTATTATATACAAATCTTAACTAAATCAATCAATAAAAACAGGTATCATATCCCTTAAGACTTTTAAAATTAAAATATATTAATTAAATAAATTAAAATTTTGATTAATTTATACCCAACATATACCAAACATGTACTTTTTAGTAATATATTTATATAAGAAAAAGGTTCTCTTTATGACGATTTTTTAATTTTTTTAAAAATATTATTTTATATGTAAAATAAATTATATTCTTAATAAATTCAATTTGTAACTTAACATTAATGATTCATAATATTTCTTTTTTAAAATCTGATTTTTGTTAACATATATCATTTATGTATAAAAGTATATTTTTTCCCACATGTTTGTAGAAACATATACTATTTTTTTGGATTTTATGTTTACTTGTAATTTTTAATTCTAACCTTTAAAACTCAACTCAAAATCCTCTACTAACATCATGCAATGACATTGATTATTATAACTCAATTTCAACCAAAACAATCAAAGTTCTATAGAAAAAACTAAATTATTATACCCAATCTATCTTTGAACAAAAAAAAAAAAGAAAAATATTTAGATCTGACTTTTTTCAGCAAAGCATCATAGAAAAATAGTATGGACAGTCGAATAAAAGAAAAGAGATGAGATTGTAGTGATTGGCTAATGTAGAAAATAAGAGATGGAGAAGCTTTTTGGGAAGATGCCATTTTGAGAGAGTTGGAAATAAGATTATTGTGATATTTACATATTTTTTAAATAAAACTTCAACTTACAGTATTTTTAAAAGAAAGCTATTTTGAGATTAAAAATGATACATTAAATATCTTTTAAGGTATTAGTGAAAGATTCCCTTCAAACAATGAAATTAGTCTAAGCGATAAGTTACTGATAGTCATTAGTTCAGACGATTACTAGTTTTCGTTCATTTCTAACATCAAATTAGACTTTTTATGAAATCATGACAGTTAGAGATGGCAAGGTAGGGTATGTTACACAATCCTTCAACTTTTTCTTGTATAGAATTCAAGTATTTGTAAACAGGTTTATGATTGGCGCAGCAGACTTATTATTAAATACTCATTTAGAAATACTGTGAGTAGTTTGGATTTAGTATGTCGTGCACGCGAACTCAAAATATTATGCTAATATGAATATATAAACTACAGTTAAATATTAATCTTTTCATCTTAATTTGATACTATACGGATTAGAATATTTATATTTTTTTAATTAATATTATTAATTTTTATCTTTTTTTCTAAATTTTCTTATTAAAATTTTATAAAGACTATAATTCAAAATTTAAAAATAAAAATTAATTGCTTTTAATGATATTTATGTCAATTAATAAAAGATTTTTTAACAATTACTTACTACACTAGCAAATAAAAAAGTATATTATATTTTAAGACAAATGAAAAATATAAAATAAAAGAACTATTGATCTAAAATGGAGGGAGTAATAATAATTTTTTAGAAATACTAATTAACTTCAATACTATTATATTGAAGTTATAAATTAATTGTTGGATTAATAAAACATAAAATAGCTCATAAAATTATAAATACAATTACCTTTCATAACTTGAATTTCCAAGGGTCACATTTTTTTTATGTAAGTTACTTCTTATGTAAAGAAAAGTTATAACTTTAGCACTTTATATTATGGAAATAGGCTCACCCTTCTTTACATAGATTACAAATGAATAATTATAAAAAATAATAAATTTTAGATTCTAAGCATGTAAATGAGATGGTTAACATCTTTTTAGTTTAAATAAAGTTTTAAATTCGAGTTTTCGATATGTAGCTGCATTAAGACTCATAAATTAATATTTTATCTTTGACAAGAGTCCTTCTGGACTCGCTTTAGGTTAGTTACACTAATTTTAGATACTAGATAAAAAAAATCAAGGTCTAAATGCAAATTTAATCATGACCTTTCGTGTTTTTTGCAATTTTGATATGACTTCTCAATTTTGGCAAATTCAGTCACTTAGTTACATTATTTTGCAATTCGAAGCACCGATATAAATCTCAGTGAGGTGCTTCCAGCATATCAGGTAGAGTTTGTCCATGTTGGACTCATTGTCTTATGTTGGAGCCACGTCAGAACCACGTTATTTAAACACAAAACACCACATTTTGATTATAATAAGATCAAAATAAAAGACACAGTGTTAAAGTTAACCCTAAATACAATACTAAAATTCCCAATTTAGTTTTATATCCTATCAAACCAAAACCTGAAGAGTATTGTGTTCTTCATCTCTAATTGACATAACGGTAATCCTATCTTGAAATCAGAGTTAAAGAATCCCAAATCAATTATTGTCATGTGAAAGCCTTCCATTTTACAGTGATTAGGGACTCTGTGGTCTGAATAAATGATTTTAAAGATTTAATATAGAAGTTTTCAATGGCTCGTTTCATTTGTGGTCCCAAGTGTTTTCTAGAGTTATAACAATAGTGAACATGTAAGGCAACTTTCTTAAATTTTATAATGTAGTGGAACCTAACTTTAAACTTTTTATTAGGGTTTGTATTGTTTCTTTATTATCTTATGGTTTCAATAGCAAACATATGTCTTTTTCATGGTTTGACTTTGTCTAGCTAAGTAATTTTCTAGTTATATTATAATGCAATGATAAGTTTTCATTTTACTTCCGCCATGGTGGGAGAGTAGTGAATGTTGCTTGTGAAATAGTATACGCTGGAGGTGACATATCCCTAAGGAATGGGTTTGATGTAGATATATTTGGCTATTTTAATTTAGAAGAGGAAGTATAGAAGCTAGGTTATAACTGTTAAGACAAACTCTCATTTAGGTTACAAGATGTGAGAACCAATGAAAGGTAAAAGACTAGTAAAGATGATTCTAATGTGATAGAGATACTTAAGTATGTTTTGCAATGGGGATGGTATGATGAATGTATTTGTAGAGGGTGGTAGAAAAGGCTTTAGTAAGAAATGACAAGTTAGTGGGTGGAAATGGCAGAGTTTAGATGCAAGTTGATTCTAGTGTTACAGAAGAACTTGAAAAAATTGATGTAAGAGGAGAATATGTAGGAGTTAACATTAAGGTAGGTTTTAATAGGAATCTGAATGATGGTGGAGAGGATGAAAGTGAACATAATGTAGAAGATGAACATGCAAATCTTGACTACAGTCTTGTAGAAGAGGGTGTGATGGGTTGCTTATGCAACTACAACTAAGGCAGTGAACCTATCGATGCAGCCTAGCACAACGGCAAGTATAAAAAAATATTGTATCCTTCGGGAAAGTGAAATCCTAGAGTTACTACTTCGTTCTTTGTTATCTAGCCTAAAACTAATAATGGAGGTTTCTAAATTTACTAATGACTAAAAACTAAATTCTAAGTGTAATGCAAGAATGAATGAGCAAAGAGAATAATCAAGACAAGAAAGCAAACCCAAAGAGGACCTAGACTAGTTGGCAACTAAACTAAGGATAACAGATTGTTGAGTCTGATTATGCTACTCGTGTACAAACTAATAAGCAATAGTTACTAACTTCCACAATTCAGCAATGTAGGGCAGATTAAAAGAAAAGGCAGAATTACATAATGAGAATTAAATAATTAATCTAAACCTCAAACAACAACAAAAATTAAAAATAAAATAAAATAAATAAGCAGAAAGCTAAAATAAAATAAGCAAAACAATATCAAATAAATAAGCAGAAAAATTAAAAATTAAAAGAAATTAGAAATTAAAGAAGAAAACTTACTTGGTTAATGGCAAAATGCGAGAAAAAATGCACAAAGAGTGAAAAATCATAGAGAATACCCGAAAATATGGAAGAGTTAGAAAGATTTTCTCTAAAAACGATCGTGATACGCCCATGTTATGCTCGCAAATATATAGCAAAACGGTCATGACACACCGTGCTCTGGCCCGTGTCAGGTCTAAGTCATGCTCTTCATCAATCCATGTCCGCAAACGCCTTATATTCAACACGCTTTGACACGGGCCGTGTTGTAAATCGTGTGACTCTCGGGAACCGTGTAGCTCCTTCTTTTATACCCTAACACACCCTGAGCAATCAAGCACGGGCCGTGCGAAGCAGCATGGGCCATGTTTGAAGCAATGTTACTCTCGGGAACCGTGCAGTTTCATTTTTCACAACCAACAAGCCCTATGAAATTAAGCATGGGCCGTGTAGAGCAGTAGCACAGGCTGTGTCTAAAACCGTGTTAGTCCCGTGTTGAAGCCCAGAAAAGTGCTTTTACTCCATTTTATGCACTAACACCTATATAACTCAATATTCTACATAACCAATTAATTTTCAACCAAAACAACATAAAAATGAAAAGACTTAAGTTCAAAACCAATCGAAATTTAAAAAAGAAAAGCTAAGTAGAAAATTGCAAAAGAAGAACAGAAAATAGTCAAATGCTAAAAATCGCAAAAATGTAAAGGATAAGCTCGGGAATGCCTCTAAGAGCGCTTTTTTTGACCGAGTCATGTAGCTGGACTCATGCAGAAGGTCATTCTCACTAGAACAAAACCATATTGACCCGCTCCTCAACCTCAAGTGAGTCTCCATGATAATGCTTCAAGTGATGGTCATTCACCTTGAAATTTCCCTTATCGGGATGATGCAGCTCAACCGTTCTATATGGGAACATTTGTTAGATCATGAATGGTCCTGACCAACGACTCCTGAGCTTCTTTGGGAACAAACAAAGACATGAATTGTAGACAAAACTCAATCCGCAACTTGAAACTCATTGGAGCCCCTTAGTTGCTTGTCGTGCCACTTCTTAGTCCGCTCCTTATAGATGAATGAGTTGCCATAAGCTTACTGGCGCCACTCATCCAACTCATTGAGCTGCCACTATCTCTGTTTACCTATAAAATCAACATCAAAATTACAAATTCTTAAGGCCCAAAGGGCTCTATGCTCTAACTAAATAGGTAAATGGCAAGCTTTCCCATACATAAGCCTATAAGGTGTAAAACCTGTAGAAGTACGATAGTCTATCCTGAATGCCCAAAGTGCATCATCTAACTTATTCACCCAATCCTTCCTACTCACCCCCACAGTTTTCTCTAAGATGTGTTTCAAACTCCTATTGGTAACCTCTACTTGCCTACTAGTCATCGGGTGATAGGGTGTAGAAAACCTTTGGGTCACTCCATATCACTGAAGTACTCTCTCCAGTTGAGCATTACAAAAATGAGTCCCTCTATCACTAATCAGTACCCTAGGTATGCCAAACCTAGCAAATAATCGCTTAAGGAATTTAGTAATGACTCTAGCATCATTAGTTTGGAAAGCTTGCGCTTCCGGCTACTTAGAAAAATACTCAACAACAACAAGGATATACTTATTTCTAAAAGAAGAAGGAAAGGGCCCTATGAAGTCAATGCTCCAAATATCAAAAATCTCAATCGCTTGAATGCTCGTTTGGGGCATCTCATCACGAGCAGAGATGTTACCTGACCTCTAGCATGCATCACAAACCTACATGAATGCTCTAGCATCCTAAAAGATGGTCAGTGATGGGTGCTACTCGTGTTAGCTACAATCTAAGGCAGTGTACCTATCGATGCAGTCTAGCACTAATGGCGAGTATCAAGGTCGTATTCCTCGGGAAAGCGAAAGCCCAGAGTTACTCCTTTGTTCTTTGTAATATTAACCTAAAATGGATGATGAATAAATTCTAAACTAACTATTAACTACAAGCTAAGTTCTAAGGGAGATGCAGGAGTAATTGATAAGTGAAATAATCAAGACAAGAAGACAAACCCAAAGGAAATCTAAACTAGTTGGCAATCAAACAAAAGATAAAGGATCGGTGAGTCTAATTATGCTACCCGTGAATTCTTAACTCAATTCGGTTTCTCTCTCGAGATAACCGAATTCCTAAACCTAATAACCTAAAGTTGGAATCTCTTCCTAACGATTGATTCTTAAATTAGCATTAAGCTTTAATCCGCCTCTATTAAGCTTTGTTAATTCTTAATCCGGCTAGTTAATTATCCTTATCTCTAAGCGATTATTAACCAGTTCTTGTTATTCAAAGTTCCAATTGCCAAACGGATTTCTCAATCTCATAAAGCAATCTAAACATCATAATTCACAACGTCTCATAAATAATGCATAATCTTATTAACACTGAAAACAAGAAGAATACAAAACCAACTCAAACAATCCAACAATATAATATCAAACCAACATAGCAAAGAAATCCCAATGGATTTAATCAATTTAGCTAAACATGTTCATGTTTAAAACAATCTAGGAAATCAATTACAATGAAAGAATAACGAAAATAAAACATGTACACCCTTTTCTCTCGAATTGGATGAACAGCTCCAAATCTAGATCTACACTTTGATTAATCTCCCAAACTGCCTCTTGAATTGCTCCACTACTGTTTTGCACTCGGAATCTTACGATTCCGGGATTCTTACTCACTGCAACTCTCTCTCGCACTCAGTATTGTGCAAAAACCGAACCAGCCACTAGGGCTCAATGTCACCTCTTCCCCCTCTCTCTCTCTTTTCTAAGAAAAATTCATTTTTCTTATATATTTAACTCAGCACGGCCGTGTTCAAGGCCGTGCTGGTTAGCACGGGCGAAGTCCAGGCCGTGCTGAAACTGTGGATCTCACCAAGTAGGGTTTCACCACGTCCGTGTTTCTCCCCGTGTTGGCCACCACGGGCCGTGTTTCTCCCTGTGTTGGCCACCACGGGCCGTGCTGAAGGCCGTGGTGGCTACGGAAACCGTGCCCAAAGTGCCAATTTCAAGAATCAAAGCCAATGGTTGAGCACGGCCAGAGTCCAGGCCGTGCTCAATGTATGCATTGCGGGCTCTTGTCCGATCTTGATGAATTCTCATCCGTTTCCGCACGTATTGATCTATAATTTCTTAAACAACGATGATGGTCCTATAAATGTTCCTGAAATGCAAAAGAACATAAAACACGGGTGATCTGGGAATAAAAGCACAATAATTGCTAAGAACATACGCAATAATATACAAGCAAATATGTGTAAAACTATGCTCATCAGTCAGCTAATAGAATCTAGCATCAAGAACCTTCCTAGCAGTATGGTTAGCTGCTTGATGACCCCACGTTGGTCCCTCATAGCAATGCCTCAAAATCTGGAGGATCTCCTCCCCATACACGCATCGCTGAATCACCTGGTTTGCATAAACTCGAAACAAAAATGGATCTTCCTAAATGTAATACTTCAAATCAGCAAATAGTTTCTTCTTTTGCTGAAATGTCATACCCTTTGGTAGGACCTTTGCAACCAAGTGATTTACAAAATTGAAAAACTAAGGGATATTCGAAGATACTTGAATAGAGCACAAGTACTCATCCAAAAAACTGTCATCAATAGCCCTCTTATCAAGTGCATCTAGGCTCGGGTTCTTTAATCTCGAAAGGTGATCTGCGGCCAAGTTCTCCGCACCCTTCTTATCCTTGATCTTAATGTCGAATTCCTACAAAAGCAAAATCCAATGAATGAGTATCGGCTTAGCATCATGCTTTCCAAACAAGTACCTCAACATCGGATGATCCGTGTAGACCACGGTCTTGGATAGCAACAAATATGAGCGAAACTTGTTGAAAGCGAATACCACAGCAAGCAACTCCTTCTCAATAGTGGTATAGTGCTCCTGGACATCTGTCAATATCTTGCTAGCATAATAAATTGCTTGAAATTTATTGTCAATCCTCTATCCTAAAACATCTCCAACTGTAAAATCACTATCATCACACATTAGCTTAAAAGGGAGCCCCCAATTAAGCAAAACCATAATAGGGGCTGTAGTTAGCTTCTCCTTAAGTAACTCAAAAGCTGCAAATAGTCATCAGAAAATATAAATGGAACATTTTTTACAAGCAATTGAGTCAAAGGTCTAGCAATCTTAGAAAAGTCCTTAATGAACCTTCTACAAAAACCTGCATGACTAAGGAATGGTCTCTACCTTAGCTCTATCTACCTCCATCCCTACATGTGAAATCTTATGCCCTAGCACAATACCCTCTCTCACCATAAAATGACACTTTTTCCAATTCAGCACAAGGTTAGCTTCTACACAGCGTGCAAGCATATTCTCTAATTTAATCAAACAATAGGAGAAAGAGTTACCAAATACTGAGAAACCATCCATGAACACCTACATGGACTCTTCAATCATGTCATGGAAGATCACCATCATACACCTTTGGAAAGTAGCAAGTGCATTGCACAAACCGAATGCCATCCTCCTGTAAGCGAACGTACCATAGGGGCAAGTGAAAGTAGTTTTCTCTTGGTCCTCAGGTGCAATAGAAATATGAAAATAACTTGAAAACCAATCAAGAAAGCAATAACACATATGCCCTGATAAGCGCTCTAACATTTGGTTAATAAAAAGAAGGGGAAAATGGTCCATCTGTGTTGCATCATTGAGCCTCTTGAAATCAATGCAAACTCGAAGACCAGTTACCGTCGTAGTCGATATCAGCTCATCCTTCTCGTTCTTGACCACCGTCATTCCTCCTTCTTGGGCACAACCTGCACAGGACTAACCTAAGAGCTATCAGAAATAGGGTAAACTAAACCTGCATCTAGAAGTTTAATTACCTCTTTCTTGACTACTTCTTTCATATTTGGGTTCAACCGTCATTGTGGCTGTACCACTGGCCTGTAATTATCCTCCATCAGGATCTTATGTGAATAATAGTTGGAGTTGATTCTAGGAATGTCTGCAATCTTGTATGCAAAGGCCTCGAGATACTTCTTGAGAGAAGCCAAAGTCATCTCCCTCTCCTCAAGAGTCGAATCAGCAATGATCACCGGCAGCTTCTCTACCTCATACAAATAGGCATAGGTCAAGTGCTTAGGCAACTCTTTCAAATCTAAGGCTGGTGGCTCCTCAAGTGAAGGTCTTAATTTATACTGACCTGTCAATATCAACAAAATGGTCAGCAGACCTGTTGGGCTCACTAGCTAGCAAACAAGCAAGTTGTTCTAATACATCCTCGTTGGAAAACTCCTCCTCATCTTTAGCCTGTAATGCTATCTGCAAAGGATCATCAAGTAATATCTCCTGCAATTGAGACTCTATAATATCATCCAAAACATCCAAAGAATATACAGTATCATCATGGTCAAGTGAATGTCTCATATAAGTGCTAAGGTCAAAGGTAATAGTCTCATCACCTACTCTAAGCTGTAACTTCTCATCACACATATCAATAATAGCCCTAGATGTTGCAAGGAAAGGTCTACCTAGAATTAAAGGCATGCTACTCTCATCCTCCATATCCATAACAACAAAATCAATAGGAAATATAAACTTGTCTACCTTAACAAGTACATCTTCAACTATTCCCTATGATATTTCACAGTCCTATATGCTAACTGTATGTTCATTCTAGTAGGTTTAGGCTCACTCAAACCTAATTTCTTAAACAAACTGCTAGGCATTAGATTGATGCTAGCTCCTAAATCAGCTAAAGCATCACTAACATGCAAATCACTAATAATACAGGGAACAGTGAAACTCTCTAGATCACACCTCTTTACTGGCAGCTTGTTTTGAAAAATGGCTGAGCACTCCTCATTTAATGCCACAAGTCCCAAGTCCTCCAACTTCCTCTTGTTGCTTAGAATCTCTTTCAGGAACCTCGCATACCTAGGCATCTGCGATATAGCCTCAATAAAAGGTAGGTTAATCCTCAGCTGCTTAAATAAATCCAAAAACTTACCAAACTGCTAATCAACCTTTTCTTGCTTCAACCTGGCAGGATATGGAATTGGAGGCTGGTATTTCCTCACAAGACTCTTCATCTTGTCCTCAATTCGCACAAGCTCTATGATCTCAGGCTCTGGCTCCTTCCTAGCTGGCTCATCCTGCACAATAACGTCATCATCAGCTATAGGTAAAGAACTAGCTAACTGCTTACCTGATCTCAAGGTGATAGCCTTGACATGCTCCCTCGGGTTTGACTCTATGGTACTGGGAAGCATCCCTGACTGTCTCTCAGCCAGCATCTTAGAAATCTGGCCTATCTGATTCTCCAAATTCTGTATGGAGGCCTGCTGATTTCTAAGAGCTATATTTGTCTGCTGAAACCTGTTCTCTGAAGGGGACACGAACATCATAATGAACTCCTCTAAATTGGGCTTCTTCTCTTGGTTCTGAGGTCATTGAGGGAGAATAGTCTGTTGTTGGGGTTGCTGCTAATGCAACCACTGAAATCCTGATGGACCCTAGGTGCTGTTATTTCACCACCTAAAATTAGGACGGTTTCTCCATCTTAGGTTGTATATGTTGCTGTACGGGTTATTCTGCTGCCTAGGCGCATTTCCCATATAATCAACCTGTTCATGGTCAGTAGAAGAAGATGAAGAAGAAGCAAACATACCTCCTGCATTACAGTTTGCACTGTAGTGCGAGCCACCACAAAACTCATAGTTGAGCTGTGCTGCATGGACTAGTATCTAGAGCTGGTCGATCTTTTTGACCAAAAGCTCCACCTGAGCTGCCAAGGCTGATGTAGAATCTACTTGGTTCACCATTCCTTGTCGTCTTGGCCTACTCCTAGAAGACTTCCACTGATATGTGTTCATGATCATCTCCTCAATTAAGTTCTGGGCCTGCTCGGGCGTCTTACTATTGATAGCCCCACTTGCAGCTGCATCTACCAGCTGCCTCGTGGTTGAGTTCAAGCCACTGTAAAAAGTCTGCACCTACACTATAATGGCAAACCGTGGTGTGGGGAACATCTCAGCAAGTCCTTGTACCTCTCCCATACATCATACATGCTCTCATCATTAAACTGCACAAAAGAAGAAATATCTTTAAGCATTTTTATAGTCTTAGTAGGAGGAAAGTACTTATAAAGAAACTTCTCAACCAAAGATTCTAGGTGGCGATGGTGTTGGCTGGTAGGGATTATAGCCATCTCTTCGCTCTATCCCTCAAGGAAAATGGAAACAGCCTAAGCCGAATGGCATCATCGGTAGTTCTATTTATCTTGAAGGTATCACAAATCTCCAAGAAGTTCGTGATGTGGGCGTTAGGATCTTCAATGGGCAAGCCCCGAAACTGTACACTCTGCTACACCAATTGAGTGACATTTGGCTTAATTTCAAAATTATTCGCTACAATAGATGGCCTCAATATGCTAGTGTACGCCCCCTCTAGGAGAGGTCTAGCAAACTCGTACATCATCATGTTTGCTTCAGCGACATTGTTGTTGCCATCTCCCATATTTACTGGTGTATGGACATAAATTTCAATTTGCTCCTCCTCCTCCACGTCTAATTGCTTCCTCAGCTGCTTGAGGGATCGCTTTAGTCTGGGCAGAGGGTTTACTGATGCAGGATTAGAACTCCTGGTCATAAACTACTTGGAACGAATAAGGCAGCAACAACCCAAATAAATAAATGAAAGAGTAAATGAATAAAAGAAATGACAATAAAAATAGAAAAGAAAAATGGTCAAAGTAACAAATAGCAAATTTCGCTCTAGTTTTCAAACAGTCCCCGGCAACGGTGCCAAAAACTTGATGGGTTGCTTATGCAACTACAACTAAGGTAGTGAACTTATCGATGCAGCCTAGCACAATGGCAAGTATTAAAATTATCATATCCTTCGAGAAAGTGAAATCCTAGAGTTACCACTTCATTCCTTTTTATCTAGCCTAAAATTAATAAAGGAGGTTTCTAAATTTACTAATGACTAAAAACTAAAATTCTAAGTGTAATGCGAGCATGAATGAGCAAAAAGAATAATCAAGATAAGAAAGCAAATCCAAAGAGGACCTAGACTAGTTAGCAACCAAACAAAAGATAACAGATTGTTGAGTCCGATTATGCTACCTGTGGACGGATTCTGAACTGAATTCGGTTTCCCTCTCGAGACAACTGAATTCCTAAACCTAAGAACCTAAATTTGGAATCTCTTCCTAACAATTGATTATTAAGTTAGCCTTAAGCTTTAATCTACCTCTATTAAGCTTTGTTAATTCTTAATCCGGCAAATTAATTAACCTAATCTCTAAGTGAAAATTAACTTGTTCCTGCAACCAAATTTCCAAACTCAATTAGAATTTCTCAATTGCCAAAAGAATTCTATGAATGGTAATCAATACATTCAATGTAACGAAAACCAGAATTTCATTATTAATTGCAAAAATAATACAAGAAAAGAAACTAAAACAATATTAATAATTCAGTACAAAGCCAACATAGCAAGGAACCCTAATGGGTTCAATCAATCTAGCTACACATGTTCATGTCTAAAACAACTAGGAATTCAATTATAATGAAAGAATAAAGAAATTGAAACATATACACCCTTCTCCTAGAATTGGATGAACATCTCAAAGCCTTGATCTGCACTGCAAATGATCTCCAAAATTGCCTCTTGATCTGCATCCAAAACTCTTCTTCAATCTTTAATCCAATCCCAAGAGTCACGAATTTGATGTAAAAAGGTAGGATCAGTCTCTTTGAATCCACCTTGAAATGTCTGAAACGCATATAGCAAAATTAAAGGGGAAGATGAAAAGTCAAAATTGCCAATCTCCTTTCTCTTTTTGGCTCGTTCAATTTATACTATGTGCAAATACAGGTGTGTTCTCAGCCCGTGTCCCTCAACACAGGCCGTGCCCGGGCCGTGTTGGTTTCCAAATGACAGAATGAATTGAATCGAGCAAGGGCGTGTTCTAGCTCGTGTTAACCAACACGGGCCGTGCTCTAGGGCGTATTACCCTAGAGAACCATGTTGCTTCAAGGTGCTTAAGCTACACAGCCTTGGAATATCTACACGGGCTCCGACATGGGCCGTGTTCACTTTCCAAAAGTCAACCCAATGTCAAACGCCTCTGATTATGTCCATTTTCGGCCAGGATTAGTCTAAAATTGCTCGAACACTGATGATGGACCTATAAAATCTCATGGAATATGAAAGGACACAAAACACAGGTGATCTTAGAATAAAAACATAATAAATGCTAAGAATATGCATAATAGTATGCAAGCAAACATATGTAGAACTATGCACATCATAGTGATATAGACAATGACCTTTCTAACCATGAGCTAGCATCGGATGATGAAGAATACACTCAAGTAAGACATAACAATGAAAAATGCAAAAGATATATAACTATGGATGAAATAGCATATAGGTTCATGATAAGCATCATAATACACATGTTTTCATGCCCGATTGTTTACATTTTTTACGCATGCTTATCCCGTTTTATGCTAGAATCACCTGTCTTTTGTTTCCTTTCTCATTTCAGGTCATTTTCGAAGGACATCATCAGTAATCGAGGGACATACGTGTGATTACGGACCAAAATCCATAAGATTAGGCGAGGAGTAGCACCCACAGGGTTGAGCACGGCCTGGACTCCGACCGTGCTGAATTACCAAGAGGCTATCCCCAATTGTGCCGTTTCAGCACGACTTCCGTAGCCACCACGGCCTCCAGCACGGCCTGTGATGGATCGGCACAAGCTTGGGCACAGCCTGGAAGGAGTCAGCACAACAGACTCCACAGATTCAACACAGCCTGGACTCCGGCCGTGCTGAATCATCACAGCCTGGACTCCGGCCATGCTGAATCAACTATATAGGCGATTTTGAATTCTTTTTGAAGGGAGACGAATTTTGGACTCAATTCCAAGACACACACTTAATCAATTGTTTCCTATACCTCAATTGTAGACCTTGAGAGATCAATTTCATCAATTGAAGGAGGGATTTCACTTGTTCCAACATCGAATTGAAGATCAAGACAAACTTTGGGAGCATTCAAGAGGCAACTAGGGTTTGAGATTTCGAACTTGCAAATTTAGGGTTTCTCATTCAGCTTGAAAGAGAAGGGTGTACATGCCTTTAATTTATTTTTCCTTATTTTGTTCCCTAATTGCTTTAACCATGAACATGAGTAGCTAGATCTTTTGAATCCATTAGGGTTCACCTTTGTTGATGGATTATGCTTAATTGTTAGTTTTTATAATTGTCATTCTTGCAATCTTCTTGCTATTCAGTAATAAAAGTTTGATTCAGTTAATTTGATACATTGGATTAATTGTTTATTAGGTTGTTTCTTGACATTGAGAAATGCTTGTTACAACTGGACATTGAATAGTAAGAATTGGTAGTTAACACTTAGAGATAAGGTTGATTTACTCGCCGGATTAAGAACTAATAACTCTTAATAGTTTTAAATCATACTTAATGCTAATCTGTAGTAATCCGATAGGAAGAGATTCCATTAGGTTAGTGCAGGGTTAGGAATCCGGTAAGCTCGAGAGAGGAACCGGGATTCAATTCAGGATTCAGGCACGGGTAAGCAAGATCGGCAATCTATAAAATCCATCTTTAGAATTCCATCACTTAGGCTCCCTTTTGGGTTTGTTTCTCTCTTTGCAATTGTCTTTTGATTATCCATTGTTCTTCATTTACTTATTTGCACTCATAACCATTAGCTAGTACGTTAGAACTTTCACACCCTATTTCAGACTAGATAACATAGCAAACAGTAGTAACTCTAGGTTCACCCGATCTCCAGGGATACGACCTTGATACTCACTAGTGCTAGGCTGCATCGGTAGGTTCACTCCCTTAGGTGTAGGTTGGATAAAGAGCCCATCAAGTTTTTGGCGCCGTTGCCGGGGAAACACAGTAACGGTGAACTAGAGTGAATTGTTTTTGTGTTAATTTAGTCATTATTTGCTTATTCATTTATTCTTTATTTATTTTTTTATTTTTTTTATTATTTATTATTTATTATTATATTGTTTTTGTTGATTGATGGTTGTGTGGACTTTCGGTTTCAAGTAGTTTATGACTAGGAGCTCAAACTCAAATCTTATAGAGCCTCTATCTGATCCAGAGCGATCCCTCAGACTCTTAAGGAAGAGGTTGCAATTAGAAGAGGAGGAGATTGAGGTTAAGGTACCTGTGGATAGACTAGACACGATGGAAAACCATGACCCCCAGGCCGATGATGATCAAAGGACTATGTACGATTTTGCTCGACCCTCTTTAGATGGGACGAAAACGAGTATAGTCAGACTTGCTATAGCGGCCAACAATTTTGACATAAAGGCCAATGTTATCCAGATGATACAACAAAGCGTGCAGTTTGGAGGATTGCCCAGCGAGGATCCCAATACACATATCTCTAACTTTTTGGAGATTTGTGACACATTCAAAATAAATGGAACAACCGATGATGCCATTCGGCTGAGATTGTTTCCATTTTCCTTGAGAGACAGAGCAAAGAGATGGCTGCAATCTCTTCCACAACAGACGATCACTACCTGGAAGGCGTTGGCCGAAAAATTTTTATATAAGTATTTTCCTCCCACTAAAACTGCTAAACTTAGAAATGACATATCTTCTTTTGTGCAGTTTGATGATGAAAGCATGTACGATGCATGGGAGAGATTTAAAGATATTTTAAGATGCTGCCCACATCACGGATTGCCAGTGTGGATACAGGTTCAGACCTTCTACAGCGGGTTGAACCTTGCAACGAAGGCGAGATGGTGGATCTTTCGCGATGGGTGGGCGCTAAGCGATAAGACGCTGAGCAGGCTCAGAACTTGATAGAGGAAATGGCCATGAACAACTATCAGTGGCAATCCTCTAGGAGCCGACCAGGAAGACAGGGAGTGGTCAACCAAATGGATTCTATAGCAGCCTTGGTAGCTCAAGTGGAGCTTCTAGCCAAGAAGATCGACTAACTCTAGATACCGGTTCATGCAGCGAATGTTGGCTGCGAGTTTTGTGGTGGCCCGCATTACAGTGCGAATCGCATCATGCGGGAGGTATATTCTGCTTCATCTTCTACTAGTTTTCCATCTAATTCGCTATATCTTCCGATGTTGAACAGTTGATTATATGGGGAATGCCCCAAGGCAGTAGAATAACCCTTACAAAGTAATACATACAACCCTCGTATGGCGAATCATCCCAATTTCGGTTGGAGGAACAATAATGCCTAGGGTCGCGGTTTTCAAAGACTTCATCAACGTACCACAAAGAACAACCACTGGTCACAAGCTCCTCCTCCACAAGAAAAGAAGTCAAGTTTAGAGGAGCTTATGATGAAGTTTGTGACGTCCTACTGAAATGAGATTCCAGTAGACCGATAGTGAACTTAGGAATCAAAGTAAGCCTCGATTCGGAACTTGGAGACTCAAATTGGCCAAATTTCTAAGATGCTTTCGGAGAGACCTCCAGGATCGCTCCCTAGCACTATAGAGTCAAACCCGAGGGAGCATTGCAAGGCTATCACCTTGCGTTCGGTGTAAGAAATTGACCGGTTCTTCGCCTTTGGTGATAAGGATAATATAATCGTGCGAGTCGAGCCGGCCTAAGGAAGGACCGGACCTTGAGGTGGTAGAGAATGAGAGAATGAAAGAATACAGGCAAAGAGCCCTGTGTGGGAGCATCGACCCCCCGGTTCCATATCCCTGCAAGGTTGAGGCGGGATAAGGTGGACAAGCAATCTGATGTAAGTTTCTTGACTTATTTAAGCAAATTGAAAATTAACTTACCTTTTGTTGAGGCAATTTCACAGGATGTCAAGTACACCAAGTTTTTAAAGGAGATTTTGAGCAACAAGAGGAAGTTGGAGGATCTTGGTCAGGGTGGTGCTTAATGAGGAGTGTTCAGTATTCTCCGAACAAACGCCACTCAAGCGGCCGAGATCTAGGGAGTTTTACTATCCCTTGTATGATTGGTGATTTATCAATTAGTGGTGCATTGGCTGATTTAGGAGCTAGCATTAACTTAATGCCCACTAGTTTATTTGCCAAATTAGGGTTGCATGAACCTAAGCCTACTAGGATGAGTGTTCAGTTAGCAGATAGAACTGTTAAAATTCCTAGAGGTATTGTTGAAGATGTACTTGTAAAGGTAGATAAATTTATCTTTCCTGTGGATTTTGTGGTAATGGATATGGAGGGTGAGAGCACTGTGCCTCTTATCCCTGGTAGGCCTTTCCTAGCTACATCGAGGGTCAAGTATCGATGTAAGCGATGGATAGCTTAAGCTTAGAGTTGATGATGAGACCATTACCTTTGACCTAGCCACTTCCATGGGGCGATCCTTTGGACTATGATAATCGTATATTCTATTGATGTGATTGATGATGTGGTTGAGTCCCATTTGCAAGAAATTTTATGTTCTGACCCTTTGCAAGTAGCAATAGCTGAGGATGAGGAGGAGTTGTCCAACGAGCAAGTGTTGGAGCAACTCGCTGTTTTATTGGCTTCTGAGCCGAGCTTGTCAACTGATCCCTATCTTTTTCTTGGCCAGTGCGGGGTGCGAAGTAAAGACTTCATTCGAGGACCCACCGGTCTTAGAATCGGAAGGAGTTCACCGAGCCACTTGGTTTATGCCTTCCTGGATGAAGGGAAGCGCTTACGAGTAATCATAGCGGTAGGTCTAACTCCCCGAAGAAAAAGCCATGTTGGAAGTTCTAAGGAAGTACAAGAAGGCCTTTGCTTTCAATATAGCAGATATCCCGGGCATAAATCCAAGTTTCGCTCTCATAAGATTTCATTGGAGGACAGCCAGTCGGTTGTTCAGCCCTCAAAGACGACTCAATCCGAACATGAAAGAAGTAGTAAAGAAGGAGGTAATTAAACTTCTTGATGCAGTTTAATATATCCCATTTCTAACGATTCGTGGGTTAGTCCTGCAGTTGTACCCAAGAAGGGAGGCATCACAGTGGTAAGGAATGAGAAGGATGAGCTGATCCCGACTCGACGAATGTGCTTCCGAGTTTGCATTGATTACCGTAGGCTTAATGATGCAACTCGGAAGGACCATTTCCCTCTTCCTTTTATTGATCGGGATGATTGAACGCTTTAGCAGTCACATGTTTTATTATTTTCTTGATGGCTTTTCAAAGTTACTTTCGGATTCCTATTGCACCGAGGACCAAGAGAAGACTACCTTCACCTGCCCTTATGGGATGTTTGCTTATAGACGGATGCCATTCGGATTGTGCAATGCACCGGCTACATTTCAGCTGTGCATGATGGCTATTTTTGAGGACATGATTGAGGAGTCTATGGAGGTATTTATGGATGACTTCTCTGTTTTTGGTAATTCTTTCTCTCTTTGTTTGGCAAACCTTGAGCGCATGTTAGCTAGGTGTATTGAGGCTAACTTGGTACTAAACTGGGAAAAATGCCATTTCATGGTGAGAGAGGGGATTGTTTTGGGGCATAAGATCTCTCAGGCTGGGATGGAGGTGGATAGAGCTAAAGTAGAAGTAATATCTAAGCTACCTCCTCCTAGTTCTGTTAAGGCTGTTAGGAGTTTTCTGGGCCATGCAGGGTTTTATAGGAGATTTATTATAGATTCCTCTAAGATTGCTAGGCCTCTCACTCAATTGTTAGTTAAAGATGTACCTTTTATTTTTGATGATGCATGCTTAGCAACTTTTGAGTTACTTAAGAAACTTCTAACTCATTGATCATGGTTTCTCCCCGATTGGGGGGCCGCCTTTGAACCCGATGTGCGATGCTAGTGATTATGCAGTTGGAGCTGTGCTTGGACAGAGGAATGAAAAGAAGTTCCAACCCATTTACTACGCTAGCAAGACTTTGACGGGAGCCTAGGAACACTACACCACCATAGAGAAGGAGTTATTGGCTATTGTTCACGGACCACTCGGCATTGAGGTACTTATTCCTGAAAAATGATGCGAAACCGAGATTGATTCAGTGGATTCTTTTGTTACAGGAATTTGATGTCGAGATCAAGGATAAGAAGGGCGCGGAGAATCTGGCAGCGGACCATTTATCAAGATTGGAAAATCCTCACTTGGATGCACTTGATGAGACGGCCATAGACGATCGATTTCTAGAAGAACATTTATATGTCACTCAGGTATACACTGATACTCCCTGGTTTTCAGATTACGCTAACTATTTGGTTGCTAGGGTTCTACCTAAGGGTATGACTTATCAGCAAAAGAAGAAATTCTTCGCTGATTTGAAATACTATATTTGGGAAGATCCCTTTTTGTTTAAAGTATGTGCAAATCAGGTGATTCGCCGTTGTGTATATGGCAAGGAGACTCTCCAAATATTGAAGCACTGCCATGAGGGACCCACTGGAGGTCATCAAGCAGCAAACTATACAGCGAGGAAGGTGTTAGAGGCAGGATTCTATTGGCCTACGCTCATCCAAGATGCACGGAAATTTGTTCAGGTTTGTGACCCTTGCCAGCGCAGGTAATATCTCTTCTCGTGATGAGATGCCCCAAACTGGTGTGCAAGTCGTTGAGATTTTTGATGTTTAGGGCATCGACTTTATGGGACCCTTTCCCTCTTCGTATGGTAATAAGTACATTCTGGTTGCTGTTGAATATTTCTCTAAGTGGCCTGAAGCTCAGGCTGTAGCCACTGACAATGCCAGGGTTGTCTGCAGGTTCCTTAAGCGATTGTTTGCTAGGTTTGGCATACCTAGGGCGCTTATTAGTGATGGAGGAACACATTTCTGCAACGCCCAATTAGAGAAAGTACTTAAGCGGTACGGAGTTACTCATCGATTCTCTACTCCCTATCACCCCCAGACTAGTGGGCAGGTTGAGGTAACTAATAGGGGTATTAAACGTATTTTAGAGAGAACTGTTAGTACCAGTAGGAAGGACTGGACTCTTAAGTTAGATGATGCATTATGGGCGTTTAGGACTGCTTTAAGGACATCTATAGGTTTTACGCCCTATCGCCTTGTTTATGGAAAGTCATGTCATTTGCCTGTTGAGTTAGAGCATAGGGCACTTTGGCCCTTAGAACTTGTAACTTTGATATTGATTCGCAGGGTAAGGAGCGGCAATGGCGGTGAGTGAGCTAGATGAGTGGCGCCAGCAGGCGTACAAAAACTCCTCAACTTACAAAGCAAGGACTAAGAAATGGCATGATCAAAGGATTCGTGAGCCTAAGGAGTTTCAGGTTGGGGATCGAGTGTTGCTTTACAACTCTTGCCTTCGTCATTTCCGGAAAGTCGCAGACTCGTTGGTCCGGACCATTTCGGATCGGACAAGTCTTTCCATATGGAGTGGCAGAGTTGCATCATCCAGAGAAGGGAAACTTCAAAGTGAACGGCCATCGGCTAAAGCGATACCATTGTAACTCGTTGGATAGTGAGCAACGAGTTGACCTGGCTTTGTATGCACAGGAAAGGTGATCCGAATAAGTCAAGCTTAAGACTCTGCAAATAAGCACTTCTGTACATTCGACTTGGATTATACTTTTATGTTTTTAATTAGTTGTGATTGTTTCATCATTTTCATTTCACTTTATTATAGTTGCTTAACAGTAATTAGGGTTTTTAATTTTTTGGACTTATATAATCGGAGAGGACGGACTCTTCCGTTTGACCATATCTACTTGTTTTATGATCTAATTACATGCATATATGTGTTAATTACAGGTAGGGGGCAAGGCGACTCGAGATGGCAAAGGAAAGCCTAGAAACACTCCATTTCACCACGGTTTCCGTGGCCATCACGGGCTAGAACACCAGGCCATGCTGAGGAGCACGGCTAGAGTCAAGACCGTGTTGAAGGATAAAGAATAATTTGTCACGGCTTCCGAAGGCATCACAGGATAAAACCCCATGCCGTGCTCATTAGCACGGCCGTGCCATTGCCCGTGCCAAGGTGCATCACAAGAAGGCTAAAGGCTCAGCACGGGCTGAGTCCTAGCCATGCTGGTCAGCACGGCCTTACCCTCACCCGTGCTGAACACGTGCCTATAAGAAGGGGAGGCCTCCGAAAATTTTGCTTCCCTTTTGTTTTTCTTAGCTCAAAGGTGTTGTTCTTATACCCTTATCTCACCCTTCTCACTTTCCTCAGCGAACTCAGGTAAGTCCCTTCATTTGTTGCCTTATATATATATATATATATATTTTTTTATTATGATTTGACTTCTATTTTATACATATACTCTATTAGGACATGCTAGGATATCTTGGTGGCTTTATATTGTAACCATATGACCTTGGTTAGGTTAATTTACATTAGTTGTTGTGTTTGTGGTGTAGTCGGTTATGAAAATGATAAGTGTGGGGTTTTGGTGGAAATAAAATGTGCCTCTGACATGCAAAGCATGAATAATGTTTAGACTTAAATTGCAATTGCTGGTTCATGATAAATTAGATTAGTATGTATCGGTTTATTAGTTTATACAAGTTTTTGGTTAGTCTAAGTATAATCATTATGTTGTTGATTCGGTAGATTATTTCTTTCATTAACTTGAATTCTTACAAAAACTAATAATTCGTTGCATTAGGTGATATGATCGCGATAAATCTCGTAGAAAGCAAGCTCAAACGCCGCTACCGAAGCGATCGCGTGGTGAAGGAACGTCTTCCTCCGAGCGCGAACCCGACGCGACTTCCACCTCCACCACAACAAATAGTCCGACCTCGGAAAGCACCTACTGTGAATCCATCCACACTGGCCGTCATCCATTGTGGACATTCCCTAATGCAGACAATGAAAGTAGATTCCAAGTCATGAGATGGAAGCAAGTGATGGCGGGCCGTTGCATAGACTTCACATCCCTAGAGAGAGTGGGATTGGCTCAAGATATGCACACACTGCCCGAGACTCGCCATATGCGAGATTCTTTGACATCATTGAGCCAACCTACCGTGAGCTTACGATCGAGTTCCTCAGCACCTTCTTCCTGCGACAGCGGATCCTGGCTGGCATCGACTGATGCAATTTATTTCGAGGCTTGGGGAAGGGAGTTCTCGATGTCGGTCCCACAATTTGGCATGCATTTGGGATTATGGAGTGAACAAGAAATCTCGGGGGAGGAGTATCAGGGATGTCTCTACATCCACCCAATTTCATATGACGCCATGTGGGACTCATTGGTAATGAGGCCGGAAACATACTACCCAAGCAGGTCTAAGGCCTCTAGCCTACCGGACCATCTCCGCTACATTCATACCCTACTAGCTTACACCATTACAGCCGGTAGGGGCGGTTTGGGGCGATCCTGACTGATGTCTTTATTCTCTAGGCTATGCAACATCAGAAGAAGCTAGACTTGGGATATTTATTGACTCGCCAAGTCCGTTCATTTATAGTAGACGCCCAGAAGAAGATGCATTGTTGTTTTGGTCCGTATGTGACTAGGTTAGCCAAGAGACTGGATGTATTGGATGACTGTCTCTCGGAACTATCAAATATTGGTGACATGACACCACTAGGGATCAGACAGATGATCAACATGCAGATGATCACGGCCACTAGACATCCACATGGTATTGAATATAGGCTCATGAGCACAATAGTCGGGGGAAGCTAGAGGCAATGGCCAGAGGAGCCCAACATCCGTCGGCTGGGATCCCGGATGTTAGGATTCCTAACCCAGCTAGAGTGTTTATGCCCTCATCTAGAGCCGCATCCTCTCATTCGGCAGGGCCATCGAGCATTCAGATCAGTGCTATGGCCGACCGTCTAGATCGAGTCTGCGATCTACAACAACAGCGGTATACTGAGTTTGTGCGGTTTCAAGAAGAAGCGAAGGCCAGTTAGGCGGTTTGAGCGATACTTCAACAGTTCCTGAGTGGTCTAAAAAGACAGGCCACCCAGACAGACTTCATAGTAGTGCAGATTCAAAAGATGGCAGAGGCTGGAGCACAAAATCAGTGACTCATTGATGATATGGAGTTCGATTTGGCAACATGCTTCACGGACCCTGATCCACCACCGCCACCTTCCTCAGCAAATTTCCCTGCCCCCCCAACTTCCAAAGTAGGATCCAACCCGGTGAGGATACACCATCAGTGAGACTCCTAGCGAAAAAAAAATTTGTGATATTTTCCTCTTTCCTTTTTCTTTATTTCTTTTTATTTTTATTTATTTTCTTTCAATTTATTATCTCCTTTTACTTTCTTGCTTGTAGCTTGCTTAATTTTATGTTATTTCCTTGCACTTGTCTGTTTATGTTAAGTAGAACACTATGCCTTTTTAATTAAAAAAAAATCAGCATGATCTTCCATAACCATAATGTGTGAATCATATGCTTCCTCAGTCTTCATCTCTCTAACACTGTGGACAGTGTTATACTAAAATGTGGGGTAGGTACCTACCGATGTTGTGCCTATCTTGAGTTTTGTTTTAATTAAGTAGTTGATGACTTTTTCTCCTTTGAATGGATTCCCTTATAGCTTTTATCGAACCTTGTTGGGAAGAAGGCAATGAATAAATCTCTTAACTACAATCCGGCCCGAGTAAAACCGGTATTTTTCCTTAATTCTTCCATATTACTTTATCTTAGATATAGAACAACATTAATATTACGCTTATTATTGTGATTGTTTAAACTTTGGGTTGAGAATTCATGCAATTTTAACCCACTCAAATGGTGAGATTTTGAGCCAATTGGTGCATCACTATTATGCTTCCTTTTCTTTCATTAGTGAGCATTTCGGAATCTCTGTTTAGAACTTGCTTTACGATATCATTGAGATTACATGAATTGTCAATAATCGTGAGATGATTTGGGCACTTAGGATTTACACAATTTGGCCAAAAGCCTAACCCTGTTTTTCCCTTAGTGAACCAATTTTGAGCCTTAGCCATTCCTTTCGTGACAATAATACTTGGTGACACTCATTGTATCACTTCTATTCATTTGACCATTCTTTCTACCATTGTTGCTGGAAATTATATAAGTTATGCTGCATTTTACTTTGGATCAATCTGCATTCATATATTTCACTAAGTTGCTAGATTTTTCATAGATGCTCCCTTCAATTATTGTATGTGTCATTTTGGTACAGCACTTGATCCTTCGTTACTTTCTTGCATTACTTGCTTAACTTCCAACAACTTGTAGCCTACTTTCCATATTTATACGTACCTTACCTTAACCCCATTACAACCTGGCTCAAGACCCTTTGATCATGATTATTAATTATTTCGTAGTAGTGGAGATTGAATCCATAAGCAAGCCTATAGTAAGCACTTTTTCTGTATTTTTGCGTTGAGAGCTTGGCGATCTTCTTTCACCTATATACACTTGTGTGTTTTGAGTGACATCTTGTGAGGCATGGTTCTTAATTTCTCAATTTATATGGTTTATCATTTTAACTTTAGCAACTTTATTAAGTTTGTTCTCTCTCTTAAGGATTTAGTGATTTGGGGATTTTGGGAAAAATCATTACGGAGTTTTGAAATTTATTTTGAGCTAACCTCCTGCAATGCATTTGATCGAGTTATTTGGTATCTGTTTGAGGAGTGAGTTGTAAATTGCTTGAGGACAAGCAAAAGTTTAAGTATGGGGTAATTTGATAAGCATCATAATACACATGTTTTCATGCCTGATTGTTTACATTTTTTATGCATGCTTATCCCGTTTTATGCTAGAATCACCTGTCTTTTATTTCCTTTCTCATTTCAGGTCATTTTTGAAGGACATCATCAGTAATCGAGGGACATACGTGTGATTACGGACCAAAATCCATCAGATTGGGCGAGGAGTAGCACCTAGAGGGTTGAGCACGGCTGGACTCGTGCTGAATTACCAAGAGGCTATCCCCAATTGTGCCCTTTCAAAGACGACTTGGTAGCCACTACGGCCTCCGGCCATGACTGTGATGGATCAAGACAGCTTGGGCATGGCACCGGAAGGAGTCGGCCTGATAGACTCCGATTGACACTGGACTCGTACCGACTCCCGGCCATGCTGAATCAACTATATAGGCGATTTTGAATTCTTTTTGAAGGGAGACGAATTTTGGACTCAATTCCAAGACACACACTTAATCAATTGTTTCCTATACCTCAATTGTAGACCTTGAGAGATCAATTGCATCAATTGAAGGAGGGATTTCACTTGTTCCAACATCGAATTGAAGATCAAGACAAACTTTGGGAGCATTCAAGAGGCAACTAGGGTTTGAGATTTCGAATTTGCAAATTTAGGGTTTCTCATTCAGCTTGAAAGAGAAGGGTGTACATGCCTTTAATTTATTTTTCCTTATTTTGTTCCCTAATTTCTTTAACCATGAACATGAGTAGCTAGATCTTTTGAATCCTTTAGGGTTCACCTTTGTTGATGGATTATGCTTAATTGTTAGTTTTTATAATTGTCATTCTTGTAATCTTCTTGCTATTCAGTAATAAAAGTTTGATTCAGTTAATTTGAGACGTTGGATTAATTGTTTATTAGGTTGTTTCTTGACATTGAGAAATGCTTGTTACAACTGGACATTGAATAGTAAGAACTGGTAGTTAACACTTAGAGATAAGGTTGATTTACTCGCCGGATTAAGAACTAATAACTCTTAATAGTTTTAAATCATACTTAATGCTAATCTGTAGTAATCCGATAGGAAGAGATTCCATTAGGTTAGTGCAGGGTTAGGAATCCGGTAAGCTCGAGAGAGGAACAGGGATTCAATTCAGGATTTAGGCACGGGTAAGCAAGATCGGCAATCCATAAAATCCATCTTTAGAATTCCATCACTTAGGCTCCCTTTTGGGTTTGTTTCTCTCTTTGCAATTGTCTTTTGATTATCCATTGTTCTTTATTTACTTATTTGCACTCATAACCATTAGCTAGTACGTTAGAACTTTCACACCCTATTTCAGACTAGATAATATAGCAAACAGTAGTAACTCTAGGTTCACCTGATCTCCAGGGATACGACCTTGATACTCACTAGTGCTAGGCTGCATCGGTAGGTTCACTGCCTTAGGTGTAGGTTGCATAAAGAGCCCATCAGTTCAATATAAGTGGTGGCTTTCAAACAAAGAAAACTCAAGGGGCAACTTGAAATAAAAGCATAACAAGTGGAAGCCAAACCTCGTATAGAACAAATGTGATAGATCCTCATTCCAAAGCAATTATCTCAAGGGAAAAGGCATTAGTAAATTTACATGTGTGGTTTCTTTATTGATATTTTTAGCAGAGATATGTGTGTTTGAGTAATGCTTTTTTGTTGTCACATGTAGGTTAAACATGGATATGGAGTTAGGGTGTTTGAAGAAATAAGAAATGTTACTTGAGGGTAAAGTTCATACTCTAGCTTAGTGTCAATATGAAATCATTAGTTCTATAATTTTAACTGTTAGATGTATGTCCTAAAAGCCAATTGGACTTTCTTATTTTTGGTTCATACATTGATGTTATTATGTAATGAATATCATTTTATTAATGGCAGTAGTCTATCATTCATTTTTATAGTAATATAATTATTTATGAGTCCAATAATATTTATTAAAGACTTCATTCTCAAGAGTTGAGAATATGAGTGACAGATGATCTTTAGAATAAATATTATAAAATAGTTCTTGGTTGTAGGATTAAATATTGGACATCTTTAATCCAGAAGACCAACATAATGTGTTTAACCCTATGATTAGTATGAGATACTAATATATATAGGATGGTGAGTCTCATGTCATTTAGTATGAGTTACTAAGTTAATAATTATGGTTCACTTGTGAGATGAGTGGATTGAACATGACTTGAAGAAATAATGAATCACATGGATGATTTACTTAAGTCACTGATTCATTATTAAGTTATGATGGTGTAACTAATCCTCATACCTGAAGTGACAGAGTTGTCTCATGAATATGTAATTGGGATTTACTTATGCTTTAGGTATCCGTTCATACCTAGAATGGGTACTTGCAGATAATGGCTCCAGTTGCATATGCATGGAGGCAGGTGTTCATCAACAAGGAATCCATTCCCTTGAATAAAAAAAGGAGACTATCCTATGCGATTCAATAACATCTTGACTAAGAAATCCTTAGCTGATGTAATTATGATTAATGGAAAAGGAGTTTTTGCATTAATCATATTTAGCCGATATGTATCCTGGATTTGGTTATAGAATCAAGTTAGTGGATGTAATTACATTCCATGATCCTCACTTGATTGGGATATTGTTCATGGAAGGATTTAATTACATGGTAATCATAAATAAAGGGTTCATGGATGATCAATGCGTTTATTATTAATTGGGTAATTATAATATGTTGCTAGATGTCACTTATAATTTATGAGAACGATTGAGGGACAATTATTTAATTGTTCCCTTAGTTGATTAAAGTATTTTAATTAATATTAAAGACTTTAATATTAAATTTTCATTGCTAATTAATAATGAACCTAGAAAGTCACACATGTTAAGATCAACTCAAGCACAGCGATGGACTTGATTGTACCTCGAGTAGGAATACTAGCATTTTTCAAAGTTAAAGTCCGTAAATGTCTAACTAATGATAATGTATAAGATATAGGTGTTATATATTGAAGGAGCTTGACACATGTCATCACAAAAGAGTTTGTAATGACTTGTATTTTTATAGCAGATTGATATGTGTACAAAAGGGTTTTATAATGACGTGTCATGAAAGTAGCTTGACACGTGTCATCATAAAAGTGTTTATGATGACATGTATAGAGAAAGCATTTGGACATGTGTCATCACAAGATGGTTTTATGATGACATGTGTTAGGAAAGTAGCTTGACACGTGTCATCACCAAAAGGGTTTTATAATCACATATGTTAAGAAAGCAGCTTGACACGTGGTTTTGATATAGCTTGACACGTGTCATCACAAAAGAGTTTTATGATGACATGTGTCAATACTGCTTAGCACACTGTCATCACAATTGTAATGACATGTGTTTGTACAACTGTGTTAAGAATTATGAATCCTTAACACTATATAAGAGAAAGTTTCTTACTCCTATTATCATAAGAGTGACAATTCAATATACTTACTATAATAAGAAGATTATCATAGTAGGAAACTTGAAAAAGGAGAAGGAGTTCTTCATCTTCAAAGATTTAATAGCTTTACTTGAGATTGGTTATGTGAGATAATCTAGAGAATTTACAATTGCAAATCTCTATTTGATTCTCTAACAGAAATGTAATCAACAATCAAGAATTGAATTCTGCTCTTCAAAGGTTATAGTCTTTTTCTTGTATTGTTCACGTTCATAAAAGAAAAGTTATTTTCTTTTCTCAACTTAAATCCTCAATTACAACTTGTAACTTTAATTTCCATGAGATGTGAAATGTTTAAAGCTTCCGTTGTGTCACTACATGTGTTTTTCCAATATTAACTTAATTTAGTTTTGTCTTTGCGGATGCTAGAAAATATTAGAGTAAATGTTGTTTAGTAACGGAAGAGGTAGCATTGGTAGGGGGCAAGAACTGAAGAGGTGGGAGGTCTTATGCAATTCATTTGTCATAGACTGCTTCAAATGGAAATGAAAGACATTCAACATCTTAGGAGAGTAATGCAAAATAGATCCATTGATGCCATTGATGCTAATGTTATTTTGTTGAATTAGCTCATTTTGAAATGCTTTGTCTTTTAAGAAAGATATCATTTTGGTGTACATTATCGTTTTGAGATAGCTCATTTTGTGATACACTGTCTTTTTTGGCAAAAATGTTTGCTAAAAGGTGAAATATAAATATTGTAAACCTTCTTTTTATTAATAACTTTATGTAATGTTATTCTCATTTAAGGATTAGAAATAAGAGTTAATTGATATAAAATTTATCCATAAACCTTACCAATCATGTTACTAGCTCAAACCAACACATTTCATTAAATTAAATAGAGATTTCCAATTACATATAGAGGCATAACAAAATAAGGGTTTAACATTTATAATTGAAAGACCTACAACCTATTACAACCACTTCAACATCATCTTAACACCATGAAGACTACTCGTATGATAGAAGGAACATGATAATGCAACTATCATTAACACAATAACCAACACCATCATGCTAGTTGAAATAAGTTTCAATGCTACAAGCTTGTCTTTCAAATGTTTGTTCTCATCCTTAAGCTTATGCTTCCTCAACTGGAGTTTCTCAATCTTTTTCACCACTTCCGCTTTCTTCAGTTTATCCTTCTCAGCCAAAAGATTCTCCAACTCAACTTTGCTTCTTAATCGTTCCTTTAGCTTCTCCTTTTGAGCCTTTAACTTCACAAAGAGGCTTTCTAGAATGGAGGAAGCTTAAGATCAAACCATTGAAAAAAGTGGCAATCATCGTATTAGAATCCAACAAAATAACTCAAGTTCACTTAAAGATACCAAAACAAACTTTATTTTCCATTTGCGATATGAAAATGCACTACAAGAATTTCTTCATTTAGCGATGGATGGTATCCGTCATTATCTGGCGACGACATAACAATGACTTAGCAACATAGTGTGTTGATATTAAAATGGCGACAATGTAGTGACGACCTAGCAATGGAAAAGTTTCTGTCGCAAGTGATGGTGCCAAATTTTGTCACATACAATAGCGGCGAATTAGTGACGAGGTTGCGACGGTTATTTAGCAACAGCAGGCACGTCGTCGCTAAATATTAGCGTAAAAAAGGCTCCAAAGTTTAGCGCCTTTCCTTTTTGTTAGTGACGGCATATGCCATCGAAAAGCTGGTTCATCTAGCAACGGGCAGAAAGTTCATCGCTAGAGGCAACAAATAGCTACAAACACCATTCGTCGCTAAAAGGAGCCTAAAAACTTTTATATGCCATCCTATATTTTAGCGATGAATGGTGTCCATCATTAAAAGGGTTTATTAAAATAATGGCATTTCAGTATAATTTTTCTAATAACCTACAATTTAGCAATGGATGTCATATGTCGCTAAATTTTAAGGTTTTAACATCCTACAGTCCCCTCCATTTTCCTCTTTTCCTCTCCTCTCCCTCTCTCCCCCTCCCTACTCTCTCCTTCCACTCCCTCTCTCTTCCCCCTCCACCTGCTCCTCCCCATTCCTCGCCGCCGTCACTGTCGCCCATGTATGACCAGTTTTTATTTTTGTTTTTGTAATTTCATTTTTGCATTTTTATTTATTCTTTTCAATGAAAATTTAGCTCCTTCAATGTCCTCCCCTCTCTCCAGTGATAGGTATAAATATTTTTTTTTTCTTAAATTATGTAACTTAGTTTTTCTTTTAGTTATTTAATTTAATATAAAGTTATATTACCTGTAATTTTTTGTTAAAAAAATGAGGTTAAAAATGAAGTATAAAAGTTAATATTTAATTTCCATTAATATTTAATTTCATTAAGTTTATGAAGTTATATTTTGAAATATTAGGTTAAACAATTTAGTATACAAAATTAGGTAAAATTTATTAATTAAAAATTATGTCATATTGAATTTAATTATATTTTGTTGATTTATATTTTAAAAATTAGGTTAAAAAATTAAGTAAAAGTTAAAAGAAATTAGGTTAAATTTATTAAATAAAATTTATGTTATATTTACCTTAATTTAATTATACTTGATTAAGTTAAATTTTAAAAATTTAGGTTAAAAAAATTAATAAATTTAACTATGTTACAAAATTAAGTATGAAAAATAGGTTAAGTTAATTATAAAATTTATGTTATATTTTATTAAAATCTAAGTAAAAACATTATGTTATTATATTTTTATATTGTGTAATATAATTTATATTTATTAAGTTAAATTTATGTTATTGTAGTTATTATAATTTTTATTATTTTTTAATGATAATTTTTATTTTTATTTACATTTTCAAATAATTCTTTTTTGCGATAGAAGTAGTGTGAAGATGCGTATGCAGATTAGCAAGCGGTATGTGTATATGTTTTAATTTATTGAATAAGTTAATAAATACATTAGTAAGCAAATTGAATTTAACAATTCTATTTGTGGCTATATAATTGAGATTTATTGGTTATTTATTAAGCAATGATTAATAAAATATATTGATATGACAGACATGTTAACAAACTTGAGATGAATAAATTTTGAATTAAGAGTGTGTTTTTAGGTAGTATGTTAAATAAGACTGTATTTTTAGGTGGCATATTAAATAAGACTGTGTTTGACATACATGATATGTGTTGTGGATGGAGATATTCATGCTAATTAGGCTTGTGGATATATTTGGAAATTTTTTTATGGATGTATATATTTGGATCATCATCGAAGAGTTCGAAGCCCTATATATAGATTGAGAATGATAGGCAATAAATTTATTATTTCTTTATTATTGATAACTACTATAAATACATTCAATATTCTTGTCGAAACTAAATGCATTAAATTTCTTGTATATAGTCTAGTACCCTTTCATTTGTGTTCGGCGAGGGCCACAAGGATCTTCAAGAACACCATAGAGCACGAGGGTACTCGTGTCGATTCATGCCTAAGGCGACAAAGGACTCGTACTTCACGGAGTGAGAGATAATAAATATTATGATTATTCAATAATTTATTATTTACAACTGATTAAGATTAATATTTTCTTTATTTTTTTATTTTTGTAGAAACTTTTCACCTGGGATTCGAGGTACGAGGACTAGCTCCTACCAGCTTAGGATAGGCAGGCAGCCAAGAGATACCACGAGAAGGTATCCGGCTGGAAGAGGAGCGGAAAGCGGTCTCGATATGTCGCAGAGGACACTTAGGCCCACTGGACAGACTACTTGAAAAGGCTGGAGTTGAAGGCAGCCTTTGAGACCTACAACAAGAACCGTCTCAATGAGGTTGCTGGACCTAGTATAGACCCTGCTTGTCGCACTATTGGGTTGAGGTCGGCCTTCGACCATAGGCAGACACTAGTAAAAATTAATAAATTTCTGTAATATATTTACAAGTTTAATAAGTTTATAATAGATAATGATCTTTAATCTAACCATCTTCTTATGTTTAGGCAATGGAGTTAGGTCGTGAGCCTACCACCTTTGAGCTGTTTCACCGGTTGAACAACAAAATCGACTGCTAGTTCATCGACAGCAAGTCCCACTATATCGCTATAAATTACTTATAAGAATTTCAATTAATATTTCTACTATTCCAATTTAATACAATAATTAATTTTAATTTCTATCTATTACAGGATATTGTTGAGGGACAAGCAGCTGCTACATCTCAACCTACTAAGGCTTCTTATGATCCTCCATTGGTTGACATGTCGCAGCTGTTCATCGACGTTGTCAGTGGAGAGAAGAAGTAGCACATATAAAGGTTGGGTTCAAAGGCGCCCACCTTTTCCTAGCCTCATAGCTCCAGTAGCTCCAACAACACTACCTCTAATCACTTGTGGGAGACACTCAAATGCGAGATACGAGCGAAGCTGGATTAGGAGTATGACACCCACATAGCAGATCTCGAGTGAATAATGCAGCACATGGTTCACATGTTTGGTGTTGGCTTCGTTCTACCAACTGCGCCTACTCCTCCAACTGGTGCGTCTGCGACTGCTACCCTAGATCCTCTAGCTCAAGACCATGGCGACTCTTCCTCGTCCACTAGCTCCGATTAAAGACTTTTCTATTTATACTTTACTTTATAATTTTTATATAGTATTTTGACTATGCATTTTTGTATATAATTATTTATATTTTCCAATTCCATAAATCTTATTTCTATTTATATTTCTATTTATGTTATATGCTAATTAATTTAATAACTTAAAAATTCTAATTAATTTTTTTTTAAAATTAATACTTACTTTTAGCGATGGCTATGAAAAAATATTTTTTTAAATAGAAAACAATAACGATGGATTATGGACGGACTCTATTAAAAAAATAAATATAACAATGTTTACTGACGGGATTAAAAATAAATATTTATTTATTTTTACCATTTAGCAACAGGATAGTAGCAGCTCCTTTTTCCAACACTTTAGCGACTATTATATCCATCGGTAAACAAAGATACAATGCGTCATTAGTTATGCCTTTAGCAACAGCAGCGTTAGGCTATGGCGATGATACATGTTGTCACCATATCTACTGACGGATACTGTAGGCATCGCTATATGTGTAATGACACCTTTTATGGCGATGGATGATGACACCGCTAAGATGATGATTTCCTATCATTTAGTATCACAGCTTGCTTCAAGTTGAGGTTTGCTTATCTTTGTGTTTTATGTGTTATTGGAGTTTCTCATCTTCTTTGCTTTTTTTTAGTGCCGAATTCTTCTTATTTCAATTTTTCCTTTTAATTACTCTCTGTTTTAAAGTTTACACCTTTGTGTTCACTAAATAAATTTTTGTTTTCCCTTCTTGTCAATCTCTTTATGTAGTTTTTTCTTTTCTTTTCCTTCGAATTTCGTATTATATCTTTTGTTCTTTCCTTCAAACTTCTTTGTGGTTCTTTATTTTTATCTTTATTTCATCCATAGACACAAAAAAAAAGAATGTTTCATGAAGCTGAGTTCATTAGACAATGTCGAAATCTTCGTTATCAATCTTATGATAAGATGTGGGGTCAAAGAAATAATCATTATGAAGAGTGTAGACAAAATTTTTATTCTTCTAAGCCTAAACCTAAGAGGTTAGATAGACAACTAAGTCAAGTTTTTATTGATGAATTTTCAAAGGAGAACAAATCTTTAAGAATCAGTTTTGAAGCATTTAAGCATGGGCTTGAAGAGTTCAATATGTTGACTAACACCTTTCTTAAGCATCTCAAAGATAAAGAAGATTCTAAGTCATCATTGAAGACTAACATCAATGGAGTAGATGAGGTAAATTGCTCTACTGAAGTCAATATAGATTATGAAGACGTGATAATTGAAGATGGCGAGGAAGACAATGATTTGCTACCTCTAAATAAATTCAACAATGAAGAGTTTATTGTTAATGAAGAAGCAAAGATTCAATTAGTGAATAATGAAACTGTTAAACCTTTTGAGCATGTTGGATTTATTGGTACTAAAAATATTATTAGTTTTAAAGATCCTCTAATCACTATTGCAAAGGAATTTCAAGTTGATGATGGCATTCTATTATCGTTTGAAATTATATGTTTATTTCTTTCGCAATATTTGGGCAAAATTCGAGGATGAATTTTCTTTCAAGAAAGGGGGAATGATATGAATCAAGGCTGCCATGAGATTCCATTACAAAGGCATGCACCAAAAGGTCCAAAATGGAAATGCAACTCATGATGAAAACAAGAGTCCAACCTTATAATGAAGCATTCAGTCCATTTTGAAGAATAAAAGCCATTTGGCTATGATTAGGCCTTTGGGCTTAATTCATATTTATATGGGTTCTTATCTTTTGGGTTTTAGCTAAAGTAATTATTTTAGTTTATTTTTATTTAATTAATGATTATTTTATTAGGTGTGAGTTATATGTGTGTTGTGTGGAGTTACAAATGAGTGCACATGTTTAGTTGTCATTTGGGAGTTATAAAATGAGTGCTATCAATGTAAAAAAACCGCCATTTTAATAAGTTTTAAGGGGAATTAAAGGGAGAAACGTGGGGAAGCTCAAAAGACATCCATTTAGGTTTCTTTGTCTTGTTTTGGCTATAAATATCAAAGCCAAATCTATTTATAAACATAGAATTTTGAATGATAATCTTTGTTTGCTCTTTGTGAGTGTTTTTGCTTAAGTTCTTACATGAACTTTGAACTTATCAAACTATTTTTAGTTTGTGGCGTTCTCTAACCAAAATCTTGTGTTTGATTCTTAACTTATCAAATCATACTTGGTTTATGGCGTTTGGAGTTGAATTCAAGTGCTAGTTTCATTGTTGGAACTAGTTTTTCCTAACTTCACTTGATGAGATCCTTGGATTTTGGAATCATCTTGATTGGAGGGTATTTTCTTGCATTCCATATGTATCATAACTCATTAGTTATTGGGTTGTGTGGTTGCTAAGATGATGATTTCCTATCATTTTAAAAAAAAGGTTGGTCTAGATTAAGTTGTTAGGTCAGGCCAAATTTAAAGTAGCTAGACACAAGAAAGCAATAAAATAAAATAATAGAATAGGATTTCTATGCCGCCCCAAACTTTTTTTTTTTTTTTTTTGATCTTCTGATTCTTTTTTTTTTAATGATAATAACACAAGTGAAAAGAAACTATGAACAACACAATTTTTCCCGGCAACGGAACCAAATGATATGAATCAAGGCTGCCATGAGATTCCATTGCAAAGACATGCACCAAAAGGTCCAAAATGGAAATGCAACTCATGCATGAAAACAAGAGTCCAACCTTATAATGAAGCATCCAATCCATTTTGAAGAATAAAATCCATTCGGCTATGATTAGGCCTTTGGGCTTATTTCATATTTATATGGGTTCTTATATTTTGGGTTTTAGCTTAAGTAATTTTTTTTAGTTTTTTTTTTATTTAATTAAGAATTATTTTATTAGGTGTGAGTTATATGTGTGTTGTGTGGAGTTACAAATGAGTGCACATGTTTAGTTGTCATTTGGGAGTTACAAAATGAGGGCCATCAATGTAAAAAACAGCCCTTTTTAATGAGTTTTAAGGGGAATTAAAGAGAAAACGTGGGAAAGCTCAAAAGACATCTATTTAGGTTTTCTTTGTCTTGTTTTGGCTATAAATATCAAAGCCAAATTCATTTGTAAATATAGAATTTTGAATGATAATCTTTGTTTGCTCTTTGTGAGTGTTTTTGCTTAAGTTCTTGCATGAACTTTGAACTTATCAAACTATTTTTAGTTTGTGGCGTTCTCTAACCAAAATCTTGTGTTTGATTCATAACTTATCAAATCATACTTGGTTTGTGGCGTTTGGGGTTGAATTCAAGTGCTAGTTTCATTGTTGGAACTAGTTTTTCCTAACTTCACTTGAGGAGATCCTTGGGTTTTGGAATCATCTTGATTGGAGGGTGTGTTCTTGCATTCCATATGTATCATAACTCATTAGTTATTGAGGTGTGTGGTTGCTAAGATGATGATTTCCTATCAATATCAAAGATTTTTTTTTTATGGACGAATTTCTTTTTTTTTTTTTTTTGATATATGCAAACAAAATCTTGAGATAAAAAGAATAAAGATAAAAAAAATAATAACAAGAACAATAGATGGCAAAAGGTGCAAAATATAAGATGAACACAATGATAGCACAAATGATAGGAAATCATCATCTTAGCAACCACACACCCCAATAACTAATAAGTTATGATACATATGGAATGCAAGAAAACACCCTCCAATCAAGATGATTCCAAAACCCAATGATCTCATCAAGTGAAGTTAGGAAAAACTAGTTCCAACAATGAAACTAGCACTTGAATTCAACTCCAAACGCCATAAACCAAGTATGATTTGATAAGTTAAGAATCAAACACAAGATTTTGGTTAGAGAACGCCACAAACTAAAAATAGTTTAATAAGTTCAAAGTTCATGCAAGAACTTAAGCAAAAACACTCACAAAGAGCAAACAAAGATTATCATTCAAAATTCTATGTTTACAAATGGATTTGGCTTTGATATTTATAGCCAAAACAAGACAAAGAAACCTAAATGGATGTCTTTTGAGCTTCCCCACGTTTCTCCCTTTAATTCCCCTTAAAACTTATTAAAATGGCGGTTTTTTTACATTGATAGCACTCATTTTATAACTCCCAAATGACAACTAAACATGTGCACTCATTTGTAACTCCACACAACACACATATAACTCACACCTAATAAAATAATCATTAATTAAATAAAAATAAACTAAAATAATTACTTAAGCTAAAACCCAAAAGATAAGAACCTATATAAATATGAATTAAGCCCAAAGGCCTAATCATAGCCAAATGGCTTTTATTCTTCAAAATGGACTGAATGCTTCATTATAAGGTTCATTATAATGTTGGACTCTTGTTTTCATATATGAGTTGCATTTCCATTTTGGACCTTTTGGTGCATGCCTTTGCAATGGAATCTCATGGCAGCCTTGATTCATATCAACTATGAGATGCCCAGTGCTATCCCACTTTCATTAAGGGATCTCTTAAGGTTTGGACTCTAAATGCAGAACAAACCCAACATCAATTATTAAAGGAGAAAGTTTATGAAATTATTTTGTTTTTCTAAATGAATCTGCAATTTATTTCTAAACGGTTGAATAACTAACTAATATAGTCTTCACTCATAAAATAGGTAGATGATAACTTTTACTTTTACTAGGAGCTAATATAAATAGTTACATGATTTCAAAAAAATATAAATAGTTCCATATAATCAATTCACATGAACATTTATATTTCACCAGATTATATAGCAGGTTATAGTCTGACCTCCAAATTTAAACATCCCGTTGCATAAAAAATTATTAATTAGTGCAAGTTCTTGATTTTGTAGAAAATTCACTTAAAAATAAAAGATACTTTATAAATGTTTACTACTGTCCCTATGTATTTTTAGGTAATTTGAAAGTTCATCTTACATATTTATTATTTGTAAGTTACCAACGGATTTTGTATATTTTTTCAGTAAAAAAGGATTACTCATACATTTCTCTTTTTAATCTTTTAAATCACAATCATATTATATGTTATCGGATATTTTGAGATTTAGTTTGAGATTAAGATAACAACTATTTTAAATCGATAATTAATATAACTTTACGAATTAATTTTTGAATATTTTGATGTAGTATCGGTTAACAAAATATATTGAATTATAACTATAAAATGCACGATTTCATAAAATCTTACTAAATAATAGAAGTCATGAATTGTTTAATATTGATTTAAGAATGTCAGATTGTAAAGGTTATATAGACACTAATTTACTAATTTTTATAAGCAACAACATTCCAAATAACTCCGGATCCCAAAGCTTTGTACAATGATATAATATTTATGCATAAAACAATGCAAGGGAACACTACAATGACAAGTACTCAAAGGAACTTGAAAAACAGATACGGGTTGCCATCCCTAATAATAATAATAATAAAGAAAAAAGAACACTGTATTGATGCCCTTTATATGTCAAGTCTTCAACTTTTTTTTCTTGATATATTCCTTTTTTCCTTTTTCAAACCCATGGTTGCCTAACATATAGTCTATGGTCGGTGGTACGTGGCAATCCTTCATTAGTCCACTTTATAACATAAATCTCAGCCATATAATAAACTATCACCGTCCCCTTGGAGGTATCCAACTTGGAATGACAGAAGCAGGAATCTTTAATCTTTTTTTCTTTCAAGTAATAAAGCTCTTACCTTTCCTTGATCATGCAAAAATACACCACACTTACCCCTCTATAAATAAGGTCAAACCATTTTATGGATTAATTATAAGCCTTGGAACCCTCATCAAGTATTCAAGAAAGATGGCAAGTAGTTACAATTCATCATCACAATTTCAACAACCATTGCCTATACATCTCTGCTTCTTCCTCATGATACTGCTTCTGTTATTAACTTTGTCATGGTACACAAATTATGAGCCTGTGCTAGAAAGCATGTTCGACCAAGTGAAGCTAGTTCTCATGGTGTCTCCTTTGCTGCTACTGATGGCTGTTCGCTGGCTTCCCAATGATAGAAATGGAGGGATCGCCTACTTCATTCCTTTGCCAGAACAAGGCTCTCTTCATAAAGCTGGAGGAACTCCATGGGGAGTTGGGTTCCTTCTTGTGTTTCTATTTTTCATGATTTCTTACCAGTCTTCCTTTCAAGAACGTTGGTTTCCCCTTTTGAGCAGATAGTACTATAAATCATGTATTGCGTAGACATGAAGACCTGCATGTGAGCTTGTGTTTCTTGAAAAAAAATTCCCCTTCTTTCTGTAGTTGGATTAGAGGATATATCTGTTATGCAGTATGCACGTACAGTTCTCTTTGGAGCTTGCGGGTACGGTGAGGCTGCCAGATTTTGCCATGCGTCTGTTTAATCATCTAATCTTTCTAGCATGTACTGTATATTTCTGTGATTATTTTATGAATATTACTGTTTGTACCTATATCTTAATCAAATTATCAAATTGCTCTCTGTTTCTATTCATGGCCAAAAATCTATGAGATTCAGCTGGACAACATCTCAAATATTGTTTTAAACGAGGTTCTGCAGCCAGCTATAAAATCTAATTAACAAGTGATAAGTAACATGGATAATTTTGTCGACCAAGAACATATCAATAATCGATAGAAGATATATCACGGAAATAAATCGCCAAATCACTTTAAAGAAGTGAATTCGCACTAGAGTCTTTGATTTCACAGAAAAATCTAGTATAATCAAAGAATTACTAATTATAAGAATTGAAATACACATAGAGAGATTGAACAAAAAAATTTATATTAAATTGATATATAAGAATGGGTCTTTTACAATAAACCTTCTGCCACTATTTATAATTACAGAGTCCTCATTAAGTAAGGAGTTCTAATGACATACAACTTTATCCTTTACAACTATACGTCGTCTATACTTCTTTAATTATAATCCTAACTAATCTACAACTATGACCGATGCTTCTTAATGATTAGCCTTATTGGCTTTTCTTTCAATCCACCAATTCAAGCCCGTAACTCTTTTTGGGTCAATGTCAATAATGCCCCCTTTTATAAACTACGATCGAATAATTAAAAGGTCATAAAATTCTAGTTGGCCAAAAGTTGGTTAACTTTTATCTTTAACAAATGCGTGTCACACATTCACTTATTCCTCTTTTGAGGGACTTCCAAGCGGCAAAGACAATTTAAATTTTGTTTATAAATTGTATATTCCTCATCACTCCATTCCTTTGCACGCTTTCAACACTCAAATCTTCCAATTCCCTTGACATCTTCTACTAATTATTTGATCAACCACATTAATGTCAAAAAGAAAAAAAATACATCAAGTGCTCCTAGCCTTCTCGACCTTCATAATGAAGTTCGGTCTAAAAAGTCTGAAGCTTAATTGTAGGTATTAGTCCCTTTTGGCTCTTTTTCTGATCAACCATCATATGTTGTTGGCCCCATTCTCAAAAAGCTAAATTTGGGAAGCTATAGGAATTATCCCTATGATTAGTCTTTCGACCAAGAAAATTCCCTTCTATAAATACTATCTTCTAGGAGCAAGTATATTTTGATCAAGGCATATTAACTCATTTTGTTTAAGATTTCTCCCATGACCATTTTTTTTTTTTATCTAACCATTCTCCTAGGCCTTTCCTTTTCTAGTCAGGAAATTACTCTCAATCTTCAATTTGAGGTTCTCTCAAAATTACTCATGAACCAAAAATGACTCTAACTACAATAATTTTATCCAATTTTCTCGAAAAGACACCCTTGTCTCTGACCATTTTGAAAATATGAATCTTCTAACTTATTTCTTTGCAAATTTGTAAACTACTTAGCCTCCATTAAAGTAACCAAAGAATTCTTCAAACTTGCATCTGCCTTGGCCAATGGTCACATCCTTGGCTTAGGCCCTTCAATTCTTGCATACATTTATCGTGGTCTACATGAATTATTAACTTTTGGGAAAGACCGATCTTTTTATAAAATCACAGTCCTTTTTAGATTGTTCAGTTATGGTCAATGAGCTATTTCCTTGAGCTAGTCCAAGATCCTCCTATACTTTGATACTGCTATATGTCATGGAGAATAGACAGCTAGCTTAATTCTAAAATTCCACCATGTCCAAGACATCATATATTTTTTCTGCTTAGTACCTCATCTGAGTATCGACCGCTCATGCGCTCTTAATCATTCCCTTATATCCTTCTTAGTATGATCATAATTAGGCCAAAATGTAATACTGATGATGACCATAATAAGATAAACTAAAGATCTCTATCTAAAGTTGGTCTAGCATAACTCTATCCTGAGATCTACATTATGGGATTTCTGTTGATAATTTAGTCAACAATAAGTGTGGGGTAGAAGCTTATTATATCAATATTTGTGCTCACCAAGTTGGTTTCCATCAAGCACTTCAATGCCCCCATCTCTTTCAAAGAACACTTCTTTTTTTCCTAGACCGAGATTTACCTCACTGAATGAGGTTAAAGCAATCTTTGATATGAACACTTTAGGTGAAGGTTTCAGGTGCGTACATAAATGTCTTTAGCGACTACGACACTGTAAGGCTTTTCAACCTAATCGGGGACACGCTAATTAGTCATTGAGACTAGCGCAGAGATGGGAGTCGCCACCTAGGTAATCACCGGGACATTTTTACTAGTGTGTGACGTTTCTCAGATTCCATAAGGCAGCTTAAGCCACAGAAGATGGATCCGGAAGCCAACTTCCTTATTTGTGTATATTAGTCTTTAATTTTATTCTTTAAGAATTTATTCCCTATAAATGCAAGCAATTTATATACAAGCATGCAAAAACAACACATATAATTCACCTAAGTCTAATCTATTTTATTCAATGTAACCCATATTAGAATAGTTAGCCTAGTGTACTAGTCAATTATGCATGTAGCCCCACCTAATCTAGCCTAATTACATGTTATGCCCTTGAGTTCCAGCCTTTAAACCTAACGGACTACTTATTATGAGAAGGTCCATTCATTGTGATCCTAATTCTAATCAAGTCCAAGCCCTAACTAAGCATGCCAAAGCTCGCTAAGTCTACTTAAATTTTAGGGTTTTAGGCCTAGTTTATATTGATTAGCCTATTAGACTAATAGATTCATATTGGATCCAATTTTAACCCTAAGTCTATATAGCCCATTTTAATTAATCAACCATATAACACAAATTTAATTAACTGATGTGTGCTAAGTCAAGCAAGACTATGACTAAGGCAGTGTACCTATCAGTGGAGTATAGCTAACGGTGAGTACCAAGTGTCGTATTCCCTAAAGAACGTGTGAACCTAAATCTACTCAATCTTCTCTGTTATCTAATCACAAAAAATAATTGGTGTTAATGAATAATTTCTAAATTAACTAATAGCTACTCTAATTGTTGTTGAACTATGTATACTAGGGAATGATTAATTCAAGTAAAGGAATAACCCTTTGGGAATTCTTATCTTTAAGGAATGGAAACTAAGGGTGGAATTGATTGATTGAATCCAATTTCCGTGGAAAAATGATGGGTGCTACTCGTGTTAGCTACAATCTAAGGCAGTGTACCTATCGATGCAGTCTAGCACTAATGGCGAGTATCAAGGTCGTATTCCTCGGGAAAGCGAAAGCTCAGAGTTACTCCTTTGTTCTTTGTTATATTAACCCAAAATGGATGATGAATAAATTCTAAACTAACTATTAACTACAAGCTAAGTCCAAAGGGAGATGCAAGAGTGATTGATAAACGAAATAATCAAGACAAGAAGAAAAACCCAAAGGGAATCTAAACTAGTTGACATCCGAACAAAAGATAAAGGATCGGTGAGTCTAATTATGCTACCCGTGGATGAATTCTTAACCGAATTCGGTTTCTCTCTCGAGATAACCGAATTCCTAAACCTAATAACCTAAAGTTGGAATCTCTTCCTAACGATTGATTCTTAAATTAGCATTAAGCTTTAATCCGCCTCTATTAAGCTTTGTTAATTCTTAATCCGGCTAGTTAATTATCCTTATCTCTAAGCGATTATTAACCAGTTCTTGCTATTCAAAATTCCAATTGCCAAACGGATTTCTCAATCTCATAAAGCAATCTAAACATCACAATTCACAATGTCTCATGAATAATGCATAATCTTATTAATACTGAAAACAAGAAGAATACAAAACCAACTCGAACAATCCAACAATATAATATCAAGCCAACATAGTAAAGAAATCCCAATGGATTAAATCAATCTAGCTAATCATGTTCATTCTCAAAATATACAAGAATTCAATTACAACAATAAGCAAAGGTAGAGAAAACCCGATTACACCCTTGGATGAGAGTAAACAGCCCCAAATCCTTTTGCTCCAATTGAATCGATTCTTGTTCCTCTTGCTCGATTTGAAAATCAATCAATGAACCTAGCCTAATCTTCGATCCTTCAAGGAAATCTGATTGAAACCTTGATCCAAGTCTCCTTTTCCCTTGGTCTCAGCTCAGAAAACCCTTAGGGAGAGAAAAATTAGGGTTTTTGGGACGTTCTAACCCTAACCTCCTCTTTTTCTCTTTTTTTCATTCTTGTAATTAATACCCCTTGTCGCCTCCAATACGGCCGTGTTCCTGGCCGTGTTCTCAACACGGGATGGTGTTCCTGGCCGTGTTACTCTCTGTGGCCGTGCTCCCTAAAATCTACTTCTTCTTTGATGTCCAACACGGCCGTGTTTGTCCCCGTGTTAATAACACGGCCCATGTTTGTGACCGTGTTGAGAACACGGCCAGTGTTGAGATCAACACGGCCATGTTCAACTTCCTCATGCTCGTACTTAGCTCGTTTCGGCAGCTTTGACGTCCAATTATGCTCCAATTCTTTCCTTTTTCATTCTTTGACCTCTTTTGGACCTAATGCACAGAAACATATGTATAAGGTGAGTGTTGAGACCAATTCACATCCAAATGTCCATAAAATCAATCTTAAAAAACCCCATTTAGATGTGTGTATTTTACGCACATCAAATAACCCCACACTTAGCTCATTGCTTGTCCTCAAGCAATCAAAAGTAAAATAAGGAAAATAAACCACTAAGGAACAATACTTAAACTGACAAACAAGCTAGAGGGTTCCTGCACATATCCTTAACAAGCACAAGTCAAACAAAAAGAAACGAAGCAATCAATTCAAGTATCACAACCAAGATGCTAATAATTCATAAAATATTGTCTCAAGGAAATTATTCAGAACCATCTCCTCACCAGATTCACTCTAAATCACTCAAAGTGTTTAAAGGGTAGTGTTTAATCACTCAATGCATCAACTACTGCCTTACTTACTATATGCTTGCTCTTAAATCCTACTCCTACCACTTATGGAGAGTTAACAACCATGTCAAGAGGTCTTTATAAGGGTTGTAATGGGGATTAGGTAAGGGTAGGTAAATTTGGTCAGAGTTGAACCTATGGTGTTCTGCAATGAAATACATGACATGCACACAAGTCACAATGATCACAAGGGGTAAACAATGGATAGTAGTCCAAGGTGGGAAATAGGAATCAAGTCAAAATGTTTAGCTCACTTACTTTCTTTCTTTTCATCACCTTTCCCTTTTATTCTTTTTTTTTTTCATAAGGGAAGAACATTCACATAATAGAGTGAATTTCTTTTTGGATTGAAGTAAGCTGCTACAAGATTCTAAAGCTATTCCCAAGATAAAAGTTCCCAATAAAAACAACTCATGTGCAAAATCATAACCCAAAGCAGAATAAAACTAAGTGGTAATAGAATATGATAAAAAAAAATGGTGAAAGAAAGGGTTATCTACAGAATCAATAAACGAATGAAGGCTATTTGGCTAGAATGAAAAACCTAAGTGCCTCTATCATACCAAAGTGTTAAACTCTCCTTGTGGCCCTCATAAGCATTACCGAGCAAGTTCTAAAAGTAAAAAGCGAATTGGCACTCTCAATAAGAAATAAATAAAAGCATATAACGTATATGCTTACAATTTAGGCTCAATTTCTCACAAGTGTGCTTTTTGAGTAGGTTCCAAATAAAAATCATCAAAACAGAATTAAATAGACCAAAGCAACTCAGTGCAAAACTCAAACTAATTATCTTACATTCTTCCGCAAGACTCAACACTATCGGTTTTACCCGATCACATGGACATAAACAGGATTTCAAAAGCAAGTCAACAGTAAGAGCATCGAAACAAAGTGAAAAATTTTCAAAATTTTACAAAAAAATTGCACAAAGAATAAACAAATAACTGAGATGGAATAAATGAAATACGATATATACACTAGAAAAGGATCTAAATTTCATATACAAAATAATAGAACATGAAAGTAAGTATATATTGATATCACCACCCCACACTTGAAGGACACAACGTCCTCGGTGTACAAAATATATGAAATGAAAAGGAAAAAGAAACTAATCTGCCCGATTATGGCTCCGGGAGTGAAAAGAGGTGCATCGCCAGTATACCGTCGTCCGTGGTGGAGGAGTGGGCCGCTCTCCGAGGATCAAGTAGTGTCACATGCAGGAGCTCGGTGGATCGGCCAGGAGCGGCCGTCAATAGGAGGCTCGTCAAGCTGCTGTGTTGAAGGGTGCTCAATTGGAGAGGGAGGGCCAGCTGGATCATCCGCTAGAGGGATGTCAGAATGGCTCTGCTCTGTGGACAGGCAGGTGCAAAGTCTGTAGCAAAAATATCATCGAACATGTCATTAGCCATAGAGGCCTCTAACCTACCTCCCTGCTCAATCAGGGCTTGAAGCATAGCCCTCTGCCTCTCAAACTGAGCCATCATCTGGCTCTGAAACTCAGCCTGACGCTATAAAAGGTCCTGTTGAAAAGCCTCTTGTCGAATGAAATGCTGCTGCTGCTCCTCTCCCAACCTCTGCACTCTAAGCTGCAGCTCTCTAAACTCAATTGGGGAGACTCCTAAAACAACTGAAGAAGACCCAGAAGGAGCTGAAGTAGACGGTCTGGAGGAAGACTCTGGAATATCAGAAGAAGGTGCGACATCTTGTGTACCATGGGCTCGTGGGGCAGGTCGCTCCTCTCTGAGTGCTACCAAGAGAGCATTCCTCAGTCTATACTCTGGTCCTAGCGGACCCTGCCTACGAGTCACCATCCCCATACTAACCTTCTGGGGAAGTCCCAACGTTTCCATCACCCCAGCTCTGTCAAATGTGGTATCGCTTCCTCCAAAACTCCTAAGCTCCTAACCAGTCGAGTAATGTAAGTCCCAAAACAGAAAAATACCTTCTTTGAGTTATTGCAGAAGGCACTGATCTGTCTGGCCAATAAGTACCCCATGTCGACCGGTGGTCTGGTGCATCTTGTAAAGTATAAACAGTCCGCTCGGGTAACTACACCACCACTATCTCCCCCGCCGATGGTCCTAGCCAAAGAATGCATGCAAGTACCGTAGTCCCTCGTGCAAGTTAGACGCCTTGTACTGTCGTGGCAATGTAACCCTCAGTGTCATCGGGAAATCTCGTACCACATCTGCGGATATGACACACCGAGCGTGTGTATACAACGACTATAAACCTCTCCAACCGCATCCTCCTCATTCCACAAGCCTAAGTGTACCCCAAACTGCATACACTCATCGTGAAAGTTTGCCTTGCTAATCCGAAACTGATCGCATCCGGTTGTTGGAAGTCCCATGGCCCGGCTTTGCGGAAAGAAAGTACGGCAAACTCCACAGTCAACTCCCTATATGTTGGTTCAACAATGTCAAAGAAATGTTGAAATGGGGGCGTCTCAAGATATCGGTGATCGCGCAAGTCAAGCGATCTCGGTCCTATCCTACGCCCTTTCCCAAATCTTTGTGCCTCATCGATTGATATCTCCGCTCAAAGGTGGGTGCCCTTGGAAAAGTAGGAATCGATGGCTAGCGGTGGTCTAATTTGGCCTGAACTAGTCGGTGCGGCCTGATGATCGAGAGGAAGAGGAACCATCGGTCCGCCTCCTCTTGTAAACTCCCCGATCCTCGTCCGGTGGACATGGTACCTGAAAAGGAAACTTTTAGTACTAAGGATCAACAAAATTCGGCAAGATAACGGCATAAAATGGATAAACCAAATGATTTAACTCGATAAAATTAAACTGCTCAATGTCCTGTAAAGAAAATTTAATCCACAACACTGCCAACCGATGCTAACCAATTAAATTTGCAATTCATCTATATGGAGTTTACTTCGCCATAATCCATCACAAGGAAAACCAACATGCTAATGTAAAACAGACACAAACAGAGTTGACTATCTATGACAAAGCCTATTGTTTAGCGACCGAAAATAATAATAAAGAGAAAAATAAGGAATTAATCACAATCATAAATAATGGTAGAAAAGAAAAACGGAAAATATGAGCAAGTTAAGTATATAAACTATATTAAAGAAAATAAAAGAAAATTAAGCACAAACATGAATGTAAATGCATACACTAAATAATAAAATAAGGAAATAAAAAAAAGTAAAAAAAAATTGAAACACAAAATTCCAACACAAAGAAAATATAAATTCGAACTAATATCAAAACAAAATAATGAAAAATGAAGTTGGAGGGTACTTACTTGACAAATGCAATATCCAAAGCCTTCGAAATGAGAAATAAGATGTGAGAGAGTAAGAGATGGGGGAGAGCAAAATTTTTTTGAATGAAGTGGTATATATAGGCAAGTGTGCGGAACACGCCCGTGTTCGACAACATGGGCCGTGTTCATGAACACGGTATGGATATTGGGCCGTGTTAAGCGAATAAAAACGTGCTGACTTACCACTTCTCAGAACACGCCCGTGTTACGAACACGGTCTTTGACACGGGAACGTGTTGTTGACACGGCAGGGCATAAATGCCCGTGTTAGCTTCTGTGAACGTGTTCAGCTTAGTTTGATTTTCTTCAATCAGAACACGGGACGTGTTAATGAACACGGTCTTGAACACGCCCGTGTTGATCTCTAGATAATGCAAAAGTTGCGATTCTCAGCACTTTCTCACTCTTTCTCACCTGCAAAACCAATAAATCCTCAACTCATACACTCAACATAAATAAAACTTAACAAAAACCAACTACAAAACCTAATCAACTAAGTTCACAATGCAAGGGTAAAGTATTCAAATTGAAAAATAGAATTTGGGGTGCCTCCCAAAAGCGCTTCTTTTTGATGTGATGAGTCTTCTTAGCTGGACTCATGGTGAAAAGCAAACGCTGCGGATTGGCGACCATCCATCCTTCTTCCAAGCAAATGGCTTCAAATATCCGCTTAGAGGGATAATCGTCAACTTCCTCTTCCCGACAGTCAAGCAAGCTGCCAGTATGATGGGCAAAACTCGCTCCTCATATATTTGCACGTAGTCATGATGCTCTAGGGGCTCTTCCAATTTGAAAGCTAGAGTTTCAACAATTGGAAGGATCGACGGTTGGGCAATCTCTTCAGGAGTGTCGATGGTTTTCTTCAGTCCTTGGCTTGGTTCATTTGCTAGGAGAAACTCGAGCTCCTCCAAGACTTCTTCATTGGACAACTCGTGCTCATCTTCCATCATCGAAGGGACTTGTGGAAAATCTACCAACAATTCCTCTAACTGCAACTCAGCATCATCAATCGTACATTCCCGCTGATAGTCTTTCGGAGGATCATGTTTGCCTCTTCCTTTCTGGTTCTATCTCCATGTTCAAAGAGTCGTCCTGCACATAAGCATCATCGTCAAACATAATAGATAAACTAGAAAAATTCTCACCTGAACGCAAAGTGACGACGCTCAAATGTTCCTCGAATTCAGTAGCGTTTGATAGAGTTCTCAATTGCTCTTCAGCTAGTAACTTGAAGATTAAGCCTACTTGATGCTCTATGTTATTAATCGAGGCTTGTTGATCTTCAAGTATCCTCTCTGTTTGTTGGAATCTATCATCAAGACTTGTAATGAACCTCATCATCGGCTCTCCTCCGACACTCACTCTTCATCTTGAGTCGAAGGTGCAAGAGTAGGCTTCTTGATGTAGTTCTTCGAGATTCCGGTGGTTCCGGGCCATCTAAGCTCCATCCATAGGGTGAATGAGTACTCCACTCTTGATTATAGGTGCTTCCATATGAGTCACTTGGCCAATTGCCCGTATAATTCACATTCGCTCACGTTATAAGAATAAGGAGTAAAATCACTGCACAATGGACAATCATTACTCAAATGTAAACCACAATAAAATTCATAAAAAACTTGAGATGAAAGGATAGGAGTGGAGAGTTGATCGGTAGCCCTGCAAAACGATTCCACTCGAGCTTCTAAAGATGCACGGGTATCCTAATTTTTAGCACTCTCTTGGTTCCTAATCCCATTTTCCAATGCGTCATACAAAGATTTTGAGTTTAGCATTGAACCTCCTTATCATTCACTATCTGAATCATAAACTTAAGCTAAATAAATATGTACAAATAAAATAAAATAAATAAACAAATAAAAATAAAAATCATAAAATAATAAGAAAGAAAAAAAATGGCTAAATTAACAAATAGCAAATTTCACTCTAGTTTTCAAACAATTCCCTGGCAACGGTGCCAAAAACTTGATGGGTGCTACTCGTGTTAGCTACAATCTAAGGCGTGTACCCATCGGTCGCCTAGCACTAATGGCGAGTATCAAGGTCGTATTCCTCGGGAAAGCAAAAGCCCAGAGTTACTCCTTTGTTCTTTGTTATATTAACCTAAAATGGATGATGAATAAATTCTAAACTAACTATTAACTACAAGCTAAGTCCTAAGGGAGATGCAAGAGTGATTGATAAACGAAATAATCAAGACAAGAAGAAAAACCCAAAGGGAATCTAAACTAGTTGGCATCCGAACAAAAGATAAAGGATCGGTGAGTCTAATTATGCTACCCGTGGATTTAATTCTTAGCAAATTCGGTTTCTCTCGAGATAACCGAATTTCTAAACCTAATAACCTAAAGTTGGAATATCTTCCTAACGATTGATTCTTAAATTAGCATTAAGCTTTAATCCGCCTCTATTAAGCTTTGTTAATTCTTAATCCGGCTAGTTAATTATCCTTATCTCTAAGCGATTATTAACCAGTTCTTGCTATTCAAAATTTCAATTGCCAAACGGATTTCTCAATCTCATAAAGCAATCTAAACATCACAATTCACAACGTCTCATGAATAATGCATAATCTTATTAATACTGAAAACAAGAAGAATACAAAACCAACTCGAACAATCCAACAATATAATATCAAGCCAACATAGTAAAGAAATCCCAATGGATTAAATCAATCTAGCTAATCATGTTCATTCTCAAAATATACAAGAATTCAATTACAATAATAAGCAAAGGTAGAGAAAACCCGATTACACCCTTGGATGAGAGTAAACAGCCCTAAATCCTTTTGCTCCAATTGAATCGATTCTTGTTCCTCTTGCTCGATTTGAAAATCAATCAACGAACCTAGCCTAATCTTCGATCCTTCAAGGAAATCTGATTGAAACCTTGATCCAAGTCTCCTTTTCCCTTGGTCTCAGCTCAGAAAACCCTTAGGGAGAGAAAAATTAGGGTTTTTGGGACGTTCTAACCGTAGCCTCCTCTTTTTCTCTTCTTTCTGTTCTTTTAATTAATACCCCTTGTCGCTTCCAACACGGCCGTGTTCTCAACACGGGATGGTGTTCCTGGCCGTGTTACTCTCTATGGTCGTGCTCCCTAAAATCTACTTCTTCTTTGATGTCCAACACGGCCGTGTTTGTCCCCGTGTTAATAACACGGCCCATGTTTGTGACCGTGTTGAGAACACGGCCAGTGTTGAGATCAACACGGCCATGTTCAGCTTCCTCATGCTCGTACTTAGCTCGTTTCGGCAGCTTTGACGTCCAATTATGCTCCAATTCTTTCCTTTTTCATTCTTTGACCTCTTTTGGACCTAATGCACACAAACATATGTATAAGGTGAGTGTTGAGACCAATTCACATCCAAATGTCCATAAAATCAATCTTAAAAAACCCCATTTAGATGTGTGTGTTTTACGCACATCAAAAAATCTCTACATAATTAATGCCTTTCTCAAGGACACTAACATCTTAACTTAGATTAATTAGGTTGAAATCTCTTCCTAACTCTAATTACCCAAATTAGCATTATGTACCATTTAACACTATTGAGAGTTGTTAATTCTCAATCCGGTAGAACGAACAGCCTATCTCTAGGCGAATTCAATTCTAGGTTGCAAAGGACAATCCAAACCTAAACGTCTTTCTCAAGATCATTTAAATTTCAAAAATCATTCAACAAGATATGAAGAACAAATCAATAAATACTTCCATTGCAAACCAATATTGACAATCAATACATTTAATTCAAAATTGAAGTACAAAAATCCCTAGATAAAGAACCCCAATGGGTTAATAAGTTTAGCTAATCATGTTCATAATCACAACCAATAAGAATTCAATTACAAAAAATAAGTAAAGGTAGAGGAACCCGAATACACCCTTGGATGAGAGTGAATAGCTCCAATTCCTTGTGCCCAATTTTGGATCGATTCTTGTTCCTCTTACTCGGATTGAAACCAATCGACAATCCTCGCCAATCTTTGATCTTCGAAGAGAATCCAAGTGAAACCTTGATCCAAGTCTCCTTTTCTCTTAGTTTCAACTCAGAAAACCCTTAGACAGAGAAAAAGATGAGTTTTGGACGTTCTAACCCTAGCTGCCTCCTTTTTTCTCTTTTCTTTCTTTTTAAATGAATTTGACCAGCTGCCATGAACATGGCCGTGTTGATGCCCGTGTTCCCAACATGTTCTGGTGTTGATGCCCGTGTTACTCTCTGTGGCCGTGCTCCCTAAAAACCTTTTTTCTTTGATGTTTGTTGCATCCAACACGGCCGTGTTGGTGGCTGTGTTGGGAACACGGCCAGTGTTGAATCCAACACGGCCGTGTTGACCTTCCTCATGGGCATACTTAGCTTATTTCGGCAGCTTTGACATCCAATTATGCTCCAATTCTTCCCTTTATCATACTTTGGCTTCTTTTGGACCTAATGCACACAAACAGACACATAGGGTGAGTGTTGGGACCAATTCACATCTAAATATACATAAAATCAATCTTAAAAACCCCATTTAGATGTATGTATTTTACGCACATCAAATAACCCCACACTTAGCTCATTGCTTGTCCTCAAGCAATCAAAAGTAAAATAAGGAAAATAAACCATTAAGAAACAACATTTGAACTGACAGATAAGCTAGGGAGCTGCTACACATATCCTTAACAAGCGCAAGTCAAACAAAAAGAAATGAAGCAATCAATTCAAGTATCACAACCAAGATGCCAATAATTCGCAAAACACTGTCTCAATAAAATTATTCAGATCCAACTCCTCACCAGATTCACTCTAAATCACTCAAAGTGTTTAAAGGGTAGTGTTTAATCGCTCAATGCATCAACTACTGCCTTACTTACTATATGCTTGCTCTTAAATCCTACTCCTACCACTTATGGAGAGTCAACAACCATGTCAAGAGGTCTTTATAAAGGTTGTAATGAGGATTAGGTATGGGTAGGTAAATTTTGTTAGCGTTGAACCTATGGTGTTCTGTAATGAAATACATGACCTGCACACAAGCCACAATGATCACAAGGGGTAAACAATGGACAGTAGTCTAAGGTGGGAAATAGGAATCAAGTCAAAATGTTTAGCTCACTTACTTTCGTTTTTTTTTTCTTTTTTTTTCTTCTTTCTTTTTTTTCATAAGGGAAGAACATGTTCTTTTGGATTGAAGTAAGCTACTACAAGATTCCAACGCTATTCCCAAGATAAATATTCCCAATAAAAACAACTCATGTGCAAAATCATACCCAAAGCAGAATAAAACTAAGTGGAAATGAAATATGATAAAAAAAATGGTGAAAGAGGGGGTTATCTACAGAATCAATAAACGAATGAAGGCTATTTGGCTAGAATGAAAAGCCTAAGTGCCTCTATCATACCAAAGTGTTAAACTCTCCTTGTGGCCCTTATAAGCATTACCGAGCAAGTTCTAAAAGTAAAGACAGTAATTGGCACTCTTAACAAGAAATAAATACAAGCATATAAAGTGTATGCTTACAATTTAGGCTCAATTTCTCACAAGTATGCTTTTTGAGTAGGTTCCAAACAAAAATCATCAAAATAGAATTAAATAAATCAAAGCAACTTAGTGCAAAACTCAAACTAATTATCTTACATTATTCCGCAAGACTCAACACTATCGGTTTTACCCGATCACATGGACATAAACAGGATTTCAAAAGCAAGTCAACAGTAAGAGCATCGAAACAAAGTGAAAAAATTTCAAAATTTTACAAAAAAATTGCACAAAGAATAAACAAATAACTGAGATGGAATAAATGAAATACGATATATACACTAGAAAAGGATCTAAATTTCATATACAAAATAATAGAACATGAAAGTAAGTATATATTGATATCACACCCCACACTTGAAGGACACCTTGTCCTCGGTGTACAAAATATATGAAATGAAAAGGAAAAAGAAACTAATCGCCTGATTATGGCTCCGGGAGTGAAAAGAGGTGCATCGCCAGTATATCAGTCTTGGGCCGGTCCGTGGTGGAGGAGTGGCTGCTCTTTGAGGGTCGGAAGTAGTGTCACATGCAGGAGCAAAAACCAACTGTAAAACCTAATCACCTAAGTTCACATAATTCAAACAAAAATTAATACCCAAAATGGAAAGAAAAAAAAATGAAAACTAAAGAATTAAAACGAAAATAAAAGAAACAAGCTTCTTTAAAGTCATAAGCTAGACTTTATTCTTTTCTTTAAATCAGAAATGGAGCGCCCAATTCACACGCTCCTCCACATCCAGTGACCCTCCAAGGTAATGCTTCAACCTCTGCCCATTAACCTTGAACTTTCCCTTTTCCGGATGATGCACTTCAACCGCACCATAAGGGAAGACTTGCATCACTGTAAATGGCCCTGACAGATGACTCTTCAGCTTCCCTGGAAATAAACGGAGACGAGAGTTAAATAACAACACACTATCTCCTACGTTAAATTCCTTCAAATTTTTCAATCCCTTGTCATGCCATTGTTTGGTCTTCGCCTTATAGATTGTTGAATTTTCATAAGCTTGTTGATGCCACTCCTCTAGCTCATTTATTTGCCACTGCCTTTGTCTACCTGCGCTATCCAAATCAAAGTTAAACGATTTAAGTGCCCATAACGCTTTATGTTCTAGCTCCACAGGTAAATGACAACCTTTTCCATACACCAGCCTAAAGGGAGTGAACCCTGTAGAAGTCCTATAGGCAGTTCTAAATGCCCATAAAGCATCATCTAGCTTTGTAGTCCAATATTTCCTACTAGCTCCTACAGTCTTCTCTAAAATGCGCTTAAGTCTACTTGCCCACTCGTTTGTGGGTGATAAGGCGTGGAGAATCGTTGAGATACTCCATATCTTTTAAGCACTTTCTCAAGTTGAGAATTACAGAAATGGGTTCCCCTATCACTAATTAATGCTCGAGGTGTTCCAAACCTAAAGAATAGTCTCTTAAGGAACCTCACAACTACCCTAGCATCATTAGTAGGCAAGGCTTGTGCCTCAGGCCATTTAGAAAAATATTCAACAGCCACCATTAAATACTTGCATCTATACGTAGAAGGAAAAGGACCCATAAAATTAATGCCCTAAACATCAAAAATTTCCAACACTTGTATACTATGTTGGGGCATTCCATCTTGGGCAGAAATATTACCTGACCGTTGGCATGCATCACAAACCTGGACATATGCTCGTGCATCTTGGAAGATAGTCGGCCAATAAAAACCAGCATCCATAACCTTCCTGGCCGTATGGTTTGTGGCTTGGTCTCCACCAACTGGTCCCTCATGACAATGCTTGAGCATTTGAATGATCTCCTCCCCATATACACACCTCCTGATAATTTGATCTGCATAAATTCTAAACAAGAAGGGGTCGTCCCAAATGTAATACTTCAAGTCAGCAAAGAATTTCTTCTTTTGCTGGCCCGTCATACCCTTTGGGAGTACCCTTGCAGCCAAATAATTTGCATAATCAGAAAACCAAGGAATAAGATTTGCCACCTGCATTGAGCATAGGTGCTCATCCGGAAAGAAGTCATCGATCTCTTTCTCATTAAGCTCCTCCAAGTGTGGGTTCTTTAATTGAGAAAGATGGTCTGCTGCAAGATTTTCAGCTCCTCGTTTGTCCTTAATTTCCAAGTCAAATTCCTGTAACAGAAGAACCCAACAAATCAATCTTGGCTTAGAATCATGCTTTGAAAATAAATACCTTAAAGCAGAATGATCCGTGTAAACAATTGTCTTTGACAGCACAAGGTAGGAACGAAATTTGTCAAAAGCGAACACGACAGCTAGGAGCTCCTTCTCTGTAGTTGTATAGTGTTCTTGGGCATCCGTAAGTGTCTTGCTAGCGTAGTAAATAGGCTGGAATTTCTTCTCCTTGCGTTGGCCTAAAACAGCTTCAACTACAAATCACTAGCATCGCACATGAGCTCAAAGGGCAGATCGCAATCAGGAGAAACCATGATGGGAGCCGTGGTTAGTTTTCCTTTAATAACTCAAAAGCTTTTAAACAATCATCATCAAATTCAAAAGGTATATGTTTTACTAGCAATTGAGTTAAAGGCCTAGCAATCTTAGAAAAGTCCTTAATGAACCTTCTATAGAACCCTGCATGCCCTAAGAAACTTCTAACCTGGCAAGAGTAGGGGAGGTAGTTTACTTATAACTTCTACTTTAGCTCTATCTACTTCCAACCCTGCATGTGACACTTTATGTCCTAAGACTATACCCTCTTGGACCATAAAATGACATTTTTCCCAATTCAACATAAGGTTAGCTTCAATACACCTAGCTAACATCCTTTCCAAATTTTGCAAACAATGGGAAAAAAAGTTCTAGAATCTGGAGAAGTCATCCATGAAGACCTCCATCGACTCCTCTATCATGTCATGGAAAATGGCCATCATACACCGCTGAAAGGTCGCAGGCGCATTACACAAGCCAAACGGAATCCTCCTATAGGCAAAAGTGCCATAAGGACAAGTGAATGTCGTCTTCTCTTGGTCTTCTGGTGCTATGGGAATCTGAAAATAACCAGAAAAACCATCAAGGAAACAGTAATACTTATGGCCTGAAAGCCTCTCAAGCATTTGATCAATAAAAGGAAGGGAAAAGTGGTCCTTTCGGGTTGTGTCATTCAAGCGTCGCTAGTCTATGCAAACCCGAAAGCCTGTTACCGTTCGTGTAGGGATCAGCTCCTCCTTTTCATTTTTCACCACCGTCATGCCCCCTTTCTTGGGAACCACCTGCACAGGACTCACCCAAGCACTGTCAGAAATAGGGTAAATTAAACCTGTATCAAGAAGTTTAATTACCTCTTTTTTAACCACCTCTTTCATATGAGGTTTCAACCGCCTTTGTGGCTACACCACCGGTTTGAACTCATCCTCCATCAAAATCTTATGAAGGCAGTAACTCAGGTTTATTCCTGGTATGTCTGCCGTCTTATACGTAAATGCCTTTGCATACCTTCTCAAAATACACAGCACCATCTCCCTCTCCTCAGGTGTGAGATGAGCAGAAATAATAACCGGTAAGTGCTTTGCTTCATCTAGGTAGGCATACATTAAGTGCGCTGGCAACTCTTTCAACTCAAGAACGGGCGGCTCCTCCAAAGAAGGCTTTAGCTTCATTACTCCTGACCTGTCAAGATCAACAAAACCATCAGTCTTTTCATCATCAACATCAGCAGCTAATAAGTGCTCTAGCTGCTCCAACACTTGTTCATTGGATAAATTATCCTCATTTTCTTGCATTGCCACTTGCAAAGGATCATCAATCATTATTTCCTGCAATTGAGATTCCACAATATCATTGATAAAATCAATCGAACAGACAGTACCATCATGCTCATATGGGTATCTCAACGATTTAGTCAAATTAAATGTAATGCTCTCATCATCTACCCTAAGTTCTAGCTTTCTGCTACTAACATCTATCAAAGCTTTAGATGTAGCTAAAAATGGTCTATCTAGGATCAATGGGACATCACTCTCACCATTCATATCCATGACAACAAAATCAACAGGAATGTACAGTTGATGATGCTGAGTTGTAGTTAGAGGAATTGTTGGTAGATTTTCCACAAGTCCCCTCGATGATGGAAGATGAGCACGAGTTATCCAATGATGAAGTCTTGGAGGAGCTCGAGTTTCTTCTAGCAAGTGAACCAAGCCAGGGACTGAAGAAAACCATCGACACTCCTGAAGAGATTGCCCAACCATCGATCCTTCCAATTATTGAAACTCCGACTTTCAAATTGGAAGAGCCCTGAAACATCATGACTACATTCAATTATACGAGGAGCGAGTCTTGCCCATCATACTGGCAGCTTGCTTGATAGTCGGGAAGAGGAAATCGATGATTATCCCTCTAAGCGGATACTTGAAGCCATTTGCTTGGAGGAAGGATGGATGGTCGTCAATCCCCACCATTTGCTTTTCACCATGAGTCCAGCTAAGAAGACTCATCATATCAAAAAGAAGCGCTTTTGGGAGGCACCCCAAATTCTATTTTTCAATTTGAATACTTTACCCTTGCATTGTGAACTTAGTTGATTAGGTTTATAGTTGGTTTTTGTTAAGTTTTATTTATGTTGAGTGTATGAGTTGAGGACTTATTGGTTTTGCAGGTGAGAATGAGTGAGAAAGTGCTGAGAATCGCAACTTTTGCATTTCCTGGAGAGCAACACGGGCGTGTTCAAGACCATGTTCGTGAACACGTCCTGTGTTCTAATTGAAGAAAATCAAACTAAGATGAACATGTCCACAGAAGCTAACACGGTAATTTATGCCCTGCCATGTCCATAACACGTCCCCGTGTCCAAGACCGTGTCCATGACATGGGCGTGTTCTCAGAAGTGGTAAGTCAGCACGTTTTAATTCGCTTAACACGGCCCGATATCCTGACCGTGTTCATGAACACGTCCCCTGTTGGAGAACACGGGCGTGTTCCGCACACTGCTTATATATACCACTTCATTCAAAATCTTCAAAAAAAAATTTGCTCTCCCCTTAGTTTGGCAATTATCTCCTCTCTTACTCTTTCACTTCTTATTTCTCATTTCGAAGGCTTTGGATATTGCGTTTGTCAAGTAAGTACCCTCCAACTTCATTTTTCATTATTTTATTTTGATATTAGTTTGAATTTATATTTTCTTTGTGTTAGAATTTTGTGTTTCAATTTTTTTTTATTTTTTTTTATTTCCTTATTTTATTATTTGGTGTATGCATTTACATTCATGTTTGTGCTTAATTTTCTTTTATTTTCTTTAATATAGTTTATATACTTAACTTGCTCATACTTTCCGTTTTTCTTTTCTACCATTATTTATGATTGTGATTAATTCCTTATTTTTCTCTTTATTATTATTGTCGGTCGCTAAACAATAGGCTCTGTCATAGATAGTCAATTCTGTTTGTGTTTGTTTTATATTAGCATGTTGGTTTGCCTTGTTATGGATTATGGCGAAGTAAACTCCATATGGATGAATTGCAAATTTAATTGGTTAGCATCGGTTGGCAGTGTTGTGGATTAAATTTTCTTTGCAGGACATTGAGCAGTTTAATTTTATCGAGTTAAATCATTTGGTTTATCCATTTTATGCCGTTATGCTGCCATAATTTTGTTGATCCTTAGTACTAAAAGTTTCCTTTTCAGGTACCATGTCCACCAGACGAGGATCAGGAATTTACAAGAGGACGTGGACCGATGGTTCCTCTTCCTCTCGATCATCAGGCGCTGCATCGACTAGTTCAGGCCAAATTAGACCACCGCAGCGCCATCGATTCCTACTTTTCCAAAGGCAGCCCACCTTTGAGCAGAGATATCAATCGATGAGGCACAAAGATTTGGGAAAGGCGTAGGATAGGCGGCGGCCTTGGAGTATCGGACTTGCGGTGCGATCATGCTGATATCTTGAGGCCCCCATTTCAACATTTCTTTGACATTGTTGAACCAACATATAGGGAGTTGACTGTGGAGTTTGCCAGCACTTTCTTTCTGCAAAGCCAGTTGCGGGACTTCCAACAACCGGATGCGATCAGTTTCAGACTAGCAAGGCAGACTTTCACGATGAGTGTACAACAGTTTGGGGTACACTTAGGCTTGTGGTGAGGAGGATGCAGTTTGGAGAGGTTTATAGTCATTGTATACACACGCTGGTGTGTCATATAGATGTGGTGAGATTTGATGACCTTTGAGGGTTCTGATGCCCGGTCAAGGCATCTAACTTGCCTGAGGGACTGCGGTACTTGCATGCATTGCTGGCTAGGACCACCACTGGCAGGGGAGATAGTGGTGGTGTAGTTACCCAGCCAGACCTGTTTATACTTTATAGCATGCACCAGCACCAGTCTGTCGACATGGGGTACTTATTGGCCAAACAGATCAGTGCCTTCTGCAATAACTCAAAGAAGGTATTTTTCTGTTTTGGGACTTACATTACTCGACTGGCTAGGAGCTTAGGAGTTTTGGAGGAAGCGATACCACATTTGACAGAGCTGGGGGTGATGGAAACGTTGGGACTTCCCCAGATGGTTAGTATAGGGATGGTGACTCGTAGGCAGGGTCCGCTAGGACCAGAGTATAGACTGAGGAATGCTCTCTTCGCAGCACTCAGAGAGGAGAAACCTGCCCCATGAGCCCATGGTACACAGGATGTCCCACCTTTTTCTGATATTCCAGAGTCTTCCTCTAGACCGTCTACTTGACTCCTTCCGGGTCTTCTTGAAATTTGTTTTAGGAGTCTCCCAATTGAGTTTAGAGAGCTGTAGCTTAGAGTGCAGAGGTTGGCGGAGGAGGCAGCGGCGGCATTTCATTCGACAAGAGGCTTTTCAACGGGACCTTTTACGGCCGTCGGTGAGTTTGAGCCGGATGATGGCTCGGTTTGAGAGGCGGAGGGCGATGCTTCAAGCCCTGATTGGCAGGGAGGTAGGTTAGAGGCCTCTATGGCCAATGACATGTTCGATGATATTTTTACTCTGACTTTGCACTGCTGTCCTACGAGCCGGGTTCCAAAGCGAGCCATTTGGACATCCCTCTAGCGGATGATCTAGCCCTCCCTCTCCGACTGCGCACCTTTCAACACAGTGACTGGCAGGCCTCCTATTGTGGCCTCCTGGCGATCCACCGGCTCGCATGTGACACTACTTCCGATCCTTAGAGAGCAGCCACTCCTCCACCACAGACTAGCCAGACCCCTGATATACCTGTTGATGCACCTCTTTTCACTCCGGAGCCATAATCAGGGCAGTATTAGTTTCTTTTTCCTTTTTCATTTCATATATTTTGTACACTGAGGACAGTGTGTCCTTCAAGTGTGGGGTGGGTGATATTTATCCCATATTAGTTATTTGTTTATTCTTTGTGCAATTTTTTGTAAAATTTTGAAAATTTTTCACTTTGTTTCGATGCTCTTACTGTTGACTTGATTTTGAAATCCTATTTATGTCCATGTGATCGGGTAAAACCGATAGTTTTGAGTTTTGCGGAAGAGTGTAAGATAATTAGTTTGACTTTTGCACTAAGTTGCTTTGGTTTATTTAATTTTGTTTTGATGATTTTTGTTTGGAACCTACTCAAAAGCACACTTGTGAGAAATTGAGCCTAAATTGTAAGCATACACTTTATATGCTTGTATTTATTTCTTCTTGAGAGTGCCAAGTACTGTCTTTACTTTTAGAACTTGCTCGGTAATGCTTATGAGGGCCACAAGGAGAGTTTAACACTTTGGTATGATAGAGGCACTTAGGTTTTTCATTCTAGCCAAATAGCCTTCATTCGTTTATTGATTCTGTAGGTAACCCCCTCTTTCACCATTTTCTATCATATTTCATTGCCACTTAGTTTTATTCTGCTTTGGGTTATGATTTTGCACATGAGTTGTTTTTATTGGGAATTTTTGTCTTGGGAATAGCTTTGGAATCTTGTAGCAGCTTACTTCAATCCAAAAAGAAATTCACTCTATTATGTGAATGTTCTTCCCTTATGAAAAAAAAAAGAAAAAAAATATAGAAATAGAAGAATAAGAGGGAAAGGTGATGAAAAGAAAGAAAGTAAGTGAGCCAAACATTTGGACTTGATTCCTATTTCCCACCTTGGACTACTGTTCATTGTTTATCCCTTATAATTTTTGTGGCTTGTGTGCAGTCATGTAATTCATTCGCGAACACAATAAGTTCAACTCGACCAAATTTACCTACCCCTACCTAATCCCCATTACAACCCTTATAAAGACCTCTTGACATGGTTGTTGACTCTCCATAAGTGGTAGGAGTAGGATTTAAGAAACAAGAATATAGTAAGTAAAGTGTAGTTGATGCATTGAGCGATTAAACACTACCCTTTAAACACTTTGAGTGATTTAGAGTGAATCTGGTGAGGAGTTGGTTCTGAATAATTTTGTTGAGACAGTATTGTGTGAATTAATGGCATCTTGGTTGTGATACTTGAATTGATTGCTTCTTTTCTTTTTGTTTGACTTACGCTTGTTAAGGATATGTGTAGGAGCTCTCTAGCTTGTCTGTCAGTTTAAGTATTGTTCCTTAGTGGTTTATTTTCCTTATTTTACTTTTGATTGCTTGAGGACAAGCAATGAGCTAAGTGTGGGGTTATTTGATGTGCGTAAAATACACACATCTAAATGGGGTTTTTAAGATTGATTTTATGGACATTTGGATGTGAATTGGTCTCAACACTCACCTTATACATATGTTTGTGTGCATTAGGTCCAAAAGAGGTCAAAGGATGAAAAAGGAAAGAATTGGAGCATAATTGGACGTCAAAGCTGCCGAAACGAGCTAAGTACGAGCATAAGGAAGCTGAACATGGCCGTGTTGATCTCAACACTGGCCGTGTTCTCAACACGGTCACAAACATGGGCCGTGTTACCAACACGGGGACAAAACACGGTCGTGTTGGACATCAAAGAAGAAGTAGATTTTAGGGAGCACGGCCACAGAGAGTAACACAGCTAGGAACACCATCCCATGTTGAGAACACAGCCAGGAACACGGCCGTGTTGGAGGCGACAGGGGGTATTAATTAAAAGAATGAAAAGAAGAGAAAGAGAGGAGGCTAGGGTTAGAACGTCCCAAAACCCTAATTTTTCTCTCCCTAAGGGTTTTCTGAGCTGAAACCAAGGGAAAAGGAGACTTGGATCAAGGTTTCAATCAGATTTCCTTGAAGGATCGAAGATTGGGCAAGGTTCGTTGATTGATTTTCAAATCGAGCAAGAGGAACAAGAATCGATTCAATTGGAGCAAAAGGATTTGGGGCTGTTTACTCTCATCCAAGGGTGTAATCGGGTTTTCTCTACCTTTGCTTATTGTTGTAATTGAGTCATTGACCAAACTTGTAATTTTCTTAGAAATTCCCCCTCAGGGTATCAATTGGGCTTCCATGTGTCTTCTTTGAACTTGTACTAACTTTTGGACTAAAACTCGATTTTGACAGGTCGGGGACCTAACTGATGTTTTTTCCCCTTCCTTAGGACATATAAGTAGGCTTATATCTATATTCTTTTTTCTCCTTACCCATTTTCCTAACTTTTCTCTTTAAAGCTCTTTTTTCTCTTCCTTTGATTTCTCACTCAATTCTTAACCGTTTTCTGTAAAATCAGTCTCAAAATGGCAGGTTCATCTTCTAGATTCTTTAGACGCACCCTAATCACACTAAATTAGGAGTTTTTTTACTCGAATTTTTTGCCAAAATGACCTTGGAGTTGTGAAGGGAGAGGAGATTCCTCTTCTACCAAAATTGAGCACCCAACGTACTTTTCTAGCTATCGGAGAGGTAACTTCTTGGCTTAAACTTTATTTTCTGTGACTTAGAAACTTGGCATGCATGGTATTTACTCAAAATACTTGAAAAGTTATGAAGAATTAAGAAAAATTTTGGAACCCTAGCATATAGAGCTGATCGGCTCAACACAGTGCAAATCGTTGTGCACAAGCCGGACAAAGGTCTTTTAGGGATTTATACAAAAATAACACTAGAGAGACGTACACTTACCTCTTTGAAGTCTTTTTGTATGCATGTGATGTTCAAATACCTATTTTTTTTACCTTCCTAGGTGATATAGTGTCGATCACACTTCAGTCTATGCTCTACTAGAGAGGTGGATGGATACAACGCATACCTTTCACATAGCGGTTGGTGAGCTAACTCTTTCTCCTCTTTCTTTCTCTGCTATTACTGCATCGATTTCTCTAGCATGCCTGTGCCCTTCGATGATGCGATCCACCATCAGCGTTCCAATGCCTGAGAGCGCTTCATCATCGACTTACTCGGGTTCTTACCGATATTTAAGAACTTGAGATGTATTGTTTACCAGTGCAGCCATCACCATTATCGGGGCTTTGTTCCTCTGAATGCTTAGGAAGTTGACCAGATGGCCCAAGCTTTTCTAGTGTACCTCTTTGGTACAACCTTGTTCAGTGACTCAGGGAACTTGCTGAACTTTCATTATCTAGCTCCTCTATGGGACTTGGACTAGTCTCTTTTTATGACTGGTGGTCTGCGGCTCTTGCATATCTATACCTCATATGGACGTTATCGTCCGAGGTAGTAAGAGGATTTGAAATTTTTAGCACGTGATTCATGTAAGTTATGCTCTGACTTTTTTTTCTCAGATCCTCTTTTCTATAGATATCATGCATGCTGACACTTTATTTTACAGTTTAGGCCTTAAAGATCAGCCTTTTGATGGGCTCATAACCCATCTACACTTCAGGGGCTTTCCCTCGCTTAAGCTGCTAGGGCTCAAGCACGACTGTCATACTAGAGAGTGGTTATAGGTTCACGTGCACCTCATGTGGATCAACAGTTTGACCTGGGACATGGTAGATACAATTCATTAGTCATATCCATAACTTTATTTATATTATTATTTACCTTTTCTGGTTCGTTGATTTAGAGCGATTGGCTAGGAAAGCATAGCCAATGGGAGCCTTATATGTTGTCTTTGGCTGACCTCGAGCAGAGAAGGATACTATTGGTAGGGCTTGCCTGTCGGGCGTGGTATGTTGGCGAGAGGACTTATGGTTGGGAGCAATCTTCTAGTAGGCACCAACTCCAATTATCTCCTCCTCTTTCTATGTTTTGGATGGTGGATCTTGCTAGGGAGGAGCTAGTAGAGTGTTTAAATGGTTATGATGAGCTCGAAGACCTTACCATTCAATCCCAATTGATGAACTATACCTCATTCATCCCTCAACTATTGGGGCTTTACCTCTTGGCGATGATGCCATTATTCAAGTATTTGCTAGGATTCACTTAGAGTTCTCTTTTTTCTCGTGTACGGCTGCTCTTTTGTTCATTTATTTACAGCTCTTTCGCCAGGCTCCTACTTCTCGTGAGGCGATTAAGGGATGGTTCTCCTGATGCTCTAGGCCTTCTCATGTCATAGGCTCATCTGTCGGTATGAATTCCGAGGCCTTCTCGAATTCACTTAGAGTTCCAACGCAAAAGAGAATCTATATGGCTTCAAAAAATAGAGTTATTGTGATACATGATATATATGGTATGCATTAAAGGTTAGCAAACACAAAAAGATATTATACAAGCATCTTTCCAACCTTATTTCTCCTAGACATGGTTTATGACGAGTCTTTCTTCCCTAGAATTTTAGGCCTGAGATTTTTATCAAGAGGGGATAGTAGTCTTGACGCGCATGCCATAAGCTCTCAAAGTAGATTAAAGTAAACAAGTTGATAAATAAGAGTAAAGCCTGCACATTTTTGGGCCTAATGCCTGACTCCAAAGGTTTTGGGCCAAGGCCTTCCAATATGTTGGCTTAAACACTCATAGGAAAATATCTCATATAGCAAGCAAATGGATTCCTAAAGGAGATTACTACTGTCATTACCATGAGTTGAGTCTTGGGTAAGGATAAAAGGCTCCCACAAGTAAAAAGTATCCTTCCTTTACTCATCTCCCCACTCAAGGTTCCATACGATGAAGGAAATTTACTCATTACTTGTGAGTGATGGTTAGCTAGTGTCATAATTCCAAGGTTCGAATGGAGCCAAAGAAACTACTAACCAACACCATCAGGGCAATTGGGACCAAACTACACTATGTAGTGATGCAAGAATCACCTGTTAAATAATAAAATTTAAAATAGGATACATTGGAATCAACTTCTCTAATCCCTAGTGGAGTCGCCACTGTACATGACGGTTTTGGGCATGCACCCAAGTGTCTATAGCAACTATGACACTAGAAGGCTCTTCAACCTAATAGGGAACACGCTAACTAGTCATAGAAACTAGTGCGAAAATGGGAGTCACCACCTAGGTAATTCTTCGGAATGCTTTTACTACTTGACGGGCGCTTCTCAATTCCATAAGGAATCTTCACTACATCTAGAGATGGATCCGGAAGGTAACTTTCTTATTTATGTATCCTCATTTTTAATTTTATTATTTAACAGGTCATTCCATATAAATGCAACAATTATATTTCTACAAGTAACCATTACAACATCTGAGGTCCATCTAGGTCTAGTCCATTTTTACTAAGCCCAATCCCCATTTAAATTGTTAGTATAGCCTAATTACAATTATGCTTTTGATTATAAGATCTTTAACCTAAATGGACTAACTTTTTTACATGCCAAGGCCTAGTTGGCTGGTATTATTCTAAATGGGTCAATTAATTAATTAAAGATATGGCAAAGGTCCACTAAGTCTATATGGATTTTAATTTAAGCCCAATTTACCATCTTATTAACTAATGGACTATAATTTTCATGCTAAAGTCTAATTTTAAGACCTAATATCTTTATTTTAATTTTTAGCATTCATCTAAAATAAAGTAAAACAATAAAAGCAGGAAATTAAGGCTAACTATTACAACTCTCCTATAACTAATAAACTTAAAGAAAACAACTAATCTAGGTTTCAAAGTACAAAAGATCACCAAAAAAGTTCAAAATTAGGGCAAGAAGCCAATTTTCATCGAGGTCACTGATTCGATCGGCTTTAGACTCTTCCTCAGGTCAATTTCTCACAATCTTCGATCCTCCATAGCTTAGAAGCCAATTCACATGTATAGAGAACATCAAACATGATTAGTATATATAATAAAACAAAAGAAAGACATAAATTAAATTAAACAGAGCCAAAACACATAAAAAGTAAAAGAAAAAGAAATAAACTAACAGGAGATAGAAACTTCACATAAAAAATCCTAAAACTAATAATGCAATCCTAAAATATAATGTTATCACATGAAATATCATAAAGAAAAAATAAATCTAACATGTTGACCTAATTATTTAATTCATCAGATTCAAAATCCAATAGAAATGGTATCAGATTCAAAATTAATATAGGTCATGTTATCACATCCAAAATCTAGCATACATAGTCATTATAGAAACATGTTAAACTATTAGATACCTAGATTTGAAAACATTGAACATAAAAAAATAAATACTAATCCTGTTTCTAAACTCACAAAAAATATAAAGAAAAGAGAAAAAGATAGTGATCATGTTGGATTTGGGAACCCTCAGGTTGTCACTGTATTATGTTGATCCTCGAGTCTCTAAAGATGATAAGGATATAGAATCGAAGATTGAATATGAATCCAATGCTTTTTAAGGTTTGCTTTGGTGTCTGGTTTGTGGAAAGGATTTTTAGAAAAACTACTATCATTTTAAAAAGAGTTTCTTAAAGTGAGTTCTTTTTTACTAAGTTTTCTTTATTCCTATCAAGTACTAAAAAAAATTTCCTAATAATTGCTAGTAATAGTTGTAACTATTAACAAATGTAGTTGTAACTATTAACAAACATAAAGCATAGTATTCTAGTTATAGTAGTATGGTTTAGGAAACTTTAGGAAATCAGATAATATCAATAATTAAAAATAAAATCTTTTAGGGACATTTAGTTTAATAAATATCGAAAATAAAATCTTTTTAAATTTAAATAAGTATCAATAATATCTTCTAGAAGACTCTTTTGATGTTTTAGGTAAAAAAAAAAAGCATAAAATGACATCGAAAGACAAAATAAGAGCAAATCGACTATATGCAGAGCCAATTGAGTTAGTGGTAGAAAGTTTAAAATTTATTGCAATTTAGTCCCTGACCTTTTAAAAAACTACAATTTCACCTCTTAACTTTATTTTTCAGTCAATTGAGTCCAAACTGATTTAAAAAAGAATAACTTTGGTTCAATTACTCATATAACCCTAATTCAGAGTTTTCTGTTCTCAACCTCCCAAAACTCTGAAAGGTAGTAACTTTCATCATCAGATTTCTATAATTCCTTCGATATATGAATCCGAGAAATGGATGCTGACACTGGCCATTCGCTTTGCCCCCACAGTAGTGAATGATTTAGTTTCAACCCAGTTTGAGAATTAATCAATCACCATGACTACATACCTATGGTCGTTTGAAAGAGCCTTCACTTATCCAATAATGTATATTCCTTATGTTGCAAAAGGCTTGGGAGACGTCAAATTCTAAAGTTCTATTGGAGGCAAATGACTCAAGTTACTATACACTTGACACTCATGGCATTTCCTTACTAGGGTTATGCGATCCTTCTCTATTTTCATCCAATAATAGCCTTGACACATGATTTTCCTAGTTAGTACTATCCCATTCATGTGAGGCTCGCACACCCCTTTGTGCACTTTTTCCTTTACTACTTGTGATTCTCTCTTAGTCAAACACTTAAGTTGGATGCTCGAGGCCATTCTTCTATACAATGTCCCTTCATAAATGTTGTAGTTCCTAGCTTGTATCTATAATGTGTATTTTCCCCTTACGGTTGCTTCTTTTGGATATTCTCTATTCTCTACGAACTTCTGCAAATCATAAAACTAGAACTTCTCTTCTAGGCCCATTTGGATGTCTGTAATCCTTTCCCCATAATAGAAAGGTACTCCGAATTTAATAATTAATAAAGGTTTCATTAAGAGTCAAGCAAGATTGTCCCATATCGATCATAAGGTCGTCAATGAATCGACCATCTAGTTCTCTTCTCTTGGTAAGTGAATAAATGAACACTTAGAGAAGTTGCAAACTAGAGTCTTGGGGTAATTGACATAGGGTTTCAACCTCTCTTTCTTTATTTCATATTCTCTATAGCTTGTTGGATTTCCAACATGGAATCCTTATAGGCCATCAACTCCCTCGCTCATGCCATTATAGCCGCTTCCAGCCCGTTCAGACATGCTTCATATTCGCCGTTAGTAGCATCTCGCCTTATAGTGTGATCAAGACTATGCTTAACCCTGCACTTTATACATTCACTACTCCATCAAAGTACAACCTCTATTCTTAGATCTCGATTGCACTAGATTCTCATTAGGAAACTTTAAATTTTAAAGATCTTCTCCTTCGATTGCATTTTATGCAAGGAATTATGCTGCTACTCTTCCCTTGACCATTTCCTTCATGACATACTTGATGTCAGATTATGTTAAAAGAACCAACCATCTAGCCAACTTACCCGTAAGGGATGGAGCCTTGAACAAATACCTCAGCAGGTCTATTTTTGAAATTTCTTGAACCTTATAAGACTTAAAGTATTGTCTCAACTTTCTCGTAGTCCACATCATAGCCAAATAGGGCTTCTCAATAAGATCGTACTTTGACTCATAAGATAGCAACTTCTTACTTAGATAATAGACCACATGCTCTACGTCATTAAGCTTGCATTGTGTGACCATGGCCCCCGTTTCTTAGAAGCTGAAAGATAGGATCACAAATCATTATAAGTTTAGAAATGAATCAACTGATGTGTTTTAGACATCCTAAAAATCCATTGACATCTTTTCCTATCTTCGGTGCTGCCATCTCTTGAATTGCTTTAACCTTGTCCGGGTCAATCTCGATTCCTCTCTGATGATAATGTACCCAAGCAGCTTCCCTGATGTTACCCCAAAGATACTCTTCTTAGGGTTCAGCCTTATATTGTACATTTCTACTCATCTGAGAAACTTATTAAAAGCCTAAAAATTCCCTTCCCTTGTTTCTGACTTAACCACCATGTCATCTACGTACACCTCGACCTCTTTATGCATCACATCAAGAAATAAGGTGGCGGCTACTCTCTAATAAGTTGCTTCAACATTCTTCAACACAAATGGCATAACCTTATAGCAATATGTCCCCCATTATGTGATAAAAGCTGCCTTGATCTTGTCCACAACTACCATCATATGTTGGTTGTATCCTGAAAACCTATCTGTAAAAGAGTACATCACACTCGAAGCCGCACTATCGATTATTACATCGATGTGAGATAGTTGGAGAATCATCCTTTAAGCAGGCCTAGTTTAAGTCCTTGTAATCCAAACACATCCTAACCTTACCATCCTTTTTTGAGACCAGGACGATGTTTTTCGACATTCAAGATAGTCGACTACATCAAGGAAGCTGTCTATTACTTGTTTGGCGACCTCTTCTTTAATCATATATGTCCATTTCAGCCTCAAACTTCTCATTTTCTGCTTGACAGGCTTGATGTGCAGATAAGTCAAAATATGGTGCTTCGTTATTCTCCTATCTATCCTTGGCATATCGTCCCATGACCAAGAAAATATCAATTTTCTTTTTTTTTTCTAATATTCTTTCAAATTCTCTCCTCTTTTCAAGAGTTATATCATGAGCAATAGAGATATTCTTAGGATTATCATTTATGACTAAATTAAATGAAACAATTTGTATAAAATTTATATCAAATATGAATATGTAATGATAATTAAAATGAACACTACCATTAAAAAGAACATCACAGAAGTAAGCAAAATTAGAGTTTATATAATTGATCTTGGAAGTAAAAATCTTATCGGCCTTATAAATTTTGGACCTTATTACATTAGTTTATTCATAAAAGACATCAATAATATTCTCCTCAACTAATGCAGCTAATCTCTACGGGTTCTAGCCCAAGGTTGATGAGATCTTTCAGCATCAGCTCTTCAACCTTGACAATGACCTTCTCTTTGAAATCCTTGATTTTCAACTCAACCATCTTGTCGATGATCAAACTCTTGAAGTCTAGAAATTTAGCAACTCCCTATTGATTCTTCCCAAGCCCCATTTCAGACATGAAGTCTATCTTCTTCAACATGCACTTTAGGGTTCATATAATTCTCATAAAGCACAATCACTTGAAACCTAATCTGTCCACTAAGTTCATTAGCAGCTTCTTGAATGGTTGCAATAACTTTACCACCCTCAACATTGATTGTGACTATCTCTCCTTCATGAGGGGAATTTGACCTTCTCGTGTACAATAGAGGGTACTCATCCCAAAGCATGGAACCATAGCCTACCCAATCACAATGCAAAAGTTACTGGGATTTCTAGGACTGCATATTCCACCCAAAACTCAATAGGACCCATTTTCACAAAATTGAGAATATTCCTTCCATATCCCCTGTGGTCTCATTATAGGCTCTTATGACCATGTCTAAAGGCTTTAATCTTTCACACTCATTCCTACTATAGGAAGGATGCAAGAAGGACAGACCTTGATCGCTGACATATCATCAACCATCACACAAGGAGTCCTCTTCCCTTTTAATTCAGCTAAGCTGTATAGAGCCTTGTTATGGTTCCCTCCCTCTAGTGGAAGGTCTTCATCTGAGAAACTGATCATCCTAGTGGTCTTGTCTGTTACACTCTTAATAATTTCCTTAAGGGTAGCTGTTGTACTTATTATAGTAATATTGGACAAGGCTTGAATCAGAGCCTTTCTATGGCCCAACGAGTGCACCGACAATTCATAGATGTTAGCAGTTTTCTTATTCTACTTCAACTCCTCCAACAACTCATTAATCTTCAAACCCTCTTCCTCCTTTGAACTCTTCTCTACCTGTTCAAATCTTATGGACCTTTGTCATTGCTCTTAGCTTCTTGCTTAGTCTCTTTGTTGGAGTCACTGTCCCCTTAGATATCCTTAGCAATACCTTCTTGGAACTCACATTAATCCTTGTGTTGTACCAAATGTTAATAGCCATGACTGATTTACTCTCCCCCTGCTTCCATGATGTAAGAGTCCTGAATTAGCTGCTCATCCTTATTTGAGTCCTTACTCGACACAATATCCTTAATTCGAATATTGGCCGAAGAAGGCTTAGAATAGAAGACCTTGTAGTCAAACTTTCCAGATGGATGTCCTAGTAAGCCTTTATTGACTATAAAGGAACCCATCACCATGGCATCATTTTGAAGGTCATCGACCTGCCAATTTTCACAATATATGAGATCCAATATCTCGTGCTTTAGATAGTTGCACTGGTTAGTTATATGCTCGAGCTTCTAATGAAATTTATGATACTGTTCACTACTGGATGATGAATCTTGCCTTAGTGTTAAAGACATCAGCTTTCTATCTCTTATTAAATGATAAAACAACATTGGTTGTGATGCCCTTAGTTTGGTAAAGGTTCTATATAGGAGATGTAAGGTAGGTGCTTTGTTTTTGGCTCAGGTTCTAGTTTAAAGTCCAATTCAGTTTTAGGTTCGTCTTGGAAGGAATTCATGATCTCCTCATCATTAAAATCAAGGTTGATCATGGAGACTTGGTTCGAGGATGGTGCATTATTATATTTCAGCAAAGGGTTTCTTTCGGTGCTTGGTTGGTCGAGGTCAATTAGCTTACCATCGTCAATTAGGTGTCAGCACCCATTTTTCAAATCCAAATATCGAAGGAATGATGGAAAATCCTATGATGAAAGTTACTATCTTTGTCGAGTCTCGGGAGCAAAGGACATGCGAATCCAAGGTTAGGGTGGAGGTTAGTCCAGCAAAAACTACCTTTTAAAAATCTATTTGGAGTGAATTGTTAAGAAAGGTCAAAACGGTGGATTCCATAAGATTAGGGACTTCATTGCAAATTTTTGCCAAACTGCCCTTACGTAGAGCCAACCGGCTCTACACATAGCAGATTAGGGTTTTTTCACTTCAACGTGATTTTTTCTTTATGATCTTACGTCTTGATACAGATTCTAGATGGATTTTTGACAATGAGTATGGATTCTTTAATGATAATTATTCAAATTTTAAAGAATTAAATTGGGATATTTATCATCCTTTTTTCAAAAATAATAAAGATCATCCTTTCTGTAGGGTTTTCTTTGAAATTTTATCTCTATAAATAGAAAGAGGTGCTTAGGATTTTGAGGAGGAAGAGATAACAAGAGAGAATATTCACAGAAGCTAATATTGATTTGAAAGAAAATAAAGAAAAAAATCTATCGTTCATCATTAGGTAGAAGATTTAAGTCACTAAGAAAGAAGACCACTAGTAAGAACTGTTTTTGAAAACCTTTTTTAGTCGACATAAGTTTTCTTAACATCACTCCAGCCCTAGATTCCCAACCAATATTTGATTCAACTACATCTTCATCACCTGAGACTCGTAGAACCATCAACTATGGTCAGGGTTCCTCCAAACATGCATCCATCATCTTAAACTAGTTTCTTTTATTTTTTTTATGTTTTTATATCTTTTTCTTATAAACATGATTAAGGCTGATTTTTTTTATGATTAGATAAGGGTTTCTTGTGGATCTACATGTTATTAGTTCATTGCGTTTTGAAATATAATAATAAGAACACTAGGGTTTTGAATTTGATAATTTTGCCAATATTAGGATTTCTAATTTGATTAGACACATGCATAGGATTAATGATTAGATTTACATTTTTGTTATGATTCAGTAATTAAATATGTTTATGAGAATTATATGATTAAACTACCGACCTTTCTAACTATATGTTCTGTTTTTTAGAGTTTGCATAGTTGTTTAGGGTTTATGGCTCAAATCTACTGATATATGTTATTCTATTTTATTTTTATTTCATTTCTCTCATATCTAATCAATTTTTACCCTCTATGCATGTGAAAGTCGTCTATGGGGATGCAAGGAACACTAACAAGTCAAAAAACCCTACTTGAATACCCTATAGTCGATCGGCTCTATGTCAAATGTTGATCAGCTCTATACACCTTTGTCCTAATCTTTGGCTTTTTGTCGAGTTCTGATGTATTTTCATCAGTTTTAAATACTGTATTAGATTTTAGGGCTTTTCTCTTTGCAATTTTAGTTGTGGGCCGAGTTATAATAGTTAGATTTATTTCCTACATCTTATTTTGTTTTTTTTTTTACTTATTGTATGATTAAATATGTGTTATGTGATTGATTAACTAAAATGGGCCATATAGACTTAAGGCTAAAATTAGACCTAACATGTTGTAGTCTAATACACTAATCCATATTAATTGGGCTCAAACTTTAAAACTGAAGTATAATTAGTAGGCCTTGGCATGTCTTAATTAGGATTGGGCTTTATTAGAATTAGGTTCACACAAACGGGCCTTGTCATAATAAGTAGTCCATTAGGCTTAAAGGTTGGAAATCAAAAGCATGACTTGTAATTAGGCTAGACTAAGTAGGCTATATACATAATTAATTCGTAAATTAGACTAACAACTCTAATATAGGCTAGGCTTGGATAAATTGGTAGACCTAGGTAAATTATATGTGTTATTTGGCATGCCTGTGTATGAATTCCTTGTGTTTATAGGGAATCATTTGTTAAACAATAAAATTAAAGACTAATATACATAAATAAGAAAGTCAGCTTCCGAATCCATCTCTAGATTTTATGGCGTAAGCTTCCAGATGGAATCTAAGAAACACCACCCATTAGTAAAAGTGTCCCGGTGATTTCCCGAGTGGCGACTCCCATCCTCGCGCTAGTCTCAATGATTAGTTAGCATGTTCCCGATTAAGTTCAAAAGCCTTACAGTGCCGTAGTCACTAAAGACAGTTGGGTGCGTTCTCAAAATGCCGCCCATATTAGCTCTTGGATTTCGTCTTTTAGGCGAATATAGGTGTTAGTATGGTGGTTGGGAACTTGGTATCTGCAATAGGTGTTTGGTTTGTATCTAGGTGCACTAGGGTTTGGTAGGTTCATAGGGACGGTAGGTTAGAGCAAGCCATGTTGCATCAACCTCTCAAAGATCTTCGAGAGAGGCTATTTGAAATTGGAGAACCTTCTTAGTTACTAAACAATAATCACATCAATAGTTTTACTCCATCCAGCCTGACAATTCCCTCTTCTGTCGTTTTGGGCATTCTTCCTCTTATCATTATCTATTTTCTCAACTTGCAGTTTGTCATCATACAAGTCTGTGAAGGTCTTAGGGTTCATCATTTGAAGCCTTTCAACCCAAGATGGAAGCCATTTTGGACAACCATATGAATTTCGTCTTTTTCAAAAGGCTTGTCCTTCATCAGTCCAACCTTATTCCTCCATCTAGTTAGAAAATCTAAGAATGACTTATTAAGCTTTTGCTTAGTGGATTCAAGATCTCTAATGGAAACGTCGAGATTTGTATTATAATCATATTATTTTACAAATCCTAATGCACAACTTTAACAACCCTCTCTGAACCATAGTGGAGTTGGGGCCGGTGCAAACAACCATGATTTTTATTTACTCAAATGAGTAGTTCCCATGATAGTAATACATTGCTTCAGATGGACATTTGGATCCCCAATTCCATTGAACTTGTTTAACTTAGGCATCTGGAACTTCGAAGGCAGCTTGTCTTTCTTAGTCAGGACTAGCTCGACAAAGTTATAGGTCGAGTCCACAAGCTTGACTTCTAGCATCCCTTGCATGTTGTCCAATCTCGCACTCAAGCACTCACAACTTCGTTAGTAGTAAGAGTAGTTATCTTCTTACACTTATTCGGTATGAACTTAACAAAGTCCTAAAAGTCTCTAGGCACCCCTCTTTTACTAGTATAATTAGCAACAATAGTAGTAGTAGTAGCAGCAACAACATCGATAATAGGGTCCACAACACAGGGGGGTTAGGTGCTACAAGAATTGGAATAATCAAAAGAGTAGTTCGCAGCCATCCCAGCCAGGATTTATTAGAGCTCTTCCCAAACCATACCTCTCATGTCATCAATGATGGCATTCTTAAGGATTTCAAAATCTTATTTGTTAGCCATTTCAATTGCAGTCTCAATTGCACATATCTAACTTCTCAGTCATTTTAGATGTTCCAGCACTAATATGATCTTTGCTGTAAGAGGAACTCTTTCCAACCTACCACTTTATTATCTATTCTGATCCAAAGAAGAATCTATATGGCTTCAAAATAAAGAGTTAATATGATGCATGAGATGCATGCTAGGTAGGATGCATGTAACATGCACAAACATGGGTCTATTATGTAAGCCCAACAAGAACTAAGATAAGTCGGATAGAGTGAACTTTGAGTAGCAAAGGGAAGAAAGCTTATGATGTGTTGCATTCTATACATGTTTTTGTGCTTCATTTATTCATGTTTATGCATATATTAGAGTCATTTTTATGCTAGATTCACCACACTAGGTATCTATTTGTGTTTTTAGGTTATTTGGACTCTCAGCATCATTTCTGGAGAAAAACTGAAGGACTTCAAGGCCTAAACAGGACTGCCGAGTGGATTTCAGGGCTCGAGCAAGGCCCATGGCACGACCCATGCTCAAGAGGGCAACATAGTCATTTCTCTAGGAGTACTGCGCTTTTTGAAGCTAGTGCACGGCCTATGGCACGACCCGTGCAAATAATTCCTATATATATGAGTTCAATTTTTGAGAAAAGGGTTCGGCATTCTGATTCCGTGATTCTTACGCGTGCGACCTTCCGCTTTCCATACTTCTTGACTGACCTTGGGAGACCATTTTCACATAATGAAGGATGAATTTGAGGAGATTCAAGCTTGTTTTGAGAGATCTAGGAGATGGATTCTGAAGCATTCAATCTGATTTTGGTGCTGTCCACTTTGATTCAAGACAAGGGTGTACATGTTCCAACTTCATTTCTATTTTTCTTTTCTTCTAGTTATGTTTTTTTGTGTGTATGACTAGCTAGAGCTAACAAACCCATTGGGGTTCCTATTGTTGATGGATTGTTCTTCATTTGTTTGATTATTAGATTTTCAATTTGTAATCCTTCTTGCTTTTCAGTAATATAAGTCTGTTTCATTTTACTTGAGACGTTGAGTTGAATGTTGCTTGGATTGTTTAATTGGTATTGAGAAATTCGTTAAACAATTAGAACTTGATTAAGCAAGAACTGGTTAATAACACTTAGAGATAAGGTTAATTGGCTAGCTGGATTAAGAATTAACAACTCTTAATAGACTTGAATCAAATCTTAATGCTATTTTGAGATTAATTATTAGGCAGAGATTCCAGCGTTTAGTTTTCAAAGTTAGGAAATCGGTGAGCTCGAAAGAGGATTCGAGTTCATTCTAGGATTCAGGCACGGGTAATCAATTTGGTAATCAAGATAATCACCTTTAGTAATTCCATCGCAAATAGGTCCTCTTTAGGTTTGATGTCTTCCTGTGTTTGCTTCATTATCTTTACAGTTTGTTTGGCATTTTACTTTTGCATTTCATATTTTGTAGTTTACAGTTTAAGTTGATCTTTCACCAATTGCTTAAGGTTAGATAACACTTAGTACAGTAGTAGCTTTAGGTTCACCCGTTCCCTAGGGGATATGACCTTGATACTCGCCATTAGTGCTAGACTATATCGATATGTTCACTGCCTTAGATTGTAGCTACATAAATAGCATACAAGTTTTTAGCGCCGTTGCCAGGGAACTTTTCAACGGTGAACTAAAGTGAATTGTTCATGTGTTAATTTAGCCACTATTCTTTCATTCTTTATTTTTTGTATATTTTATTCTTTTTATTTGTATTTCATTTATTCATTATTCTTTCCTTGTTGGTTGTGATTTCCATTTCAGGTAGTTATAACCAGGAGCTCTAGCTCTGATCTTGTAGAGCCTTTGTCTGATCTAGAGCGATCCCTCAGACTTTTGAGGAAGCGTATGCAATCAATAGAGGAGGAGATTGAGGCTGAGATACCCGTTGATAGACCAGTAGGGATGGAGAATCAAAACAGAAATGCTGCGGTAGATGCCAACAGAATAATGTACGAGTTTGCTAGGCCATCATTTGTTGGGACACAGACTAGTGTACTCAGACTACCAGTGGCAGCTAACAACTTCGAAATCAAGCCGAACGTGATTCAGATGATTCAGAATAGTATTTAGTTTGGAGGGTTACCGAGTGAGGATCCTAACGCTCACATTCCTAATCTTTTGGAGATATGTGATACCTTCAAGATAAATGGAACTACTAATGATGCCATTCGACTGAGGTTGTTTCCATTTTCTTTAAGGGATAGAGCAAAGAGATGGCTGCAGTGCCTTCCGCCGAACACCATCACTACTTGAAATTCTTTGGTTGAGAAATTTCTTTACAAGTACTTTCCTCCAGCTAAGACTGCTAAATTGAGGAATGACATTTCTTCTTTTATGCAGATGGAAGACGAGAGCATGTATGATGCCTGGGAAAGGTACAAGGACTTGTTGAGATGCTGTCCACACTAAGGTCTACCAGTCTGGATGTAGGTTCAGACATTTTGCAGTGGTTTGAACCTTGCTACTAGACAGATAGTTGATGTAGCAGCAAGATGGGCGCTGAACAGTAAGAGCCCCGAGCAGGCTCAGAACTTGATAAAAGAGATGGCCATGAACAATTATCAATGGCAGCCTTTTAGGAGCCGATCAGTGAGGCAGGGAGTGGTCAATCAGTTAGATTCTACATCAGCCTTGGCAGCTCAGGTGGAGCTATTGGCTAAGAAGATCGACCAGCTCCAGATGCCAGCCCATGTAGCTCAGAGCAACTGTGAGTTTTGCAGTGGCCTACATTTCAGTGTGAACTGTAATACGGGATGTTTGTTTGCTAGTACTTCTATTACTTCTTCCTCTAATATTTTATCCACTGACCTTGAGTAGGTAGATTATATGGGCAATGGCCCGAGGCAGCAAGGGAACCCGTACAACAACACTTACAACTCAGGGTGGCGTAATCATCCAAACTTCGGTTGGAGAAACAACGCCCAAGGTCCACCAGGCTTTCAGAGACTGCATCAACAGCCACCAAGACGAATGGTACAGGCCATCCTGACTTCCTCCACGGTGAGAAGAAATCTAACTTGGAGGAGCTGATGATGAAGTTTGTCACGTTTACTGAGATGAGGTTCCAGCAAATTGACAGTGCTCTCAGAAATCAACAAGCGTTCATTCAAAACTTGGAAAGTCAAATTGGGCAGATTTCTAAGATGTTGTCTGAAAGGCAACAAGGAGCACTCCCTAGCACTACAGAGTCAAACCCAAGGGAGCATTGCAAGGCTATTGCCTTGTGATCAAGTAAGCAGTTATCTAGCTCTTTACCATTAGTTGATGATGATGATATTTCCATACAGGATAAGCCAGCTAGGAAAGAGCCAGAGCCTGAGGCGATAGAAGCAGAGAAGGTGGAAGACAGGCAGAAGAGCCTTGTGAGAGAGTACCAGCCACCAGTCCCCTACCCTGCTTGACTTAAGCAAGAGAAGGTTGATAAGCAGTTTGGTAACTTTCTTGACTTGTTTAAACAATTGCATATTAACCTACCTTTTGTTCAAGCTATTTCACAGATGCTGAAGTATGCCAAGTTCTTAAAGGAAATTTTTAGTAACAAAAGAAAGCTGAAGGATTTGGGACTAGTGACTCTGAATGAGGAGTGTTCAGCTATTCTTCAGAATAAGCTACCACTCAAAAGGAGAGATCCAGGGAGTTTTACTGTTCCTTGCATTATTGGTGATTTGCCTAACAATGGTGCATTAGCTGATAGGAGCTAGTATTAATTTGATGCCCACTAGTTTGTTTGATAAGTTAGGTTTGAGTGAACCTAAGCCCACTAGGATGAGCATTCAGTTAGCTAATGGGACTGTTAAGATTCCTAGGGGTATTATTGAGGATGTGCTTGTTAAGGTAGACAAGTTTATTTTTCCTGTTGATTTTGTAGTTATGGACATAGAAGGTGAGAGTATTGTGCCTTTGATCCTAGGTAGACCTTTTCTTGCAACATCTAGGGCTGTTATAAATGTTTGTGATGGAAAGCTTCAGCTTAGGGTAGATGATGAGACCATTACCTTCGACTTAGCTACTATGAGACATTCTTTAGACCATGATGATGTTGTGTTTTCTGTTGATATTCTGGATGATGTGGTTGAGTCTCATTTACAGGAAATATTACTTGATGATCCTTTGCAAGTAGCATTGTAAGGAGATGAGGAGGAGCTTTCCAACGAGCAAGTGTTGGAGTAGCTCGCTAGTTTGTTGGCTATTGAGCCTAGCTATTCTACTGACCCATTTATTTCTCTTGACAAGTCAGGAGTGTAAAAGGTAAAGTCTTCTTTCGAGGACCTCCCGGTCTTAGAATTGAAGGAGTTACCTAAGCACTTGTACTATGGATTTTTGAATGAGGCAGAAAAGTTGCTTGTGATTGTTGTAGCAGATTTGACGCCTGAGGAATGAAAGATGACTCTAGACTCCCTCAAGAGGTATAAGAAGGCCTTTGCCTTCAACATTGCTAACATTCCCGGAATCAACCCTAGTTTCTGTTCTCACAAGATTTTGATGAAGGATAGCTATAGACCAGTAGTTCAGCCACAGAGGCGGCTTAACCCGAACATGAAGGAAGTAATGAAAAAGAAGGTAATTAAGCTCCTTGATGCAGGTTTGATTTATCCTATTTCTGACAGTTCTTGGGTGAGCCCCATGCGGTGTCTTTGAAGAAAGGAGGCATAATGATAGTTCATGATAGGAAGGATGGTGATACCCACACGGATGGTAATAGTCTTTTGAGTTTGCATTGATTACAAGAGGCTTAATGATGCAACTCGAAAGGATCACTTCCCTCTTCCTTTCATTGATAAGATGTTAGAGAGATTGGCAAGACATATGTTTTACTATTTTCTTGATGGTTTTTTAGGTTATTTCTAGATTCCAATTGCACCTGAAGACCAAGAGAAGATGAATTTCACCTGCCCCTACAGGACTTTTGCTTATAGACGGATGCCTTTTGGTCTATGCAATGCACCGGCTACGTTTCAACAGTGTATGATGGCCATTTTTGATGATATGATTGAGGAGTCGATGGAGGTATTTATGGATGACTTCTCTATTTTTGGTAATTCCTTTTCTCAATGTTTGGCCAATTTAGAACGCATGTTAGCTAGGTGTATTGAGGCTAACTTGGTGCTTAATTGGGAGAAGTGTCATTTTATGGTGAGAGAGAGAATTTTGCTAGGGCATAAGATTTCACATGCAGGGATGGTGGTTGATAGAGCTAAGGTAGAGACCATATCTAAGCTGCCACCCCCTAATTCTGTTAGGGCTGTTAGGAGTTTCTTGGGCCATGCTGGTTTCTATAGAAGATTTATTAGGAATTTCTCTAAGATTGCTAGGCCTCTTACTCAATTGCTAGGTAAGGATGCACCTTTTGTTTTTGATGATGCATGTTTATCTGCTTTTGAGTTATTGAAGAAACTATTAACCACAGCCCCTATTATGGCTTCGCCTGATTGGGGACTGCCCTTTGAGCTAATGTGTGATGCTAGTGATTATGCAGTTGGAGCTGTACTTGGACAAAGGTTTGATAAGAAGTTCCAACCCATTTATTATGCCAGCAAGACTTTGACAGGAGCCTAGGAGCATTACACTACTACAGAGAAGGAGTTGTTGGCTGTTGTTTATGCTTTCAAAAAATTCAGATCATACCTCATCTTATCAAAGACCATCGTCTTTATTGACCATTCAGCTTTGAGGTATTTGTTTAATAAGCATGATGCTAAGACGAGATTGATTAGATGGATTTTATTGTTGCAGGAGTTCGACATTGAGATCAGAGATAAGAAGGGCGCAAAAACTTTGGCAGCGGATCACTTATCCAGACTGGAGAATCCGAGCTTGGAAGCACTTGATGAGGGCACGATAGATTATCGATTTCCAAAGGAGCACTTGTATTCATTGAAGGGTATACTATGATTCTCCTTGGTTTTCTGATTATGCTAACTACCTTGTGGCTAGGGTCTTACGAAAGGGTATTGACTTATCAGCAAAAGAAGAAGTTCTTTGCTGATTTGAAATACTACATTTGGGAAGACCCCTTCCTATATCGAGTGTTTGCAGGCCAGATCATTCACCGATGTGTTTATGGCGAAGAGAGTCTCCAAATTTTGAGGCATTGTCATGAGGGACCCGCAGGAGGCCATCAAGTGACGAACCATACTACTAAGAAGGTATTGGATGCAGGCTTTTATTGGCCAACTATCTTCCAGGATGCTAGGACATTTGTTCAGGTTTGCAATGCTTGTCAGCGCTCAGGTAACATCTCTGCCCATGATGAAATGCCCTAAACTAGTATGCAGGCTGTTGAGATATTTGATGTTTGGGGTATTGACTTCATAGGACCATTCCTTTCTTCTTATGGCAATAAGTATATTCTTGTGGCTATTGAGTATTTCTTCAAGTGGCCTGAGGCACAGGCTTTACGTACTGATGATGCCATAGTTGTTTGTAGGTTCTTTAAGAAGTTATTTGCTAGGTTTGGCACACCTAGAGCATTAATTAGTGATAGGGGAACATATTTCTGCAATGCTCAATTAAAGCAGGCACTCAGACGCTATGGTGTGACACAGCGGTTTCCTACTCCCTATCACCCACAGACCAGTGGGCAGGTTGAGGTTACTTATAAGGGTTTAAAATGCATTTTAGAGAGAACTGTAAGTGTGAGTAGGAAGGATTGGGCTTTGAAACTGGATGATGCATTATGGGAATTTAGGACTAGATATAGGACTTATATAGGTTTTATGCCCTATAGGCTTGTATAAGGGAAGTCTTGTCATTTACCTGTTGAATTAGAGCATAGGGCTCTTTGGGCCCTTAAAACTTGCAATTTTGATGTCGATTCTATAAGTAAGGAGAGACAGTAGTAGCTGAATGAATTGGAGAAGTGGCGTCAGCAGGCGTATGAAAACTCTTCAATTTACAAGGCTAGGACAAAGAAGTGGCATGATCAAAGGCTCAGAGGTTCCAAGGAGTTTCAAATTGGAGATAGAGTATTGCTATATAACTCACATCTTCATTTGTTTCCAAGGAAGCTCAGGAGTCGATGGTCAGGGCCATTCGTGGTCAAGTAGGTTTTCCCATATGGCACAGTCGAGCTTTATCATCCTAAGAAGGGTGATTTCAAGGTCAATGGACATAAGCTCAAATTGTATCATGGAAACTCGTTGGAGATTAAGCAGCGGGTTAACATGGTTCTGTATTTGCAGGGATGATCCATTTCATAGTCCAATTATATGACTTGGGAACAAAAAGAAGCATTTCTATTTATTTAGTTGATTTTTACTTTGTTCAGTTTCATTTATTTTGAACTATTTAGTGTTAGTTTATTCAGTTTGATTTCAGAACTTTTTCCTTTGTTAGTTATTTTTGGGTTGATTTTGCATATTTTGGATCCCTTAGATCGCGTATTTCAATTTATGTAGGTTTTTGGAGAGTTTCGGAGCCGAAAACGGGATCGATGCGTGACCAAGTCTTGGTGCTGCAGTACAGTGCAACTTTGTGCAACTTGCGGCCCGTTGCACCATATGCACTCCATGCCCTTTAGGTTATTCTTCCATTTTTTCTCTTTTTGGCTTTCCATTATCTCCTTCTATCTCTGAATAACGATTTTTCTTTCTTTATTTTCATTGCTATCACGATCCAAGTAAGTCTTTTTCCCATATTCCTTTCATTTTTAATTGCGTTCTTATCTTTTTAATTCTATTTTTTTCTGTTCTATTTCATTAATTCTTTGTTTCTTTTTTCCTTTGCATTTTATTTCAGTTTTATCTAGGTATTTTTAGTTTTAATTTCATTATCATTCTTTCGCTTTTTCTTTTTACTCCATTTTCGAATTTTGAAATTTTTAGTACAGATTTTACTTAGCTTGATTCTACTTTTCATTTCATTTTTCTGCGTGTTGGATTATAGGGTTTATTGTTGGGTTTAAATTTGTGAACTATAGGAACTATCAATATTCTGTATGTTGTATGCTACTGGTTTATTGATATTCTCTTGCTGTGAATTGCTGCTGCCAATGTCATTGGGCATCCTATTTTCCATCGCTTGCAAGTTTTAGAGGCTTGGGTACCTGACCCCAAGTTTTCTAGCACCCAACCTTACTAGTTATGCTGCTGAATTTTCAGCTCAATCTGTTTATTGCTTGATTCATTTACTTGTATTGAATGATTATGAATGCTCGATGCTAAAATTTAATCTTTATCAGGTAAAATGGTAGACGATCAACAATGCCAACACAACCCCTCTTGCACTACAAGAAAAAGGGCAATAACAGATGCGTCATCCTCTGAGCAACATGATCAGCAGCCACCTTCAGAGGCACCTCCAGCACCTAGAGTTGTAAATCACCCTAGAGCTCGACTGCTACTACCAGCACCACCCAGACATAGATTTTTGATCTTCACCAACACTTTGCAAATAGACAGATTCAAAATAGTCAGGAACAAGACACTAGGTACAGGGAGATGTGTGGACTGGCAAGCATTGAGAGATATCAGATTGTTTGATGAGGTGTCTTCCCTTTTAGAGACACTTCCATGGCGCAAATTTTTCGACATCAGAGAGCCCCCATATAGGGAGATTACTCAGGAGTTCTGCAGCACTTTTTGGCTCCAGCCGCATCTCCAAGATTACACCGTCGCAGGCACCATCACATTCTAACTGACTGGCCGCTCTTTTGCCATGTCAGTAGCTGAGTTCAGAGCAGCTTTGGGCATTTGGACAATTGAGGAGACATAGTTAGATGAGTATACAGAGGCTATCCGCCACCTTGGGACAGACTATGATAGTTACTGGGAGGATATTCGAGCGATCAGGAGGGCATTTATCTCTAGTAGGACCAAGGCCTCTTATGCTCGAGATAGTTTGAGATACCTCCATAACATCTTGGCTCACACTATCTCAGGCAGAGGAAAGAGTTAGGGATCTCTCAACCAGGCGGACGTAGCTCTTTTATGGCACATACATCATCGATCTCAACTGGATTTGGGGTTTGTGATAGCTACTTTGATGGATGGTATTCAACGAGCAGCGAGGAAGGCACACATTTGTTTTGGGCCCTATGTTATCAGGTTGGTAAGAAACCTTAGTCTTTTGACTCCACCAGTGATTGCAAGGATGACAGAGATTGGGACTATGTTAGCCACTAGTATCCAGCAAATGTACAATCTGAGGATGGTGACCCGAATACAGACATTGACAGGAGTTGAGTATCATTTGACTAGTCCTATGGTAGCTAAACAGTTAGGAGGGCAGCCTGCAGCGTAGCAGGATGATGATGATGCTGAGGAGGATGAGGAGGACACTAAGGAGCCTCCAATGGCACCTACCAGACTGACCCTTACGCCGATAGAGTTACCAGATCCTTCGGTGTTTTTTAGGCCAATTGCAGGAGCTTCTTCTTCTACAACACCTCCTCTCATTGCTAGCAGGATGGAGTAGATGGCTACTCAGATATCTCAGCATTGGGAGGCATTTCAGCAGTTTGGAACAGAATTCATAGATGTTTCCCAGGCTCAGCGACAGTAGCTTTAGACTCAGGCACATGAGTGACAGCTTCATAGGGATGACTTGACGGCTTTTCACTAGGAGACTAGAGAAGAGTTTACTTCTTTTCGTCAATCTTTGGAGGATATTACCCACTAGTTGTCCCAGTTGTTAGCATCTCATGCAGGAGATCAAACCTTCCATACATCTCGAGATCTATTATCACCTTTTGATATTAGTAGCCTCTAGGAGACGTTTGGAGATGCTTCAATGATGGACACTAGTCACCCTACAATCAACACAACCCAGTTGCTCCAGTTCCAGTTGTTCCTGCTACAGATGTCCCATCCACATTTGTACCATCCACATATGCACTAGCCACATCTGCACCAGCACCATCGCCCCATTTAGACGATGTTCCTATTTTTACTATGGAGTTCAGACATGATGATCAGGGTAGTATCTAGAGGGTTACCTCTTTCTTATGCTTTATTCCATCTAACTTAGTTGTTCATATTATTTTTGATTTATGACTTTTATTTCTTTATTTTTATGATAGATGTTAGTTCTTTATTTTCTTGAACATTATTTTTTGCTACTCAAGTGTGGGGTACCCCCCCCCCCCCCGTTTCACACTAAGGACAGTGTTTTCTTCAAATGTGGGGTGGATAACTTCATTCTTTTCAGGTACCGAGCTTCATTGTGAACCTTATAGTAGTGGAGTGCATATTTTGATGTTTGGGTAGTTCTTTTATTGTAGATACTCTATTTTAAGCTTTATTTAATTTGAGTAGTTGATGATTTGATTTATGAGTAGATATTATTTTATTCTTCTGTTATTTTGTAAAAGGAAAGCAATTGATGGTATCTATAGCATCAGCTCAACCGGGTTAAACCGGTGTTTCTCTTTGGTTTCTTGATTTATTTTTCTTTAGTTTAGAACTTCATTAATGCTGTTGCTTTATGATTTGATTGATGATTTAAATGAAATTTTTGAGAATCCTTTGCAATTTAGCCACACTCAAATGGTAAGATTTGAGCCAATTGTGAGCATCCATTATACTTTTGCTATTTATTTTCTTGTTCAGTGTGCGGTCTGCTTGATTTTTGTTTCTAGAACTTGCTCTGTGATGCTTGTCAAGACTATATGAACTTTTGATTACCATGAGATGATTTGGGCAACTAGGATTTACACTGTTTTGCCAAAAGCCTAACCCTGTATTCCCTTAGTTGACCATTTTTTAGCCTTAAGCCTTTTTATTTCATTATTACACTTGTTACACTCATTTTACCTTTATGATCATTTTCCATTCTCTTTACTCATGTTGCTAGGAGGTGTGAAGTATTTGCTTTTTCTTTTTTAGGATCAAATTTCATCAGTTCATTTGTTCATTTTCACTAAGTTCTTAACTTTTTGGATGCTCCCTTCAATCCAAAATAGTATCATTATTTTGATTACTACAACATTCTTTCAACTGTTACCATATATATATATATATCTTTGCTTTTGATCTTCAGTTGAGCATCATTCCTCATTATTGAGAACTTAGTGAATATTATTCTTCCAATTGTTTAGCATTTGATCCTTGGCCATTTATTATTTACTTGCATAACTTTCCAGCAACTTTAGCCTACTTCACCATATTCTTCCTACCCTTACCTAAGCCTCATTACAACCTTACTTAAGACCCTTTGATCATGGTTATTGATTGTTCGCAGTGGTGGAGATCGGATTTATGAGCAAGCTTATGGTAAACAGGATCTTGTATACTTGTGATGAGGGATTGATCTACACCTTCATACACTTGAGTGTTTTGAGTGACCCCATGCGAGGCATTGATTCTCAGATTTTTAGTTTGGATTGTTTATCATTTTATACCTGCAGCATTATTGATTTTGTTCTATTTGCTAAAGCTTCTTGACTTCAGTTACTAATGAGATTCTTTTGTGATGTTTGGGTATTGTTGAGAGCTGACTTTTTTGCATGATTTTGGATGAACATTATTATGTTTGCTTATGGATTGGATTATTGATTGCTTGAGGACAAGAAAAAGTTTCAGTGCGGGGTAATTTGATATGTTGCATTCTATACATGTTTTTGTGCTTCATTCATTCATGTTTATGCAAGTATTGGAGTCATTTTTATGGTAGATTCACCACACTGGTATCTATTTATGTTTTCAGGTTATTTGGACTCTCAGCGTCATTTTTGGAGAAAAATCGAAGGACTCCAGGGCCTAAACAGGACTACCGAGTGGATTTCAGGGTTCGAGCATGGTCCATGCTCAAGCAAGGACAACATAGTCATTTCTCCAAGAGTACCGCGCTTTTTGAAGCCAATGCACAGCCCATGGCACGGCCCGTGCACACATTTCCTATATATATGAGTTCAGTTTTCGAGAAAAGGGTTCGGCATTCTGATTCCAATATTCTTACGCGCGCGTGACCTTCTGCTTTCTAGACTTCTTGACTGACCTTGGGAGACCATTTTCACATAATGAAGGATGAATTTGAGGAGATTCAAGCTTGTTTTAAGAGATCGAGGAGACGAATTCTGAAGCATTGAATCTGATTTTGGCGCTGTCCATTTTGATTCAAGAGAAGGATGTACATGTTCCAACTTCATTTCTATTTTTCTTTTCTTCTAGTTGTGTTTTTTGTGTGTATGACTAGCTAGAGCTGATGAACCCATTAGGGTTCCTATTATTGATGGATTTTTTTTTATTTGTTTGATTATTAGATTTCTAATTTGTAATCCTTCTTGCTTTTCAGTAATAAAAGTCTGTTTCATTTTACTTGAGATGTTGAGTTGAATGTTGCTTGGATTGTTTAATTGGTATTGAGAAATTCGTTAAACAATTGGAACTTGATTAAGCAATAAATGGTTAATAACACTTAGAGACAAGGTTAATTGGCTAGCTGGATTAAGAATTAACAACTCTTAATAGACTTGAATCAAACCTTAATGCTGTTCTGAGATTAATTATTAGGCAAAGATTGCAGTATTTAGTTTTCAGAGTTAGGAAATCGGTGAGCTCGAGAGAGGATCCGAGTTCATTCTAGGATTCAGGCACAGGTAATCAATTTGGTAATCAAGATAATCACCTTTAGTAATTTTATCGCAAATAGTTCCTCTTTGGGTTTGTTGTCTTCTTGTGTTTGCTTCATTATCTTTACAGTTTGTTTGGCATTTTACTTTTGCATTTCATCTTTTCTAGTTTATAGTTTAAGTTGACCTTTCACCAATTGCTTAAGGTTAGATAACATTTAGTACAGTAGTAGCTTTAGGTTCACCCGTTCCCTAGGTGATACGACCTTGATACTCGCCATTAGTGCTAGACTATATCGATAGGTTCACTGGCTTAGATTGTAGCTACACAAATAACAGATCAGCTTCGAAAGGCACCTAAGGACATTGAGAACCTTTGAAATGCATTGAATAGATTAAAATAATTCTTAAAAACCCTTAAAAACCCCAAATCGAAACTCGAAAACCTCACTAGTAGCTTAAAGCCCTAGTGGACTACCTTAAACCCATGTAGGGTAAGGCCAAGCCATGGGGTCTTAGCTAGGCCAACGTGGCCTAAGTGATAACGCCAAGTAGCTAGAAGGCTCTCAACTCCAGATTTTTCCCCTCAACGGTTGAAATTTTTCTAGGTATATGTGCCACCTTCCAAATACATCTTCTAACCTCTAAAACTTTATCCTTTACCATCCATTTCCTCATGCAATCACAACACATCATTCTGAACCTTAAAAGCCCTTATTTTCTCATATCCAACCATCCTATTCTCTACACTAAACCCTAGCCACACTCTCTCATCCTCTAACCAAATTAAGAAACCATAAATCTCTACATCATCTCCAACATCACCAGCCATCATTGACCTCTCCTTCTACATCTAAGCAACAAAACCAAAAGCAACTCCATCTAACACTATCTCTAATCCTCTATACAGCTATCCCTCTTGAATTAATACCCTAACATCCATACACAATCTCTAAGTACCCCAAAACACCTCTACTTTAAACCCTTTTCCAGCAACAAAAGAGTAAAGAATCATCAAGCCTCTATTTCTCCCCATTAATCACTTAAAGCTTCCACTTTTATCAAATTAAACCCACCTTCCAAATGCAAATATCTAAAGAACCCTCACACTTTCATTTTACACACTAAGGCTATTATTTTGTAGGTTTCCAGCAGTGTCTAGAAGCATTCGATGCCCATTTAGTGCCTAGGAGCTTAGGAGTCCCTTCACTTACTCAAAGTCCCTTTGTCTCTTAAAAATCATCAAAGGTATACCCCAAGGGACCAAAACTCAAAGATAAACTTGCTTTGTTGTGTATTTGCATCAGTTTTTATCTCATCTCTTACTGCTTATGGGTCCTAAGGGAAGTTTAACTCAAAAAACCACCATTGTAGCTTCCTTTGAAGCTTCTATGAGCTTTCCTCACATGGCACGTGGACATTTGCTTAACCTACATAGGGTAAGCCTTACCCCACGCAGAGTAAGCTCCTAGAAGCTTTAAAGCTTCATTTTTAGGCATTTTTTAAAATGAGGGCCTTTTCCATTGTGTTTTGGATGATGTGTTTAGGTTTATCTAATATGTTTAATATGTTTTAGGTTAGGTTTAATGTTTTTAAGCATGCTATACTTTGATTCTTAGATTAATATGTGCTTAAGTCGCGTATTTAGTTTAATCATATTTTAGTGCTATGTTTGCTTGATTAGTAACATGTCTAGGGTTAAAAGAGCATGTTTATATTCTGTTTAGTTTAATAAATGTTTAGGTTTTAAGCCTTGTATACAAGTAGGTCTCTTTAAATGATAAAATTCTCATTTTGGCCATGTTTCAAATACTTAAAGTGATAAGTGTGTCTAGTGATGTGTTTATTGCTTTGACCATAACCGAGATAAATAAAGAGGGGAGAAGGATGGCAGCTTAGATTCCTTATAAAAATCCTAATTTTCCCCTTCCCGAGTCAGAGATTTGGGTTCGAAAAGTTAGGTATGTGTTGCGCAAGGGTTAGGCACCCCAACACGCTTGGACATAGAGTCCAACCTCAACTAGACCCTAAGGCTTTTGGTTTCCCTAATCACACTAACCTAGCTTGGTTGCTATCCATTTTATTATGATGACATTTTATTATCTTGTTTAAACATGTAAAGGTTAAAAAAGGAGGAGACTAACCTATACCTAAGTAGGGAAGGCACATTGCTTCCTGAAGAGGTATATTGGTACTTTAAATTTTATCTGAAATATGAAGGGGATCAAACAAGAATTGCTTTTATTAACCATGTGGGTGCCTAGTTTATTTTATCTTGAATTGATTAAGTGAGTGAAATATGAAAGGCGGGAAACTCATATTGGTGAGTTGATTCATTTTAGTTTAGCATGTGAGGTGATCAATCAACCTAAATCTAATTTTTCTTTAACATGTGAGGTGAAATCTAGGCATACCAGATAAAAGTAAATCCAAGCCAACGATAGAGAAAAAAAAGAAATTAATGGGGACACAAAACGGATTAGCAAAATAAAACTAGGGAATAAATTAACATCCTAAATAAACTAAAAAATATAGTCAAAAGAAGCATGTAAATAATCCTAGCATCTAAGGTAAATTAAACTAACCCTAATTAAAGAGGGTTAAGCCCATTTCGGCTAACCAAAACTGTACTATAAAAATGTAAAGTTAGTCTAATGTTCATAAAAATAATTAAAGTAATAAAAATGCAATCACACACATTAATCATGCAAGTTACTTATAACATACCAAAAATAACAATTAGACATGTGAAACCTAAACCTAACTTATTATGAAAATCAAAGAGAAAATGAAATCCTACAATTAGCTCTAACCATACCTCTAGTTATGTCTGCACACAATTTAAGGCTAAAGTAATCATTTTAACCCTTAAAAATAGAAACTTCATACACATAAGCCTAGATCCTAACATGTGTCAACTAAACAAAAGGCAAATAAACATGTTTAATCCTAAACATCAAGTTAATCGTACACATTAATCTTAATTAAGCATGTTTGCATATATAAGCATATATTAACTAAAAGGAACCAAAAACATGCCCAATCACATTTTATCTACCTTAAAACCTACTAGACATAAGCTACCTAAGCACAAAAATCATCAAATATTGCATACAAGCGCCTATAAAACCCTAAATCCTTTAAAAGCTCCATGTAAATGAAAGCTCTAAGAATATGTAAGGTTACCATGCATGGGGTAAGCCTTAATCCATGTGGGTTAAGCGAAAGCCCGAGCGAACTAAACCTTAACCTACGTGGGGTAAGCTTCCAAGAGCTTGGAGCTTCTCATTTTGGGAGTTTTCTTTATAAAATAATGCTTTTAACTTTAATGCATTCATGAAATATTATAAAACTAAGTTAAATGCACGTCCAAAACAAGTTTAAGCCATAGTTTTGGCCCTCAAGGTTACACCTTTGGTTGAATCAAGGAAAAGAGCAGCTTTGAGGTGATAAAGGCCTTGCTTGAGTATTTTGGACACCAAGGATCACTAAAATACCTTTGGATTGGCTATGCAACACTTGCTAAATAGAAAATTGTGAATGATAGATGAGGCTTTAGAAGACTAGGGTTGAATGGAGTAAAGGTTTTGAAATAAGGGTTATGGGTATTAGGAGGATGAGAATGTGTGCTTAGTGGGATTAGAATGGGTTTTTACTTAGTGGAATAGTTAGAAAGAGGGGATTAGAAAGGTTTTCTTGAACTTTTGGTGGCATTTGGTAATGGATGTCTAAGATGAAGGGTTAAGGGAAATCTCTTGGATTTTCAGAGTTATGTCTTCAAAAATGGTGGCCGGAGGATTATTCTTCCTTTTTGTACTCTAGGATTGAAAGTGATAAAATGTGGCTAGGGTTTTCTTAGAAGAGAAAGGTATGAATTTATATGGGGTAAGTAGGGTTTTTATGGTTTTTAGGTGTGTCTTTTTTATTGGTCCTCTAGATGGATGGTAAAGGATCATCTTTTAAGGGTGGAAAGGTATCCTTTGGTGATGGCATGCGCCCCTAGGAGTGAATACGCCTCAGGCGCGCACCCTAGTGTCTTTAGTGACTATGAAACTACAAGACTTTTCAACCTAATCAGGAACACGCTAACTAGTCACAGAGACTAGCATGGAGATGGGAGTCGCCAGCCGAGTAATTCACCTGGACACTTTTACTAATGAGTGACGTTTCGGTTCCACAAGGAAGCTTACGTCACAAATCGAGAGATAGATCCGAAAGCGAACTTCCTTATTTGTGTATATTGACTTTAATTTTATTGTTTAACGAGCTATTCCTTATGAATGCAATAGTTATATATTACACATCAAGCATTATAGCGTGTGAGGTCCTCCTGAATCTAGGCTATTTTATTAAAGCCCAACCCATACTCCAAGTTATTAATCTAACTTACGAATTAGTTATGTACAAAGCCCACTTAGTCTAACCTAATTAATTCAGTGATCTTAAATCTAATATGGCCCAATTAATTCAATTAAAGCATGGAATAACCCACTTAGTCTATATGAATTTTAAATTTAGGCCCAAGATAATATCTCCTTAACCTAATGGACTATAATTTTCATGTTAGGTTCAATTTTAACCTAAAGTCTATATATCTAGTTTTAATTAAGCAATCAAATAGTAGATTTTTAGCATACATCCAAAATAAAGCAAAAATGAAATATAGAAAAATTAAATCTAGCTATTACAACCCTCCTACAACTGAAAATCAAAAGAAAAAAGTATAAAGTAAGTTATAGTATACAAAAAATTGCCAAAAATTGCATAAAGAATCCGAAAATAGGGCCAATATTGGTGCAGAGCCGATTGGCACTACGTAAAGGCGATAGGCACTGCGCAGAGCCGATCAGCTCTAAGGCTTGGTAACGCCAGTTCTGCATCTTTCCTCGATCCTCCTCGCCCATAAGCTATCTTAACATGCACACAAGATAAAAATATAATTAAAATTCAGAAAATGAAGCAAGAATCATAACAAAACAAGTCAAATTAAGCCAAAAATCATAAAAATAATATAGACCCTAGAAAACAAAAAAAAAAACTAATAGAAGGCAAATAAAACTTCATATGGTAGATCCTAGATTTCAATCATGCAATCCTAGAAAACTAATTGAATTGCAAAACTATAAAGAAGACACAAATCCAACATGTAATCCTAATAACTTGACTAATCAGATTCAAAATCGAAAAGCAAACATAGTATTAGAATTAAAGCCCTATATGTTCTTATCATTATATTCAAAACCCAATAAAATAAATAATATATTAATTCATAAGAAACCCTAATCTAATCATAGAAAACAGTAAAAAATATCCTAATCATGTTCCTAGAATCATAAGAAATAAAAAAAATTTAAGATTAATATCCAATAAATCAAACTAAAATCCATATACTTTAAATAATTATCACTAAATAAATATTTAAAATCCCAATAACTATCATGAATACCTTATAGAAATTTATTTTTACTAATTTTGGTGTTTTAAGTAAAAAACACATGTAAAACGACGTTCAATTTTGAAAATCTGCTAATCGGTATTGTGTAGAGCCAATCGACTCTATGGAGAGTCGATGGGCTCTACATATGAAAAGTTTTGAATGTTTGGTCAATTTAGTCCCCGAACTTGTAAAAACTATCGTTCCACCCTCGAACTTAATTTTTCCCGCCAATTGAGTCCAAATTGATTCTAGAAAAGTAATTTTGATTCGATTATCCTTAAGCTTAAGTTGGATTCACCAATCATCAATCTCCCGAGACTCGAGAAAGGCAGTAACTCTCATCATAGGGTTTTCTACAATTCCTTCAATATCTGGATCCAGAAAATGGGTGCTGACAACTGCACCCGGTTTATCGAGATTTATGAAAAGGAACTTTAAATAGGTCGAGAAAAGGAATAAAAATCAAGGATACAATAAAAGGATATTCTTATAAACTGTAGAAGCCACGCCCCGTAAGCTCGAATTAGAGATTATTGATGTGATGTAGGGACCATGCCTGCTTGAGTTTTGAGGACTATGCCTTCTTGAATATTTAAGGACTTCGGCTATTGATTTAGGGACCACACCTATTGATTTGGGAACCACGCCCGATGATTTATGGACCACGTCTGATGATTTAGGGACCATGCCTATCGATTTGGGAACTATGTCCGCTGATTTAGGGACCAAGCCCGTTGATTTGGGAACCACACCCGTTGATTTAGGAATTATGTCTATTGATTTGGGAACCACGCTCATTGATTTAGGAATGACGCCCGCCTCATTTGGGAATGACTCCCCTCTAATTTAAGAACCATGCCCATCTAAATTGGGAGCCACACCTGATAATTTGGGAACTTTGCCCGTCTGATTTAGGAACCACGCTTGTTGATTTGTGAACCATGCCCATCTATTTGTACTTGTAGCGACTTCACTCTAGCTTCTTGATTACTATCTACTTTAGGATGCAATTATGTTGCAATTTCTGCTTCGGGTTGTGATTCGGTATGTACTTTACTCTCTTGGATAACTTCGACATCAGAATGTGTGTTAATTCTTTAGAACATAAACTAATTCTCTACTTTAAGAAAATAGGCCCGGTGAGCTTTTGCTTCGAAAACTAAATTAATGATCTTCCATTGATTGTATTCTATTCTAGGATGATGATTATTCCACTTTAGGGATATAAATTGATCTTCAACTTTAGAAAGTAAGCTTGATAATCTCCGTTTTAGGAAGTGAACTGATAAACTTCTACTTCGAGAAGTAAACTGATGCGTCTTCCACTTTGAAAGGTATACTTGAGTGTAGTTCGAGCACTTTATTTCTTTTTAAACTTTTTCTTTATTTTTTTGTTACACGTTAGTGATATATATACAAGTATACATATAAATCTCATCAAGCAAAAGTAGTGAAGGTATGTGATATGCATGTTATGTATGACACAATGCATTTTTAAAAATGATTACTAATGCTCATTGGAAAAAGATTGCGGCTTTGACAAGTAGCTTGTCTAATATTCAGTCATACAACATGAAGCCAAATGGTTGATAGAAAATGATGAAGAGGATGATGCATATCAGAATCTTAAAAATTATAGTGACGATAAGAAGTGCGAATCTAAAGATAACTCAAGCATGCAAGGACTGAATCACTTTGCCTTAGGGCTATACTAATACTTGTGCAATGATAATTGGCTTCATGATAATCTCATGTAGATAGCAAATAAATCTCTTTTCTCTTCTTACTTTTATGCCCTGACTTTTATCTAAGCCGCCCTTTCAGGTTTTCAACTTAGTAGACTAACATCTTAATTTTTTTTTAAGCTGCCCTTTTGGGTTTTCAGCTTAGCGGACTCTATTGTAGCCTAAGCCATCCTTTCAGATTTTCAACTTAGCGTATTCTTTTACTTACACTTTTCTTTATTTTCTCTTTTTTCTTATTTTCTCATTTTGCAGATTTGGTTAGTAGAGTATTCATAGTCTCTTTTGTCAAGCTTGTAGATGATTCCACTAATTTTCAAGACTTTCCCTTGAGGTAAGAGTGAAAGACTTTAACTCTACTGATTCATTGAGCGTTATGTCACAATTGATGAAGTGCTACAAATTCTTGGATTTTCTCGCAGGAAACATAAGAATAAAATTCAAAAAAATTTGATCTTGCTTCCATTTAGATCTCATAGATTCCGCTTGTTATTATGTTTTCTCCTTCTGGTAGTGCATCAAAAATGAAAACTAATGTGCAAGTTTGATAAAAATTCATATCAAATTTTGTTCATTTAATAAGGGCACAAACAGGAACATTTTCTATTTCATATAATATTACTCTTGTTATCAACTAGTCTTTTCGGACTTTTTAGTCAACTATTTTTCTCACTTTTTATTTTCTTAACTTTTGTCTGACTAAGTTATATAGATTCTCTAGTCAGCAGGACTTATTTACCTTTTTCTTTTCCTTTTTCCTTTTTTTCTTAAAAAGTAGTTTCTGAAATAGTACAGATTGACTTATGAACTTATTACCCTCGAGATTTAAACTCCTATCAGCATCTTCAAGGTTAATCTTTTTTTTTATATGAGAGTTTTTAACTCGATCTAAATTTATGTTTAGAGTCAAATGTAATCCTTGCTCTAAGGTTGCAATGTGGGATTAACTTGGCATTAGTGTGTTAAATGACTACATACCTTGAATTCAATAATGTTGTATCAAATATTATCTGCCTTTTATTTTTCCTTTTCCTCTCTCACTTTTTCTCTCTTTAAGATTTGAATGATTAGTCAGTTTTTTTTTTCAACTTAAAAAGTCCTTTCACTTTCATCACTTTCAAGGGATACAATTCGCGATTTCAAAGTTTAAAGAAACTTATTTTCTTCAAAAAAAGTCTCTCCTAAATTACAGCAGAAAAATAAGTATTCGACTCATATGGGGCCTCGACGCATTCCCTTCTCTCCCCGGCATCGTCCCTACGGCCGGAGCTATGGCTACTCTCTTTCCCTGCACCAAGAACCCGGCCATGATGAATGTTTCTGAGCGAATGACGTTGCTACGGTTGAGATATATATTTTGACATTTTGACAGTTAGAAAGCATTCCAGCTTCAGAGGCAGGTGAGCCGGCTCCAGACGAAATGACTTCACCGGAGCGGATAACTACTATGATCTTTTGGTTTATATTATGTAATAGAAATGTACCTAGGATTATCATTTGTGCCCAAACTAAATAAACCAATTCAAATAAAATTAATGTTAAACATACTCATGTAGTAATCATTTTCATGCAAAATACCATTAAGATAAATATAAAATAAGCAAAACCAAAGTTTTATCATTGATCCTAACTAAAAGCAAAATCATTGATCTAAATCGACATATGAATCTTACGAAGCTTCATCATCTTCAGATGGCAGGTCTTCGATCTCTCTAGCTTGATATTTTTCTATATACCATCCGACTTTAATATTTTCAATTTTCTCTACTTGTAAACCATCCTCATACAAGCCCGTAAAGGTCTTGGGATTCATCATTTGTAGCTTTTCTACCCAACATGAGAGAATATTTTAGACTCTTATTCGAACTTCATCATTTTCAAAAGGCTTGTTCTTCATTAAAACTGCTTTGTTCTTCCATATAGTCAAAAAGTTAGAAAAAAGATTCATTAGGATTTTGCTTCGTCAATTCCAAATCTCTTATAAAGAGTTTTAAGTGAGCATTGTAATCATATTGCTTCAAAAAAGCATTACAAAGCCTTTTCTAATCATACTTGATGGTGCTTTCTAATCCATAGTACTAGTTCACAGCTAGATCTTCTAATGAAAGTACAAACAGCTTGATGTTTTAGGACTTAGCCAAATGTGTAGTACTCATGACAGTAGAATATTGCTTCAGGTGCACCTTTGGATCTTAAGTTCCATTGAACTTCTGCATTTCAGGAATACAAAATTTGAGAGGCAACTTATCTTCTCCAATCAGCATCATTTTATCAAAATCAAAGGTTGAATATAAACCTTGATCCTTCAGCATATCTTGCATCTTATCAAGCCTTTTAGTCAGACTATGTAGAATCTTAGATTGCATTACAGCTTTTATAGTAAGAGCGTACTCTTTCTTAGCTTGTTCTAGCATGTAGTCATCTAGATTTCAGAGGTGCTCACCATGTGCTTCGACTATATGAGTAGCTATAATAGTAGTTGCAGGGGTAGTAGTAGCCTTTTGGATAGTTTATTTCTAAAAAAATCTTAGCCGAAGCTTGCTAGAGTTCCTCTTGGATCATAATCCTTCGGTCAGTCATGAATACAGTCTTGATAGCATTAATATCTTACTTGTGGGCCATCATTGAAAATAGTGGACTTTTAGGCTCTTGTCTTATCCAAACTAAGGATGAATATCTAAAATGGCTTCAAAACAAAGAGTTAGTGTGATGCATAAGATGCATGGTCTGCATGATGCATGTGAGATGCACAAATGTTAGCAATAACAAAGAAACTATACAATCAGCCTTCCAACCTTATTACTCCTGCACATGGTTTATAGTGAAGTCTTTCTTTCTTAGGATTTTGGATATGGGCTTTATATCAGTAAAGAATGGTAGGCCCTATATGCATGGCATAATCTTTCAAAGCAAATTTAAACAAACAAGGCAATGTTTTCTCAATATAAGTATGAAGCCAACATATTTTTGGCCTAGGGCCTAATTCCATATGTTCTTAAGCCAAGGCTTTTCATTATGTGGGCTAAAGTACTTACAAAGAGAAAGATCTCAAATAGTAAGCAATAGGGTTCCTAAGGGAGATTACTACTGTCATTATCGCGAGCTGAGTCATGGGTAAGGATAAAAGGCTCTCACAAGTAAAAACTATCTTCCTTTGGCTCGTCTCCCCACTCAAGGATCCATGCAACAAAGGATATTCACTAATTACTTGTGAGTGATGGTTGGCTAGTGTCGTAATTCCAAAGTTTGAGTGCAATGAAAGAACCATTAACTTACGTCATTGGGGCTATAGTGTCTTTAGGGACTATGGCACTACAAGGCTTTTCAACCTAATTAGGAACATGTTAACTCGTCATTAAGACTAGCACGGAGATGGGCGTCGCCACCCGAGTAATTCACTGGGACACTTTTACTAATGAGTGACGTTTCTCGATTCCATAAGGAAGCTTACGTCATAAATTGAGAGATGGATCCAGAAGCCAACTTCCTTATTTGTGTATATTTGTATTTAATTTTATTATTTAACGGGCTATTCCCTATAAATGCAACACTTATATATTACACATCAAGCACTACAACATGTGAGATCCTCCTGAATCTAGTCCACTTTATTAAAGCCCAGCCCATACTCCAAGTTATTAACCTAACTTACTATTTCATTATATACAAAGCCCACTTAATCTAACCTAATTACAAGTTATACTTTGATTTCTAACCTTTAAGCCTAATGGACAACGATTTATGAAAAAGCTTAATCTAGTGATCTTAAATCTAATATGGTCTAATTAATTCAATTAAAGCATTGCAAAACCCACTAAGTCTATATGGATTTTAAATTTAGGCCCAATATACCATCTTCTTAACCTAATAGACTACAATTTTCATATTGGGTTCAATTTTAACCTAAAGTCTATTTGGCATATATCCAAACTAAAGTAAAAATAAAGTGCAAAAAAATTAAATGTAGTTATTACAATCATCCTACAACTAAAAATCAAAAGATAAATGCATAAACTAAGTTATAGTGTACAAAAATAGCCAAAAATCGCATAAAAATCTAAAAATAGGGCCAAAATTGGTGTAGAACTGATCGGCTCTATGGCTTGGTAATGATCGATTTTGCATCTTTTCTCGATCCTCCCTCACCTAAAAGCTAATTTAACACGCACAAAAGATAATAACATGATTAAAATTCGAAAAATGAAGCAAGAATCATAACAAAACAAATCAAGTTAAGCCAAAAATCATAAAAATAATACAAACCCTAGAAATTCACATGGCAAATCCTAGATTGAAACCTTGATCCAAGTCTCCTTTTCCCTTGGTTCTAGCTCAGAAAACCCTTAGAGAGAGAAATATTAGGGTTTGGGACATTCTCCCTCCCGTTCTTTTCTCTTTCCTCTTGCTCTTTCTTTTAATTAATTCGTCTTGTCGCCGTGAACATGGCCGTGTTCCTGGCCGTGTTGGGAACATGGTTCGGTGTTCCTGGCCGTGTTGGGAGCACAGTTTGGTGTTCCTGGCTGTGTTACTCTCTATGGCCGTGCTCCTTAAGAACTTCTTTTTCTTTGATGTTTGATGCACCCAACACGGCCGTGTTGGTGCCCGTGTTGGGAACAGGGCCAGTGTTGAAACCAACACGGCCCTGTTCAGCTTCCTCATGCGCATACTTAGCTTGTTTCAGCAGCTTTGATGTCCAATTATGCTCCAATTCTTCCCTTTATCATTCTTTGACTTCTTTTGAACCTAATGCACACAAACAGACGCATAGGGTGAGTGTTGGGACCAATTCACATCCAAATGTCCATAAAATCAATCTTAAAAACCCCATTTAGATGTGTGTATTGTACACACATTAGTTCCCTAATAACATATGATTATATGCTAGCCTACAATAGTCTTATGAATCCTCATCATTACCTTCCTAATACTCTTAAAATTACCTAAAAGTTGCACCTCATCGGGATTGGCGTGAAGGTGAAAATACCTATACAAGCGGCAAAGGGTAGCACAAGTGTATTAGGACCATAATGATTTAGATTCAGAAACCTATTCCTTTTTGTGCCTAAAATTTAGATCTAGGCTACCCTATTGTTGGATATTCCTCCTTTTTTCGAACACTTAGTGATGCTGGCTAAGAACAACTAGCAATCTACAGGCAAGTGCACCTATCGAATGTAATCTAGCTATAACAAGTATCAATGTCATATCCCACGGGAACTGAGAAGCTACTACTACTACGCTATTCTTATTATCTAACCGATCAAAAGGTGGTGAAGGTCATTAACTCAAACTGATTGAGAATGCAAATGAAAACTAAATTTTAACAAAGAGAATGAAAGTTTGAAAAAGACAATGAGATGAATTAACCTAATTGGGGATCCCTTTAGCTAGCCAGCTTAAAAATAATAAATTATGAATTGATTGATTAACAATTGCGATCTGTGGATAATTTCTTACATGAATTAGCATCTCTTTCGAGTTAACCAATTCCTAATCCTAAAGATCTAAAGTCGAAATCTCTTCTTAACAATTGGTTTTAGAATAGCATTAATCTCTAAATTACCGCTAATAAGAATGTCTAGTTCTTATTCCAGTAAGTTATTACACTTATCTATAAGATGCAAATCACTTAATCGCACAAGCAGTTATCCAAACTCAATTGAATATCTCAATTACAAAGGAGTTCTCAAATTGATTCAACAATGAAGAAGAAACAATATATTGTATTATACTTGAATAAAAACTATAATCTTAAATCAACAATCCAATCACTTAAGCACAAAACAACCCTAACATGGCTAAAGATCACCCCCAAATGGATTTAATAAGATTAATTACACATGTTCATGATTAAACTAATACAAGAATCAAATACAAAGTAAACAAGAATCGAAAAAAGCATTAACACCCTTTTCTCAAATGGTGGAAATGCTATCCCCTCTTGAATAACTCTAGATCCAATCTCTACAGCTCAAGATCTCCTTCTTCTTTCCTTTGAATCTTCAATCCAATCCTCAAAAACAATTATCTGGATGATGTTGAAGTGGAATTCGTCTCCATTTTCCTCTTCTTGATCATCTAGAAGGCAGCTCTTAAAGTTTATCTTGAATACCCCAAAGTTCTCTCTTTTAGAACCCTTCTTTTTTTTCTTCTCTTTCTTTTTCTTTTCTTTTAAATTAGGTTTTGAAACCCAACACGGCTTGGATTTGGGCCGTGCTGACCAGCACGGTCTGGATCCTTGTCGTGTTGAGCTAAAATTGTACATCTGGCTTGCTTCAGCACAGCTTGGAATTGGGTTGTGCTGCTCAGTACGAGCATGCTTTTAGGCCGTGTCACTCTTCGAAACCATGTCGTAAATTGCTTCTTCTCGCCATGGGTAGGGCATTTCAGCACGTCCTCTGACCCTGACCGTGCTCCTCAGCATGGGCGTGTTGGCAGGACGTGTTGAATAGTCTAACACATTTGATTCGTGCATTTCTTCCCGATTTTGGTCTGATTTCTCTCTTAACTTTGATGATGTACCTAGAAAAACACTTGAGACACAAAGAAAACTAAAACAGGGTGATTCTAATACAAAAACTCAAAATCAAGCATGCAAGCATATGTAATATCAAGGATATCAAATCACCCCACATTTAAGCTTTTGCTTGTCCTTAAGCAATCAACAGTTTAGCTCATAAACATGCTATCAACCCTCCTTAAAATTTATGCATTTGATTACAATTAAGCAACATTTAATCTATCCCAAGTTGAAACTCAACCAAAAACTAAACTAGTAATCTAAACAAGAGTAATTATCGTGTTAGTGTGAAGAAATTAAATAATACATTCAATATCAAATATTCAAGAAACCATCTGCTCACAAGGGATCACTCTATGCATTCGATGTTTAAAAGGTAGTTATCAATCCCTCAAAGCAATTATATTCAACTTACTTACCATAGGCTTGCCCATAAATCCCATCTCTGCTACTGCAAACAATCAAATATCACAATCAAAGGGTTTTCACAAGGGTTGTAACGGGGCTTAGGTTTAGGTATGGAAATTTGGAAGTGAGGTGTAAATAATTTTTGGACTTTTGCTATGCCTTACCCACAATTTCAGCTCAAAAAGGACTAAATGACAAACAAAGATAATTAAATTAACTATAGTTCCCAAGTCTCTAAAATAATAAAGAACTGTTTGTTTTTTTTAAAGAAGAAACAATAGAACATAATTACTTTGAATTGAAGGGAGCTTCTAAACCAAATTTTTAAAGGACTTAGTGAATTCAAAGTACAAATAAAATCGGTATTTTATCCAATAACTCAACGAACACATTGCAAAGATTTCAGAAATAGGGTAAAAACCAACAAACGAAAGACTTAATAAAGTGTGATGATAAAGCAGAATGGTAAAAATGAAGAAAGTAGATAGGCTCAAACTTGGCTAACTAATGGAAAATATTCACAGGTTGGCTTTTGGCTACAATGGTGAATCCTAAGTGCCCTTATCATTCCATAATATTTGATTGTTCATGTGACCTTAACAAGCATTACTGAGCAAGTTCTAGAAATAAGAAGAATACAATGCACACTTAAATAAGAAAAAATAGAGCATTTATGATGTATTCTCAATTAGGTTCAAAAACTCACAATTTAAGTGTGTACATTTGCATAAGGTGTCCAAATACCATCAATCAAATCATCATTTAATCAATTCATACAAAAAACACAACAACTAATCAAATTAAAATTAACTAACTTAAAGAATGGTCAAGAAACACTAATTTAATCTAGCCATTATGATAAACTAAAAATTGCTCAATAATATTCCAAAAGCAACAAACAACGAGGAAAATCTCATGCTCATAATCATAATTATCAATCTTTTGAAGATAAACAAAAAGCTAATAAACATCCTCAGTATCCTAAATATCTAAATCATTAGTAATAGAATAAACAACAATTGGAAAACATGAGAAAAAGAAAAGCAAAACGTACCCCACAATTGAAGGACACATTGTCCGCAGTGTATAAAATAGTTTAGAAGCAACATAATAAGTACAAAAAGGAAACGAGATAAATATGAAGATATACTGGTGATGGGCTATTTGTGTTAGCTACAATCTAAGGCAGTGAACCTATCGATGCAGTCTAGCACTCATGGCGAGTATCAAGGTCGTATTCCTCGGGAAAGTGAAAGCCCAGAGTTACTTCTTTGTTCTTTATTATATTAACCTAAAATGAATGATGAATAATTTCTAAACTAACTAATAGCTACAAGCTAAGTTCTAAGGGAGATGCAGGAATAAATGGATAAATGAAATAACCAAGACAAGAAAGCAAACCCAAAGGGAACCTAAACTAATTGGCAGTCAAACAAAAGATAAAGGATTGATGAGTCCAATTATGCTACCCGTGGACGAATTCTTAACTGAATTCGGTTTCTCTCTCGAGATAACCGAATTCCTAAACCTAATAACCTAAAGTTGGAATCTCTTCCTAACTATTGATTCTTAAATTACCATTAAGCTTTAATCCGCCTTTAATTAAGCTTTGTTAATTCTTAATCCGGCTAGTTAATTATCCTTATCTCTAAGTGATTATTAACCAGTTCTTGCTATTCAAAATTTCAATTGCCAAATGGACTTCTCAATCACATAAAGCAATCTAAACACCACAATTCACAACGTCTCATGAATAATGCATTATCTTATTAATATTGAAAGCAAGAAGAATACGAAATTAACTCAAACAATCCAACAATATAATATTAAGCCAACATAGTAAAGAAATCCCAATGGATTTAATTAATCTATCTAAAAATGCTCATGTTTAAAATAATTAGGAAATCAATTACAATGGAAGAATAATGAAAATGAAACATGTACACCCTTTTCTCTCGAATTGGATGAACAGCTCCAAATCTGGATCTGCACTATGATTAATCTCCCCAATTGCCTCTTGAATTACTCCACTACTGTTTTGCACTCGGAACCTTGCGATTCCGGGGTTCTACCTCTCTGCAACTCTCTCCTGCACTCAGCATTATCCAAAACCAAACCAGCCGCCAGGGCTCTCTCTCACTTCTTGCTTAGCTAACCCTAAAAAAATTAGTTTTCCTTATATATTTATTTCAGCACGGCCGAAGTCCAGGCCGTGCTGAACATTCAGATCTCACCAATTTGGGTTTCCTCATGACCGTGCCCCCACCGGTGCTGAGCCACCACGGGCCGTGCTAGAGGCCGTGGTGGCTATGGAAACCGTGCCCAAAGTGCCATGTTTTAAAGACCAAAAGCTCATGGATGGTCACGGACAGAGTCTAGGCCGTGGTGATCAGCACGGCCTTGACCTACGCCGTGCTCAATGTATGCACTACGAGCTCTTGTCCGATCTTGATGAATTCCTGTCCGTTTTCGCATGTATTGATCTATGATTGCTCAAATACTGATGATAGTCCTATAAATTCTCGTGAAATGCAAAAGAACACAAAACACAGGTGATCTTGGAATAAAAGCATAATAATCGCTAAGGAAATACGCAATAATATGCAAGCAAATATGTGTAAAACTATGCATATCAACTGGCCTACTCATCCTACTAGGCTGGTGGCGGTGGTGGTGCCTTGGTTGCTGGTGGTTGTACTGGAGGAGGTGCATTATCAGCTGTTCGAGGTGGAAAATACTCGCTGAAGTCAGTGAAGTCAAAATCATCCATCCTATTATGCTACAAGACTACCTCTATCCTATCCCCCTAGGCCAACTGCCACTGTAGCAAATCCAGAATCTGCCTCTGCATAGCATCAAAGTGCTGGAACTGCGCTCTAACCTCCTACTCGAACCTATCAAACCTCTTTGTGTGCTGTTGCTACATGTTGGTGATCTGATCAAATCACGCAGTCAGCTCATCAATATGCACACTAGATGGCCGAGGAGCAGATGAGGATAAAGGTCGGGAGGGACCAAGAATATCTGTAGGTTTGGGGTGCTCGCCCTACTCCTCTCGAGCTGCCCGGGCTATTGAATGAATAAGTTTGTACTCTAGCCCCAGGGGCCCTATCCTCCGGGTGACCATCCTCATATGTTGCATAGTAGAGAGGCCATTAGGGGTCATCTCGCCAACTAGTGTCAACTCATTTGACAGAGCTCTGTCCAATAGCTCCATCCTACTAGCAATCCTGGTCACATAAGGTCCGAAACAGATAAAAGTCTTATTCGGGTCCCCAGTAACAGTCTTGCACTGCTTTGCTAACATATAACCCATGTCCACCCTCCTCCTCTAATGCAGGGCCCATAAACAGAATAGATCAGGCTAGGTGATCATCAAAAACTGTCCCCTTGACCTGTCAATGTATATGATAGCAGGCAATGAAGATATCACAAGCTATCAGAGAGGCTGGATGCCTTGGACTTGCTCGGGTAGTAAGGCTCGTCCCCCTTTGAGATGGTCTCACAGACTTTATCATAAGAAACTCCTGTGTTGTATAATGAACCTCTGAAATCATCTAAATATATGGTCGTCTGGTCATAGAGGCCAACTGCAACACCAAACTGGGGAATACTCACTATGCAAGTCTGTCCCCCTAACCGAAATGAAATGACCTCTAGCCGAGACCAGTCCCTGATCTACGTCTAAAGGAACAAAGCGGAGGTGAACTCAAGTGTGAGCTCTATGTAAGTGTGCTCCATAGTGCCGAAGAAGGCCTCAAAAGGTGGAGTCTGAAGTAACTCTCGAACATCAGTAGCTAGGCCAACTGTCTCCAATGCCTACCAGTCTATATATCTTCCACAGTCTAATTGTCTATATCGCAGCTGCTAGTAACGAGCCTCGTGAGTGGGGCTCTGAAACTGTAATAGTTTGTATCGTGCGGGAGCTAGAACTCTAGGGGTAGATGGGGCGGGTGCTTGAGGTGCAGGTGCTATAGGTGCAGGTGGTGTAGGCTGTTCAGGCGGGTTTGAACGCCTTCTCTTAGAGACACCCATCTTTCGGGATCTCTCACGCCCATCAGCCATAGTACCTACATGGAAATTGATCAAAACTCTTACCAAAATAGTAATTTTAGCACCAAACAGATAATCATTATGATAACAGCAGCAGTTTAACAGTAATATAACATTTGCATTATGCATTCTCATCACACTTGCATTAGTCAATTTCTAATTTAGCAGCATAATGACTAATTCATCAAACCAGCTCACAATCCATCAAGTTTAAACATATAAAATAGCAGCGGTAGTGCAATTCAAAGACAGAAAGAAGAAATCAAAAATATGAATATTAGTAATTGATGTGCGTAAAATACACACATCTAAATGGGGTCTCTAAGATTGATTTTATGGACATTTGGATGTGAATTGGTCCCAACACTCACCTTATGCATCTGTTTGTGTGCATTAGGTCCAAAAGAAGTCAAAGAATGATAAAGGGAAGAATTGGAGCATAATTAGACGTCAAAGCTGCCATAACAAGCTAAGTATGCGCATGAGGAAGCTGAACATGGCCATGTTGGTTTCAATACTGGACGTGTTCCCAACACGGGCACCAACACGGCTGTGTTGGGTGCATCAAACATCAAAGAAAAAAACATTTTTAAGGAGCATGACCACAGAGAGTAACACGGGCATAAACACCAGCCTGTGTTAGGAACAAGGGTATTAACACGACCGTGTTGGCGGCGACAGGGAGAATTAATTAAAACAAAGAAAAGAGGAAAGAAAGAAAGAGAGCGGGGGGAGAACGTCCCAAACCCTAATATTTCTCTCTCTAAGGGTTTTCTGAGCTGGAACCAAGGGAAAAGGAGACTTGGATCAAGGTTTTAATCGGATTCCCTTGAAGGATTGAAGATTGGGTGAGGTTCATTGATTGGTTTTCAAATCGAGCAAGAGGACCAAGAATCGATTCAATTCGAGTAAGAGGAATTGGGGCTGTTTATTCTCATCCAAGGGTGTAATCGGGTTTCTCTACCTTTACTCATTATTGTAATTGAATTCTTGTGGATTTTGATAATGAACATGATTAGCTAGATTGATTAAATCCATTGGGATTTCTTTACTATGTTGGCTTTATATTATATTGTTAGATTTTTTAGGTTAGTTTTGTATTCTTCTTGCTTTCAGTATTAATAAGATAATGCATTATTCATGAGACGTTGTGAATTGTGTGTTTAGATTGCTTTGTGTGATTGAGAAGTCCATTTGGCAATTGGAATTTTGAATAGGAAGAACTGGTTAATAATCGCTTAGAGATAAGGATAATTAACTAGCCGGATTAAGAATTAACAAAGCTTAATAGAGGCGGATTAAAGCTTAATGCTAATTTAAGAATCAATTGTTAGGAAGAGATTCCAACTTTAGGTTATTAGATTTAGGAATTCGGTTATCTCGAGAGAAACCGAATTTAGTTAAGAATTTGTCCATGGGTAGCATAATTAGACACATCAATCCTTTATCTTTTGTTTGATTGCCAACTAGTTTAGGTTCCCCTTGGGTTTGCTTTCTTATCTTGGTTATTTTATTTATCAATTACTCCTGCATCTCCCTTAGAACTTAGCTTGTAGCTATTAGTTAGTTTAGAAATTATTCATCACTGATTTTAGGTTAATATAACAAAGAACAAAGGAGTAACTCTAGGCTTTTACTTTCCCGATAAATACGACCTTGATACTCGCCATTAGTGCTAGACTGCATCGATAGGTACACTACCTTAGATTGTAGCTAACAGAAGCAGCATACATAAGTAATGAATAAAGCAGAATAAAGCAATAATAGCAAATCAAAATTAAAAGAAAAGCAAGAAATTCAATGAAATAATGAATAAAATTCAACAAAAGTGACGAATTTAATGAAATAAGAAACTTACTGGATTCCAAAAATTACAGAAATAACTAAAGAAATTAGAGAAAAGTGTAAAATCACATACCAAAATGGAGTATTTAACAAAGTTAAAGGAAGAATCTTACTTTATTTGCTAGAAAACACTTGAAAATTAAAGGAAAAGAGGGAGAGGATATCGGACAATACGCGCGAAAAGAGAAAAGAGCGAAATTTGTTGAACCTATGATATGACGTGGCGTATATAAGCATTGATGTTAATACGCCCGTGTTGCAAGCTGTGCTGACCGACACAGTTTGGTTCTAGGTTGTGCTAATCAGCACGCCTAGTTCCACAATACGTGTCACTCTCGGAAAACATGCTGAAGTCTAATTTTTCTCTCAACACGGTTTGGGTGGCCATAATACGGGTGTGTTGATAAGCACGAGTGTGCTCACGGAGCATGCTGAACTGCTAAGACCGTGCTGAAACTCAGAATTCATTTCCAACACTTTTTCATGCATAATTTCTTGCAATTTTCAACAGTCAGACATTCAAGTTACCTTCCACATATCTTAAAACACTCAAATGGCGTATAAACTCAAAAATTAAATGAAAGTGAAGACTAAAACTAAGAAAATGTTCCAAAAATAATAATCAAAATGTCAAAAATATAAAATAAAAGTTGGAATGCCTCCCAAAAGAGCTTCTTTTTTCCCCAGTCATTTAGCTAGACTCATAATGCTTGAGCTACTCTTGTTGATGCAATACAAGGTTGACTCGCTCCTTGAGCTCCAATGAATGACCATAGTAATGCTTCAACCTATGCACATTAACCTTGAAGTTTCCCTTCTCTAGATGGTGCAACTCCACTGTGCCACATGGGAAGGCTTTCTGGACGGTAGGCTTACCAAGAAAGAGTCTGAGTCGTGAGTTATACAATAACACACTATCCCCAACTTGGAACTCCTTGGTGCTCCTTAGCCTCTTATCGTGCCACTTCTTGGTACGTTCCTTATAGATTAAGGACTTGCCATATGCTTGGTTACGCCACTCATCTAACTCGTTAAGGTGCCATTGTCTCTATTTACCTACATCAACAACATCAAAATTGCAAGTTTTCAAAGCCCACAGTGTTTTATGCTCAAGTTCAATAAGCAAAATGGCACGCTTTTCCATAAATTAGCCTATATGGTGTAAAACTAGCTGAAGTATGATACGTCATCGTAAATGCCCATAAGGCATCATCTAGCTTCTCCGCCAAATCCTTCCTCATCACTCCTACAGTTTTCTCTAAAATCTGTTTCAAACCCCTATTAGTAACCTCCACTTGCCCACTGGTTTGTGGGTGATAGGGTGTAGAAAACCTATGTGATACACCATAGCGTTTAAGCACCTTTTCTAACTAGGCATTACAAAAATGAGTCCTTTTGAGGAATCTAATAACTACCCTAGTATCATCAGTGGGAAAAAGCTTACGCTTTTAGCCACTTAGAAAAGTACTCAACGGCAACCAAGATGAACTTATTACCATAGGATGAAGGAAAGGGTCCCATAAAGTCGATGCCCTAAACATCAAAAATCTCAATAGCTTGAATGCTCGTTTAGGGCATCTCATCACGAGCAGAGATGTTACCTTATCTTTGGCATGCATCATAAACCTGAATAAATGTTCTAGCCTCCTAAAGATTGTCAGCCAGTAGAATCTAGAGTCTAGCACCTTTCTAGCTGTGTGATTTGCAGCTTGATGACCTCCCGTTGGTCCTTTATGGCAATGTCTCAAAATCTAGAGGATCTCCTCCCCATGTCCACATCACCAAATAACCTGATCTTCACAAACTCTAAATAAGAAAGGGTCCTCCCAAATGTAGTATTTCTATTCAGAAAAGAATTTCTTCTTTTGCTGAAATGTCATACCTTTCGGAACAACTTTAGCAACCACATAGTTTGCAAAATCAAAAGACCAAGGGATATCAGAGTTAACATAAATTGTACATAAGAACTCATCCGAAAAATTATCATCAATCGCCCTCTCATCAAGTGCCTCCAAAGTCAGTTTTCTAGCCTAAAAAGGTCTCCCGCTGCCAAGTTCTCAGCAACTTTCTTATCCTTGATCTCAACATCAAACTCTTGCAATAATATAATCCAACAAATAAGTCTAGGCTTTGCATCATTCTTACTAAACAAGTACCTGAGTGTGGAATGGTCCGTGTAGACCACTGTCTTTAATAGCACCAAATAAGATCTAAACTTGTCAAATGCAAAAACAACAGTTAGAAGCTCCTTTTCAGTGGTGGTGTAGTGCTCTTGGACATCATTTAATGTTTTGCTAGCATAATAGATTGGTTGGATCTTCTTATCTCCCCTCTGTCCTAAAATAGCTACAACTACAAAATTACTAGCATCGCACATAAGCTCAAATTGCAGCTCCCAATTAAGTAAAACCATAATCGGGGCTATGGTTAGTTTTTCCTTTAACAACTTAAAAGCCTGCAAACAATCATCAGAAACTACAAAAGGTACATCCTTTACAAGCAATTGAGTTAAAGGTCTAGCAATGTTAGAGAAGTCCTTAATGAACCTCCTATAGAAACCTGCATGACTAAGAAGCTCCTAACAGCCTTAACTGAACTAGAAAGGGGGTAATTTAGCAATAGTATCCACCTTGGCCCTATCGACCTTCATCCCCTCATGCGAAATTTTATGCCCCAATACTATACCTTCCCTAACCATAAAATGACATTTTTCCCAATTAAGGACTAGGTTAGCATCCACACAACGCTCAAGCATGCATTCTAGATTATGCAAACAATGAGTGAAAAAGTAACCAAATATAGAAAAATTATCCATAAAGACATCCATAGACTCCTCAATCATGTTATGGAAGATTGCCATCATACACCTTTAAAATTCGCAAGTGCATTGCACAATCCTAATGGCATCCTCCTATAAGCAAACGTACCATACGGGCAAGTAAAGGTTATCTTCTTTTGGTCCTCAAGTGAAATGGGAATCTGGAAGTAACCTGAAAAACCATCTAGAAAATAGTAAAACATATGCCTAGACAACCTTTCCAACATTTGGTCAATAAAAGGAAGGGAAAAATGGTCCTTTCGAGTGGCATCATTTAGCCTCCTTTAATCTATGCACACTCGAAAGCCCGTTACAATTCTAGTCGGTAAAAGCTCAACCTTCTCATTGTTAACCACAGTCATACCTCCCTTCTTGCGAACCACCTATACAGGACTAACCCAGGAACTCTCAAAGATAGGATAAATCAAACCTGCATCAAGAAGTTTAATTACCTCCTTTTTAACCACTTCCTTCATGTTCGGGTTCAGTCTGCATTGTGGTTACACCACTAGCTTGTAACTATCCTCCATAAGGATCTTGTGCGAGCAATAGCTAGGACTAATCCCAGGAATGTCAGCAATTTTCCAAGCAAAGGTCTTCTAGTACTTCCTAAGAGAGGCCAAAGTCATCTCCCTCTCCTCTAGTGTCAAGTCTGCTGCCAGAATGACAAGCAACCTATTGTCCTTATCTAGATATGCATAGTTGAGATGCTTTGGAAGCTCTTTCAACTCAAGGACTAGTGATTCCTCAAGTGACGGCCTCAATTTCTGCAAACCTATCCTGTCAATCTCAATGAACTTATCAACATTCTTGCTTGGTTCATTAGCTAACAAAATGCAAGCTGCTCTAATAAAACACTCTCATTGGATAGCTCATGCTCATCCTTTGCCTACAAAGCAACTTGTAAAGGATCATCAAGCAATATCTCCTACAATTGTGTATCAATAACATCATTAAGTAAATCAACAGAAAATATAGTATCATCATGATCTAAGGACTGTCTTGTTTTAACTATTCAAATCAAAAATGACAGTTTCATCCCCTACCCTAAGTTCAAGTTGTCCATCACAAACATCTATAATAGCCATAGACGTTGCAAGGAAAGGTCGAGCTAGAATCAAAGGTACATTACTCTCACCATCCATGTCCATTATCACAAAGTCAACAGAAAATATAAATTTGTCAACCTTAACAAGTACATCCTCTACAATATCCCTAGGATACTTAACAGTCCTATCAGCTAACTATATGCTCATCCTATTAGGTTTAGTCTCATCTAGCCCCAACTTGGTAAACAAACTGTACGGCATTAAATTAATGCTAGCTCCTAAGTCAGCTAAAGCATTGCTAATTGTCAAATCACCAATCACATAAGGGAGAGTAAAACTCCTTGGATCATGCTTCTTCTCTGGCAATTTGTTATGAAGTATAGCCGAACACTACTCATTTAGGGTCACGATCGCCAAGTCCTCTAACTTCCTCTTGTTGCTAAGGATCTCCTTTAATAACTTTATATACCTAGGCATCTGCAAAATAGCTTCAACAAAAGGTAAGCTAATTCGCAGTTGTTTAAACAAGTCAAGAAACTTACCGAACTGCTGATCGACTTTCTCCTACTTCAACCTGGCAGGATATGGGATCGGGGGCTGGTATTCCCTCAAAGGACTCTTTTTCTTGCCCTCTACCTTCTCTAGCTCCATCACCTTGCTATCTCCATCTTTCCTATCTGAATCTACCTGCATAACATCATCATCATTCGGAATAGGAAGAGAACTAAATAGTTGCTTACCTAATCGCAAAGTGATAGCCTTCACGTGCTCTCTTGGATTGGACTCCGTATTACTGGGCAAAGTCCTTGACTGCCGCTCAGCCATCATCTTAGAAATTTGGCCTATCTAATTCTCCAAGTTCTGAATGGAGGCCTATTGATTTCTAAGAGCTCCGTCCGTCTGCTAGAATCTAGTCTCTGAAGTGGACACAAACTTCATCATCAGCTCCTCTAAGTTAGGCTTTTTCTCTTGAGTCTGAGGAGACTGAAGTGGGAGAACAGATTGTTGCGATTGCTGATGTAGTCACTAAAACCCTGGTGGTCCCTGGTTGTTATTGTTCCTCCATCCGAAGTTTGAATGATTTATGCATCCCGAATTGTAAGTGTTGCTATATGGCTTGTTCTGCTGCCTAGGCTGACTCCCCATATAGTCTACCTGCTCAAGGTTAGATGAAGAAGAGGAAGCAAGCATACCTCCCGACATATAATTACTACTGAAATGCGGGCCACCACAAAACTCACAACTTCTTGAGCTGCTTGGATAGGCAGCTTGAGTTGATCAATTTTCTTGGATAATAACTCCACTTGAGCTGCCAAGGCTGTAGTGGCATCCAATTGGTGTACACTCCCTTGACGTCCCGTCCTGCTCCTAATAGTGTGCCACTAGTAATTGTTTGTGGCCATGTCCTCTATCAAGCTTTGGGCTTGCTCTGGTGTCTTACTGCTCAAAGAACCACCTAGAGCTGCATCTACCATTTGCTTAGTAGCCAAATTCAAACCATTATAAAAAGTTTATACCTATATCTAGAATGGTAGTCCATGGTGTGGACAGCATCACAGTAGGTCCTTGTACCTCTCCCAGGTGTCGTACATCAACTCCTCGTCAAACTGCAGAACATAAGATATGTCATTTTTAAGTTTAGCAGTTTTAGAGGGAGGAAACTACTTACATTGAAATTTCTCTGCCAAAGAATCCCAAATGAATGTATTTAAAGTCTTTATCTCTGTGAGCCTATAAAGACTTTGCAGAGAGAAGTTTTATTATTTCAAAAGGTTTGGATAATTGAATATCTTTATCTTCTATTTTAATAGTGAAATCGATTTTAAAAAGATTAAATCTTGAGGTTTTATAGATTTGTTCTTTATTGACTTTCAGGATTTTCCAATCATCGATTTATTTTTCAAAGTTCTCAATTATATACTCTTTAGAGTTTACAATCTTATTTTCAAATCCAGTAAAGGAACTCAAAAAAGAAGTAGATCTACAAAATAATTGATTGATGTTTTAAATAGTGGTTGTTTTAAGACACTTCATCAATGAAGACACAATACTTGATCCCATATATTTCACTTGTCATATCTCCTCTCTAGTATTTAATCACGAGAAAGAGGTACATTACAGAAGATTGGTTTATAATTTAAACAGTAACTGTTAAGAGGTTAGGAAGCAAACAATTTGAGTTAGTGTGGTCTCTATTGTAAGTCTTGAGATAGGCTGTAAATTAGATAATATCACCTTCATAACTCGCATTTTTTAATCTTAAAACAACCATTGTTTAAAACATGGATCAATTATTTTGTAGATCTACTTCTTTTTGAAGTCCCTCTACTGGATCTGAAAATAAGATTATAAATTGTGAAGAGTGTACAATTGAAGAATCTGAAAAACAAATTGATGATTAGGAAATACAGAAAGTCGATAAAGAAAAGATCTATAAAACCACAAGATTCAATCTTTTTAAAACCGATTTCACTATTAAAATAAAAGAAAGAGATACTTAATTATCCAAATCTTTTCAAATAATAAAACTTCTCTCTACAAAGTCTTTATAGTCTCACAAAGAAAAACTTTAAATACATTCACATAGGATTGGTCCAAGTTGGGATTAAACCTTTAACAAAAGAGGGTCTAAATACAGCCATCTTAGAAGTCCTTAGGGATAATAGGTTCATTAACTTCTAGGATTCCTTACTTAGTTCAGTAGAATCTAGTATGTGTAATGGACCAATATCTTTTGAATGTTATCCAAACATAACAATCTCTTTAAATGATAAAAATATTTTGCAATCTTTAATATTGCATATTAAAACTCCCAATTATAAAAGGCTAAAAGGATCAATTTCAGTAGCCTTAATATATAAAATCCATTAGAAGGCAATGATTTTAGCCTTTATAACTAAACACAAGGTTCAGTCTAAAAAGGGAGAAACTCCTTTATTATAACGAATTTTACAAAATCTAACATTGTAATTCCTAGATCTATAAAATGGAGAGATATAACCCTTCTAAACAAATGAATCTTAGAAGGAGTAGTAGATCCCAAAGAAGAAGAACCTTCTGAATCGCCTAAACCAAACTGCCAAATTAGAAACATCACACAAATTCTGAATGGCAGTGTGAGACTTTCTTTTCATAGAAAGTTCACTAGTTTGAGGTTTTCTAATCAAGCCTCAACTTCTAGAACCATTAATGTAGGAGATTATCAAACCTTCCTTTGGTCATAAACTTGCCTTATGGAAGGAGAGATTCAAACATAAAACTGGATCTACCACCAGTAATGCATCTACCATTTAGGGATCAGCTGAGGTATTCCACCTTAAACATACCCAACACTGATCTCCACAAAGTAGATTATGGATCCACAGTTCCAAGACTTGTATACACTAGTAGAGATGAAAACTCTCCTACATCACCTACAACCTCTGCTATAATCGAAAATCTAAATGAAATCATGTAAAATGAAATCTATGTTTCAAAAAAGGAGTTTGTTATAGATAAAACATATTTACATAAAGACTTCTATTCTAAAAAAAATAAAGAGAAAAGGTTGTGGTTCTTTAAACATTTTATAAAGACGAGATCTAAAATTCAAAATGAATTTTTCAATTTTGTTGCTCAAAACATAGCACATATCCTGTTTTTTGATTGGTTTGAGATATATACATAAAAAAATATCTAATACCCTTTTAAAATCTTAAATCCTCTTACAAAATCTATAACCATAGATTGGGAAACAAATGATGGAAAAATAGAATCTATTCACCCTCTTGTGGGACAGATAAAGATATCTTATTTAAATCAAATTGTAGAAGCCTCACCATATAAAACTGTAAATCAAGACACAAATGTAAACTTTACAAACACTATATTGCAAAATAACTTTACAAATGCCCATCTGCATACTATTAGAGAATATCTTAATATGATAGAACAATCTGTATAAAGCATGACCCTTCCTATAGTTAAACAAGGAGATTAAAATCCTTAAGAACCCCATCTTCAAACCATATAAAGTCTCAAAACAAAGTCAAAAGGACATCTAGGAAATCTAACTTTATTAAAGCCATCAAAGGTCAATTGGAAATAATAGTCACATTCTACAAGCCTAGTTGTCCTTGACACCCCTCAACTAACCAACCAGAGTATGATCAATGGCTTGGAAGAAATAGATTATACTTCTCATGATTCTAGAGAAGAAGACTTCAGAATGGATAAACCTTATATAAGCAAAATAACTTGGCCAAATAATCAAGCTCAACCAAATATAAGATTAGAAAAAAAAATCTCTTGTCTTGTATCAAACAAAATTCAATGAGACAACCCTATATGAATGGACCCTAGATGGAATAATAGAATATCATATCCTAGGGCTTCTTCAACAAATGACTATGTCAGCAAATGCCTATAGAATCCAAAATGAAGCTAGTGATCAAGCTATTGTTGAACTTCTGACTTTTGGATTTTCAGGACAGCATAAGGATTATTGGGATCATCACCTGACGTTACCAGAACACTTGGACATCTTAAATGCAGTCCAAGTAGATGAGATTCGAGATCTGATCCTAGATGAGCTTGGATAGGTCATCCAGGATGTGGTAAACACCCTAATTCATTCCTTTCCATTTCATTAAAGATCCTTCGCATCTTAAAGATAAAATTGTAGAATTATTATCGAATTTAAGATGTAAAAAACTAAGTGATTCCTAATGGTATAAAACCACTTTCCTCACTAGAGTCATGCTTAGTAAGGATTCAAACCAACCATTTTAGAAGGAAAAATTTCCTAGCAGGGCTCCCCAGCCCTTTAGGAGAAAAGGTTAAGAATAGGATAAGAGAAACTTTTGGAACCCATAGAATCAACTATAACAACCTGACATATGGAGAACTAGTAAGCTTCACGCAAAAGGAGGGCCCCAAACTATGTGAGGATCTAAAACTTCAAAAACATTTAAAATGGAAAATGAAGAAGACCAAAAAGGAACTTGGATCTTTTTGCCAGTAATTTGACATAAATGTTAAAACACCCAGTAACAATTGTTATGGAAATTATGGTAGAAAGAATAAAAAATCATACAAGAGGTACAAGAAACTAAGACACGACCCTGATAGGAAACAAACGATTAATGAACCTTATTAAAATAGAACATCAGAAAGAAGAACCAAGCGAATAAAACCTTTCGAGAAAACTATAAAACCAAAACTATAAGACATCACTTGTTTTAAATGTGGAAAAAAGGGTCATTATGCAAAGTACTGTAGGGTCAAAAGACAACTATAAGAATTAAACCTAGAAGAAGAAACTTTGGCAAAGATCGAAGCTCTCTTTCTTCAAACTTCTGCATCAGAATTTTCTAATGAAGAAATCCAAAATGATGATCGTGTTTCCAGTAGTGAACAAAGTGACACTGAAAACCAAATAAACATTTTGACTAAGGATCAAGTAACAGTCCTTGAAGTTATAAAACGAATTGAAAACACTGAATGCAGAAAGAATATCTAGATAAACTGTTTAATCCTTCTAAGATACCTCAACCTAAAACTAGCACCTATGATCTCACAAAAACCCTTGAAAGAAGGAAAAAAAAACCCAATGGCATCCATTTAAAGGTTATAGAAAGAGGTTAAAGAATTAAAATGTGAAATAAAACAAAAACAAGAAGAAGATAGTAAAATCATACAACTTCTTCTTACGAAACAAAATGAATCTTCTGAAACATCACAGGATGATGAAAGTGAAGAAAACCAAAACGTTGAAAATAATAAAATCATACCGAAAGATTTTGTTTGCATACTAAAATAAATAACCTCTAGAAAATATTTGATTAAAATCACTCTTGTTTGTTCAAAAGATTTCAGAATAGACACAATTGCTTTATTTGATACAAGAGTGGATCTCAGCTGTATCAAAGAAAGTCTTGTCCCACGAAAATTTTTGGAAAAATAAAAGGAATATTGTTAGTAGCGAATAGCTCCAAAATGGATATAAAATATACAACTGAAGCTTATTTAGAAAACAAAGACTACAAATTTAAAACTAATTTTATCGTTGTTTCTAATATTCACTATAATATAATCTTAGGACACTATTTATAAACCCGATAACTCTCTAGTCTATGAACTGTGAAGGTATATACTTCCAAACCAAAAAAGAGAAGGTATTTTTCCTTCATAGAAAAATCGCAAACTAGAAATCTCAGCATTTTGAAAGCATGTTCTATTTATAAAAGTAAGATTAATTTACTGGTAAAAAGGAAAGAAACTGAGTTATTTCATTTAAAAAAAATGTGTCCTTTTATAGAATTGAAAAATAGCTCTAGAATAACTTGGTGAAAAGGAGAATTTCTGATTTCCAAAAGAAAATCGACAATAAAATTTGTGTTGATCTACCAAATGCTTTTGAGAGTAGAAAACAACATATGGTAGATTTAACATATGAAATTGATTTTGATGAAAGAAATATCCCTACCAAAGTTAGGCCTCTCTAGATGAACACTGAGTTAGAATAACACTATAGGGAAGAGATTGATGAACTGTTACAAAAAGGCTTAATCTCAAAATCAAGGTCACCTTGGTCTTATGCAGCCTTTTATGTAATACAAAACTCAGAAATTAAGAGGGGAACTCCTAGATTAGTGATAAATTATAAATCCTTAAACAAGGCATTAAAATGGATTAGGTATCCTATTCCTAAGAAAAAAGGCCTTTTACAAAAGCTCCAAAAGGCTATTGTATTTCCAAAATTTGACTTGAAATTAGGATTCTGGTAGATCCAACTAAAACCCGAAGATAGATACAAAATAGCATTTACAGTACCATTCAGACAATTGGAATGGAATGTGATGCCTTTTGATTTTAAAAAATGCCTCTTTGAATTCCAAAGGATAATGAATCACATTTTTGAACCTCATCTAAAATTTTGCTTAGTTTATATTGACGATGTTCTAATATTTTTAGTATATAGAACAACACTTTAAATACTTAGAAACCTTCTTCTATATAACAAAGAAGAATGGCCTGATGGTCTCAAAACCTAAAACGGTATTATTCCAAACAAGAATAAGGTTCTTAGGACATTATATTACTCAAGGAAAAGTGACTCTAGTAGAGAGATCTCTAGAATTTGCAAATAAGTTCCCTGATAAGATTCTTGATAAAAAGCAATCACAAAGATTCGTAAGGAATTTAAATTATGTCATAAACTTTTGTCCTAATATAAACCTAGTAGCCAAACCCTTGCATGATAGGCTCAAGAAAACTCAGCACCATGGACAAATAAGCACGGTAAAATAGTTCAAAAAATTAAAATCTTAGTCTTAGAAATCCATTGCCTTCATTTAGCAGACCCTACTCTACCAAAAATAGTAGAAACATGTGCTTTAGATATAGGATATGGGAGAATCTTAAAAATAAATTCAGCATGGGCATGAGTGCATCATACAATTCACTAATGTGCAATAGAATGATTACCAAAAAAATTATTTCACCATTAAAAAAGAAATTTTGAGCATAGTCATGAGCATCCTAAAATTTCAAGTGATTTACTCAATCAAAAATTTTTACTCCACATTGATTGTAAATGTGCTAAAGAAATTTTACAAAAAGATGTCCAAAACATTGCATCAGAACAAATTTTTGTCAAGTGGCAAGCTATTCTTTCAGCCTTTGATTTTAAAATAGAAATTATCAAAGAAGAAAATAATTCAGTTTTAGATTTTCTAACTCCAAAATTTCAGAGAAAAAACTAAAGAAAATGGTTCAAGTTAAACCAAAAAAACTAAAAGCCCTAGCTAAAACCCCATATATAACGCCCATTCATCTACCCAAGCTATAACTACATGGATTGAAGCATAAAAGAAGAAGGTGCGCAAATTAGTGCCTTCTCTTCCTCACTAAAATAACATTAAATCCAAACATGGCTCGAATGCCTTACAAAACAAGCAGAGCTCATGCAAGCTTTGCAAAAGGTGTCAGATATAATCTCTAAATACAATATTTTTCCAAAACTAAAGAAAAAAATTTCCCAAAACCTCCTTTCTCAGGAAGATTCTTAAAACATTATTAAAATGATTTCTCCAAATATCCAGATTATTCTTCCTCAATCAAAAAGGAAAAATTCTATGTATTTTGATTCTAAAACATAATTATGATGGAGGAAGGGTTTTTCAATAAAAATCCATCAATAGCCATATCAAAAATTGTTCCCAAAGGTTGGCATTTTAAACCTTGGAATCTTTCAAAACCCGAACCTTACTACAAGGGAATTTTACAACATACCGCCTTGGGTAAAATTTAAACGCTTCATCAATAAAGACATGAAACTTGATCCCACATATTCCACTTGTCATATTCTAAAGGTTTATCAAACTCTGAAGCCTTCTTTATCTCCTTCCAAAACAAATCAACCACTACCTAACTTATAACTACTAGGATTACCAGCAGGTATGGTTTAACACCTTTCTCATCCAAAACAAATAACAATCCCATTCCTGGCTTTTATACCTAGACACTAAACTAAAATCCATTTTCCTTTTATGGTTCACCTTCCAATGGTGGAATTACTTTGGTCTAGTGCTTAATATTCTTCTGCCATAAGTAAAGGCGTTATATGACCTTTTCAAAACCCATTATAAACCTTCAGAATTAAAATCCAGGTTAACCGCTGTTCAATTCAAATTCTTCTTACCTTGGGTAGTAGGACTATGACTATACTGAAAACTATGGTATAATCACCCTTGTTCGAATATTCAGGGTAAAATGGTAGGACTCTTTCTATATCGTGGAGAAAATCCTAAACCCAGCTGTAAAGCAATGGCTAATTAGCCAGGGGTGCATGAAGGCAGATCATTCTACCTCAGTATTTCTAGCACAAAAATCTATAGTAGTTAAAACAGAGGAAGAATACTTTACAATAATATCCCAAATATTGTAGAACAAATCAAAATCTAGTCATTCTGAAGCATCATCATTAACTGAACTAATAATAAGTTTGGGAGATAACAATAAGTTTGAATGTTTTAGGAATTTTCCACCCATTGATAAAACCTTCTAAAAGCATGATGTAGTCTAATGGGATTCTAAAACTTCATAAAACTATATATGGCCCAACCAGCCTATTGTAAGACTTATATCAGACTAAAAAACCTAAATGGGCCTCTAAAGACTAAAGATCCAACAAGCCTTTAAAAAAAGTAGAAAAATGAGTAAAAGAAAAAGAATAAAAGAAAAAGAATAAAAAAAGGAGAAAAAAGTAAAACCATTGTACATAATCTTTGTAGGCTTTGCAGGCTTTCTTAAAACATGTCTCCTGTCGATGCTAGAAGACAAGCATTGCTCCACTCAGGGACTGACATCCACTATCCATAGCATCAAAGGATAGGCTCCTCTCCATGTGACCTTGAGTTGGCATCCACTTCTTCCCTAGGGAAAAACACCCTAAGACATCTATATAAGGAGGAAAGCGAAGTAAGAAGAGGCAAAAGTTACTTTCTGGAATTACAAAGAGTAGAGTTATTGCATTCTCTAAGCTCTAAGCTTATTCTTTGTAGTTTTTAGAAAGAATTTCATTTTCATTTTTCTTCTTCAAAAAACTAAAACACTATACTTCCTTCAGATATCTTTTCTTTTCTTGTTACAAGAATCTAAAACCTGTGTAAGTTTGTTTTATCGATAAAACTTCTAATTTTGTAAGTTTTTTTATTTTGCTTTTGGTTGAAGTATGCTATGCACTTGCCTTTGAAATAGAGGATCCTGTGCATCAGAAACTACTTTTGTTTTCATTTTGCGTTCATGAACATAAACATGGTTTAGATTTACTTATCCCTCTATAGTAGTAGAAGATCTTATCTATATATATATACACATGCAATCATCAGAAGTCTATCATACTTGAAAGAACAAATAACTCAATAAACTGATAAGATGACTAAGCATTTGGAAGGCTGCTAAGGAATATAAAGAAAACATTAGAAGCCTACCTTATTAGAGCTTAATTGTAATACCTGAAAAAAATAATAATAATAAATAATAATAATATGTGGAAGTAAGTGAAGATTTGACTTTTGAGAAGCAGCCGGTTATGATCATGGATACTCAAGTTCACCAATTACATTTTAAAGTTATATTGATGGTTAAGGTGTTGTGGCGGAACCATTCATTAGAGGAGTGTACTTGGAAAACCGAGCAAGAAATAAGGAGTTTTTACCCTGATTTATTCCAATCCTGAGGTAAGCCGTATTTTTTTTAAATTCAAGGACGAATTTTTCTAAGGGGGTAGAATGTAATACCCGAAAAAAATAAATAAATAATAATAATAATAAAAAAATATAAATAAATATTAAAAAAGGGAAATTTTTCCTCCTTTTTTCTTTCCTTCCTCTCCCCCACCCCTCCTCCTTTCCCTTCTTCCTTTACGCTTCTCTCTTCCCTTCCCTGCCTTTTGCCATCTCCGGCCACAACACCACCGCCCAGCTTCTCTTCCTTCCTACATTTCCCCTCCTGTCGACGTTGACCAAACGAGAAAAGTTTCCCCCGTTGCCAAACTAGCTCCTTCCGTCCACCAATCGCTCGTCCGACACTGGAATCGAGCTCCCCGCCACCAGATACCCCCAAGCCGAGCTTCCCAGCCATGATTTCTCCACTAGCAACTATGTGCATCCTCAACAGAACTGAGACTTTTCGACCTCAATCCGGTGTCTTCCGGCAAGTTTCCAACCAAAACTCTTGCATGTTCAGACTCCTCGCAACTCAAGCTTCGCGTAGGCGCTTCTGAATTTGAATTCCAACACTATTGGCAGTACCGGAAAGTTTCCTAGACGCACGAAATTTTGGATTTTCGGCTCGGTATGATTTTATTTAGACCTTAGAAATTATTTTATAATCTTAAAGAATATTGTTACTATTAAATATCAATTTTGGATAATTTAATTTAATTAATTGTTATTTAAATAAAAATGTTGCAATTAACGGGTGTGATTAATTAATGTGTTGTTTTGTGGTAGATGTGATTGTGTTGAATTAGTTTGAATATCAGAAAATTATGTGTGGGTTGGTTGTTGAAATAGATATTATATCGGACCATCTGTATGACTATTGTGATCTGTAGTGTGTTAAGGAGTCCGAAAAAAATAATGTAGTTTTGGTGGCCCGACTCCATTAATTGCAGAATATTTGAAGTGTTTCTAGCAGATTCTGGACCTGTTATATGGGGGGTAAACGTCCATATTTTAGAGGAGGTTCTACCAAATTTTCGGTGGAATTTGCGAGTTTGAATTTCCTTAGGCATTCTGATTTAGGAGTGTAGGCCTAGGAAAAATTAATAATATCTTATTAACTGAGTATTTTTATGAATAGATAATTCATCCAGCCAGCTCCACCCGAGGTGTAGGAGCAAACTGCAGAGCATAGCAAAACTGTGAGTTAAAGTCATATAATTCAACTGTGCCCCTGCCATGTCTAAATTAAATACGATACTAATTGATTAATAATTATTATAATTATTATCATTGTTATTATGAGTACTATCACTGATTTATAATTATCACGAATATTATTAGCATTTTTATTAGTAAATTTATTTTCATTATTATTAATATCATATTTAATGTCATTTGAATATTATTATTTTTATTGAACATAATATGCATGTTTGCTTCACTCGAGATTACTAAATTTTAAATTCTCAATATGTTATTAAATAAATTGGGTTTGCCTGTATTTATACTATTTATAGTTATTATATATATTATGATTGTGAAATTGGGATAAGGCGACAGTAGAACATGCCACTTGATGGATTGCATCAGGATCGCGTGCGCACCGGTAATAATCAGAGACAAGTAGTAATGATTATTTTTCGATTTTGCCCTGGTCAAGTAAAACTCTCTTAGCTGTGGAAGTTTGACTGCCGGAGGAAGGTCCCTGGTCAAGCATTGCTCTCTAGGCTCTAGCTTTATTTGGGAATCAAGTGTCCAAGCTGGATTTAAGGACCTTGGTCGAGCTTCGCTCTTTGGGCGTGATAGGCATCATACTACACATGTTTTCATGCCCAATTGTTTACATTTTTATGCATGATTATCCCGTTTTATGCTAGAATCACCTGTCTTTTGTTGCCTTTCTCGTTTCAGGTCATTTTTGAAGGACATTATTAACAATCGAGGGAAATATGCGTGATTACGGACCAAAATCCATCAAATTGGGTGAGGACTAGCACCCCGTGGGTTGAGCATGACCTGGACTCCGGCCGTGCGGAATGGCCCACTAGCTGCCTTCCAAGAGTGCCTTTTGGCACAGTTTCCGTAGCCACCACGGCCTCCACCACAGCCCGTGGTGGTTCAGCACCGGCTTGGGCACGGCCTGGAAGAGGTCAACACAACGGAACCCTAGGGATGGGCAAGGCCTGGACTCCGCCCGTGCTGACTAGCACAGGCTTGACCACGACCGTGCTGAAGAGAGTATATAAGAAAAAATTCAATTTTCTTAAGAGGAGGCTCGATCTCTCTAACCTGATTCGAGTATACACTCAATTCACTTATTTTCTAGACCTAAATTGTCAACCTTGGGAGATCAAATTCATCAATTGAGGGAGGATTACACTTGTTTCCAACATCGAATTGAGGATCAAAACAACATTTGGGAGCATTCAAGAGGCAACTTAGGGTTTGATCTTTTGGATTGGAATATTAGGGTTTCTCATCCAACTTGAAAGAAAAGGGTATACATGCCTTCAATTTTCTTTTCCTTATTTGTTCCTTATTTTGCTTTAACTATGAACATGAGTAGCTAGATCTTTTGAACCCATTGTGGTCTTTATTGTGATGGATTGTGCTTAGTTGTTAGATTTGTAATTGCTATTCTTGTAATCTTTTTGCTATTCAGTAATAAAGTTTGATTCAGTTAGTTTGAGACGTTGAATTAATTGTCTTGTGGGTTGTTTCTAGACATTGAGAAATGCTTGCTACAATTGGAAATTGAATAGTAAGAACTGGTAGTTAACACTTAGAGATAAGGTTAATTCACTTGCCGGATTAAGAATTAACAACTCTTAATAGATCTAAATCATGCTTAATGCTAATCTGTAATACTCTGATAGGAAGAGATTCCATTAGGTTAGTGCAGGTTTTGGAACTTGGTAAGCTCGAGAAAGGAGCCGAGTTCGATTCAGGATTTAGGCACAGGTAGCAAGATTGGTAATTATTAAAATCAACCTTAGAAATCCATCACTTAGGTCCCCTTTGGGTTTGCTTCTTTTGTTGTGGTTGTCTTTCGATTGTCAGTTGCTAACTACTCCTTTATTTGCATTCATAATTATTAGTTAATTAATTTAGACTTCTCACACTCTATTTCATACTAGATAACATAGTGAACAGTAGTAATGTAACACCCCCATCACATGTTAACCAATAAACATTAGCCAGGAAGCATACAAGCGTCGTAGAATATATACTACAGGTAGATAGGTCAATATGTAGGTTGTTAAGAATCCAGACACAAGGTTATTAACATATAAACATATGATTATACTTAAACATCATTTAACAAGTATTACAAACATCTTCTTATGCCTTATAAGGCATACTTCCATATATATCACATAGCGCATACAAAAATGCATCGGGAGGAGACTTCACAAAACTGGCCCAACTTGACAGGCTGCTAAAAGCTAGACTTCGCATACAACCAACGGATGCGCTACTATTTACAAACCTGAAAAGAAAAATTTTGGAGAGGGGTGAGCCTCCATTTCGGTAAATAAATAATCAACATAATCTATATCACATACACTTAATACAATTTCCACCCAATCACATAACTTTCCATGATATTCATAGTTTAGGTATAAAGTCATACCATTCTACTCAATTCATTACAACCATCATAGAAGAAATACAATTCAACAATTATGGTTAGTTCTCACGGCTTGTGGATCCCCTTTAATGTGCTGCTCTGCCTCATCCTCACATATCACACACGTAAGCTGCTCCGCCTCATCTCACATTATACACTTTTATAGCCTCTCTAGGCTTTAGCCTCCCAAGGCTTTATATATATATCTTTTTTTTTCATAGGGAAATCCACCATTCACATGCACATATGCACTTAACATCACAATTCAATCATTTCACTTATATCATATTTCAGTAATAATAATTGTTCCACTCAACACCAATCATTTCCATCTCAGTCATTCAAACATAAACAATATTAAGCAAACGCAACCATTTGCGGAACATTTGATTAAATATATGAACATAGCAAATATTAACTATTTGCTTAATCAAAATATACTTATTCCTTTAGCATATAAGAACCTCCTTTCTCCACAACTTCCTTTCCAGGCCTTTGAGTACCTGTCAACACATTCATCAATTCACATTTCATGCATATTACAAATATTCATGTAAATGCGAGTTCTAATGCATTACAAGATCATCCTCTCTCTAATTCATAGGTCTAACTCTTCCTCTAAGACTCTCAATTACTGTTTTAATATCCTATAAACATTTCCCATCTAGTTAAATACCAATTTAACTCAAATTAACATCAATAAATTGCATAAAACTAATCTCCAACATTTCTGTTTTCTAGACAGAATTTAGTACCAAGGTAGATTTATTGCTGGGAAAAATTGGCTTAATACAAAAATCTCATATTAAATAGAAATATCCATTTATGCGTCTAGTTTCATCTCCAAGAAGAATTACTCAATTCCGACTTCTATAGATTTATTTATTTTCAAGTTACTGAGCAAGGGTCATACAGCTAGTTGTACCCGAGCAGCAATCTGTTTGCTCAATTTAAGCAACCAAAACGGCAAAAATAGCAAAATCACAAAACTACAAAGTTATAGAGGACTCTTTAAAATTTCCATAGACACCAATTAAGCTTAATTTGGACTTATATAACCCATGTTATGCCTAAAATACAGAACATCAAGGTTGCTGGAATTTTGATAGTTTTCTATCTTAACATACTTAAACTTAAATCAAGCTTAATCTTTATGCAATCATTCAATACTCTACTAATTCATGATAATCAGACCTTTAATTAATCAATGAGAGCATCAAATGAAGTTTTTCCAATTTGTAATCAAGAACCCTAATGACAAATTAATAACACTCAAGAAACAACTTACCAATTTCAGCTTTTGGGTTGCTAATATGCTTAAATCCTTTAGCTTTAGCTTAGCTCCTTCAATAGTTGGCAAAATCCTATCTTAATCTTAAGTTCTTCTAGGTATTCCACTCCTCTCTCTTATTCCAAATTTTGTGTTTTTGGCCATGTACGAATTTTAGAGGAATGAAGAGGTAAAATGAGCTTACTCATGGTTCCAATTTCCAATATTCCTCTCTTAATGCCACCACCTACTAAACTATTTTTATCACCCTAAATTAATTCTTACTAACCATATATAGGTACTAACTTTTAATTGTATCTTTTAAGTCCAATCTATTTACCCAACCTTCAACTATTGGTTCAATTAAGTCTTAAGGCTTAATACACATAACCCAAGTACTTAATCAACTTATCTAAATTAATAATCTAATATCATGCTTCTTATTCTCTACTTATAATTAATATATATATGTTCTCATAAAATAAAAATATCATTGATATACCATCATATGCCCAATGATTAAATGTAAATGCACATAACATGGATTATGAGAAAATGCAGGCGTTACAACTCTCCCTTCCTTAAGAAATTTCGTCCCCGAAATTTTAACAACTCACCAACATTACAATGGAATAGATGCGGATACTTACATCTCATATGCTCTTCTACTTCCCAAGTTGCTTCTCTTGGTGAATGATGACTCCACTTAATTTTGACCATAGGAATGTCTTTCTTTCTCAATTTCTTAACCCTTCGATCAAGAATTTCTATCGGCTCTTCCACATATGTCAACTTTTCTGTGATTTCTATCTCTGGCTCTGGAATGATATGACTAGGATCTGATCTATATCGCCTTAACATAGAAACGTGAAAAACATCATGAATAGAAGACAACTCTGTAGGTAATGCTAACCTATAAGCCAATGGTCCAACTCTTTCAATAATTTCATAAGGTCCTACATACCTCGGACTCAATTTCCCTTGTTTACCAAACCTTAATATTCCTTTCGATGGTGATACCCGCAAGAAAACTTTATCACCCACAATATATTATATTTCCCTTCGATGCAAATCAGCATAACTCTTTTATGCATCTGTGCTACTTTCAAATTCTTTTTAACTATCTCTATTTTATCCACTGTTTCTTATACCAATTCTGGACCTTCAAGCAATCTTAAACCTTCAACATCCCAGCATACTGGACTTCTACATTTCCTCCCATACAAAGCTTCATAAGGAGCCATACCGATACTAGAATGAAAGCATTTGTTATACGCGGAATTCCATCTGTGGTATGTAATCATCCCAGTTACCCTTGAACTCAAGTGTGCAAGCCCTCATCATATCTTTTAATGTCCGAATAGTTCTTTCCGATTGCCCATCCGTTTGAGGGATGAAAAGTCACATCGAAATGAAGCTTAGTACCATATGCTTTCTGCAAACTCTCCCGGAAGCGAGAAGTAAATCCGGGATCCCTATTTGATACAATAGATATAGGCACACCATGCAATCTAACAATCTCGGAAATATACAATTCGGCAAGTTTATCAAGTGAATCTGTTTGCTTCACGGGTAAGAAATGAGCACATTTAGTAAGTCGATCAACAATTACCCAAATAGCATCATGCTTGTTAAATGTACGCGGCAATCCCATAACAAAATCCATAGTAATCTTATCCCACTTCCACAGGCATAGATAAAGAATGAAGTTTACCTGCGGTGCCTCGGTGCTCTCCTTTCACTTGGCCGACATGTCAAACACTTACTCACAAATTCGCCACATCCTTCTTCATTGCCGGCCACCAATAATAAGGCTTCAAATTTTTGTACATTTTGGTACTTCCAGGGATGCATTGCATAAGGTGCATAGTGCGCTTCATGCATGATTTCCTTTCTCAAATTTCCTACATCAGGTACACATACACGATTTCTATTCAATAACACACCATCATCTTTCAACACAAATTGTGTATTCTTTCCTTCTTGTACTCTACCCTTCATCCTTTGCAAATAAGAATCTTCACCTTTGTGCATCTTTAATTTTATCTCCAATCAAAGGCTTTACTTGTAATGTGGTTAACAGATCATTGTCATAAATATAAAACTTCACATCCATAGCTCTAAGTGCAACTAAATATTCTACATTGTAACAAATCATACTTGAAAAATTTTCCACTGACTTCCTACTTAAAGCATCAGCAACAACATTTGCTTTTCCAGGATGATAATCAATAGTGCAATCATAATCCTTCAGAAGCTCAATCCATCTTCGTTGTCTCAGATTCAACTCTTTCCTGCGTAGGGATATATTTCAAACTCTTATGATCGGTGAATATCCGAAATGTCTCCCGTATAAATAATGTCGCCATATCTTCAATGCATGTACAATAGCTGCTAATTCAAGATCATGTGTAGGATAATTCAGCTCATGAGGTCGTAATTGTCTTGAAGCATAAGCTATAACCTTCCCATGCTGCATTAAGACACATCCAAGTCCTTGCCTAGAAGCATCGGTATATACAACATAACCTCCATTTCGGATGGCAATGCGAGTATTGGTGTAGTAGTAAGCCTTTTCTTCAACTCTTGAAAATTTTGATCACATAACTCCGTCCTTTGGAATGGCACATTCTTCTTTAACAAAGCTGTTAGAGGCTTAGCAATAACTGAAAATGTTTTACAAATCTTCTATAATAGCCGTACTAACCCAAGAAAACTTGAACTTGAAACATTTCTAGGGCGGTTCCCATTCAATAATTGCTTTAATCTTTGATGAATCTGGTTGCACTCCATGTTTAGAAATAATATGCCCTAAGAATGCAATTTCCTCCATCCAAAACTCGCATTTGTTGAATTTTGCATACAACTGTTTTTCCCTCAAAATCTGTAAAACAATTCTCAAGTGTTGTTCATGCTCTTCTGGGCTTCTAGAGTAAATCAGAATATCATCAATGAACACAATAACAAAGTGATCTAAATATGGCTGGAAAGTCTTGTTCATCAGTGACATAAAAATAGTAGGAGCATTTGTTAAACCAAATGGCATCATAATAAATTCATAGTGCCCATACCTTGTTCTGAATGCTGTCTTGGCAATAGATTTCTCTTCAACCCGGAGTTGCCAATAACCTGATCTTAAATCAATTTTAGAGAACACAGTTGCACCTTTTAACTGATCAAGCAAATCATCAATTCTCGGCAATGGATATTTATTCTTCACTGTAATCCTATTCAATTGCCTATAATCAATACATAATCGCATACTACCATCCTTTTTCTTCACAAACAGAACTGGTGCTCCCCAAGGTGAAGTACTTGGCCTGATGAAACCTTTATCAAGTAACTCTTCTAATTGCTTCTTTAATTCTTTCAATTCTAATGGAGCCATTCGTATGGTGCAATGGAAATAGGTGCGATACCGGGGATGATGTCAATCTCAAAATCAACCTCTCGATTTGGTGGCAAACCAGGCAAATCATCTAAGAATATGTTAGGAAATTCTCCGACCCTTTGGAATGTCTAATACCCCTAGTGACCTTAGTAGTATCTATAAAACTAATTAGATATGCTTCACATCCATTTTAATTAAGCGACACGCGATCCTCACCGAAATCAAACAATTAGGAATTGTCTTCCTTTCACCCACCATTACTATTTTTATTTCTCCTTGTATTTCTATAGCCACTTCCTTCGTTTTACAATCAACAATAGCATGATTTCTTGACAACCAATTCATCCCCAAAATAATATCAAACTCTCTAAGATTAATAACAACCAAATCTGCATGTAGTTTGACACTATCTACTACTACAGGGCATGATCTCACTATCGTATTCTTTGTGATAATACCCCCGGTATAGATACATATATATCATAACCTAATGCCTCTATATTAGCATGAACATGCGATGCAAAATCATGTGATATGAATGAACATGTGGATCCAGGATCAATAAGAACATGTGCATCAGAATCATGAATAGAAAGTATACCAGTAACAATTTCAGGTGCTACAAATGCTTCATTTCTAGTAGTAGCAAATACTCTAGCTTGTGCTTGTGGTTGACCAATTTGTTCTGATGGTGTTGCTGAAATAGTTAAACCTCCTCTGCCACCTCTTCCTCTGCCTCTGCCTGAACCAACTGGAATATTTTCACCAACACTACTCTGACCCACTGTATAAGATTCTCCAGCATTATTTCTTCTCACAGGACAATCTCTAGAATAATGTCCTGGCCTACTACAAGTAAAACATACTACTGGTCTAGGTCCCCAACATTCTCCAGTATGTCTCCTGTTGCACGTAGGACAAACAGGAGCAAACCCTCTACTGGCTGAAACTTGTCCTCCCTCAAGTCTAGATGAATTGTATCCACCTCTACTATAAGGTACTGTGGAGGATCTACTAGACTGACCACCAAACCCTCGTCCACGATAACTACTCACGTGAATTAGAGCCTCTAAACGAAGAAATACTAATATGTCTTGGAGGATTACTATAAGCACCAATGATCTTCTTCTTTTAGCTTCCATAGTATTCCTTTCAAATGATGTTTCTTGACTCTCAAAGCGGCTTCAATTGAGGCATTGTAATTATGAGGTTTCAACGCCATTTTCTCACGAATGTCAAGCCTCAAACCCATCTCAAATTTCTTCCTTTTCGGTTCTTGATGGCTATTTCTTCTAGTGCATACTTACATAATCTCACAAATTGAACTTGACTCTTAGAATGACATATCATTTTGTTTCAATCAAGAAATTCAAGCTTCTTTCTGTCTCTATAAATTTCGGAGTATACTTCTCGTGAAATTCTCTCAAGAAATCATTCCAAGTCAAAGTCATTGGTCGATCTTTGCTTCTTAAAACTGTTTCCCACCAATCAAGTGCATCTTTTTCTATTAAAGATACTGTATATAGAAGCCTTTGTTCGGATGTGCAATTAAATCTATCCAACACCCTTTCTGTATTTCATAACCATTCCCTCGGCCTCGGCAGGGATCGGTGAGTACCTTGAAAACATTAGCACCTTGTTTCCTAACTCTTTCATAATTCTTATCTATCACGGCCTTTTATTGTTGAGTCCGAGGCGGTGCTTGTTGTTGTTTCCGTTGCATCAGAAAATCCATAAACTGTTCCATAACATTTTGTACATTCGATTGTGCAGCATTTTCAGAATGTAGCTCATGCTCATCATGTTGATCATGTTCAGATGCATTTTCATGACCATGCACAGACTCTAATGACTTATCTGGGCCAGTTGCGTGTTCTCCTTGTCTCTCCATCTATATATATGAAATGCAAATATTCAGTCAAGTTCAAAGAACATATATCATATGCTTAATGATGTGCAACATGAATCTACTCCCAATGAATCTAATCCCTGCTCTGATACCACTAAAATGTAACACCCCCATCACATGTTAACCAATAAACATTAACCAGGAAGCATACAAGCGTCGTAGAATATATACTACAGGTAGATAGGTCAATATGTAGATTGTTAAGAATCCAGACACAAGGTTATTAACATATAAACATATGATTATACTTAAACATCATTTAACAAGTATTACAAACATCTTCTTATGCCTTATAAGGCATACTTCCATATATATCACATAACTGCATACAAAAATGCATCAGGAGGAGACTTCACAAAACTGGCCCAACTTGACAGAACTGCTAAAAGCTAGACTTCCCATACAACCAACGGATGCGCTACTATTTACAAACCTGAAAAGAAAAATTTTGGAGAGGGGTGAGCCTCCAGCTCAGTAAATAAATAATCAACATAATCTATATCACATACACTTGATACAATTTCCACCCAATCACATAACTTTCCATGATATTCATAGTTTAGGTATAAAGTCATACCATTCTACTCAATTCATTACAACCATCATAGAAGAAATACAATTCAACAATTATGGTTAGTTCTCACGGCTTGTGGATCCCCTTTAATGTGCTGCTCTGCCTCATCCTCACATATCACACACGTAAGCTGCTCCGCCTCATCTCACATTATACACTTTTATAGCCTCTCTAGGCTTTAGCCTCCCAAGGCTTTATATATATATCTTTTTTTTTCATAGGGAAATCCACCATTCACATGCACATATGCACTTAACATCACAATTCAATCATTTCACTTATATCATATTTCAGCAATAACAATTGTTCCACTCAACACCAATCATTTCCATCTCGGTCATTCAAACATAAACAATATTAAGCAAACGCAACCATTTGCGAACATTTGATTAAATATATGAACATAGCAAATATTAACTATTTACTTACTCAAAATATACTTATTCCTTTAGCATATAAGAACCTCCTTTCTCCACAACTTCCTTTCCAGGCCTTTAAGTACCTGTCAACACATTCATCAATTCACATTTCATGCATATTACAAATATTCATGTAAATGCGAGTTCTAATGCATTACAAGATCATCCCCTCTCTAATTCATAGGTCTAACTCTTCCTCTAAGACTCTCAATTACTGTTTTAATATCCTATAAACATTTCCCATCTAATTAAATACCAATTTAACTCAAATTAACATCAATAAATTGCATAAAACTAATCTCCAACATTTCTGTTTTCTAGACAGAATTTAGTACCAAGGTAGATTTATTGCTGGGCAAAATTAGCTTAATACAAAAATCTCATATTAAATAGAAATATCCATTTATGCGTCTAGTTTCATCTCCAAGAAGAATTACTCAATTCCGACTTCTATAGATTTAATTATTTTCAAGTTACTGAGCAAGGGTCATACAGCTAGTTGTACCCGAGCAGCAATCTGTTTGCTCAATTTAAGCAACCAAAACGGCAAAAATAGCAAAATCACAAAACTACAAAGTTATAGAGGACTCTTTAAAATTTCCATAGACACCAATTAAGCTTAATTTGGACTTATATAACCCATGTTATGCCTAAAATACAGAACATTAAGGTTGCTGGAATTTTAACAGTTTTCTATCTTAACATACTTAAACTTAAATCAAGCTTAATCTTTATGCAATCATTCAATACTCTACTAATTCATGATAATCAAACCTTTAATTAATCAATGAGAGCATCAAATGAAGTTTTTCCAATTTGTAATCAAGAACCCTAATGACAAATTAATAACACTCAAGAAACAACTTACCAATTTCAGCTTTTGGGTTGCTAATATGCTTAAATCCTTTAGCTTTAGCTTAGCTCCTTCAATAGTTGGCAAAATCCTATCTTAATCTTAAGTTTTTCTAGGTATTCCACTCCTCTCTCTTATTCCAAATTTTGTGTTTTTGGCCATGTACGAATTTTAGAGGAATGAAGAGGTAAAATGAGCTTACTCATGGTTCCAATTTCCAATATTCCTCTCTTAATGCCACCACCTACTAAACTATTTTTATCACCCTAAATTAATTCTTACTAACCATATATAGGTACTAACTTTTAATTGTATCTTTTAAGTCCAATCTATTTACCCAACCTTCAACTATTGGTTCAATTAAGTCTTAAGGCTTAATACACATAACCCAAGTACTTAATCAACTTATCTAAATTAATAATCTAATATCATGCTTCTTATTCTCTACTTATAATTAATATATATATGTTCTCATAAAATAAAAATATCATTGATATACCATCATATGCCCAATGATTAAATGTAAATGCACATAACATGGATGATGAGAAAATGCAGGCGTTACAAGTAACTCTAGGTTTACCCGATCTCAAGGGATACGACCTTGATACTCACTAGTGCTAGGCCGCATCGATAGGTTCACTGCCTTAGATGTAGGTTGCATAAGTAGCCCATCAGGGCACCAGACCTATTGGAATAAGAGAGCCGAAAGGCTACTAGTATTAGGGTTAAGGTTCTGCTAAGGCACTCGTCCCATAAGTATTTAAATTATATTTTCTTCCTGAATTATGGCATGACACGTATTTTAGTATAATATGACATGATATCCTGATTTAATAATTATTATATTGGGAAGACTATAATTGTTTTAGGATTATATGATTTTAACTCACTCTCGAGGCTAACAGTCTCAAATTTAATTTTTCAGGTGACAGTTAGGGTTCTCCAGTGTCTTGCGCTTGACAGCCCGACTTCCTTCTCCATCGGGCCTATTGTAAATAATTTTATACTTCTATATTTTTAATTATTTTAAATTCTAGACTCTCCATAGTTGTATACCCGATATGTTATGTTTGATCAGGTCTGTAACAAATTCTGGAGTATTATTATTATCTAGTAAGAGACTTGCGTTTTTATATGCATATTTGAAATGTCGATTGATAGGCTATTTATGTAGCTACAATCTAAGGCAGTGAACCTATCGATGCAGTCTAGCACTAATGGCAAGTATCAAGGTCGTATCCCTCGAGAAAGTGAAAGCCCAAAGTTACTACTTTGTTCTCTGTTATACTAGCCTGAAATAAATTATGAATAATTTCTAAATTTATTAATAACTACAAGCTGTGTTCTAAGTGAGATGCAGGAATGAATGGATAAATGAAACAACCAAGACAAGAAAGCAAACCAAAAGGGAACTTAAACTAGTTGGCAATCAAACAAAAGATAACAGATTGATGAGTCCAATTATGCTACCAAGGGGTTATTCCTTAACTTGAATTAATCCTTCCCTAGTAGGCCGTAGTTAGATAACAATTAGAGTAGCTTTTAGTTAATTTAGGAATTATTTATCATTCATTTTAGGCTAATATAAAAGAGAACAAAGGAGTAACTCTAGGCCTTCACTTTCCCGAGGAATACGACCTTGATACTCTCCATTAGTGCTAGACTGCATCAATAGGTACACTGCCTTAGATTGTAGCTACATAGATAGCAATCATCAAGTTTTATGGATTTAATCAATTTACCTACACATGTTCATGTTTAAAACAACTAGGAAATCAATTACAATTAAAGAATAACAAAAATGAAACATATACACCCTTTTCTTTCCAATTGGATGAACATCTCCAAATCTAATATGTACTACAATTGATTTCCCCAATTGCCTCTCGAATTGCTCCACTACTGTTTTACACTCGAAACCTTGCGATTTTGGGATTCTCCCTCTTTGCAACTCTTTCCCGAACTCAGTACTCTACAAAAATTGAACCAACCGCTAAAACTCTCTCTCCTTGCTCCTTGCTAACCCTAGCACAAGAAATCATTTTCCTTATATAATTGTCCCAGCACGGCCAGAGTCCAAGCTGTGCTAAACCTTCAGATCTTGTAAATTAGGTATTCTTCCTAGCCGTGCCCTCGCCGGTGCTGAGCCACCACGAGCTGTTCTGGAGGCCGTGATAGCCTCAGAAACCGTGCTAAAACACCACATTTGAGGATCATATGCGAATGAGTTGAGCACGGCTAGAGTCTAGGCCGTGCTTATCAGCACGGCCTTGACCTAGCCGTGCTCAATGTTTGAAATGCGAGCCCTTGTCCAATTTTGATGAATTCCCGTCCATTTTTGCATGTATTGATCTAAAATTGCTCAAAAACTAATGATGGATGATGTGTGCTACTCGTGTTAGCTACAATCTAAGGCAGTGTACCTATCGATGCAGTCTAGCACTAATGGCGAGTATCAAGGTCGTATTCCTCGGGAAAGCGAAAGCCCAGAGTTACTTCTTTGTTCTTTGTTATATTAACCTAAAATGGATGATGAATAAATTCTAAACTAACTATTAACTACGAGCTAAGTTCTAAGGGAGATGCAGGAGTAATTGATAAGTGAAATAATCAAGACAAGAAGACAAACCCAAAGGGAATCTAAACTAGTTGGCAATCAAAACAAAAGATAAAGGATCGGTGAGTCTAATTATGCTACCCGTGGACGAATTCTTAACCGAATTCAGTTTCTCTCTCGAGATAACCGAATTCCTAAACCTAATAACCTAAAGTTGGAATCTCTTCCTAACGATTGATTCTTAAATTAGCATTAAGCTTTAATCCGCCTCTATTAAGCTTTGTTAATTCTTAATCCGACTAGTTAATTATCCTTATCTCTAAGCGATTATTAACCAGTTCTTGTTATTCAAAGTTCCAATTGCCAAACGGATTTCTCAATCTCATAAAGCAATCTAAACATCACAATTCACAACGTCTCATGAATAATGCATAATCTTATTCATACTGAAAACAAGAAGAATACAAAACCAACTCAAACAATCCAACAATATAATATCAAGCCAACATAGTAAAGAAATCCCAATGGATTAAATCAGTCTAGCTAAACATGTTCATGTTTAAAACAATCTAGGAAATCAATTACAATGAAAGAATAATGAAAATAAAACATGTACACCCTTTTCTCTCGAATTGGATGAACAGCTCCAAATCCGGATCTACACTTTGATTAATCTCCCAAACGCCTCTTGAATTGCTCCACTCATCGTTTTTGCACTCGGAATCTTACGATTCCGGGATTCTTACTCACTGCAACTCTCTCTCGCACTCAGTATTGTGCAGAAACCGAACTAGCCACTAGGGCTCAATGTCACTCTTCTTTCCCTCTTCTCTTAAGAAAAACTCATTTTTCTTATATATTTAACTCAGCACGGCCGTGTTCAAGGCCGTCTTTGGTTATACCAAGTCCAGCCGTATTTAGACCGTGGATCTCACCAAGTAGGGTTTCACCACGGGCCGTGTTTCTCCCCGTGTTGGCCACCACGGGCCGTGCTGAAGGCCGTGGTGGCTACGGAAACCGTGCCCAAAGTGCCAATTTCAAGAATCAAAGCCAATGGTTGAGCACGGCCAGAGTCCAGGCCGTGCTCAATGTATGCATTGCGGGCTCTTGTCCGATCTTGATGAATTCTCGTCCGTTTCCGCACGTATTGATCTATAATTGCTTAAACAACGATGATGGTCCTATAAATGTTCCTGAAATGCAAAAGAACATAAAACACGGGTGATCTGGGAATAAAAGCACAATAATTGCTAAGAACATACGCAATAATATGCAAGCAAATATGTGTAAAACTATGCTCATCAAATTACCCCACACTTAAGCTATTGCTTGTCCTCAAGCAATTAACAACTCAACCCACAAAACTACAGTTAGCAATTCATTTCAGTTTATGCCCCTAGTCCACAACAGAGAGTATTCAACACATCTCAAAGGATACTCAATCATAAATCAAATTACAAATCATTAACAAAGAATGGAAATAATATTAATGCATGAGTAACTTAAATGACAACTCAACACCAACATCATGAACCAATGCCTCACAGGGATCACTCAAGTCGCTCAAAGTGTATATTAGGTAAATAACAAATCCCTCAAAGCAAATGCACAAGACCCGCTCACCATAAGCTTGCTTATAAATCATATCTTCGCTACTGTGAATAAGTAAATACCAAAATCAAAGGGTCTTTACCAAGGTTGTAATGGGGCTAAGGTAAAGGTACGGAGATTTGGATAGAAGTGTGAAAGTGCTGGAATTCGTGCGATAAACAATATTATATGCTCAAAGGATTAAATGCCTAAGATCACAAAAAGAATCATTCACTAAAATCCCTACTTCATAGAATAACGCTCGCAAATGCTCTAAATCCAATAAAAAGATAAATAATTAAAGAGATTTGTTTATTATATTTTCTTTTTCTTCTTCTTCTTCTTTTTTTTTTTTTTTTTTAAAGAAATGAACTAGCAGCTTATTAGCGACCGCCGCATACAACTCGAATAAACATAAAGAATAACAAATACAAATTGGATCAAGGGGAGCATTTAAAATATCAAAAAGATTTAGTGAATTTACCAACATAGCAACTAGCATTTTAATCCCACATAAAGTCGAACATATCACAGAAAGAAATTCTAGCATAAGGGTAAAGGAAAGATAAATGTAAAGAATGGTATAATTGAAGTGTATAGGTGTAGATTATGAAGAAAAGGTTAAGAAGGCTCAAAAATTGGCTAACTAATGGAAACATAAGGTGGTAGGCTTTTGGTCAAATGTGGTGAATCCTAAATCGCCCAAATCATCTCATGGTATTTGCAATATTCATGTAACTTCAACACGCATTACAAAGCAAGTTCTAGGAGCAAAGTTAAGTACAATGCACACTCAAACAAGAAATATAAAGAGCATAAGCATAATGAATGCTCAACTGGCTCAAAATCTCACTTTCAGGTGTGGTATTAGGTGCAGTTGGTTCGAAACATCATTAATTGAATCATTATTTAAGAAACACATGCATATGATATTATCAACATTCTAAGTTAAAATTCGACAATTTGAAAAATAATTAAATAACACCGATTTAACCCGGCAGGGTTGATGTGTAAAACACCATAAATTGTTTTCCAAGGACAATGAACAACAAAGAAAAGTAACTACAATTCTATAAATCAAGTCATCAATCAGCTCAAAATTAGCATACTCAAGTGCATAAAAACACAATGTCCTAACATCTCCTAAAAATACACAACACCTAGCCATAGCAATTAAAAATCTATATAAGAGATTAGGGTTTACCCATAAGCACCCCACACTTAAAGAACACACTGTCCTCAGTGTAAAATGTTATGGATACCCCGCATGGAATGCTCAACTAAGAGAACAAACGCAATACAATCCAAGTGCATGACATGTATGAAAAATAAAGTAAATAAATACAGGAAAAATAAAAAGATCTAGGGGATCGCCTGATCATCCATCGAGGCCGATATCAGGAAATTCAATGCCTCCTCAGAGAATCAAAATAATAAAATAAAGAAATAAAATCAAAACTGAAAATATGAAAACTAAAACTAATAAAATATTTCCAAAACAAAAGGTTAAAAAAATTAGAAATTAAAGATAAAAATTGGGGTGCCTCCCAAAAGCGCTTCTTTTGATGTGATGAGTCTTCATTTGGACTCATGGTGAAAAGCAAATGGGCGTGATCGACGACCATCCATCCTTCTTCCAAGCAAATGGCTTCAAATATCCGCTTAGAGGGATAATCGTCAACTTCCTCTTCCCGACAGTCAAGCAAGCTGCCAGTATGATGGGCAAAACTCGCTCCTCGTATAATTGCACGTAGTCATGATGTTTCTAGGGCTCTTCCAATTTGAAAGCTAGAGTTTCAACAATTGGAAGGATCGACGGTTGGGCAATTTCTTCAGGAGTGTTGATGGTTTTCTTCAGTCCCTGGCTTGGTTCTCTTGCTAGAAGAAACTCGAGCTCCTCCAAGACTTCTTTATTGGATAACTCATGCTCATCTTCCATCATCGAAGGGACTTGTGGAAAATCTACCAACAATTCCTCTAATCGCAACTCAAAGATCATCAACTGTACATTCCTGTTGATAGTCTTTCGGAGGAATTATGTTCGCCTCTTCCTTTCCGGTTCCATCTCCATGTTCAAGAGATCGTCCCGCATGTAAGGCATCATCATCAAACATAGTAGATAAACCGGAAAAATTCTCACCCCGAACGCATAAAGTGATGGCGCTCAAATGCTCCTCGGATTCAGTAGCGTTTGATGGAGTTTCCAATTGCTCTGCCAAAAACTTGATGTGTGCTACTCGTGTTAGCTACAATCTAAGGCGGTGTACCTATCGATGCGATCTAGCACTAATGGCGAGTATCAAGGTCGTATTCCTCGGAAAGCGAAAGCCCGAGTTACTTCTTTGTTCTTTGTTATATTAACCTAAAATGGATGATGAATAAATTCTAAACTAACTATTAACTACGAGCTAAGTTCTAAGGGAGATGCAGGAGTAATTGATAAGTGAAATAATCAAGACAAGAAGACAAACCCAAAGGGAATCTAAACTAGTTGGCAATCAAAACAAAAGATAAAGGATCGGTGAGTCTAATTATGCTACCCGTGGATTTATTCTTAATCAATTCGGTTTCTCTCTCGAGATAACCGAATTCCTAAACCTAATAACCTAAAGTTAGAATCTCTTCCTAACGATTGATTCTTAAATTAGCATTAAGCTTTAATCCGCCTCTATTAAGCTTTGTTAATTCTTAATCCGGCTAGTTAATTATCCTTATCTCTAAGCGATTATTAACCAGTTCTTGTTATTCAAAGTTCCAATTGCCAAACGGATTTCTCAATCTCATAAAGCAATCTAAACATCACAATTCACAACGTCTCATGAATAATGCATAATCTTATTCATACTGAAAACAAGAAGAATACAAAACCAACTCAAACAATCCAACAATATAATATCAAGCCAACATAGTAAAGAAATCCCAATGGATTAAATCAGTCTAGCTAAACATGTTCATGTTTAAAACAATCTAGGAAATCAATTACAATGAAAGAATAATGAAAATAAAACATGTACACCCTTTTCTCTCGAATTGGATGAACAGCTCCAAATCTAGATCTACACTTTGATTAATCTCCCAAACTGCCTCTTGAATTGCTCCACTACTGTTTTGCACTCGGAATCTTACGATTCCGGGATTCTTACTCACTGCAACTCTCTCTCGCACTCAGTATTGTGCAGAAACCGAACCAGCCACTAGGGCTCAATGTCACTCTTCTTTCCCCTCTTTTTTTTTTAAGAATTCTTATATATTTAACTCAGCACGGCCGTGTTCAAGGCCAAGTCCAGCCGTACGAAATCGTGGATCTCACCAGTAGGGTTTCACCACGGTAGTGTTCCTCCCCGTGTTGGCCACCACGGGCCGTGTTTCTCCCTGTTGGCCACCACGGGCCGTGTCAAGGCCGTGGTGGCTACTGTGCCCAAAGTGCCAATTTCAAGAATCAAAGCCAATGGTTGAGCACGGCCAGAGTCCAGGCCGTGCTCAATGTATGCATTGCGGGCTCTTGTCCGATCTTGATGAATTCTCGTCCGTTTCCGCACGTATTGATCTATAATTGCTTAAACAACGATGATGGTCCTATAAATGTTCCTGAAATGCAAAAGAACATAAAACACGGGTGATCTGGGAATAAAAGCACAATAATTGCTAAGAACATACGCAATAATATGCAAGCAAATATGTGTAAAACTATGCTCATCAATGGACCTATAAATTCTCCTGAAATGCAAAAGAACACAAAACACGGGTGATCTTGGAATAAAAGCATAATAATTGCTAAGAAAATACACAATAATATGCAAGCAAATATGTGCAAAACTATGCACATCAAATCACCCCACAATTAAGCTATTGCTTGTCCTGAAGCAATTAACAACTCAACTCACAAAACTGCATATTCAACACATCTAAAAAAAAAACTCAATCATAAATCAAATTGCAAATCATTAACAGAGAATGGAAATAATATTAACGCATGAATAACTTAAATAGCAACTCAATACAAACATCACAAACCAATGCCTCACAAGGATCACTCATGTCACTCAACGTGTAAATAAGGTGAAAAACAAATCCCTTAAAGCAAATGCACAAAACCCGCTCACCATAAGCTTGCTCATAAATCATATCTTCGCTATTGTGAATAAGTAAATACCGAAATCAAAGGGTCTTTACTAAGGTTGTAATGGGGCTAAGGTAAAGGTACAGAGATTTGGGAAAGAAGTGTTAAAATGCTGGAAATCTTGCAATAAACAACAATATATGCTCAAAGGATTAAATGCCTAAAAATACAAGAGGAATTATTCACTAAAATTCTCACTTCATAGAATAACATTCAAAAATGCTCTAAATCCAATAAAGAGATAAATAATTAAAGAATTTTGTTTATTTTCTTCTTCTTCTTTTTTTCATTTTTCTTAATAATAAACTAGTAGCTTATTAGAGAACTGTTGCATATGTAAAGAATAAAAATACAGTTTGGGTCGAAGGGAGGATCTAAAATATCAAAAAGACTTAGTGAATTTACCAAAATAGCAACTGGCATTTTAATCCCACATAAGGGTGAACAAGTCACAAAAAGAAATCCCAGCATAAGGGTAAAGGAAAGACAAATGTAAAGAATGGTATAATTGAAGTGTATAGGTGTAAATTATGAAGAAAAGGTTAAGGCTCAAAACTGGCTAACTAATGGAAACATAAAGGATAGGCTTTTGGCTAAATATGGTGAATCCTAAATCGCCCAAATCATCTCATGGTATTCATAATATTCATGTAACTCCAACAAGCATTATAAAGCAAGTTCTAGAAGTAAAGTCAAGTACAATGCACACTCAAACAAGAAAAATAAAGAGATTAAGTATAATGAATGCTCAACAAGCTCAAAATCTCACTTTAAGGTGTGGTATTATGTGCAATTGGTTCACAACATCATTAATTGAATCATTACTTAAGAAACACATGCATACGACATTATCAACGTTCTAAGTTAAAATTCAACAATTTGAAAAAATAATTAAATAACACCGGTTTAACCCGGCAGGGCTGATGTATAACACACCATCAATTGTTTTCCAAGGACAATGAACAACAAAGAAAAGTAATTACAATTCTATAAATCAAGTCATCAATCAGCTTAAAAATAGTATACTTAAGTGCATAAAGACACAGTGTCCTACCATGCCCTAAAAATACACAACACCTAGCGAAAGAAATTTTAGATATATCTAAAAATCATAGGGGAGAGAAAGATTATAAGGTTTACCTATAACCACCCCACACTTGAAGAACACACTGTCCTCAGTGTAAAACATTATGGATACCCCACATGGGATGCTCAACTAAGAGAAACAAAGGCAATACAATCCAAATGCATGACATGTACAAAAAATAAAGTAAATAAATATAGAAAATAAAAAGAAAGAAAAATCTAAAGGACTGTCCTGATCATCCACCGACGCTGGTGTAGTGGAAATTCAGTGCGTCTCTGGTAGAAGCTAAAAATAATAAAATAAAAAAATAATCGAAATTGAAAATAAAAATTAAATAAAATATGAAAACTAAAACTAATAAAATGTTTCAAAATGAAAGGTTAGAATATTAAAAATGAAAAATAAAATTTGGGGTGCCTCCCAAAAGTGCTTCTTTTTTATATGATGAGTCTTCTTAGCTGGACTCATGGTGAAAAGCAAACGGGTGTGATTGACGACATCCATCCTTCTTCCAGCAAATGGCTTTAAGTATTCGATTAGAGAGATAATTGTCAATTTTCTCCTCTCGACTGTCAAGCAAGCTGCCAATATGATTGGTAAAACTCGCTCCTTACATAGTTGCACGTAGTCATGATGCTCTAGGGGCTCTTCCAATTTGAAAGCTGAAGTTTCATCAATCGAAAGGATCAACGGTTGGCCAATTTCTTCAAGAATGTCAATGGTTTTCTCCAGTCCTTGGCTTGGTTCACTTGCTAGAAGAAACTCGAGCTGCTCAAAGACTTCTTCATTGGAGAACTCATGCTCATCTTCCACCATCGAAGGGACTTATGGAAAATCCACCAAAAATTCCTGTAACCGCAACTCAGCATCATCAACTATACGTTCCTGTTGGTAGTCTTTCAAAGGAATCATGTTTGCCTCTTCCTTTTCTGGTTCTATCTCGATGTTCAAGGAGTCGTCCTGCACATAAGCATCATCGGCAATCATAGTAGATAAACTAGAAAATTTCTCACCTGAACGCAAAGTGATGGCGCTCATATGTTCCTTGGATTCAGTAGTGTTTGATGCAGTTCCCAATTGTTATGCAGCTAGTAACTTGAAGATCAAGCCTACTTGATGCTCTATGTTCTCAATCGAGTCTTGTTGACTTTCAAGTATGCTCTTTACTTGTTGGAATCTATCCTCAAGACTTGTGAACAACCTCATCAGCAGCTCCTCTGAAACTAACTCTTCATCTTGAGTTGAAGGTGCAAGACTAGGCTACTGATGTAGTTGCTGAAATCCTGGTGGCTCTTGGCCATCTAAGCTCCATCCAAAGGGTGAATGAGTGTTCTTGATTGTAGGTGCTTTCATACAAGTTATTTAGTTAGCTTCCCATATAATTCACCTGTTCACAGTTATAAGAACAATGAGCAAAATCACTACACAATGGACAATCATTACTCAAATGTTAACCATAACAAATTTCACAAAAAATTTGAGATGAAAGGATATGAGTGGAGAGTTGATCAGTCGCCCTGCAAAACGATTCCACTCGAGCTTCTAAGGCTGCATAGGTGTCCCAATTTTTAGCACTCTTTTGGTTCTTGATCCCATTCTGCAACGTGTCATACAAAGAGTTTGAATTTAGCATTGAACCCCTTTATCAGTTACTACTTGAATCATAAACTTAAACTAAATAAATATGTACAAAAGATAAATAAATAAATAAATAAAAATGGCTAAGGTAACAAACAGCAAATTTCACTCTAGTTTTCAAACATTCCCCGGCAACGGCGCTAAAAACTTGATAAGCTATTTATGTAGCTACAATCTAAGACAGTGAACCTATCGATGCAGTCTAGCACTATGGCGAGTATCAAGGTCGTATCCCTCGGGAAAGTGAAAGCCCAGAGTTACTACTTTGTTCTCTATTATATTAGCCTGAAATAAATGATGAATAATTTCTAAATTTATTAATAACTACAAGTTGAGTTCTAAGTGAGATGTAGGAATGAATGGATAAATGAAACAACCAAGACAAGAAAGAAATCCCCAAGGGAACTTAAACTAGTTGGCCATCAAACAAAAGATAACAGATTGATGAGTCTAATTATGCTACCCGTGGATGAATTCTTAACTGAATTTGGTTTCTCTCTCGAGATAACCGAATTCCTAAACTCAAGAACCTAAAGTTGGAATCTCTTCCTAATGATTGATCCTTAAATTAGCATTAAGCTTTAATCCGCCTCTATTAAGCTTTGTTAATTCTTAATCCAGCTAGGTAATTATCCTTATCTCTAAGTGATTATTAACCAGTTCTTGCTGTTCAAATTTCCAACTGCCAAATGAACTTCTCAGTCATATAAAGCAATCTAAACACTACAATTCACAACGTCTCATGAATAATGCATTATCTTATTAATACTGAAAGTAAGAAGGATACAAAATTAAACTCAAACAATCCAATAATTTAATACTAAGCCGACATAGTAAAGAAATCCCGATCTAGCTACACATGTTCATGTTTAAAACAACTAGGAAATCAATTACAATGAAAGAAAAAAAAATATGAAACATATACACCATTTTCTCTCGAATTGGATGAACAGCTCCAAATCTGAATTTGTACTACAATTGATCTCTCCAATTGCCTCTCGAATTGCTCCACTACTATTTTGCACTTGGAACCTTGTGATTCTCCCTCTCTGCAACTCTCTCCTGAACTTAGTACTCTGCAAAAACTGAACCAGCCGCTAAAACTCTCTCTCCTTGCTCCTTGCTAACCCTAGCACAAGAAATCATTTTCCTTATATAATTGTCCTAGCACGGCCGTGGTCAAGGCCGTGCTGAGTCCAGGCTGTGCTGAACCTTCAGATCTTGCAAATTAGGTCTTCTTCCTAGCCGTGCCCTCACCGGTGCTGAGCCACCACGGGCCGTGCTGGAGGCCGTGATAGCCTCAGAAATTGTGCCAAAACACCACATTTGAGGATCATATGCTAATGGGTTGAGCACAGCGAGAGTCCAGGCCGTGCTTATCAACGCGGCCTTGATCTAGGTGGTGCTCAATGTTTGAAATGTGAACCCTTGTCCAATTTTCATGAATTCTCATCCGTTTTCGCATTTATTGATCTAAAATTGCTCAAACACTGATGATGGACCTATAAATTCTTCTGAAATGCAAAAGAACATAAAACACGAGTGATCTTGGAATAAAAGCACAATAATTGCTAAGAAAATACACAATAATATGCAAGCAAATATGTGTAAAACTATACACATCATCGATTAGTAAGGCTTACTATGAGACTTAGTTGCCTTAAGCCTACCCATTCCCTAGTACGGGTCACGGGCCCACAGATCGGGTGGTGACATTAAACAAATCAGAAGTCCCAAAAGCTAGATGTTTTAGGAAATTCTAAATAATGGGTCAGTCAGTCATCTTGTTAAATAGATCCCATATACAAAATCTTTAATAACAAATCCATTAATTTTTCATATGCAATCTTGATTTTAATGCACACCACAATATCCCTTGACTTTAAAATCATCTTCATGCATACCACAATATCTCTAATTTAGATTTTAGTGCACACTATAAATATTATATTTTGTATTTCTCATAAGTGGATTTTATGCACAAAAGTTAATTTCTTAGAATTCCTTGTCTTTTGAGAAATCTATCTTTCATTAGACATCTACTCAATACTTGTTAGGTATCTAATCATCTTATGCCATATCAAACCCTTTTCTCACACACTTATATATTTTCACATGGGTATAACAACTAGTTTTCTAAAGAAGAGAAAGTAACTTTGCACAGTTATCTTAAGACAGTCTTGATGCATACGACCTCTGATGTTTTGCGGTAGTGACACCGTAGATACCTTTGAGAAGTCAGTGACTTTGCAGAGATCTGACAATATAACTGTTAGGAGATTTCAAATTGCTATATTTTATTATCTTCTCTAACAACTATTTTTCTATCTTATAAATAATTATTTCTTATCATATTTACAACTAAGGAGAGTGATTCTCTAACTCTTAATCTATCATGAAATTTAAAGAGTACATTTATCAAATTTATATATCATTTTTACTCGTTTGAGTTTCTATTCCAAAATTCAATTTTTATTTAAACCTTCTTGAGATAACTTTTAATTCTTTCCGTTCAAATTTGTTTTTGTGTTCATTGCTGATCTGTGAGGAATTTGTATTTATGTTTGCTATTCTAAAATGAAAATCTTGTAAAGGTTTCGACCACCTAGATAAAAAGCTTGTGGTTGAGTTAAGTGTCACAGCCACCTAATTAGAAGCTTATGAGAGGTCGTTAGACACCTATTATAGTGTGTTAGGGGTGTCATAGCCACCTAATTAAAAGTGTGAGAGGTCTTCAGACGTCTACTAAAGTTTGATATTAGGGGTGACAAGCCGCCCAATTGGAAGTCTATGAGAGGTTCACTTGTGCCTATTGAAGCTTGTAAATTCTAATAGTCCATAAAACAGTGGGGATAACTCATCTATGTTAGGTGTCTATTTCCAAATGCTTTGTAAGGCTTGATTCTAACCATTTGGATAGAGTCATATAGTGGAGAAAAGCTTAAGGTGTGATCCTTAAGGAATGGATGTAGGTCTCTATATCGAACTAGTATAAATCCCTTATGCACTTTCTCTATTTACTCTTGCAATTCGTCTTTCAAGAATATGATTCCATCTTTCACAGTCATCTATTATACTATTGGATTTACAAGGTGATTTAAATATAATCAAAGCTGAAGAAAGGCTTTAAATTTTGATGCCAAACAACTCCTTTACAAATCTTAGTTGATCTTCTTCAATGGTTGGGTATTTGATCTAATATAGATTCACAGATATTTCTACTTTATATATCTACATAGCGCATTCATACACTACTAGATGTATTTGTAGCATGCTTCAAACATCTAAGAACTCCTATGAAATCTAATATCTAATATTCTAGAAATAGTGGTATAGTTGATTCATATTTAATGAGAAATCTAATTGATTAGCTGGCTTACTACTTCGAATACCTACCAAGTGTATTTATACATAACTAGATATACCTGTAGTTTGCTTCAGATATCTAAAATCTTCTATGATATCTAATTCTATGTATTTCATTCATGAGTTGATGATGGGCTACTGATGCAACCTACACCTAAGGCAGTGAACCTATCGATGTGGCCTAGCACTAGTGAGTATTAAGGTCGTATCCTTGGAGATCGGGTGAACCTAGAGTTACTACTGTTCGCTATGTTATCTAGTTTAAAATGGGGTGTGAGAAGCCTAAATTAACTAACTAATGACTATGAATGCAAATAGATAAATGAACAGCAACTAACAATTGAAAGACAACTGCAACAAACCCAAAGGGGACCTAAGTGATGGAATTCTAAGGTTGATTTTATAAATTACCAATCTTGTTTACCCTTGCCTAAATCTTGAATCGAACTCGATTCCTCTCTCGAGCTCACCGAGTTCCTAAACCTGCACTAACCTAATGGAATCTCTTCCTATCAGATTATTACAGATTAGTATTAAGCGTGATTTAGAACTATTAAAAGTTATTAATTCTTAATCCGGCGAATAAATTAACTTATCTCTAAGAGTTAACTACCAATTCTTACTATTCAAATTCAAGTTGTAACAAGCATTTCTCAGTGTCAAGAAACAACCCAAAAGACAATTAATTCAACGTCTCAAATTAACTGAATCAAACTTTATTACTGAATAGCAAGGAGATTACAAGAATGGCAGATAAAAATCTAATAACTAAGTATAATCCATGAACAAAGGTGAACCCCAATAGGTTCGGCAGCCCTAGCTAGTCATAATGAAAGAAACAAATGCAAAAGGAAATAAACAACAGAAAAGGAAATGGAACATGTAACCCTTCTTCTCTCAAATCAGAGTGGAAATGTTGTAAGCACCAACTCTGAAACCAGCCTCAAGTATGGATCTCGGATGTCTCGATCAATAGTCTAGAACCTTCAATCTTTGCTTGAATTTCCCAAATCAATCCTTTGAAATGATGTTGGTCTCTCAAGATGTCAAGAATAGAGGTGTAGAAGTGAGAGGTAGCAAGCGTAGAGAAGTCCAGAAGTCAGAAGCAGAACCCTATCCCGTTTTGCATGCGCCTACTTATAAGCAAAAGTGCCATAGCCCGTGCCACGGCCCGGGCAACAAGCACCAACATCCAAAAAATGCCAATCTTTAAAATTTTCCAAGGAAGGCCATGCAATGGCCTGTAAAAAAGCCTCAAAATGGGCGCTAACAAGAAATCGAATCCGACAAACATCTAATATGTGTAAATCATCCAAATAGCTTGGTTTCTGCCCAAAAATCAATCATTTTCCATCAAGGAGTCTGAAAACCTGAAAGACTCATAAACATACCAAAGTGCGATCAAACAGGAACAAATATGACTCAAATACACGAATAAACAACTAATAAACAGTCAATAAACATGCATAGAATCATCTATATCAAACTACCCCACACTTAAGCGTTTGCTTGTCCTCAAGCAATCAACAACTCACTCCTCAAACAGATACCAAATAACTCAATCAAATACATTGCAGGAGGTTAGCTTAAAACAAGTCTCAAAACTCCGTAACGAATTTCCTCAAAATCCCCAAATCACTAAATCCTTGAGGAAGAGAACAAAGTTAATAAAGTTGCTAAAATTAAAATGATAAACCATCCAAATTGAGAATTTGAGAACCATGCCAAGCTCTCAACGCAAAAATACAGAAAAAGGTGCTTACCATAAGCTTGCTTATAGATCCAATCTCCACTACTATGAAATAATCAATAATCATGATTAAAGGGTCTTGAGCCAGGTTGTAATGGGGTTAAGGTAGGGTAGGGAGAAATATGGAAAGTAGGCTAAAAGTTGCTGGAAAATTATGCAGGTAATGCAAGAAAATAGCCAAGGATCAAATGTTGTACCAAAAATGAACACTAAGTTGCTCCAACAATAAGATGATGCTCGAAATGAACTAAAAGAATACTCTTTCTTTTTTTTGATATATACTATGTATATATATTACAGCAGCTCATGTAGGGGCTGCTGTGGTTATTGACATAAACAATAAGAATGAATATCCAATTTTGGATTGAAGGGAGCATCTATGAAAAATCTAGCAACTTAGTGGATATATATAAAAAGAATGCAATTTGATCCAAAATGAAGTGCATCATAAACTTACATAATTTCCAGCAACAATGGTAGAAAGAATGGTAAAATGAATAAAAGTGATAAAATGAGTGTCAAAGGTGAATTACAACGAAAGAAAAGGCTAAGGCTCAAAATTGGTTCACTAAGGGAAAAACAGGGTTAGGCATTTGGCCAAATTGTGTAAATCTTAAGTGCCCAAATCATCTCATGACTATCAAAAATTCATGTAATCTTAAAACGCATCACAAAGCAAGTTCTAAAAACAAAGATTCTGTACAATGCTCGCTAATCAAAAACAAAAGGAGTATAAAAATAATGATGCCCAAATTGGCTCAAAACCTCACCATTTGAGTGGGTTAAAATTGCGTGAATTCTCAAACTAAAGTTTAAACAATCAATTATAATACTAAGTAGCAATATTAACAGTGTTCTATATCCAAGATAAAGTAAAATGGAAAAATTAAGGAAAAACACCAATTTTACTTGGCTCGATTGAATTTAAGAGAATCATTCATTGCCTTCTTCCAACAAGATTCGATAAAAGCTATAAGGGTATCCATTCAAAAGAGAAAAGCAGAATACCATCCTTACAGAGGTTCGAGATAACAAAATCAGTACCTACACAAACTAAGGTACCTACCCCACACTTGAGTATAACACTGTCCCTAGTGTGAAATAAGGTAGGCACTCTACAAGGGAGATAAAATACGCACAAAGAAGCAAATCATAAGAGTATAAAATGCTAGAAAACTAAAAAAACAAGACAATAGAAAGAGATAAAAAAACTAGAAATAATCTACTAGATACTGCCCTTGATGTGTGCTTTAACACTCCAAGATATGTTAGTCCTCAAAATTGCGTATGAGCATCGAGTAGGCTGACTCCTGCAAAACTCAAGAATAAACACATCCCAAACAACGTCTAGTAAAAGGTTCAATAGAATAAAATCATCTCAAAATAAAACAAACTAAAAATAAACTGAAATATCTAACTAAAAAAAATAAATAAATACATAAATAAAAGATGTCCAAAAACTCAAAAGCATAAATAGATTCAGGAACGCCTCCCGAAGGTGCTTCTTTTTGTTCGAGTCGTCTAGCTAGACTCTACAGCAGCATTCCTGCATCGCGGGCAAATTGAGAAGGTGGGCTCAATGTAAGCTGGGGCTTAAGGCATATAAGCACAAGGATGAGGTCCAAGGTGTGCAGTAGATGACCAAGGAGGTGCTCTCCATATTGAGTTGGGATGCCCATTCATCCACTCCAAATCCTGTCTAAGTGACCTGTCATAAACAAACTTGCAACTACCCTTCTTGGGTGTATCATAGCACAAAGTCTCAAATTGATACAAGTTGTTTTCTTCAGATGAATAACACATATCAACAGGGAGAGAGACATGTATAGCATCATCCATTTGTACATCCTGTGGTTGGTTATCACATGCAAGACCAATTCCATCAATACTGCAAATGGCATGAACATGGTCGGTGGGAGAACTATCAAATGGGGGTAAACTAAAAGTAACACAGTCATCCCCTACATTAAGTTCGAACTTTCCCTCAAATACGTCTATTTTAGCTTTAGCCATGGCAAGGAAAGGTCTCCCCAAAATCAATGGTACACCATGCTTATTATCCATATCCATAACCACAAAATCCACAGGAAATATGAACTTATCTACCTTGACTAGCACATTCTCTACAATCCCCCTAGGAAGCTTAATAGAACAGTCAGCTAATTGAATGCACATCCTAGTGGGTTTTGCCTCCCTTAAACCTAGCATATTGAACAAACTAGTGGGCGTGACATTTATGCTAGCCCCTAAATCAGCTAATGCATTATCAACAAACAAGTTACCCAAAGTGCAAGGAATAGTAAAACTCCCTGGATCGTGACGTTTCTCTGGCAACTTGCTCTGAAACACTGCTGAGCACTCTTCGTTAAGCTTAACATAGGCTACCTGCTCCAATTTCCTTTCTCTGCTAAGAATGTCCTTTAAGAACTTGGCATACTTCGGCATCTGCTTCAATACGTCAATAAAAGGCAAGTTAATATGCAGTTGTCTAAAAATATCCAAAAACTTACTGAACTGCTCTTACGCTTCTGCTTGCTTGAGTCTAGCAGGATAAGGAATATTAGGTTGATATTCCCTAACTAGGATTGGTTTCACCTTTTGTCCCTTAGGTTCCTTAACCTTATTGCTCGCCTCAACCTGCACATCAATAGTGGAGTCATTAAAAACAGGCTTAGAAGGAGCTGAAACTAACTTACCTGAACGCAAAGTGATGGCGTTCATGTGCTCCCTCGGGTTAGACTCAGTGGTGCTGGGGAGAGCTCCTTATTGCCTCTCAGACAACATCTTAGAAATTTGGCTAATCTGAGTCTTCAAGTTCTGAATCGAGGACTGCTGATTCCTAGGTGCACTATCAGTCTGCTGGAATCTCATCTCCATAGTCGTCACAAACTTCATTATAAGCTCCTCTAAATTTGACTTCTTTTCAAGTGGAGGAGGAGCTTGTGCAGGTCCAACTGGCTGTTGCTGTGGCTGCTGATAAGTCTCTGAAAACCTGGTGGATCCTGGGCATTATTGTTCCTCCAACTGAAATTGGGATGATTGCACCACCTAAGGTTGTATGTGTTGCTGTAAGGGTTGTTCTACTGCCTTGGGGCATTCCATATATAATCAACCTGCTCAACATCAGAAGACATAGCATAAACAGATGGAAAAGTAGAAGAATATGAAGCAAACATACCTCCCAGAAGACAGTCAGACCGAAAAGTAGCCACTATAAAACTCGCAGCCCAACGTCACGATGAACCCAAGATCCTGAGTTGGTCAATCTTCTTAGCTAGAAACTCCACTTGAGCTGCCAAGGCTGTTATAGAATCCACTTGGTTGACCACTCCCTGTCTTCCTGGTCGATCCTAGAGTATTGCCACTGATAATTGTTCATGGCCATTTCCTCTATCAAGTTCTGAGCCTGCTCGGGTGTCTTACTATTTAGCGTCCCACCTGCTGCAGCATCCACCATCTGCCTCATCGTAAGGTTCAAACCGCTGTAGAAGGTTTGAACCTGCATCCACACTGGCAATCCGTGATGTGGGTAGTATCTCAAGAGATTCTTAAACCTCTCCCATGCGTCATACATGCTCTCATCATTAAACTGCACAAAAGAAGATATGTCATTTCTAAGTTTAGCAATTTTAGCGGGAGGAAAATACTTATAGAGAAATTTTTCGGCCAACGCGTTCCAGGTAGTAATCGTCTGCTGTGGAAAAGATTACAACCATCTCTTTGCTCTGTCCCTCAAGAAAAATGGAAACAATCTCAGCCGAATGGTGTCATCGGTTGTTCCATTTATCTTGAATGTGTCATAAATCTCCAAAAAGTTGGATATATGTGCATTGGGATCCTCACTGGGCAATCCTCCAAACTGCACGCTCTGCTGGATCATTTGGATAACATTGGCCTTTATCTCAAAATTGTTGGCCACTACAGGAGGTCTAACTATGCTAGTTTTCGTCCTATCCAAAGATGGTCGAACAAACTCATACATCGTCTTCTGATCGTTATCGGCCTGGGGGTTGTGGTTCTCCATCACGTTAGCTCTATGAACCTGAACTGTAACTCCGACCTCCTCCTCAACTGCCTGCAATCATCGTCTCAATAATCTGAGAGAGCGCTCCGGGTCAGATAAGGGTTCTATGGGATCAGGGTTAGAGCTCCTAGTCATAAACTACCTGAAACTGATAATCCAAACAACCACCAATCAATAAAAATAATAAAATAAAGAATAAAGAATAAATAAATAAACAAACAATGACTAAAGTAACATAAAAACAATTCACTCTAGGTCACTGTTACGGTTGTCCAGCAACGGCGCCAAAACGTGATGGGCTAGTGATGTAACCTACACCTAAGGCAGTGAACCTATCGATGTGGCCTAGCACTAGTGAGTATTAAGGTCGTATCCCTAGAGATCGGGTGAACCTAGAGTTACTACTGTTCGCTGTGTTATCTAGTCTGAAATAGGGTGTGAGAAGTCTAAATTAACTAACTAATGACTATGAATGCAAATAGATAAATGAACAACAATTAACAATTGAAAGACAACCGCAACAAGAGAAACAAACCCAAAAGGGACCTAAGTGATGGAATTCTAAGGTTGATTTATAAATTACCAATCTTGCTTACCCGTGCCTAAATCCTGAATCGAACTCGGTTCCTCTCTCGAGCTCACCCAGTTCCTAAACCTACACTAACCTAATGGAATCTCTTCCTATCATATTATTACAAATTAGCATTAAGCGTGATTTAGAACTATTAAAAGTTATTAATTCTTAATTCGGCGAGTAAATTAACCTTATCTCTAAGTGTTAACTACTAGTTCTTACTATTCAAATTCCAGTTGTAACAAGCATTTCTCAATGTCAAGAAATAACCCAGAAGACAATTAATTCAACGTCTCAAATTAACTGAATCAAACTTTATTACTGAATAGCAAGGAGATTATAAGAATGGCAGATAAAAATCTAATAACTAAGCATAATCCATGAACAAAGGTGAACCCCAATGGGTTCGGTAGCCCTAGCTACTCATAATGAAAGAAATAAATACAAAAGGAAATAAACAACAGAAAAGGAAATGGAACATGTAACCCCTCTTCTCTCGAATCGGAGTGGAAATGTTGGAAGCTCCAACTCTGAAACCAGCCTCAAGTATGGATCTCGGGTGTCTCGATCAATCGTCTAGAACCTTTAATCTTTGCTTGAATCTCCTAAATCAATCCTTTGAAATGATGTTGGTCTCCCAAAATGTCAAGAACAGAGGTGTAGAAGTGGGAGGTCGCGCACGTAGAGAAGTCTAGAAGTCAAATGTGGAACCTTGTCTCGTTTTGTGTGCACCTACTTATAGGCAGAAGTGCCATAGCCCGTGCCACGGCCCGGGTAACAAGCACCAACATCCAAAAAATGCCAATCTTCAAAATTTTCCAAGGGAGGCCGTGCAACGGCCCGTGCAAAAGCCTCGAAATGTGCGCCAACAAGGAATCAAATTCGACAAATATCTAATATGCATAAATCATCTAAATAGCTTGGTTTCTGCCCGGAAATCAATCAATTTCCATCAAGGAGTCCAAAAACCTGAAAAACTCATAAACATGCCAAAGTGCGATTAAGCAGGAATAAATATGACTCAAATACACAAATAAACGACTGATAAACAGTCAATAAACATGCATAGAATCATTTATATCAGTTGAGTTTATAAAACCAATCTTGTCTGAACTTCTTCTTAATTTTCATACCACTTGTTGCTTACATTCAAGAGTTGAGCATAAAAGAAAAGTACATATTTCGTATTCTAAAATAGCAATAAAAGTTTGTTAGAAACTTTTAGAAGTCCAATTCACTCCCCCCTCTCTTGGGTGTTTGCGTATAACTCTCCCATTTGGTATTAGAGCAAGTCTTTATTATTGAAGGCTTAATATCCTTGAGGAAAGATCTAGAATGGCAACATTCAGTCCATAAGAACCTGAAAGACGATCTATTACTAAACCTTCATCACAATGAAATCCTATTTTTTTAGAACGAGTTGAAGGAGTAGGTATTGTTGGTGTAGAGGAAGCAATAAATTAGGGTTTATCCGGACCAATGCTACGAGCTTTCAGAGTACAATGGGATCTTCGTCAAGTTGATCATTAACAAATATGAAGCAAGACATACTCCTTCCCATCCCAGAAGTAATAGGCATGGAGGTTGGCCGTACCGCAAGTGCACGGTTGTCTCAAGTAGTAGGAAGATATCTTCCCACGGGGAGTTGATGGTTTCAAGTATTAATCTAGGATTTAATTGATTATTTGAGCAATCAAAAATGAGATTTAAAGCACAAATTATAGAAATCTAAATAACTAAAACAATATCAAAGTAATCAATAATTAATCCTAACATAATGCACTAATCTTAATTTAAGCAATAACCAACCAAATCTCAAAGCAATTAACTAACTAAAGCAACATGGAGATTTATAAGCAAGCATAAGTAAAACAATGAAAATAACTAGGATTAATTAAAAACAATCAATAAACAAAGATCCTAGAATGCCAATCCACCTATACCATCAATAAAGCCAAGCAACACTCATAAATAATGTTAAATGCCAATACTTTACTATGGGTGAATTAGGGTTTTGTAGCCCTAATCTATCTCTAAACTTAGAACCCTAAGCATTATAATTCTAATGTCAATTCTCATCACACATCAACATTAAACCACTTGATTAAGCAAACTCTCCCATCAAACCATATTAATCAACCTAAAAGCTCTCACAATCAAGCCGATTAATATCTTCATTTGTATGTCCAAGAACAATAAATATTTCTCAATACAATCATTCTCCAAAATAACATTTATAGAGATGGCCATTCAAAATAAATGCACAATTAAAACACCAAAGAAAAACCCTAAGGTAGAGAAAATGACATACAACACAAACAACTCAAATCATTGCTTCATTGATTGAAATAGGCTTCATGCATTCTAGGATTAATAAACTACTCACTAAACATCATTGATAAGCATAAATAAGGAAAATAAAATAAAAATAGAAGAATATACCTAGTTAATTCCTTAAAGATAGCTCAAGAATAGAGGATTTGAAGAAGAAAATATGTAAACTTTTATTGATATCAAGTAAATGTAGCAATTACAACTTAAAACTAAATAAATCAAAGAGAAGTTTAAGAAAACCAAGACTAAAGCTTAGATTTTTTTCCTCAAAGCCTCTCTATTTTTCTCTTTGATCTCTACTAACTCTTATGTAGTCCCTTAATATGTTTTCAATAGAGGCTGATGAGAAATAAGAGAGTATTTTTATTATATCCCCCAAAAAACCCTTAAAACCCTAGTAAAATCGGACCAAACCACTCCAAAAACTAACAAAAATCGCCCAAAATCGAACCAAGCAAGGTTTGTAGCGCGCTTCAACAGCGCACTCAGTCCGGCCTGAAAAACATTCTCGACTTCTTTATGTGAAATTTGTGCTGAGCATATCGGACCAGCCTTGGTATGGCCTTAGGTCTGGCCTGCAAATTCTCTATTGCTTCTTTTTAATTCAATAGATGACCTAAATTTCAAGGGGCATATCTTGGACGTCTAAACTCCAAATTGAGGAATTATTTAGCCTAAAATGAAGTTCAAAATGTCTACTCTAATTTCTATGTTTTACGATTTTTCTGATTCCATCATTTTCTTGCCCAAAATGCCCTTGACAATTTAGTGCTACATTTGATATAGCTTTCGGAGTGCTCCTTGGTATGAGGCTTGTATCTCCCTCATCTTAGCACCAAATGGCCTGATTCCAATTAAAAATTTGAAGTAGACTCAAAATGCTATAAATTTGGAGCTTTTCATCCCAAGACTGGTTCCAGATTGCCTCCTCCAATCCTCTAAATTCGACCAATCTACGAAATCGAAAGATACCCTTTTGAAGTTCCAATCTTCAAATTTTGCCTTGGCTTCCAAACTTTTGAGAACTCATACCTACATCAAAATCACACCAAAATAAGTGTAAATCACCTATGAAACCACAATAAACATAAACAAATAGGATTGACACTTATATGGTGCAAATGTAGGAGAAATGCACGATTTATGCTCTAAACCTAGGCTAAATTCCCCTAAACCTTATGTCTCGAAGCCCTAATAAATATGTGTATTTCACACACATCAGAGGTTTATTATTAAACATTTCAAGGTTCTTCTGAAGATTTCTAGAAGCACAAGTTCTTTAAAAGGAATTTTAACATAATGTTATTAATTGGAGACATATATCTCTAAATACATCCATAGTCAATATTACTCATTGTGCTTCAACACCTTTTGAACTCAACCAGGGGTCTGCTTATGCATCTGCAAAGTAGTTTGAGACATTACAAGTTACTTATAAAAAGATCTACCAAGTGAAATAAATAAAGATAAATGTTCTAAAATGTAATTATGAGATGTTTCATACGAGGAAAATTAAAACCATTACTAAAATAATACATGGTGTACTGATTTCTATATATCACTTGAAATCGCTCAAATGATGAGATCTCTTCCAAAGCGGAAAATAAGAAAAAGGAAGGAGTAGCCTTAGTAGCCCACTCAAAGGATAATAGTGCAAATTCACATGATAATGAGAACATCGCTGCACTAGCTTGGAAAATGAAAAGGTTTTTCAAGAAAGGTGGTAGGAAGAATAGAAGACCATTCTGAATGATCAACTTCTCTGAATTTGATTTAGGGCACAAGTAGACATCTGACTAGTCTACTAAAATGCAACAAACACAGTCATCTAAAGGCAAACTGTCATCAATTGAAAAAGAAATAGTGATGGATCATCTCATAGTGATGATGACCAATAAGATGGAACTGTAATAGCAAACTTATGTTTGATGCTAAAAAAATATATGACTAATCCAATTTAGACAGTTAAGATAAGGTATCTGATTCTGACTTTGCTCATGATGATATTAAGTTCACTGAGTTGCATATATAAAATTTGCATCACTCAAGGGCTCAATCATTCACCTCATATGGATCACATATAAAATGAGTTTTTGCATAGTAAGGTTGAAAAAGTAAGCAATGATCTATCTAATATTGTGAAACATGATCAATATCTCCTTAAGCATATTTGAAAATGTTGATTTTATAAGAATGAAAAACAACTTGAAATTCTGATTCAAATAGTGACCTAATGTTAAGATTGAATTTCAAAAGAGAATTTTTGAGATCATAGAAAAACATATAGCTAATTCAATTTTTAAGGCTATCATTCTTAGGAATATATTATGGAGCTTTTCTTATTAGTCTTCCCATTCTAATACTGCATCATTATCACATCCATATCATAATATTTTTACTTTTGGGAGTGACTATAATAAAACTCTCTATAGGCATTGCTCTCTTTATTATCTTGTTAGACATCTGTATGTAGCATGCTATAAGAAAAAAGTGTGTATGAGAAATGTTTGGAGTCCCAAAAGGAACCAAATCTAACCTGCTAACCATATAGGACCTAATCAAGATTGGGTACCTATATTTAAGTGATTACATGCAGGTATGTCTTAGCAGCAAGTAGTAAATAGATGACTGATGCATAATTAGTAGTTGCTCAAGAAAGACGATTAAGGATGAAAATACGTTCTCAGAAATCCAAATAGATAAAAGTGGATACGTGAAACATGAAGATAAAAGCAAAGGGAAAACCACTGAAAATAATTATGAAATGGGATCCCTAACTAAAGAAGTTTCATTAATAGAAGAATTAAAGGAAAAAATCTATTGAGTGAGAGTCAGCTGATTGATAAAAGGAGAAGAGTCATCTTTGAGACAACCACTATTAGGTTCAATCTACTCTTGATTATCAAGCTTATTTATTAAACCATAAATAAGTAATGCTTATATGGTTGACTTAAATGAATGCAAACTAAAATTGGATGTCTTACTTCTGTTAAAGATACAAGTTGGCCAAGTATAAAAGATTATTATTATCTAGGTCTTTAAAACTATTTGATTTTGCTTTGTTTCGTTTGTCACATATGAAAATCTGAATGGAAATAATTATAAATTTGTAATAATGGATGATTGTCCTAGATATACATAGGTCATGTTCATTGCATCAATAGTAGACATTTACACCGCTTTCATCCATTTTTGCTTTAGAATTCGAAAGAGAAAGAATATTTCACCACATTCACTAAAAGCAACCATGGGAAGGAATTTGACAATGAATTCATATAACTTCCTAGTCCCAAGAACCTTACAATGGAATGCATGAGAGAAAGAATAGAATCCTAAGAGATGGCTCGAAACGAGATACATGAGAGAAGTCTACCAATATATTTCTTTGCAAAAGCCTCAAACACATAGCCTATTGTACCATAAACAACATTTTGATAAGATCATTTATTGGTAAGACATATTTTATGTTGTTAAAAGGAAGAAAGCTTAATTTTTCATATGTTCATGCATTTGCATGTAAATGTTATATCTTTCAATGAATGAACCTTATTTGTTGAAGAATGAATGCATGTGATATTTGATGTATCTAACCATTCTTTGGAAAGAAAAAGCAAAAATGATGATACAGGAAACTGATCTAGAAAATGAAAAAGAATTAGATAAGAATAATTTAAATGAAGATGAGACGTCTGATGGGACATCTGATATACTTGAAGACAACTTAAACAGTTAGACATCTGATCTACCTAACAATTGAAAGTATCATAAGGATCGTCCAAGTGAGAGGATACTAAACAACCTATCACAAGGGGGATTAACTAAGATCAACACTCATATATACTAATGGCAATGTAGCTTTTTCACCTCAAAGAGAGCGATAATCTTATGATGGAACTCAAATTCTTAAAAATTATACATCTACCATAGAGATGAGCTAAATCAGTTTGAAGGAAATCATGGAAGCTGATACCTAGACCTATAAATAACTCTATCATAAAAAACATATGGGTATCTAGAAATAAAATAGATGAGCAAGGAATAATTATACAAATCAAAGCTAGATTAGTTGCCCAAAGCTAGAATCAAGGCAAAGATAAGTCTTATAGGAGAATCCAACTTCTTCTTGAGTTTGCGAATCAAGTGAACAAGTAAAGAAATCTTCATTTGTCAAAATTATATACATCAAGGAGTTGACAAAGAATTTCAAGTTTGATAGTCTAAAGAGCATTAGAGATCTAATTAGCAAACAACTAAACTTAAGAAAGATGAGACTGGAAAATCAATTGACATCAAAATAAATTGACGAATGATCAGATTCCTACTATATTTGACAGCCAATAGACTAGACATCTGAGCTAGCATATGCATGTATAACATATCCCATGCAATATCTAAGGAGCCTCATCAAATCACTATGAAGAGGATATTCAAATATCTGATTAGGACTAGTAATTTGGGTCTATGGTAAGCTAGGTGTAATTCTTCTAATTTATGTTGGATATAGTGATGTTAACTATATAGAAAGTAGAGTTGAGAAAAAGAACACATCAGACATCTGCCAATTCCTTAGACATTGCTTGATTTCTTGATTACATAAAGAAAGAAATAGGCGTCTATTGCACTATTGACTGTTGAAGCATTATACTTCAGTAGGCAGCTATGGTGCTGAGGTTTCTTGGATAAAGCATCAATAAAAAGACCATGGCTTCCACTCTAAGGTGATGTATATTAGGTGTAATAACATTGGGGCCATCAAGCTCTCAAAGAACCTTGCTCAACATGAAAAATTGAAAAAATCAATATCAAACATCTTTTATAGGACCATGTTCAAAGAAGGAGACATCCAAGACTTCATCAAATCAATAGACATCTAAAGCTTTAATAAAAGCCATTAAAGAATATCAATATTGGAAAATTGGAAGATCACCTAGTACGGGCACTAATTCTTTATGCTTATGTGTGCAAATTCAACTAATTTACTTTCTATGCATATTTAACCGTTAGTCATCTAAGTCTCAATATTAAGGTGAGCCCCTTCATCTAATATTGAAAATTAAATAAGTAAATATGTGCACTACATTCCATAGAAAAGTGAATTTAAATATTTAAAATATTTTTCTTTATCATATATTTTGAAGAATCACTTTCAATCTTGAAAACTTCTAAAAGATAAATTCTTTGCTTTACAATTGAAAAAGTGGAGAGAAAGTTTGACTCTCTTAGATAGAAAAGAGAAATGTTTGAGCCATCGGAAGGAGAAAAGCCAATAGAAATATGATGGAGACATAATTTCTATTGGCTTTTCTCCTTCCGATGGCTCAAACATTTCTCTTTTTTGTCTAATAGAGTCAAACTTTCTCTCTACTTTTCAATTATAAAGCAAAGAATTTATCATTTGTAAGTTTTCAAGATTGAAAGTGATTTTTCAAAATATATGACAAAGAAAAATATTTTAAATATTTAAATTCACTTTTCTATGGAATGATGAAGGCTTTGATAAAAACGGATACTTGAGATGTCTATTATGACAAAAGTGTTGGAAAATATAACTATTGGCAGAAGAGCTAAAAAAGAAAACAACTAGAAATTTTATCTATTGAAGTAAGTATTGCTATTCCTAAGATGGAGATATAAGTGCTATTGAATCCATTTATGATTATTTTAAATCTAAAAGAGTAAGAAAATCAATAATTTGAGATGAGATATCTAAGAGAAGCTCCACAAGGATAACAATTGGATAAAAATGATCAAAAGAAAAGCATGTTAAACTCAACAGAAATTTGCAAGTTCTCTCTTAAAAAGTTTTTATGAAAAGACTTTTCAAAATAATTTTCTTTTGACTTTGGACATTAACTTGCATTTGTATGCTGTTTTGAATTAATTTGGATATTTTTTACCTTTTTATTGTTTACAGAAAAAGGGAGAAATTTAGGATAAATCTAGCATGTCTATATGTAGATTACTACATAAGCTTAGGGGGAGCTTAACAATGAAAAATAGCATTAGCAGTCTATTTATATTTGAGTCATCCAAGCTTATTTGCTATTATTATATTTTGCCATAGTTTCAAGGGGAGCTCCATTCTTTGCTTAAGTGTTAGACGTCTACTCTTTATAGGCATCTATTTTGTGATATAAAGCTAAAAATGCAGCTCAGATCTATAAGCACAATCATTTTATACCATTGTTTGCTCTGATGATTTAATTGATCTATTTTTCTTGTTACTGTGTGCTGGTTTTCTCATCATCAAAAGAGAGAGATTGTTAGCCCCAAGAAGCTAATAATCTAAGTTTTGATGATAACAAAATAATGTGTTGTTTGATATTTATACATATGAATGTTGGATATTTATTACAAGATGAAATAATCTGATTAAGAGGAGAAAAGCTTAGAAGATTGATGTGACCTATATTTGCAATCATCAGAAGTTATCGTACATGAAAGAATTAGATGACTCAATAAACTGATCAGATGACTAAGTATCTAAAAGGCTATTGAGAAATATAAAGAAAACATCAGAAGCCTACCTTCGTAGAGCTTAATAGAATCAGATATCTTAAAAGTTAGATGTCTTAAGACAGTTTAAACAGTGGTGAGTTAGTCCTCTTGTTAAATAGATCAGCTTTGACCTCTTGCATTAAATTAATTTCTCATGTGCAAAACCTTAAAAACACATCCATTAATTTTTCATATGTAGCTTTGGTTTTAATGAACACCACAATACCCTTTAACTTTAAAATCATATTCATTCACAATGCAATACCTCTAATTTTAATTTTAATGCACACTATAAAATATTATATTTTGTATTTTTGAAAAGTGGATTTTATGCCAAAAAGTTTATTTCTTAAATTCGTTCTCCTCATGTTTTACCTAATGGTTGAAGAGTTCACTGCCATTCTTAGAAGCCTTAGTGAGTGCACCCATTCAATTGCTTTACCATGACTTGATGATCATTTCCTAGCAAACTAGTGGAGTTCATCATGCCCCTAGCTGGGTACTTTCCGACACTATGGGTGAATATGTAATCCTTACCTCTCTGATTGCTTGCTACGATAAGAAGGAAAGGGGTATAACCTGTTTGGATTAGAATTGTGAGCTTCTTCCATTATGTCCAATTCCTGCTAGTTTTTCATAAAGAAGGAAGATATATTTAGATTGCTGGCATTAAGAATAGGTGGAGCGTGGTGCTAATCTAGTTCTAGTGATTCTAGATGAAGCCATCATTAGCTTAGACATATACAAAACCCATCAAAGGTTTAATAGTAGTCTCTTCCTCTTTTAAGTAAGAAAACAAATATCTTTATTTTGTTAATGCTTTAATTTTTTCCTAAGTCATCATTTCAGTTTCTCAACTTAGTAGACTAATGTTTTAACTTTCGTATTTATAAAGAATAGTCCTGTGGGGGGGGGGGGGTGGTTTCAAGAGCGCACCCAAGTGTCTCTAGCGACTACGATACTGCAAGGCTTTTCAACCTAATAGGAACACGCTAACTAATCATAGAGACTAGCGTGGAAATGGGAGTTTCTTGTCGGGTAATTCTCTGGGACACTTTCTCTAATTGAATGGCATTTCTCGATTCCATAAGAAAGCTTCGCCACATCGAGAGATGGATTCAAAAGCTAACTTCATTATTCTACAAGCATCCATTACACCATGTGAGGTCCTCCTAAGTCTAGCCTATTTTATTTAAGCTCAATCCGTGCTTAATTTATTAGCCTACTTAACTATTTAATTATGTATAAAGGTCCACTTAATCTATCCCAATTACAAGTTATGCATTTAATTTCCAGCCTTTAAACTTAAATGGAGTACTTTTTATATTAAGGCCCAATTGGATCATTCTTTTTCTAATATGACCCATTTAATTAATTAAAGCATGGCAAAACCTACTAAGTCTATATGGATTTTCGTTTTAGGCCCAATTTACCATCCTTTAACCTAATAAACTATAACTTTCATGCCAAGTCCAATTTTAAGTCTAATGTCTATGTGTCCAGTTTTAATTAAACAATTAAGCATCAAATATTTAGCACCAAGCAAAAACAAAGTGCATGAATATTAAATCTAGCTACAACTAAAAATAAATAAAAAAACACATAAAAATAAGTTACACTATACCAAAATTGCATAAAATCCAAAAATAGGGAAAAATTGGTGTAGAATCGAATCGGCACTATACAGAGCTGATCAGCTCTAAGGCTTCATCACGGTCAATTTTGCATTTTGTCTTGATTCCCCTCGCCTAAAAGCCAACTTAACATGCACAAAATAAAAAATATGATTAATATATGAAAAACATGAAAATAAAATAATAAAAATTGAATAAAACCAAAAAATACATAAAATTTGAATTAAACAAAGCCAAAACATGTAAAATTATGAAAAAGAGATAAACTAATAGAAGATAGAAACTTCATATGGCAGATCCTAAAACTAATCTTGCAACACTAAAATCAGATCTAATCACATAATCTCATGAATTATCATAAAGGAAAAATAAATCTAACATACTAACCTAATTCTTTAATTCATTAGATTCAAAATCCAATAAAAACATATTATCGAATTCAAAACCCTACACAGATCATGTCATTAGATTCAAAACCCAGCATGTATAAACATTAAAAAAAATATAAAACTATTAAAGCCCTAGATTTGATCACATAAATCATATAAAATATTTGAAATCAATCCTAACATGTTTCAAAAATCATAAAATCAAAGAAAAGGGAAGAAGATGCTGATGATGCTGGATTTTTTTGTAACCTTTAGGTTGTCATCGTAGTTTGCTGATTTGCGAGTCTCTAGAGATGATGAGGTGGATGAATCAAAGATTGGATGAGAATCCAATGTTCTTTTAGGCTTGAGAAAAAGCTTCTATCATTCAAAGAAAAGACTTCCTAATCTTATTCTTTCTTAGTGACTTTGCTCTCCAAGTACCAAAAATTCTCTCTACTTAAATGAACGTAGGTGTATCTTCTATTTTCAGTAACTAGTAGCTGGTAGCCTATGGTCAATGTAGCTAACCCATGACCTAGGACTTAATGATGTATTTTTAGAGGTAGGATTCTTAGAAAACCCTAAAAAAATAGATAAGCTCTCAATAATTTTAAATTCAGAAAAAAATATTTTCCTTTATCAGTTATTAATTATTCAAATCAATACTCAATAATTCCGATCTTTAATATTCAAATAAATAACAATAAAATCTAATAATTATCATTAAATGATTTTTAGAATCTTTTTTATCAAATTTTGGCATTTTAAGTCAAAATACGTGTAAAATGGAGTCGGATTCGAAAAATAAGGCAATCGGGACTGTGCATAATTGGTCGACTGTACATAGAGCTAATTCGACTCAAAGCTCAGCCGTTTAGCTCTAGGTAGAGCCGATTCAACTGTACAAAGAGCCAAAAAGTTTAGGAATTTTTTACATTTAGTCCTAAAACTTGCAGAAACTGTCGTTTCACCTGTCAAACCTAATTTTATTGCCAATTGGGTCCAAATTGATTTTGAAAAAGCAATTTTAATTTAATTATTATCAAGCCTAAATGAGATTTGCTCGTCCTCAACCTACCGAGACTTAAGAATGGTAGTAACTTTCATCATTGGGTTTGGATGAGGAAAATGGGTGCTGACAGCTGCCCCAGGTTTGTCGGAATTTATAAGCACATATGTGATTAAATAAATTAAGACAAATCATAATATCAAGGATACGGTAAAAGGAAGTATTGATGATTTCTAGAAGCCATCCTCTGTAAGCCCAACCTGATGTAGAAAATTAGATTTGGAGTAGAGGCCATGCCTACTTGATTAGAGGACCACGCCTATTTGAATTCTTAAGGACTTTGCCTCTTTAATTTTGAGGACCTTCCCTACTTTGATTTTTTAGGACTTTCCCAGCTTTAATTTTAAGGACTTTGCTTGTTTGAGTTGAGGACGTTGCATGCTTGAGTTAAAGACTTTGCCTGCTTGATTTGAGGACTTCCCTGTCTAATTTTGGGAACCACTCCCGATGATTTATACTTGTAGAGACGTTGCTTTGGCTTCTTAATCACTTTTTGCTTCGGGATGCAATTATGTTGTAACTTTTACTTTGGTTTATAATTAGTAAATTTTCTCACTTCTAGGTGTCAAATTGATAACTTCCACTTTAGGATGAATAATAATGATTTTCCCACTTCGGGATCTTTTACTTCAAAGAGTAAATTGGTTTTCCAATTCGGGGTCTTCTGCTTCAAAAAGTACACTTGTTCTTAGAACTTGAACCGATTCTCTACTTCGGAACTGATGGATATTTCACTTCTAAACTCTTCACTTCAAAAAGTATACTGATTTTTCATTTCAAGGACTGAGCTAATCATGTTCTTGCTTCGAGATGTAAACTTGTGAGCTTTTGCTTTGGAAAGTAAACTAAGTGTAGATCAACATTTATTATAGCTAGATTCTTATTCATCGAACTTTTCTTCATTTTCCTGATACAAGTTAGTGATACATATACAAGTGTACAAAGATTACATTAAGCAAAAAGTAATGAAGGTGCGTGATATGCATGTTTTGTATAACATGTAATGCATTTCCAAAAATCATCTTTTAGTTTGGATAGAGGAATTCTGGTGCCTATCAATATCAACAGTTTGAGATTTCAATTGCCCGCTCTTTGGCCAAATGGCATTAAGCCAAATAGTCGATGTTGTAATTGATTCATATCAAATATCTGAAAGTTATTATGACAACAAAAAGTGCAGATCTAGGGATAACTCAAGCATGCGAGGACTGGATAATCTTGCCAAGGGGCTATACTAATACTTGTGTAATGATAATTGGCTTTGCCACAATCTCATACATATAGCAACCAAATCTCTTTTCTCTTCTTAAATTTACACCTTAACTTTTGTTTAAGCCATCCTTTCAGGTTCTTAACTTAGCAAGCTAATGGCTGAACTTTTGCCTCAGCTACTCTTTCGGGTTTTCAACTTAGTAGAATCTATTTTTGCCTAAGCTGCCCTTTTAAGTTTTTAACTTTGTAGACTTTATTTTTACCTAAGTTGCCCTTTGGGGTTTTCAACTTAGCATTCTCTTTTCTTTATAGTTTTCTTTATTCTCTCTTTTTTACAGATTTGGTTACTGGAGTTCTTGTAGTCCTTTTTGTCAATGCTTGCAGATGATTCTACTGATTCCCAAGACTTTCCCTCAGACACGATTTCTAGAATTAAAGCCAAAGCACTCTAGCTTTACTGATTCATTAAGCATGATGTCAAGAATAATGGAAACTTAAGTGCTAAAAATTCTTAGGTTTTCCTACAAAAGACCTACAGAAAATGATATTGCTTCTATTCAGATCTCATAGATTCCGCCTCTTATTCTACTTTCTCCTGCTGGTAGTGCACAAGCAATAAAAACTAATGTGCAAATTTAACAAAAGTTCTAATAAAATTCTATCCATTTAATAAGAGCACAACTGGGTATGTTTTGTATTTCAGATAATACTACTTTTGTTATCAACTAGTTGATTTAGATTCTTGAGTTGAATATTTTCTCTCTCACCTTTTATTTTCTTAACTTTTACCTGACTAACTTATACAAATCCTCTAGTCAGTGGGATTTGTTTTTCTATCTTCTTCTTTTTTCTTTTTTCTTTTTCCTTTTTACTTCAAAAGATAGTATTTGAAATAGTACAGATTGACTTGTGAACTTATCGCCCTCAAGATTTAAACTCCTTTTAGCATATTTGAGCTTAATCTTTTCTTTCTTTGATATGGATGTTTTCCAGCTCAATCTAAATTTTCCTTTGGAGTCAAATGAAATGGGTTTTGCATTTCTCAAGGTTAGAGCACTACTCTTTAATCTCATGTAATTTTCAAGGATCCTTGTTTCAAGGTTGTGATGAGGGATGCACTACGGCCTTCTTACTTTGCCCTTAGTGTGTTGAATGATTACACTACCTCGAATTCAATCTTGCGTGCCAAATACCATCTCTATTTTCTTTTTCTTTTTCTACTCTCTCACTTTTTTTCTCTTAAAGAGTTATATTATTTGCGATAGAAATGTACTTAGGATTATCATATGTGCCCAAATTAAATAAATCAATTCGAATATTACACATGCACATATAGTAATCATCACAATGCATAATTCCATTAAGATAAATATTATTATAAAACCAGCAAAAATCAAAGTTATTTCATTAATCCTAAAAGCATAATCATGTCATTTAAAAAAAATCAAAAGTTGAATCTTGTGATGCTTCATCATCTTTTGATGGTAGCTTTTCAATCTTTGTAGATTTATAGTCTTCCATGTATCTTCCAACTCTAGCATTTTCGATTTCCTCTACTTGTAAGCATCATCATACAAGCCTGCAAAGGTCTTAGGATTTATCATTTGCAGCTTTTTCACCTAAGATGGGAAAACATTTCAAATACCATTCGAACTTGATCCTTTTTAAAAGGCTTGATCCTCATCAACCCTACTTTATTTCTCCATCTAGTCCAGAAGTCAAAAAAGGACTCATTGGGCTTTTACTTTGTAGAATCCAAATCCCTTATAGAGACTTCTAAGGGAGCATTATTATCGTATTACTACACAAAAGCATCATAAAAGAATTTTCCTATCAGACTTGATTGGCTTTCTGTGGGCGGCGATTTTGAGCGTGCAACCAAGTGTCTTTAGCGACTACGGCACTGTAAGGCTTTTCAACCTAATTGGCAACAAGATAACTAGTCACTGAGACTAGCATAGAGATTGGAATCGCCACGCAGGTAATCATCAGGACACTTTCACTAACGAGTGGCGTTTCTCAAATTCCATAAGGAAGCTTACGCCACAGAGTATAGAGAAGGATCTAGAAGCCAACTTCCTTATTTATGTATATTAGTCTTTAATTTTATTGTTTAATAAATCATTCCCTATAAATGCAAGCAATTCATACACAGGCATGCCAAAACAACACACATAATACGCCTGAGTCTAGCCCATTTTAATTAAATCCAGTCCATATTAAAATATTTAGCCTAATTTTCTAGTCAATTATATACAAAGCCAACCTAGTCTAGCCCAATTACCAATTATGCTCCTGAATTCCAGCCTTTAAGCCTAATGCATTACTTGTTATGAGAAGGCGCATTCATTGTGATCTTAACCCTAACTAAGTTCAAGCCCTAACTAGACATGCCAAAGCTCGCTAAGTCTACTTAGATTTTAAGATTTTAAGCTCAGTTAAAGTTGGTTAGCCTATTGGATGACCAAATTCATGTTGGGTCAATTTTAACCGTAAGTCTGTGTGGCCCGTTTTAATTAACTAAACACATAATCATATATTTAATTAACATACAATAAACAAATGGAGCAGAAAGTAAAAACCTAATTATTATAACTCGCCTACAACTATGATTGCAAAATCGAAAAGACCTAAAACTATACATAGGCCTAGAATATATCAAAATATGCCAAAAATATAAAAAACAAAGTGTTCAGCTTGATCAGCCGACCGACTATGCATGAAGAGTCGTTCGACTCAATATAGTCTCAGGGCAAATTTCTATCAGTTTTCCTTTGTTCGCCAATATTATCTCACACTCTAGAATCGATTTTCACATGCACATATGTTAAAAATTAATTAGAATGAGATAAAACGGATAAAAAACAACAAAAATAAAAGTTACAAAAGCTAAAAATCCCTAAATGACTAAAACCCTAAAATCTTATAAATTAATAGAAGATTATCAAAACAAAAAGAATCATGTTTTATTTAGGCTTAATTACTAAATCGTATTAACAAATAGATCTAAATATTAACCCTATAACATATTTTTAATCAAATCTAAAACCCTAATTGGCAAAATATCAGATCTAAAAAACCTAGTTCTTAATATCATATTAAAAACCCTATTGTTATGTCTACTAATAAGAACCTAATCTAATCATATTTATCAAAAATCAAAACCCTAATCATGTTCTAAGAACAAATAATATAGAGAACAAAAAGGAATGAAAGAATTGATTTTTATGATTGACGCAGATGTATGGTGGAAGCAACCCTCAGGTTGTCACCGTGGATGTTACATTTGTGAGTCTCATGCGATGAGGAGGCAATTGAATAAAAAACGGGGTAGGAATATAGAGCTTGATCTAGCTTTGAGAAACTTTTTTTGATTTAGAAAAAGTTTCCATAAATGATCTTTCTTCAATGGCTTGTTTCTTAAAATGGTTCTTTCTTTAATGGCTTGGATCTTCTAATAACTACTACGATCGATAATGCTTTTCTTTCTTTTTCCTCTAGATTTTCTCTTTGTTCTTTCTTTCTTAGTGTCTCTTCTATATTGATTTCACTCACGACTAATTTTTAGTTCTTGATCCTCCCTTTGAAATCCTAAAACACCTCTTTCTATTTATAGAGGTAGGGTTTCAAAGGTAACCCTAGAGAAAGGGATAAATTCTAGGAAATATCAATAAATATCTCATTGATTTATTTAAAATTTATGTAATTATCAATAAAACAATGATTATCATTAAGAAAACCTTCTAGAATTTGTATTTGGACGTATAGTCATCTGAAAATACAACATCGGGGAGTCAAAATTCAATCAGTTCTATAAAGAACTGATTAGCTCTACATAGGAAGTTTTAAAATTTGTAGTTTAGTCCTTGATTTCGTAAAATATGCCATTTTGACCCTCAAACATATTTTTTTCTGATTATTAGGTCCAAATTGATTTAAGAAAGTGAATCCTAGCTAGATTAACGTTGACTCCAGCCTTGGATTCGTCTGTCCTTCGCCTCTTGACACCCGAGAAAGCAGTAACTTTCATCATAAGATTTTCCATTTTTCCCTCAATATCTGGATCTAGAAAAAGGGTGCTGATACTTCCAACCCATGGTACCAGTTTACAACTAGCTCATCTAATGAGAGTACAAACAGCTTGTGCATTAGGTCCAAAAGAGGTCAAAGGATGATAAAGAAAAGAATTGGAGCATAATTGGACATCAAAGCTGCCGAAACGAGCTAAGTATGCCCATGTGGAAGGTTAACATGGCCCGTGTTCTAATTGAAGAAAATCAAACTAAGATGAACACGTTCACAGAAGCTAACACGGGAATTTATGCCCGACCGTGTCCGCAATACGTCCCCGTGTCCAAGACCGTGTCCGTAACACGGGCGTGTTCTCAGAAGTGGTAAGTCAGCACGTTTTAATTCGCGTAACACGGCCAGATATCCTGACCGTGTTCATGAACACGTCCCCTGTTGGAGAACACGGGCGTCTTCCGCACACTGCCTATATATACCACTTCATTCAAAATCTTCAAAAATTTTGCTCTCCCCTTAGTTTGGCAATTATCTCCTCTTTTACTCTCTCACTTCTTATTTCTCATCTCGAAGGCTTTGGATATTGCGTTTGTCAAGTAAGTACCCTCCAACTTCATTTTCCATTATTTTATTTTGATATTAGTTCAAATTTATGTTTTCTTTGTGTTCGAATTTTGTGTTTCAATTTTTTTTTATTTTTTGTTTATTTCCTTATTTTATTATGTGGTGCATGCATTTACATTCATGTTTGTGCTTGATTTTCTTTAATGTAGTTTATATACTTAACTTGCTCATATTTTCCATTTTTCTTTTCTACCATTATTTATGATTGTGATTAATTCCTTATTTTTCTCTTTATTATTATTGTCGGCCGCTAAACAATAGGCTCTGTCATAGATAGTCGACTCTGTTTGTGTCTGTTTTATATTAGCATGTTGGTTTGCCTTGTGATGGATTATGGCGAAGTAGACTCCATATGGATGAATTGCAAATTTAATTGGTTAGCATTGCTTGGCAGTGTTGTGGATTAAATTTTCTTTGCAGGACATTGATCAGTTTAATTTTATCGAGTTAAATCGTTTGGTTTGTTCATTTTATGCCGTTATGCTGCCAAAATTTTGTTGATCCTTAGTACTAAAAGTTTCCTTTTCAGGTACCATGTCCACCAGACGAGGATCAAGAGTTTACAAGAGGAGGCGATGGTTCCTCTTCCTCTCGATCGTCGGTAGCGACTAGTTCGAGCCAAATTAGACCACCGCAGCCATCGATTCTTACTTTTCCAAGGGCAGCCCACCTTTGAGCGTGAGATATCAATCGATGAGGCACAAAGATTTGGGAAAGGCGTAGGATAGGCGGCTGGAGACCGTCGAACTTGCAGTGATCATGATATCTTGAGGCGCCCCATTTCAACATTTCTTTGACATTGTTGAACCAACATATAAGGAGTTGACTGTGGAGTTCGCCAAGACCTTTCTTTCTGCAGCGGTTGCGGGACTTCAACAACCGAATGCGATCAGTTTCAGACTAGCAAAGCAGACTTTCACGATGAGTGTACAACAATTTGGGGTACACTTAGGCTTGTGGATAGAGGAGGATGCAGTTGGGGAGGTTTATAGTCGCTGTATACACACGCCTGGTGTGTCATATCTGTAGATGTGGGCTGAGATTTCCGATGACAGGGATCTGGTGCTAGCCACCCAAGGCATCTAACTTGCACGAGGGATCGCGGTACTTGCATGCATTGCTGGCTAGGACCATCACTGGCAGAGGAGATAGCGGTGGTGTAGTTACCCAACCGGACCTATTTATACTTTACAGCATGCACCAGCACCAGTTCGTCGACATAGGATACTTATTGGCCAGACAGATAAGTGCCTTCTGCAACAACTCAAAGAAGGTATTTTTCTGTTTTGGGACTTACATTACTCGACTGGCTAGGAGCTTAGGAGTTTTGGAGGAGGCGATACCACATCTGACAGAGCTGGGGGTGATGGAAACGTTGGGACTTCCCCAGATGGTTAGTATGGGGATGGTGACTCGTAGGCAGGGTCTGCTAGGACCAGAGTATAGACTGAGGAATGCTCTCTGGGCAGCACTCAGAGAGGAGCGACTTGCCCCACAAGCCCATGGTGCACAGGATATCCCACCTTCTTCTGATATTCCAGAGTCTTCCTCCAGACCGTCTACTTCAGCTCCTTCTGGTTCTTCATCAGCTGTTTTAGGAGTATCCCCTATTGAGTTTAGAGAGCTGCGACTTAGAGTGCGAGGGTTGGCAGAGGAGGAAGCAGTGACATTTCATTCGACAAGAGGCTTTTCAATGAGGACCTTTTAAGGCTGAGTTTGAGCCGGATGATGGCTCGGTTTGAGAGGCAGAGGGCTATGCTTGAGGCCCCGATTGAGCAGGGAGGTAGGTTAGAGGCCTCTATGGCCAATGACATGTTTGATGATATTTTGCTACAGACTTTGCTGTCCACAGAGTCGGGTTCGAGGCGAGCCATTTTGACATCCCCCTAGCGAATGATCCGGTGGCCCTCCCTCTCCCGGGCACCCTTCAACACATGACTGGCAGCCTCCTGTGGCCAGCCTGCTCCTGCGATCCACCAGCTCCTGCATGTGACACTACTTTCGATCCTCAGAGAGCAGCCACTCCTCCACCACAGACCAGCCAGCGCCCTGATATACCTGCGGATGCACCTCTTTTCACTCTGGAGCCATAGTCAGGGCAGTATTAGTTCTTTTCCCTTTTGCATTTCTTATATTTTATACACTGAGGATAGTGTGTCCTTCAAGTGTGGGGTGGGTGATATTTATTCCATCTTAATTATTTGTTTATTCTTTGTGCAATTTTTCGTAAAATTTTGAAAATTTTTCACTTTGTTTCGATGCTCTTACTGTTGACTTGATTTTAAAATCCTGTTTATGTCCATGTGATCGGGTAAAACCGATAGCGTTGAGTTTTGCGGAAGAGTGTAAGATAATTAGTTTGAGTTTTGCACTAAGTTGCTTTGGTTTATTTAATTCTGTTTTGATGATTTTTGTTTGGAACCTACTCAAAAGCACACTTGTGAGAAATTGAGCCTAAATTGTAAGCATACACTTTATATGCTTGTATTTATTTCTTGTTGAGAGTGCCAATTACTCTCTTTACTTTTAGAACTTGCTCGGTAATGCTTGTGAGGGCCACAAGGAAAGTTTAACACTTTGGTATGATAGAGGCACTTAGGTTTTTCATTCTAGCCAAATAGCCTTCATTCGTTTATTGATTCTGTAGATAACCCCTTCTTTCACCATTTTTTTTATCATATTCCATTACCACTTAGTTTTATTCTGCTTTGGGTTATGATTTTGCACATGAGTTATTTTTATTGGGAATTTGTCTTGGGAATAGCTTTCGAATCTTGTAGCAGCTTTCTTCAATCCAAAAGAAATTCACTCTATTATGTGAATGTTCTTCCCTTATGAAAAAAAAATAATAATAATAAATATAAGAATAAGAGGGAAAGGTGATGGAAAGAAAGAAAGTAAGTGAGCTAAACATTTTGACTTGATTCCTATTTCCCACCTTGGACTACTGTCCATTGGTTACCCTTTGTGATCATTGTGGCTTATGTGCAGGTCATGTATTTCATTGCAGAACACCATAGGTTCAACTCTTACCAAATTTACCTACCCCTACCTAATCCCCATTACAACCCTTATAAAGACCTCTTGACATGGTTGTTGACTCTCCATAAGTGGTAGGAGTAGGATTTAAGAGCAAGCATATAGTAAATAAGGTAGTAGTTGATGCATTGAGCGATTAAACACTACCCTTTAAACACTTTGAGTGATTTAGAGTGAATCTGGTGAGGAGTTGGTTCTGAATAATTTCGTTGAGACAGTGTTGTGTGAATTATTGGCATCTTGGTTATGATACTTGAATTGATTGCTTCTTTTCTTTTTGTTTGACTTACGCTTGTTAAGGATATGTGCAGGAGCTCTCTAGCTTGTCTGTCAGTTTAAGTATTGTTCCTTAGTGGTTTATTTTCCTTATTTTACTTTTGATTGCTTGAGGACAAGCAATGAGCTAAGTGTGGGGTTATTTGATGTGCGTAAAATACACACATCTAAATGGGGTTTTTAAGATTGATTTTATGGATAATTGGATATGAATTGGTCTCAACACTCACCCTATACGTATGTTTGTGTGCATTAGGTCCAAAAGAGGTCAAAGGATGATAAAGGAAAGAATTGGAGCATAATTGGACGTCAAAGCTGCCGAAATGTGCTAAGTATGCCCATGCGGAAGGTTAACACGGCCCTGTTGGATTCAATACCGGTCGTGTTACCAACACGACCGTGTTGGATGCGTCAAACATGAAAGAAAAAGAAGCTTTTAGGGAGCACGGCCACAAAGAGTAACACAGCCGGGAACACCAGGCCGTGTCCCCAACACGGCCAGGGACACGGCCGTGTTGGCGGCAACAAAGGGTATTAATTAAAAGAACGAAGAGAGGAAAAAGAGAAGGCGACTAGGGTTAGAACGTCCCAAACCCTAATATTTCTCTCTCTAAGGGTTTTCTGAGCTGAAACCAAGAGAAAAGGAGACTTGGATCAAGGTTTCAATCAGATTCCTTCAAAGATTGAAGGTTGGGCAAGGTTCGTTGATTGGTTTTCAAATCGAGTAAGAGGAACAAGGATCGATTCAAGATTGAGCAAGAGGAATTGGGGCTGTTTACTCTCATCCAAGGGTGTAATCGGGTTTTCTCTACCTTTACTCATTGTTGTAATTGAATTCTTGTGTATTTTGATAATGAACATGATTAGTTAGATGGATTAAACCCATTGGGATTTCTTTACTATGTTGGCTTAGTATTATATTGTTGGATTGTTTGGATTAGTTTTGTATTCTTCTTGCTTTCAGTATTAATAAGATAATGCATTATTCATGAGACGTTGTAAATTGTGATGTTTAGATTGCTTTATGAGATTGAGAAATCCGTTTGGCAATTAGAATTTTGAATAGCAAGAACTGGCTAATAATCGCTTAGAGATAAGGATAATTAACTAGCCGAATTAAGAATTAACAAAGCTTAATAGAGGCGGATTAAAGCTTAATGCTAATTTAAGAATCAATCGTTAGGAAGAGATTTCAACTTTAGGTTATTAGATTTAGGAATTTGATTATCTCGAGGGAGAAACCGAATTCGATTAAGAATTCATCCACGGGTAGCATAATTAGATTTAACAATCCTTTATCTTTTATTTGATTGCCAACTAGTTTAGGTTCCCTTTAGGTTTGCTCTCTTGCCTTAGTTATTTTAGTTATCAATTACTTTTGCATCTCCCTTAGAACTTAGATTGTAGCTATCAGTTGGTTTAGAAAGTATTCATCACTCATTTTAGGTTAATTTACCATCATGTCATCAATGTACACTTCCACCTCTTTATGCATCATGTTGTGAAATAAGGTAGTGGCTACTCTCTAATAAGTTTAAGTTTCCCCCGCGCTCTTTAGTCCAAAAGGCATAACCTTGTAGTATTACGTAACCTACTCAATGATAAAAGACTTCTTTAGATTGTCCACCACTTCCATTATGATCTAATTATACCCGGAGAACCCGTCCATAAAGGAATACATCATATTCGAAGTGACACTATCGAGTATTACATCTACGTGAGGAAGTGGGAAGTCATACTTAGGGCATTGCCTTGTTCAAGTCCCTGTAATCTACATATTTTGTACTTTACCATCCTCTTTCGAGACGGGAATAATGTTCACTAACCATTCGGGGTAGTCAACCACATTAAGGAAATTGGCCTTATCCTGCTTGGCGACTTCTTCTCGTATATTCTCTGCTCATTCCGGCCTCAGTCTCCTCATCTTCTGCTTGATTGGCTTAATATGTAGATGAGTCGGGATATGGTGCTCTACTATTTTCCTGTTTAGATCTGGCATGTCATCATACGACCAAGAAAATACCACTTTTCTTTTTTCAATAATTTTCTCAAATCTCTCTCTCTTCAAGAGTTATATCATGAGTTATCAAAATATTTCATGGATTTGCATCTGTGCCTAAATTAAATGAATCAATTTGTATGGAATTAATGTCAAACATGCACATGTCATGCTTATCAAAATACAACTACTATCAGGAAAAACATCACACAAGTAAGCAAAATTGTTAATATCATTGATCTTAAAGAGAAAAGAAACATCGTCCTCATAAACGTCCAACGTTATTACATTATCATCATAAAAAAATCAATAATATTATTTTCGATAAGAGCAGCTAGTTCCTCTTAGCTTATCTTCTCCGATTGAGTGGTGAACTATTCTAGCTTTAGCTCTTCTTTCTTGGTGGTAATCTTCTATCAGACTATCAAATCCTAGCTACACTAACAAGTTCCGGCTCCCTAGAGTAGGGCTTGTACTCTTGGAAGAATACGTCTTTTAGAGTCTTGCCCTTCGTTTTCCCTCATCTTCCTATTCAGAATATCCCAAACCTTGTCGAGTCTTCTAATCTTTGAAGTCCGACAACTCCATAATACCCTACTGATTCTTTTCCAGCCCCATTCTAGGCATGAAGTTTATTCTCTTCAACATGTTGGCTACTTTAGGATCCATTTAGTCCTCAAAGAGAACAACCACTTAGAATCCAATAGGGGCATCCACCTCTTTAGTGGCTTATTGGATTACTGAGACAACCTTACCACCTTCGATGTTGATGGTGACAATCTCACCTTCATGAGGGAATTTCACTTTCTGATGTACTATGGAAGGGACTCCTCCTAGGGCATGGAACCATGGCCTTTCCAAAAATAGTGCAAAAGTTATTGGGATGTCTAGGATGGTGAACTCCACCCAAGATTCAATAGGACCCGTCTTCACTAGTGCTGAAAATGTCCCTTCCATATCTCTTTTTATCTCGTCATAGGCCCTTATGACCATGTCTAATGGTTTTAGGTCCTTTGCAGTCATCCCAAGTTTAGGGAGTATGCGAGAATGACATACGTTGATAGTTGACCCGTCATCCACCATTACATATGGGGTTGATGAGCATAGTTTTATACATATTTGCTTGCATATTATTGCGTATGTTCTTAGCAATTATTGTGCTTTTATTCCCAGATCACCCGTGTTTTGTGTTCTTTTGCATTTCAGGAACATTTATAGGACCATCATCGTTGTTTAAGCAATTATAAATCAATACGTGCGGAAACGGACGAGAATTCATCAAGATCGGATAAGAGCCCGCAATGCATACATTGAGCACGGCCTGGACTCTAGCCGTGCTCAACCATTGGCTTTGATTCTTGAAATTGGCACTTTGGGCACGGTTTCCGTAGCCACCACGGCCTCCAGCACGGCCCGTGGTGGCCAACACGGGTAGAAACACGGCCCGTGGTGGTTAACACGGGGAGGAACACGGCCGTGGTGAAACCCTACCGGTGAGATCCACAGTTTCAGCACGGCCTGGACTTCGGCCGTGCTGGTCACGGCCGTGCTGAGTTAAATATATAAGAAAAAATGAGTTTTTCTTAAGAGAAGAGGGGGAGAAAGAGTGACATTGAGCCCTAGTGGCTGGTTCGGTTCCGCACTGTCGAGAGAGAGAGTTGCGGTGAGCAGAATCCCGAATCGTAAGATTCCGGGAGTACCATGATAGTGGAGCAATTCAAGAGGCAGTTTGGGAGATTAATCAAAGTGTAGATCCAGGATTTGGAGTCGTTCATCCAATTCGGAAAGAAAAGGGTGTACATGTTTTATTTTCATTATTCTTTCATTGTAATTGATTTCCTAGATTGTTTTAAACATGAACATGTTTAGCTAGACTGATTTAATCCATTGGGATTTCTTTACTATGTTGGCTTGATATTATATTGTTGGATTATTTGAGTTGGTTTTGTATTCTTCTTGTTTCGGTATTAATAAGATTATGCATTATTCATGAGACGTTGTGAATTGTGATGTTTAGATTGCTTTATGAGATTGAGAAATCCATTTGGCAATTGGAACTTTGAATAACAAGAACTGGTTAATAATCGCTTAGAGATAAGGATAATTAACTAGTCGGATTAAGAATTAACAAAGCTTAATAGAGGCGGATTAAAGCTTAATGCTAATTTAAGAATCAATTGTTAGGAAGAGATTCCAACTTTAGGTTATTAGGTTTAGGAATTCGGTTATCTCGAGAGAGAAACCGAATTGATTAAGAATAGATCCACGGGTAGCATAATTAGACTCACTGATCCTTTATCTTTTGTTCGGATGCCAACTAGTTTAGATTCCCTTTGGGTTTGTCTTCTTGTCTTGATTATTTCACTTATCAATTACTCCTGCATCTCCCTTAGAACTTAGCTCGTAGTTAATAGTTAGTTTAGAATTTATTCATCATCCATTTTAGGTTAATATAACAAAGAACAAAGGAGTAACTCTGGGCTTTCGCTTTCCCGAGGAATACGACCTTGATACTCGCCATTAGTGCTAGACTGCATCGATAGGTACACTGCCTTAAATTGTAGCTAACACGAGTAGCACACATCAGGGGTCCTCTTTCTCTTGACTTCTGCTACTATGTAGAGTGCCTTATTATGGTCTCTTCCCTCAAATAGCAGGTCTTCATCCAAGAAGGTGATCATTCCAATGGTCTTGTTAGTTACCTTTTTAATCATCTCTTTAGGGATAGCTTCTATGCTAACACTTATACTAGATAATGAATCAGAGCCTTTCTGTGGTCCGATGAATGTATCAGCAGTTCCTAGATGTCGGCTGTCTTCTTCTCCTTCCTCCACTGTTCTAGCAACACGACATCCCTATCTTCAGGTGGTTGCTTCTCTTGCTTCAGCTCTTGTACCCCTGATTTCTTACCCTTACCCGCTGGCTTGGAATCACTATTTGCCTAGATGTCCCTCGCGTCAACATCTTAGACTTTATACTCATCCCTAGAGCTATACCAAATGTCGATGGCCATGACCGAATTATGTTCTCCTTCTTTCTAGACCTCCAAGAGATAAGGCTCACAAGTGGCTTGATCGCCCCACTTGAAAAAATACCCTCAATCGAATATCGGCCGAGGGTGGCCTCGAATATTGGACCTTGAAGTCAAATTTGCTCGAAGGCTATCCAAGCAGGTCTTCACACTCATACTGAGGAAGTTGCTCAACCTCCCATTCTCCAAAGTCGATTAAGTCCTGAACATCGTGCTTGAGACAATTGCACTAGTCCGTCACATGCCTGAAAGCCTGGTGATACTCACAATATTGACCATAATGAGGCTTAGGATTGCCTTTTGGTGATTGGGGCTTAAGCTTCCTGCTCCATTTTAAGTGTCGGAACACCATGGATAGTGGTGCCCCTAGTTCGGTAGAGGTTCTTTGTAGGCTATCTTGTTTAGCTTTTGGCTTGGTTTTGGGGTAGGTCTGTGAAAGAGTTCATGATCTCCTCTTTGCTGGAGTCAGGGTTGATCAATGGACACTTAGTTTAGGGGTGGTGTGTGTTGTTGTAGTTTGGTAAGGGTTTTCCTCTTATGATGGGTTCATTAGGGTCAGTGAGCTTTCTAACATTAATAAGGTCTTTGATTTTGTGTTTTAGCTGGATGTAGTTGTCGGTGTGGGGGCTAGGTGCTTGGTGGAATTCACAATAGGTGTTGGGTTTGTATCCGGGTGCGTTTGGGTTCGGTGGGTTCTTTAAGGTGGTAGGTTGGAGTATGCCATTCTGTACCAATCTCTCAAAGATCTTAGAGATAGGTTGTTTGAAGTTGGAGAACTTCCTCGATTGTTGCATAACATTTATATCCTGGATCCTGCTCCCTCTAGCCTGGTAGTCTGCCCTTCCACTAGTTCTCACAGTCTTTCTTTTGTCATTCTCTCTATCCTCAACATGTAGCCCATTATCATACAAATCCATAAAGGTTTTCGGATTCATCGTGTACAACCTTTAACCCATCATAGAAGAATGTTTCGGACCACCATACAAATTTGGTCCTTTTTAGAGGGCTTGTTCTTCATCAATCTTGCCTTATTCCTCCATCTGGTCAAGAAATTAGAGGACTCATTTGGCTTCTACTTGGTGGATTTAGGAGCCCTAATTTATACTTCCAAATGAGTGATGTAGTCATACTGCTGACAAAAGAATTACATAAATCACACCATTCAGCTTTGTTGGATTTTTCCAAACTGTGGTACTAGTTGATAGTGAGTCCTTCAAGAGACAGCACAAACAACTTGACAATCTAGGTCCTCCTCAGCTGAGTTGTCCCCATGATAGTTATATATTGCTTTAGATGAATCTTCAGGTCACCAATCTAGTTGAACTTGTTCATCTCAGGCATTTTGAACTTCACAAGTAGCTTGTCTTCCCCCGTCAAAACTAGATCTTTGAAATTATAGGTAAGGTCCAAACCTTTGATTTCCAGCATACCCTACATTGTGTCAGGCCTAACCTTAGACCATTCACAGCATCATTGGTAGCAAGGGCAGTCTCTCTCTTAGCTTGGTCTAGCATGAACTCATCAAAGTCCTAAAAATTCTGGGGCACTCCCCTTCCAACTGGGTCTTCAGCATTAGCATTGGCCGCAACAATAGTAGCAGCTTCAATGGTAGCAGCAGTCTTAGTGGCAACCACAGCTGGGTCAACAACAATAAGGGGTTAACTGGGTAATGGGAGCAGCAGGTGGGGCTTGGTTTATAGCCATCCCAGCTAAGGGTTCCTGGAGCACTTCCCGAATCACACCCTTAAGTCATTGATGACAGTATTCTTGAGGATCTTGACGTCTTATTTACTAGCTCTTTCTATGGCTATTTCTTTGGTAGCTTGGCATCTTGTTCTTTCTAGGTGCTCTAACACAACTTTGATTCTCGGAGAAATAGTCACTCTTTCCAATCGCCTACTGCCTTGCCTCTAACCCACAAGAGAATCTATAAGGCTCAAAAATAAAGATTAGTACGATGAATGCAATGCGTGAGATGCATGATGCACGTGCAATGTACAAAGATAAAAGAAAAAGAAGTTAGCATACACAATAGTATATAATTCATCCTCTCAACCTTATTACTCCCGGACACGGTTCTTGGTGAGTCTTTCTTCCATATGATTTTAGGTATGGGCATCTATCAACAGGGGATAGTAGGCCCAATGCGCATGTTGTAAGCTCTTAAAGCAGATTTAAACAAACAAAGTACTATTTCTCAGTATAAGCATAAAAGCCTGCACATTTTAGTCATAGAGCCTGGTTCCACATTTTAGAGCCAAGCCTTTCAATATTTGGGCTTTAAGATATTTACAAGGAAAAACATTTCATATAACAAGCAATAAGGTTCCTAAGGGAGATTGCTACGGTCATTACCATGAGTTGAGTCTTGGGTAAGGATAAAAACTCCCATAAGTAAAAGGTGTTCTTTCTTGGCTCGTCTCCCCACTCAAGGGTTCATGCGTCGAAGGAAATTCACTCATTATTATGAGTGAAGGTTAGCTACTGTTGCGATTCTAGGATTCGGGTAGAACCAAAGAACCACTAATTGACGCCGTCGGGGCTATAGGGACCAAAGTGTACAGTGTGTGAAATATGGTATAGTAATTCAAGAATAATCTATTAAATAATAAAATTAAAAACAAACATACATTGGAATTAGCTTCTCTTATCCTAGTAGAGTCGCCCCTGTGGGCAGTAGTTTTGAGCGTGCACTCAAGTGTCTTTAACGGCTACGGCACTGTAAAGTTTTTCAACCTAATGGAGAACATGTTAACTAGTCACTTAGACTAGCGCGGAGATGGAAGTCGCCACCCAGGTAATCACCAAGAAACTTTTATTAATGAGTGGCATTTCTCAGATTCCATAAGTAAGCTTGCACCATAAAATCTAGAGATGAATTTGGAATCCAACTTCCTTATATGTGCATATTAGTCTTAATTATATTGTTATTCTCTATAAACACAAGCAGTTCATACATAGGCATACCAAAAAACACACATAATTCACTTAGGTCTAGCCCAGGCCATATTGGAGTTATTAGTCTTATTTACTAGTTAATTATGTATATATAGTCCACTTAGTCTAGTCCCTTTACATATTATGCTCTTGATTTCCAACCCTTAGACCTAATGGACTACTTATTATGACAAGGCCCATTCTGTGTGAACCTAATCTTAATAAAGACCAATCCCAACTAAAACATGCCAAGACCCACTAAGTCTATTTTAATTTTAGAGTTTAGGCCCACTTAATGTTAATTAGCCGATTGGACTACAGTGTTCATGTTGGGTCCAAATTTAATCCTTAAATCTATATGGCCCGTTTCAATTAATTAATCACATAACACATATTTGATCAATCATACAGTAAGCAAAATAAATAAAATAATAGGTAGAAAATAAACCTAATTATTACAACTCGACCTACAACTAAAATTGTGAAGCGAAAAGCCTAAAAATATGATACAATGCATACTATACATCAAACTTGATCAAAGCCAAAAAGTAGGGCAAAATATTGCACAACTGATCGACTCTAGGGTTCCAGGCTTATTTTTTATCGATTCGTTAGTGTATCTCGCATCCCCAGAGCTAAATTTCACATGCATAGAGAGTAAAATTAATTAGATGTGAAAGAAAAAATAAAAAAAATAAAAAAAATAACAGGAATCAATTGATTGATAAAAAATCCTAAGAAAGCTGATAAAACCATAGAAACTTAAAGTATAATAAATAAATGGCAAATTATTCATGTGATCCTATTTCAAATATTTAATCCCTAAATCATGATGAAAATATGAATCTAATCATTAATCCTATTGCATGTGTTAATCAAATTCAAAACCTTAATCGGAAAAATTATCAAATTTAAAACCCAATTAACACAAGAAACCCTAATCTTATCATAAAGAATAATGATAACCCTAATATGTTTCTAAAAATAAATAAATAAAGAAAATAAAAATTAGAGAAACCGATATTAAGGTGATGATCGATGCATGTTTGGAGAAACCCTCAGGTTGCCACCATAATTGATGGTTCTGCGAGTCTTAGATGATGAGGATATAGTTGAGTCAAAGACTGGTTGGGAACTAGTGCTGCAGAAGGGTTGAAAATCTTATGTCGACTTAAAAGCAAGTTTCCAAAAAAAGAGATTCTTTCTTGAGTGGCTTCTTCTTTCTTAGTGACTTGAGTTTTCTGAAGAACGACAATAATTTTTTCTCTGTTGATTTTTCTTATTTTCTCTCTCTAAGTGTTCCTTCTTAGCCCTAACCCTAGGCACCTTTTTCTATTTATAGAGGTAGGGTTTCAAAGGAAACCTTAAAAGAAATGATAATCTCAATTATTTGAAAAAAATAAGTTGATAAATACCCAAGTTTAATTCTTTAAATTTAAATAATTATCATTAAAAATTTATGATTATCGTAAAAAATCTTCTAGAATCTTTATCTGGATGTAAAATCTTCGAGAAAAATGACGTCAAAGTGGAGAAAGCCTAATTAGTTGGCTCTACATAGGAAAAGTTTAAGAAAAACTTATAATTAGGTCCCTGAATTTGTAAAATCCCTTGTTTTAATCCTCGAACTTTATTTTTCTTGACAATTGAGTCCAAATTGATTTTAGAAAAGGTAATTCCAGTTGGACTAACCTCAACCCTAGCCTCGGATTCACCTGTCATTCATTTTCTGAGACTCGAGAGGGGAGTAACTTTCATTATAGGGTTATCCATATTTCCTTCAATATCTAGATCTAGAAAAGGGATGTTGACACCAACTTCTTTATTTGTGTATCTTTGTTTTTAATTTTATTGTTTAATGGACTATTCCCTACAAATGCAACAGTTATATCTCTACATATTAAGCACTACAGCATGTGAAGTCTATTTAAATCTAGCCCATTTTATTAAGCCCAACCCATGTTTAAGGTTATTAATCTAATTTACTAGTCAATTATGTATAAGGTCCACCTAGTCTAGCCCAATTATAAATTATGCTTTGAATTCTAGCCTTTAAAACTAAATGGACTACTTTTTATAATAAGGCTTAATCAAGTGATCTTAAATCTAATGTGGCCTAATTAGTTTAATTTAAAACATGGCAAAGTCTCCTAAGTCTGTATGATTTTAAATTTTAAGCCCAATATATCATCTTATTAACCTAATGGACTACAGCTTTCAGATCGAGTCCAATTTTAAAGCCTAATGTCTATATGTCCAATTTTAATTAGGCAATCACATCTAAGCTATTTGGCATACATTAGATATAAATAAAAGTAAAAGTGTAGAAAAATTAAATCTAGCTATTACAATCCTTCCTATAACTAAAATATGAAAGAAAATTACCCAAAAACTAAGTACAAAACGTGAAATTGCCAAAATACATCAAAATTTTCAAAAATCAGGGGCCAAGATGTGTAAAGCCGATTGGTTTAGGGCATAGAGCCAATCGACTCAACGCAGAGCCGAATTAGCTTTGCACTAAGCCGATCAACTTTAGGGCTTCAGAGGGTGTTTCTGCATTTTTTCCTTTAGTTTCTCACACCGAGGAACCGATTTCACATGCATAGAAGATAGAAAATCAATCAAAACATATAAAATGAAATAAGAAGCATAAAAAATGAAATGTAACTAGAAAACCTAAAAAATTCTACAAATCCTAAAAAATTAAAATAGACATTAGGCAAATATAATATTTTAAGACAAATTCCAAATTTCAATTATATGACTATGGGTGGCGGTTTTAAGCACGCACCCAAGTGTCTTTAGCGACTACGACACTGTAAGACTTTTCAATGTAATCGGGAACACGCTAACTAGTCACTGAGACTAGTGCAAAGATGGGAGTCGCCACCTAGGTAATCATTGGGACACTTTTACTAATGAGTGGCGTTGCTCAGATTTCATAAGGAAGCTTATGTCACAGAGTCTAGAGATGGATCCGGAAGCCGACTTTTTTATTTGTATATATAGTCTTTATTTAATTATTTAACAAATTATTCCCTATAAATGCAAGCAATTTATACACATGTATTTCAAACAACACACATAATACATCTAAGTCTAACACCATTTCATTCAAGCCTAGCCCATATTAGAATAATTAGCCTATTTTCTAGTCAATTATGTATATAGTCCACCTAGTTTAGCCCAATTACATGTTATGCTTTTTATTTCCAGCCATTAGACCTAATAGACTACTTATTATAAGAAGGCATATCCATTGTGATCCTAATTCTAATTAAGAACAACCCTTAACTAATTATGCCAAAGCCCACTAAGCCTACTTAGATTTTAGGGTTTTAGGCCTAGTTTACGTTGATTAGCCTATTAGACTAACAAATTCATGTCGGATCCAGTTTTAAGCCTAAGTATATGTGGCCCACTTTAATTAATCAATCACATAATAACATATTTAATTAACTATATAATAAACAAAATAAAACCTAAAAACTATACAGAAGCCAAAATACATCAAGAATAGTCCAAAAGCAAAATAAATATTAGTTGGGCATGAACAACTGATCGGCTCAATGTAGAGCCAATTGGCTCTGTACTGAGCCGATCGACTCTAGGATTTTGGTTTTTATCGTTCGTCAGTACATTTTCGCATCTCCATAGCTGAATTTCACATGCACAGACATTAAAATCGATTAGAATAAAAGAAAATAGGATGAAAACATTAAAGTAAAAGCAACAGAAGTCAATTAAACAATCAAAAGCCTAACTGATAAAAAAATCTTAATACAATAAACTAACAGATGAAAAATCAATCAAACAATCATATTTAACATGTTTAATTACCTAATCAAAATGGAAAAAATAAATCTAAACGTTAATCCTATAACATATTTCTACTTAAATTTAAAAACATTAATTGACAAAATGTCAGATTTCAAAAACTCTAAATTTCTTATTATCAAATTCAAAATCCAATTAACATGCATATTCACAAAAACCCTAATCTAATCATGCTGATCGTAAATCAAAATCCTAATCATGTTTCTAAAAATAAATAATCAAAAAAAGAAAACAAAAAGAGGAACAAAAGAACCAATTTTAAGACAATGATAAATGTATGATTGAAGGAACCTCAGATTGTCACCATGAATATTGGATTTCCGAGTCTCAAGCAATGAGGATGTAATTGAGTCGAAGACTAGGTAGAAATCCAATGCTAGATCTGGTGTAGAGAAACCTTCTATCAATTTAAAAATAGTTTCTAAATATGATTCTTTCTTTAGTTGCTTATTTTCTAAAATTATTCTTTATTAAGTGGCTTTAATCCTCTATTGTCAATCAAGAATGACAATATTTTTTTTTCTCTTTGGAGTTTCTCTTTGTATTTTATTTCTAAGTGCCTCTCTAATATCGATCTCACATACTGCCAATTTTCAGTTCTTCCTTCCTCCCTAAAACCCTAATTACCTCTTTCTATTAATAGAGATAGAGTTTCAAGAGAGACCTTAAAGGAAGCGATAGAGTTTAGAAATATATCGATAAATATCTAATTTTATTTTGAAAATTTAAATAATTATGGATAAAAATGATGATTGTCATCAAGGAAACCTTCTAGAATCTGTATCTGGACATGAAACTATCATAAAAAAATGATGTCGGAGCACAAGAAACCTATAGAGGCGATTGGCTATATATAGGGGGAGCTTTAAAAATTGCTATTGGGTCCCTGAATTTATAAAACTACCATTTTAACCCTCAAACTTAATTTTTTCTGACAATTAAGCCCAAATTAATTCCAAAAAGGTAATTCTAGCTGGATTAACCTCAACCCTAGCCTCAGATTCACCTGTCCTTCAAATTCCAAGATCCGAGAAGGCAATAACTTTTATTATATGATTTTCTATTTTTCTCTCGATATCTAGATATGGAAAAGGAGCGCTAACAATAACCCTAAAATCTAATTTAATTGCATAGAAATATAAATCAATTATATTTACCTACTCATTAAATAATCAAATTCAAAATCTAATAAAATCATGTTATTAGATTCAAAATCCTACATATTCATAATATCATGTTCAAAATCCAAGTACATAAAAGTTATGTGTTTCAAAATCCAGAAAACATGTAAATCATGCAAGAAATCTAATTCTAACACATATAACATTAAAAGAAGTAATAATCATAGAAAGAAACCATAAAATCCTAACATATTTCTAATAAAGAAAGCAAGAAAAACAATAAAGAAAATTAGAAGAGAAGGGAAAGATGATGATGTAGATGCTTTAAAACCCTCAGGTTGTCACCATATTGTGCAGATCCTCGATTAGGTGATGAGGATGAGGTTGAACTAAAAATAGGTTAGGAATGCAGAGTGTTTAAGGTTTGTGTTTTGATTTTTGAAAGTGCATATATTGCTTAAAACATATTTTCGCTCTGCTGAAAATTGCTAACCCTAAGCCTAGGGTCTCCTTTTCTATTTATATAGGAAAGTTTAAGAAAATGCTAGAGAGATAGATATACATTCCAATTTGTTTGATAAATATCTATGATAAAAAAACTTAGTTTTTGGACTTATTAAAATGTTTAATGATAATTATCGATAAATATTAAAAATATTATGAAAACCATTAAAATATGAATCAATAAGACATTCTAGAAATGTATTTTTATTTATTTTGTCATTTTAAAGGAAAAAAACTAAAAAATGAAGCGAAAATCCGATTTTTGGACCAACTAACACTCCACAAATCTAAATAGCATTGCACAGAGCCGATTGGCTTTATGTATAACTGATTTGGCTATACGCAGAGCCGATGGGCTTAGGGTGTAAAATCGAAAATTTGTATCGTGGAATCCCTAAATTGGTAAAAGTTGTTGTTTCACCCCTTAAGCTTAAATTTTTTTAGTAATTGGATCCAAATTGATTCTTGAAAAGTAATTTAAAGTCCAATTATTCTCAACCCTTACTCGGATTCGCCTCTCCTTAATCTCTTGGAACTCAAGATAGGTAGTAACTTTCATCATCAGATTTTCTATAATTTTCTCGATATCTAGATCCGGAAAATGGGTGCTAACAACTGCCCCCAATTTTTGAGATTTATACAAATGAATTTTAAATAAATCGATACAAAGCATAAATATCAAGGATATAACAAAAGAATATGAATGTGAGCTGTAGAAGCTACGCTTCATAAGTCTGAGCTAGTGCAAAATTTTTAACTTTGATTTAAGGGCACACTCATTGAATCTTGAAGACCTCCCTCAAGATAATTATAGTTGTGTGAGTTTTAGAAGCCACGCCTCATAAGCTCGAGATGGTGCAAACTCTTTATCTGGCTTTGATTTATGGACCACGCCCATTACATCTTGAAGACCTCTCTTCAAGATAATTATAGTTTTATGAGTTGTAAAAGCCACTCTTCGTAGGCTCATGCTGGCGTAGATTTTTTATTTTGGCTTTGATTTAGGCACCGCACCTGTCTGTTTGAATTTTTAAGGACTACGCCTAATTGGTTTTTTTAGGATATATCTGCTTTAACTTTTGAGGACTACGCCTGCTTGATTTTGAGGACTAAGTCTGCTTGAAATTTTGAGGACTACGCCTGGTAGTTGGGAACCAAACCCATTGATTTAGAAAACACACCCGCTGATTTGGGGAACCACCCTTGACTATTTAGGAACCACGCCCACTGATTTAGGAATCACGCTAATTTGATTTGGGAACCAAGCCTGATGATTTATACTTGTAGAGACTTCCCTCTAGCTTCTTGGTTTTTTTCTTCCTCAGGAATCAACAAAGTTGTAATTTCCACTTCAGGTTGTGACTTGGTAAATTCCCCATTTTCGAGTGTCAACTAATAATCTCCATATTTTCTTGAATAATTTCCCACTTTAGGGTCTTCTACTTTGAGGAGTAAATTGGTCATCCACTTCGAAATCTTTTGCTTCAAGAAGTACACTTGTTCTTTAGAACTTGAACTGGTTCTCCACTTCTAGGAATAGGCTTATGATCTTCTATTTCGGGATTGATGATGATATTCTGCTTCAAAGAGTAACCTGATTTTCCATTTTGGGGAATGAGCTAATCATATTCCACTTCAGGATGTAAACTTGTGAGCTTTTGCTTCGGAAAGTAAAATAAGTGTAGATAAACATTTGTTGTAGTTAGACTCTTATTCATCGAGCATTTTCTTTCTTTTAAAATTTTTGTCATTTTCCTGTTACATGTTAGAGGTACATATATAAGTGTATAGAAATCATATCAAACGAAATTAGTGAAGGTGCATGATACACATGTTATGTATAACATGTAATGCATTTCTAAAAAATCATCCTTCAATTTGAACAGAGACATTCTAGTGCCCATCAACATTAACACTTTTAGAGTTCAATTGCCTGCTCTTCGAGCACATGGAATGGAGCCGAATGGTTGATGTTGTAATTAACTTAAATCAAAGATTTGAAAGTCATGGTGATGACATGAAGTTCAGATCTAGAGATAACTTAAGCCTACCAGGACTGGATAAGTTTGCCTGGAGCTTGTATTGATACTTGTGTAATGACAGTTGGCTTTGCCATAATCTCAAGCAAATAGCAACCAAATCTTTTTTCTTTTCTCACTTTTACACCTTAACTTTTGCCTAGACCGCCTTTTCAGGTTTTCAACTTAGCAGACTTTATTTTTACCTAAGCCGCCCTTTCGGGTTTTCAACTTAGCATTTTCTTTTCTTACTTTTACGCCTTAACTTTTGTTTAAGCTGCCCTTTCAAGTTTTTGAGTTACCAGGCTTTTCTATTTTTTCTTTTTCGAGATTTAATTGCTTGAGAAGTATGAATTGAAGCACTCGCAGTCCCTTCTATCAAGCTTACAGATGATTCTATTGATTTTCAAGGCTACCCCTAAGACAAGATTTCTCAAATTAAAGCTGAAAGACTATGATCTGCCAATTCATTGTGCATGATGTTAAGATTGATGGAGACTTGAGTGCTACATATTCTTGGGTTTTTCTACAAGAGAGTTAAAGAAAATGATCTTGCTTCTATTAAAATCTCATAAATTTCGCTTCTTATTCTGTTTTCTCCTTCTCGTAGTGCACAAGCAATGAAAAATAATGTGCAAATTTAACAAAAATCCTAATCAAATTTTATTCATTTAATAAGGGCACAAACAAATATATCTTCTATTTCACTATATACTACTCTTGTTATCAACTAGTCCTTTTGAATTTTCTAGTCGACTATTTTTTCCTTAGCGCTATCTTAAGTGCCTTGTCATCCCTTATTTTGATCTAACCAAATAAATGGAAGTGTTACTCTAATGATTCTTTCAGTGCTGATGTTGTAGCATTAGTTCAAGCAAGGTTGCCTCAAAAATCACGACCACATTAGGAGAGCATGATCGCGAAAAGCAACACTTTCATGGCAGAAACTTCGAGTATACAAAAGTTTAAAATTGTGATCGCACTAGGATGGGCGTGATCGCAAAAAGTAGAAGTTTCAAGGTAGAAGGAAATGGCTTGGAAAGCTCAAATTCACGATCGCACCTCGAGGGGGCACGACCGTGAAACTTGAAGGTTGAACTGACCGTTAGGAACTGCCAACAGTAAACTTTAAAAGCCGCCAATGACATACTACCACGTTAAATAGCCGTGGGTGGTAGTTCAAGAACCACGACTGCGATTTTGCATTCTAACAAGTGCATTTAATGCACTATCTTAAAGCAAAGTATGGTGAATCTTTTTAGTTATATAAGTAACGGCTTTTTGGGGGGTTTTTAGACTATAAAAACCACATTAAATGGTCATTTATGGTTAATCAACAACTGTAAAAGTCCATACTATTATGCATTCAATTTCTCTCTTTCTTGCAATTAATTTCTCATTCTTTGGTTGTTGTAAGAGCTTGAATTCTCTTATGAGGTTTGAGTATTAGCCTAAACACTTGAGGTAAGGTTTAAGAGTCAGCCTAGAAAAACTCTTATAAGGGTTGTGTGTTAGCCACTAAAATACAAGTATAAGGTCCAGTGTAAGCCATGAAACACCAAGTTGGGAGTGAGCTTGAAAAACTCCATTTTGTAAAGATTGATAAGATAGTGAATACTCAATTATGAATTGGGGAATGGACGTAGGATTTATTAACACGCGAACCACTATAACTCCTTGTGTTTCTTTCTCTCTACTTTTTCAACCTTTTCTCAAACCAAATTCTTAATATCCCATCCTTCTCTATTTACCAATTCAAACCCCCTTCTTGGTTCATAAGGGCAAACACTCACTTTTTCTTTAAATTTTACTTGAGTAGCTTATAAAGGTCTTATAGTCAGTAAGAAACTTCTTTTTCTCTTTTTTCCTTTATTTTTTTTCTTTTTAAAGATAGTATCTAACAGGGTCCAGATTGACTTGTGAACTCATTGCCCTCGAGATTTGAACTCCTTTCAGCATCTTCGAGCATAATCTTTTCTTTCTTTTGATATGGAAGTTTATAACGCAATATAAAGTAAACTGCAATAGGTCTTGCATATTTCAATATCAGAATACTAATCTTTAATCTCTTCTTTAGAGGTCCTCGTTGTCCTCAAAGTTGTAATTAATAAGGTATGAACTCGGCCTTTTTGCTTTGCTCCCAGTCTGGTGAGTAATTCTACTACCTTGCATTGAATCGTGCATATCAAATACTATCTCTTTCTTTTCTTATTCTCGCTCATTGTTTTCTCTCTACAAGAGTTACATTATACGTGGTAGAAATGTACATAGGATTATCATTTGTGCCCAAATTAAACAAACCAATTCGAATGGAGTTAATGTCAAACATACTCATGTAATAATCATTATCATGAAAAATACCATCAAGATAAGTATTATAAGATAAGCATATAACCAAAATTATATCACTGATCCTAAAAGCATAATCATATTTTTGTCTTAAAACAAATTAAGAGTTGAATCTTGTAAAGCTTCATCATCTTCAGATGGTAGCTTTTCAATCTCTGTAGCTTTAAAGTTTTTCGTGCTCCAATCAGCTTTAGCATTTTCAATTTCTTCTACTTGTAAGCCTTCCTCATATGGTCTTAGGATTCATCATTTGCAGCTTTTCTATCCAAGATGGGAAAATATTTCAGACTATCATCCAAACTTGATCCTTTTTAGACTGCTTGTTATTTATTAAAATGCTTTGTTTCTGCATCTAGTCAAGAAGTCAGAAAAAGATTCATTAGGCTTTTGCTTCATCGATTCTAAATCTGTTATAAAGACTTCTAGCTAAGCGTCGTAGTCATATTACCACACAAAAGCATTGTAAAGCTTTTTCCAATTAGACTTGATGGGCCTTTCCAACCCATAGTACCAGTTCACAACTAGCCCTTCTAATGAAAGTACAAACAGTTTGATGATTGGTCTTAGCCAAATGAGTAGTACTCATATACGATAGTAGCATATTGCTTCAAGTGCACCTTCGGATCTCCAGTTCCATTGAACTTCTGCATTTAAGGCATATGAAATTTGGAAGGCAACTTACCTTCTCCAATCAGCATCAGTTCATCGAAGTCAAAGGTTTGAATCCAAACCTTAATTTTTTAGCATATCTTGCATCTTGTCAAGCCTTTTTGACAGATTATGCACAATCTCAGATTCCATAACAGCTTTTGCAGTAAGAGCAGACTCTTTTTTAGCTTATTCTAACATGTAGTCATCTAAGTTTTAGAGGTGCCCAACACGTGCTTTCACATCATGAGTAGCAGCAGCAATAGATGCAGGGGCAGCAGTAGTCTTTTGGATAGTCTGTTTCCTAAAAATCTTAGTTAAAGCTTGTTGGAGTTCCTCTCTTATCATAATCCTTAGGGCAACCATGATTGCAGCCTTGGTAGCATCAATGTCTTGCTCGTGGACCATCTTCGAAATTAGTAGGCTTCTTGGGCTCTTGTTTATTATTGCCTCGATTACTAGTGAACTAGATCTTCTTGACACCCTTCTTGTCTTATCAAAACTAAGAATGATAATCTAAAATGGCTTCAATACAAGGAGTTAGTATGATGCATGAAATTCATGGTATGCATGATGCATGTGTAATGCACAAGGACAAAGAAAAAGCTTAGCAAACGCAAGATATTTTACATGTTACTACATAGAACTTCCTCCCAACCTTATTTCTCTTGCACACGGTTCATGGTGAGTCTTTTTCTCTTAGAATTTTGGGTCTGGGCTTTCTATCAATAAAGGATAGTAAACCCGACGTGCATGCAATAAGCTCTCAAAGTAGATTAATGTAAACAAGGTGATATTTTTCAATATAAGCATAGAGCCTGCATATTTTTAGGCTTAAGGCTTGATTCCACATGTTCTTGGGCCAAGGCTTTCCAATATATGGGTTGAAATATTTATAAGGATAAACATCTCAAATAGCAAGCAAAATGGGTTCCTAGGGGAGCTTACTACTGTCATTGCCATGAGTTGAGTCTTGGGTAAGGATAAAAGGCTCCTACAAGCAAAAAGCATCCTTCCTTTGCTCGTCTCCCCACTCAAGAGTCCATGGGATGAAAGAAACTTGCTCATTACTTATGAGTAATGGTTAGCTACTGTCATTATTCTAAGGTTCGAGTGGAACCAAAGAACTACTAACCAACTCCATTAGGGCTACAAGGACCAAAATGCATAATGTGTGAAAGTGTAGTGATGCAAGAATCACTCGTTAAATAGTAAATTTATAAACAAACATACATTAGAATCAACTTCTCTTATCCCTAGTGGAGTCGCCAATGTAGGCCGCAGTTTCGAGCGTGCATCCAAGTGTTTTAGTGCCAACGACACTGCAAGGCTTTTTAACCTAATCGGGAACATGCTAACTAGTCATAGAGACTAGCATGAAGATGGGAGTTGCCATCCGAGTAATTCACCAGGACACTTTTAATAATGAGTGATGTTTCTCGATTCTATAAGGAAGCTTACGCCACAAATCCAGAGATGATCTGGAAGCCAACTTTCTTATTTATGTATCTTGGCTTTAATTTTGTTGTTTAACGGGCTATTCCTTACAAATGCAATAGTTATATTTCTAACATTAAGCACTATGACATGTGAGGTCCATCTAAGTCTAGCCCATTTTATTAAGCCTAGCATATGTTTAAAGTTATTAACCTAATTTACTAGTCAATTATGTACAAGGCCCACCTAGTCTAGCCCAATTACAAATTATGCTTTGAATTCAAGCCTTTAAACCTAAATTGACTATTTTTTATAATAAGGTCTAATTAAGTGATCTTAAATCTGATGGAGCCCAATTAGTTCAATTTAAAACATGGCGAAGTCCCTTAAGTCTGTATGGATTTTAAATTTTAAGCTCAATATGCCATCTTATTAACCTAATGGGTTATAGTTTTCATGCCAATTCCAATTTTAAGGCCTAATATATATATGTCCATTTTTAATTAAGTAATCACATCTCAGCTATTCGGCAAATATCAGGCATCAAAGAAAAATAAAAGTGCAAAAAATTAAATATAGCTATTATAATATTCCTACAACTGAAAAGAAAATTGGCTAAAACTAAGTGCAGAACATGAAATCACCAAAATACCTTACAAATCCGAAAATTAAGGGCCATGATGTGCAAAGCTGATCCACTTAAGGCATAAACCGGTCGGCTTTGGGGCTTTAGAGGGTCTTTCTGCGTTTCTTCCTTTAGTTTCTCATACCCAGGAGTTGATTTCACATGGACATAAGATAGAAAATCGATCAAAACATGTAAAATGAAATAAGAAGCATAAAAAATATGAAATTTAACTAGAAAACATAAAAAGCAATACAAACCTTAAAAACAAATAATAGACAGTAGGCAAATATAATATTTTAAGACAAATTCCAAATCTCAATTATATAATCCTAAAATCTAATTCAATTGCATAAAAATATAAATCAATTATGTTTACCTACTCATTAACTAATCAAATTCAAAATCTAGATTAAATTATATTATCAGATTCAAAACCCTACATGTTCATATTATCATATTCAAAATTCAAGAACATAAAAGTTATCCATTTTAAAACCTAGAAAATATGTATATCATAAAAACATGTGAATCATGCACGAAATCTAATTCTAACACATATAACATTGAATGAAATAAAAATCATAGAAAGAAACCATAAAACCCTAACATGTTTCTAACAAAAAAAGCAGGAAAAACAATAAAGAAAATTGGAAAAGGGAAAGATGATGATGTGGATCCTTTAAAACCCTTAGGTTGTCACTGTATTGTGCAAATCCTCGAATCTCAGGTGATGAGAAGGAGGTTGAATCAAAGTGTTTAAGGTTTGTATTTTGATTTTTGAAACTGTATGTATAGCTGAAAATTGCCAACCCCTAAGCCTAGGGTTTCCTTTTCTATTTATAGGGGAAGGTTTAAGGAAACCCTAGAGAGTTAGATATACATTCTAATTTGTTCGAGAAATATCCACAATAACAAACTTAGTTTTTACTTATCAAAATATTTAATGATAATTATCGATAAATATTGAAAATATTATGAAAACCATTAAAAACTTGATTAATTATCAGTAAAACATTCTAGAAGATGTATTCTTATCTATTTTGTCATTTTAAAGTGAGAAATACTAAAAAATGACGCGAAAGTCTTATTTTTGTACCAATTGGTACTACACAGAGCTGATTCGGCTCTATGCTAACTCGATCAGCTTTGTGTACAACCAACTCTGCTGTATGCAAAGCTAATTGGCTTAGAGGGTAAGAATTTCTAAAAAATTTTAAGGTTTAATCTTTGAATTGGTAAAAACTACCGTTTCAACCCTCAAACTTAATTTTTTCTATCAATTAGGTCCAAATTGAATCTAGAAAAGTAATTTTAAGTCTAATTATTCTCAACCCTTACTCGAATTTACCCCTCTTTAATCTCTTGGGACTCAAGAAAGGCAATAACTTTCATCATCTGGTTTTCTATAATTCCCTCAATGTCTAGATTGGAAAATGGGTGTTGATAGAGTGGTTCTGGCATCACTACATTATTTTAAAACATTGTGCACTTTGGTCCCTATAGCCCCAACATTAGTAATCTCTTCTAGGAACCCTGTTGCTTGCTATTTGAGATTTTTTTCCTTATAGGTACTTAAAGCCCACATAATGGAAAGCCTTGGCCTAAGAACATTTGGAATCAGGCCCCAGGCCCAAAATATGCAGGCTTCTTACTTATATTGAGAAACACTACCTTGTTCGTTTTATCTGCTTTGAGAGTTTGTAACATGCACATCGGGCCTACTATCCCCTATTGATAGGAAGCTAGACCCAAAGATCCTAGGAAAGAAAGACTCACCATGAACCGTGTGCATGAGTAATAAGGTTGGAAGAATGATTTGTATATTAATGTGTGTGCTAGCTTTTCCTTCTGTCTTTGTGCATAATGATGCATCTCATGCATTATAGGCATCATACTAATCTTTTATTTTTAGCCGTATAGACACTCCTTTGGGTTGAAGGAGACAAGATAGTGAAGACTACAGAGAATACCAATCTCACCGAGAATTCAGACTGTATTAGAGCTCCTTGAAAAGCCAAGACATCAAGCTTCCACAAATGAGACTGAAACTACATCAGAAATGGCCAACGAAAGAGTTGTTATTGACGATATGAGGGGTGTGTTCTGGGAGGAACTCCAACAACTTCTAGCTGGGATGGTGGCAAATCAAGCCCCACCTGCTACTTTAATTGTGCCAGTTAATCCCCTTATTTTCATTGATCCAATTGTTGTTATTGTTGAAATTACTACCGCAATCACTGGTGAGAACCTATGTAGCATAAAGAATCCTACTCCAACAAGGAATCCTAATGATGCAAATCCTACTTGCTCAAGGAATCCTACTTCAATAAGGAATCCTAATTCCACTAGGAATCCTAATCCAGCAAGGAGTCCTGATGACATTAGAAGTTCAAGTGATGAAAGAAATCCTATTTCTACTAAAAATCCTAATCCAACTAGGAGTCCTAGTCAGATCCAATATTCAAGTAAGATTAGGCTTAATCAAGATAATGGGCCTCAAGATACTCTTTTCAACTTAATTCAGTATATGGAAGCATAAACAAGTCAAAATAGGCCCAAGGTAATCAAGTCAAGTTATTTGGAGTCTAATACTCAAGAATGGGCCACATATCACATGTTACTTAAGCCCAATTATCAATTATTATATGAGCTTCGGTTGGACAAACTTAGGAGTATTTGTTAATTTAAAGAAGTTTTTTAATAGTTAGGAGCCTTACTTTAAGTTATCTGTTTAATTTAGGAGTTCTACTCCTAGTCTTACTATTATTTGCTTTCTTATCATTATAGAATTAGGTTTTTTTAAGGCCTATATAAGCTAGCACGAATCTTTATATAAAGGTTGTTGAATATTGATTATTTTTGCATTAATTCTATTCTTTTGTTCTTTATGAACTTGGTGAATTTATCAAGTGAAGGCTTGGTATTTTATAAACTTAGTTTAATCTAAACTTATGTTTATATTAAACTACCTTTAATTCTTTATAATTAAAGTTCTTAAGTATAAGTTATTTAACGGTCTTGTTGGGAGTTAGATTTTTTTTTTGCTTGATTAGGTGAACAATCCTTGGTAAAGACATCAACATTAAATACGGGTTTGGCACAAGTTAGTCACGTTCGTATCAGCCGCCACTGCTGCTGCCATTGATGCCAATGCTAAAGGCCCTGCTAGAAGGAGGGTACCCAAGAACTTTTCGGATTTTGATGCGTATGTGTTAGACCAAGCCAAAAGGGAGACAACCCTTGCCAGTAATGAAACTATGAGTGGCTTGAATGCTAGGCTTGATAGGATGCAAGGCATGTTGGAATTCAAAGGGTTGGACCCAACTTATGATTTCGAAGAATTAGTGTTAACGGGTGAAGACAAGATGCTTGCACAGTTCAAGATGCCCGAGATAAACAAGTTTAATGAAACTGGTGATCCAAAAGTTCATCTAAAGCAATATATAACTATCATAGGAACTACACAGTTGAGTAGGATCCAAATTGTCAAGTTGTTCGTGTTGTTGCTAGAAGGACCTGTTATGGTCTAGATAAATCTGCTAAAGATGAATGGTGTGATTTTTGTAATTCATTTGTTAAACAATATGACTATAATACTCAGTTGGAGGTGTCAATTAAAGATCTGGAGTCTACCAAACAAAAGCCAAATGAGTCCTCTAATTTCTAAACCAGGTGGAGAAATGAGGCCGGGTTGATGAAGAATAAGCCCTCTATAAAAGACCAAGTTCGTATGGTGCTCTGAAATATTCTTCCTGGTTGGGTTTAAAGGCTCCAGATGATGAACCTAAAGTTCCCCAATTTCAGGCAACCACTTTCAAAGATGATCGAGAGATTAGTATAGAATGGCATGCTCTAACCAACCACCCTTAAAAACCACCTAAACCAAATGGACCTAGCTACAAACCCAACACCTATTGCAAGTTCCACCAAGCACCCAGCCATCACACAGATAATTGCATCCGACTTAAACATGAAAATCAAGACCTCATTGATGCCAAAAAACTAATCGACCCAAACGAGCCCAGCACCATAAGAAAATCTCTACCAAAGTACAACAACACACCACCACCAAACTAAGTGTCCATGATCACCCCTGAATTCAGTGAAAATGAGGTCATGAACTCTTCAAAGACATATCCCGACCTGAGCCAGAGCTAGAAACCAAACTAGATAGCCCACAAAGAACCTTCACTGAGTTGGGGGCATCACTATCCTTGGTGTTCCATCACCAAAAATGGAGTGAGAAACTCAAGCCCCAATCGCCTAAGAATGGTCTTAAATCTCATAATGGTCAGTATTTAGAGTATCACCAGGCTTTCAATCACGTAACAGACTAGTGCAACCATCTTAAGCATGAGATTCAAGACGTGATTGACTGTGGAGAATGGCAAGTTGAGCAACTCCCTCTGTATGAACATGAAGACCTATTGGGATAGCCTTCGAGCAAATTGATTTCAATATCTGTTATTCGAGGCCTCCTTTGGCTGACGTTCGAATTGAGGATATTGTGCCAAGTGGCTAGGGATCAGATGATGATCAAACGAGTTGAAGCCTTGTCTTCTAGAGGTTTGGAAAAAAGGTGAAAAGAAGTCAGTCATGGCCATAGACATCTAGTACAGCTCTAGAGATGAGTGTGAAGTCCAAGACACCAATGACAAAAATATCTAGGCAGACAGCGACTTTAATAAAGAAGCCGAGTCAATGGGTAAAGACATGGGGGTTCAATAACTAAAGCAAGTCAAGAAAGCTTCTAAAGGGGATAATGGGTTACTAGAGCAGCTGAAGAAAGAGAAGAAGACAACCGACAACTAGGAGCTACTGATGCACTCATCGGGTCATAAAAAAGCTTTAATCCAAGCCTTCTTTAGTATAAACATTAGCACGATAGCTACTCTCGAGAAAATGATAAAAATAGTAACTAACAAGACCACTAGGATGATCACTTTCTCGAACGAGGACTTACCACTTGAAGGTAGAGACCACAACAAAGCTCTCTATATAGCAGCAAAGGTTAAGGGGAGAAAAGGCCCCATGTATGATGGTAGATGATGGGTCAACCATCAATGTATGTCCTTCTTGCATACTCCCTAACCTTGAGATGACTGTAAGAGATTTGATACCATCAGATATGGTGATAAGAGCCTATAACGAAATAAAAGGAGATGTCAAAGGAACATTCTCAGCATTGGTGAAAACAGATCCTATAGAATCTTGGATGGAGTTCACTGTCCTGGACATCGTAGTAACTTTTACATTGTTATTAGAAAGACCATGGTTCCATGCCTTAGGAGGAGTTCCTTCTACTATGCATCAGAAGGTAAAGTTCCATCATGAAGCCGAAATAGTAACCATCAACACCGAAGTTGGTAAGGTTATCTTAGCCATTCAAGAAGCTACGAAAGAGTTGGAAGCCGCCACTAGATTCCAAGTTGTTGTTCTCTACGAGGACTACAAGGATCCTAAAGTAGCCAGCATGTTTAAAAAGATGGATTTCAAACCAGGAATGGGGCTAGGAAAGAACTATTAGGGTATGGCAGAGCTGCCATACTTCAAAGGTTAGTAGAGTCAACACAGGCTAGGGTACCATGAGGATGAAGATGAGGGCAAACCAAAGGGTAAGACTCAATAAGATGGGTTTTTCCAGGAGTACATGCCTGCTCTAGGGAGCCCGAACCTGTTACAATAGCTGGGACTAAGGTGCCGAGATTTTAGATATTCAAGAACCTAATCATGGATAGGATAGTCAAGTGGAGCATTAAGAAAATCCAGGAGAAGGTCACCACCAAGGTTGAGGAGCTGAAACAGGAAGAGTTCATCACTTTGCCTAAGAACTTGTGTAACACCCCAACTCAAAACATCCAATTGTATAGCAATATGTACAGTTGACTTTATAAACATAATTTATTATTTTTCTTACAATATACGTTCAAACAATTTAAGTGGCATAACACACTTAATATACATAAGAAATACTTATACATTAGTTTAATTCACTCAAGTACCCAAAATGCCCCAATGCTTGAGATAACTCCTCTGGCCTACCTGATAATATTGACTAATGCAAAGAGAGCAATGCACAGCTAAGGCTATCTACAACTGCACTAACCTGGAAAAATTGCCAAGAAATGAGCTGGCGACTCAATAAGCATTTAATTTACTAAACTATAGTATACTAGGCAGAAATTATCAAGTTTTTGTCAAATACAGAAAATTATACAAACACTTAACTAACAATCACAAAATCAACCATTTCAATTATTCTCATAAATAAATAATTTCATCTCACAAAATCATAAATAATCTCAAACTCAACCAAGTCAAATAATTCAATTCCACATTATTTCCATCAAATCAGGATCAGATGACTCATCCTCACATTTTCTTATATTTTTTACATTTTCATGGCCACTTGACAAGACTATCTGCCCGGCTCAGTCTTCCCATCTCACATACTCGGGTAGCTATCTGCCCGGCTCAGCTTTTCCGATCACACAATATCAATTCAAGAGTCATCAATCCTCAATCACAATCAATTCACTTCACAACACATCACAACCAATTCATAATTCACAAATATCATTAGATTCAAACTCACCAATATCAACTTGTTCATCAACTCACAACAAATCAAGAAAATAACCAATACCAACTCAGTCAAGCAAGAGATTATCAAGTAATCAAACATAGCAATTCCTACTCATTATACACAAAGTTTAGTCTATTAAATACTTACCAAAATTTACAGGATAACAAAGTAATCCTATTCTTTTTCTCTTACCACCTCCTTGCCTTTGGACGAACCTATTTACAAATTCAATACAAATAAAATTAAATCACAAGGCATAAATATACATATCTTTAATCTCCATAGAATATTACATTTCAATAAAATAACATCTATTCTTGATTTTAATATGATGCATGAGATGAATGACAATAAATCAACGTATTTGTTGATGTAGACAGCTTGTAGGTACTGACTTAGAAATTACACCAAATATTATGTACAATTAATAAAAATCCCATCTTTTCCAGAATTAAACTTCCATGTTTATAGAAACCGTAGCAGAAAGAATCACTTCAAAATCATTTGCATAAAAATAGTTATGGCAATTTCAATACAGCTGCTTCAATTTCCATTTAAACAGAATAGTAAAATATTTCCTATTAAATGACCAGTCAAATGAATAACTTTTCTGATTAAACTCTTCAGACATAAACTTAACATCCTAGAGTTTCTATAGACACTAATTTTATTCAATTTGGACTTCTCTAGCTCAAGTTGTGAAACACACAAGTAGTAACAAATTTTTGAATCCTAAGTCTAATTTCTGCTTAAAACAGTTTCGAGCAGGCCATATTCAGCTCAATATATCTCACGATATACTCAACAAAAAATTATAAAATTCATAAAAATATACTAGACACATAAATGAACTTTTATGTTTAACTCTTTGTCTGGTTCAGCCTATAAATTCCCCAAAACCTCAGCACAAAAACCAGGTCACCTGCTGAACTACAAATAGAGCAGCAGTAATTCGTGACCTTATAAGTTCATACTCACTCAACGTTTTACAAAAACCATTTTACAGACATAATCTCAAGACATATATCTACAACTTTCATGTTTTAAGATTTTCGAAATTAAGCCTTTAAAATTATGAAAACAGAGCTGCAAATTCTGCCTAGAAATTCAGCTTCAAGATAACCAACAATCACATGTTCATCTTTAATTATAATAATTCCTAAACACCAAATCACCGATATTCTTCAACAATCAATTCAATTTTCCAGAGATATAAAATAATTTAATTGACTCACTTTTATTTTCTTTAGTTATGAAGAGCTCAAACCTTCAATCTCATGAGAAGAAGTAACATACAACTTAATTGCTAATTCAAATTTGTGAAATTTTTTTGTAAGAAAATGGATTAAATTAGGAAAAAAGAAGTTGTGAAGGAGAGAAATTGGCTACGGGAGGATGAAGAAGTGAAACCTAATTCTTATAAATATCATCTAATATTTTATAATTATTTTTAAGAAAAATTTATAATTTACTCCTTATTCTTTCTAACTTGACAATTTAATCCAAAACTATTTCTAATATCAATATTTGACTAAATAATAATTTATCATTATTTTTTTTACCACATAATATAATTAAATGTGCTACACATAATAATGATGCAAATGACATGTTTTATGACATGCTAATGAATATTAATTATTAATTAAAAAAATTTGATTGTGACAACTTGAGTCAACAAGAGCTAGCTGCGGTAATAGAGGAGCATATTATTGATGTAGTTTAGAATGATGTAATAATGTTCGATCTTTATAGGATGATGTTTCATTTATTTCTAAGATTAATGATATGAATAATAATTTTACTTATTTGTCCAATATTTTCTTGATGGTAGTGTGCATTTTGATAATAATGACATATGCATGTTTGACATTAAATCCATACAGATTGATTCATTCAATTTAGGCACGAATGAAAATCTAAGGAACATTTCGATAGCTCGTGATATAACTCTAGAGGAGAGAAGAGAATTAGAAAAAATAATGGAAAAAAAGAAAAAAGATTTGCTTGGTCCTACGACGATATGCTGAGGTTAGATAGAAAGATAGTAGAACACCACATTCTAACCTATCAAGACATCAAGCCGATTAAGTACAAAATGAGAAGGCTAAGACCGGAATAGGCAGAGAAGATTTGGGAAGAAGTTACTAAACATGTAAAGGCTAAATTTCTTGATATAGTTGACTATCCCGAATGGTTGGCAAACATCATTCCAGTCCTGAAAAATGGTGGTAAGGTTATAATGGGGGTAGATTATCGGATCCTGAACAAGGCATGTCCTAAGGATGATTTTCCTCTTACTCACATAGACGTGATAGTTGATAGTACTGCTTCAATTGTAATGTACTCTTTCAACAATGGTTTTTTCGGATACAATTAGATCATAATGGCAATAGTAGACAAGCTGAAGATGTCGTTCATCACCGAATAAGGGACATACTGCTATAAGGTTATGCCTTTTGGACTAAATACTGCAAGGGCAACTTATCAGACAGCAACCACCACCTTGTTTCACGGCATGATGCACAAGGAGGTGGAGGTGTATGTAGATGATATGATGGTAAAGACCGAAATAAGGCAAGGTCATTTTTAAGCTCTTGATTAATTCTTGGAATGAGTGGAAAGGTATAATCTTAGACTCCATCTGAAGAAGAGTGTATCCTAAGTAACGTCAGGAAAGCTGCTAGGACATATAATGAGTTAACGGGAAATAGAAATTGATCTGAGATGCCGACACTAAAGATAGAGAAAGAGGTCAGAGGATTTCTAGGATGTCTGCAATACATCAGTAGGTTAATTTTCAAGCTCACAATAGTTTGTGATCCTATATTTAAGCTCTTGAGGAAACACCAACCCATTTTGTAAGATGGAAATTGTCAGAAAGGCTTTAATAGAATCAAAGAGTATCTGTTAAAGCCGCTAATACTAAAGCTGCCAAAGGATGGCAAGCCGTTGATTCTATACTTATCCTTGGAGTACGAAGCCATAAGGGAAATGGTAGTGCAGTATGGGTTTGATGACGTAGAGCATACAATATATTATCTCAGTAAGAAATTGTTGCCTTATAAGTCAAAGTATAACCTCATAGAGAATATGTGTCTAGCCATGATATGGGCCAAGAGAAAGTTAAGACATTATTTCCAATCTTATAAGGTGTAAGCAATTTTGAAAATAGACCCGCTAAAATACCTATTTGAAGCTTCATATCTTATAGGAAAGTTAGCTCGGTGGTTTTAGTGCTCCTAACAGAATTCGGCATCGAGTACATCACCAATAAGGTAGTCAAGGGTAGGGCTATAGTAATGTTTTTAGCTCAAAATGCGATTGAAGGAGAGAATCCTTGGAATCTAGAGTTCCTTGATGCGAATCTTGGGGTAATCGAGATTCAAGAGTGAAAGATATACTTTGATGGAGCTATAAACGTGAGAGGTGCACGGTTAGGAGTACTACTAGTCACACCAGAAGGAGAAATGCTACCAATGGCCAAGAGGTTGGACTTTAAAGTGACCAACAACATGATGGATATGAAGCATGTTTGTTTGGATTAGAAGCAACCGTAGTAGAAGGAGAAAAGTTGTGATGGTCTACAAGGGTTCCGTGCTTATGATCCAACAAGCTATTGAGGAATGGGATGTGAAAGAAGAAAGGTTGAAGCTGTATGTCAACTACCTCAGGACTCTAGTTTGCAATTTTTCTAAGTGTTCTTTCATACACTTGCCACTAGATGAAAGCCGGATGGCAAATGCACTAGCTACCTTATCGTTAACGTGGGACACCCCCTGTAACTTCTAATGAAGTCTTTGGTGATCGTGAAGTCATAAGCGCCTTATTATTAGGGAGACCACTTGATTATCAGGGAGACCACTTGATTATGATATTATTTTCATAAGATTTATAAGTTATATAACTTGTTTATGTTACTTATTTGTCTTAATATCAATAATATAATTCTTATGCCTATTTAGGATTGCTTTAGGTTTTCTGCAATAGGATTTTGTTTTCTTACTTTCATATAATCTTTTGTATAACATTCTAGAAACATAAATCACTTAACTAAATAAGGCAATAATTGCCTAATATAATTAAATGAACTAATTACAATAATTTTTCTAGAAAAAGAATTAAGTAACAATTATCAAATTCTAAATAAGAAAAAAAAATTAATAGCTAAACTAAATGGCAATAATTGCCTCTAGGCTAGTCTATTCCTTCTTTTAAGAATTAGAAGCTTGTTCTTGCTTTTTATCCTTTAAAGCAGTGAGATAAGCCTTACATTTCCTTCTCCAGTGTCCTTCTTTCCTACAATGGTGACACTTTTTTTTATCCTTGTTGACACCTCCATTAGCCTTTTTTAAGACTTTCTTAGGCTTCTAGACTTTCTTTCTCTTTTTCTTCTTAGACTTACTTTTAGTAGCCTTAAAAGATTCTACCATTAGAACAACTCCCTTTTGCCTCTTTATGGTGCCCTCCATAGTGTTTAACATATTAATAAGTTCGGGTATCGTAGTATCAAACTTATTCATAAGAGAGTTCATAATAAACTATGAATAACTATCAGGTAGAAATTACAAAATTAAGTTTATACTTAATTCCTGGTCCATCACAAAATCAAGATGCCCTAGATGTTCAATATATTCAAGCATCTTTAGTCCATGTATATTCACATATGCACCTTCGGCCATCTTACATCAGACCAATTCCTTTGAAGTCCCATACCTTTCAGTCCTTGATTGCTCATCAAATATTTCCTTCATATCTAAGATGATGGTTTGAGGATCCATATTCTCATGTTGTCTTTGTAGTTTGGAAGTCGTACTTCCTAACACCAAACAAACAACTTGGCCATCATCTTCTTAACCCTTTTATACTCTTGCACCACCTACTCAGGTGCATCTACAGCATGGAGACGCAACGCATGTGTGTCTAGAAGATAAAGTTTTTATTCTTGTTTGAGAAAAATTTTCACAATGTGATGCTAATAAAAAAAGTTAGGCCTATTAAGCTTGTTGGTGTCAAGGATACTATGCAAAGATAGATTGTCACTCATCTTTTCTTACCACCTTCCAATAGATAGATAAAAAAATATAAGCTAGTTTATACAAGTAACTAGTAAAGGTCTTGCAACTAGTTACTCATGCTCATATTATTTTTCAATATAAATTAATACTCCTTACTATCAATTTAGGATGCTCATAATTCAGCTATCCTAGTGGGCTAGAATCCCATCTATTTTAATATAACCTTGAGTATGCCCAACAAATCATATTAAAATAAATTAGGTAAATAACTATTTTTCAATTGTATCTTTATATATCTAGATCAATTAGACGACAACAATGTTTGTTTAAACATATTTTATAATGTTCCAAGCATTATATATGTTCCACATAATTCATGCCTCTACCTTTATATAATCATGAGTATGCCCATCCAAATTAATATAAGATAGTTAAGTAAGACCCATTGATTAAAATAAAGAACATGCTCAGGTAATAGGTAATCTTGGGTATGCCAACAAATTAACCTATGAACAAAGCTCTTGTTCCTATTTTAATTATGGAAGACAACTTAATCATTTTCTTAACATGTGACTTATTATTAAACGAGAGATTTATTATTAAGCAGTGATTAAGGTCTCATGCTTTGGCATGAATATATAAATATCGAATATAAGTGTTTCATGCTTTGGCATGAACATATAAATATTGAATATAAGGGTTTCATGCTTTGGCATAATCATGCATATATCATACATTATATACATAATATAAGCTAAGCAAGCAAACTACTATGGATGATTATGGATTTTCTAAACTAGTTATCTCGAGACATCAAAGACAACTAGATGGTCAAAACCTCGGTATTGCCTTCAGGATCTCTAAGTCTTGAAGTAATATCCCTTTCATCTCCATTTGGCACCATATCTCATCCACACTACAAAATAAAATTCTATCTAACTAATCTAAGAGTATATAACATTTATATAAGATTTAGAGAAACCTTGATTTGTATTCAAGGGGAATTAGAAGAGAAAAGAATTTTACAACCTAGAGAGAATTAGATAAAGACAAGAAACGCAAACCTTATTTTAAAAATATCAAATCAAAATATTCAACCATTCAACACAATCATACTGGTCTTTGTAGTCTATAACCATCCATTATGCTAAATATAATCAAATACATAAAAGAATCAAGATAACATAATTTAAGTTATTTGGTCATTGCATGTAATTAGGACTAAATGGGGTATGGAGAATTAGAATAATTAAATATTCAAAAATAAAAATTCTCCTTATTTTAGAGTGTAACTTTTTATTTTAACTTTTGGCCAAAATAAAAACTAGGACATACAAACTTTAATAATTCTAGTCATACTAAGATGAAGAAAGTTGTATAGAATTAAAATTAATTAAATCATATTTATTTAATCACTAATTCCCTTTAAAATCTCATTAATCTTACATTTATATTCTTTTAGGATATAAAGTCAAAATTAAGACATAAAATCAAACTTATGTTGTAATTACCTAGTCATACTAGGATACTAAAACATAAGTTCTAGGATAACATAAATTAATGAGATTTTAGATTAATTAAATCAAATTCAAAAAATAAAAATTCCATTATAATCTATGTAATTTTCGGCCATGCCTAGGATTAAGGACAAGAGTGAAACTCTTGTCTTAATCTACACAACTACCTAGTCCAACTAGGATTTTAAAATTACAAGTCCTTGTCCTAAATGATTAATAGTACTTGTATTAATTAAAACAAACTTTTAATTAATCTTCTAATCATATTAAGACAAGCAATTATAGTCCTAAGACAACTAGGATATATTTTAAGACAAGGAGTCACATGCCAACTAGGATACCTTATCTAGAAATCCCTACAAACAAGAAGACTCTTTATTTAACAAGATTTAAAGATCTAACAAGATTAATTAATCACATCAAGATTCATTAAGATCCATCATTAAGAAAATCAAATTTTTATTAAACAATTCAAGATAATCAAGATTCACATGGCAATGGCAACTATGCAAGGAACATGATCAAGAATTAAATCAACCTTCAAGATTACTTCATGAACTCATCTTATGCTTGATCTAGATCTAATGTTCTTTCTCAAAAGGCTTGCCATTAGACTAATAACACATGCATATGCCATAGAAGAAATCAATTATAGACACTAATATAATTAGATCTGCTCTTCATAGACAAACTTGGGATTTGCGATCCCAGGTAAGATCGGTTCAGGGTCATCGGATCCTTTTCTATCAGATAGGACTGGCTGTTGCACAAAATGTATTTCTATTCATGAAGTAAACCACATACTATATACATAACTCATCAAATCAACACTTGATTTGTATGTTATGTGCATATATGGTGTTCATGAAGATCAAACCTTAAATTTTTAGATATCTTTAAGGTTCAATATTCATCTTCTAAATCATATTCATTGCTATTTAAAATAAAGCAAATCAAAATCCATACACACATGCACATGCTAAATCTTTAGGATGTGTAGTATGTGCATAGTTTTGCTTTGATTATCAAGAATCTAATTTCAAATTATTTTGAACGGCTTTTGAACATCAAAAATTCAAGAATAGTTGTTCTAACAATTACCCATGCTTTTATTTCAATTAATTTTCTCATCCAAATTTGATTAGAAATTGGTTGTTGTTGATCATATCAAAACTATCTATGCGCATGGCTGGACTCCCACAAACCATAATCAAATGAGATTCAAGAATTCCAAAAACTTTCATATCATAAGTTCTATCCCTTAGGATTCATATTCAATGAGAATCACCTAAACAATCAAAGTATAGCTATGGCAACCAATAAAATCTCTAAAACAACCTAGAAATTCTAGATTTGCATGCTTATGATCAATTAAGAATTATGCAACCATTATGACTAAATTAATCAATGGAGGCTCTAATACCAATGTTGGAAATTGATTTAAAACATAAGAAAAGGCACAAAAGAAGCAGAAAAGAATTTCCATTCCCACTAAGGATCTCATTGATGTTAAGTAGTCATAACATACAAAACAAGCAAAGAGATGGAGAAGGCTTACAAAAGAAAATAATGCCATCAACTCCAAGGAGTGCTTTGAGCTTTGTTGATTTTTTATTCTTCAATAATGATTGATTCGCTTCAAAGCTACATAGTGACCAACCTCTTTTAGTGATCCAAACAAGCTTCTAAGCAAAGATCTTTTAAACAAATTTTAGGAGATTGAGAAGAGATGTAGGAGATTGACTGCTAGTTACAAGCAAGGGGGATGAATCAATTAATCTTATTGATTGATTCACCTAAGGTATTCTTCTCAAGAAAATTTTTTTCTCAATATAACATCAATCCATGCCGTCTCATGCATCTTTTTTCCATATGTATGGCCTCTTAATCAAAGTCCTTAAAAGTCTAGAATTACTACAAAACCCTCGCTGACATTAAGTTGGGCTTTAGTTTTTCTAATTGAACTTTGATTAATTAAGATCTAATCTATCGATAATATACACATCATAGGCCCATTAGTTCTTAATTAATGAACCTTTAATTAGACCCAATATATATGAGCTTAAGCCTAATGCTTAAAGCGGTATTTGAATCCTCACTTAAAGCCTCTTTATGGGTGACACAAAAGGTTCCTAACATGTTAGAAATGAATATGGATTATAAATTAAACTCCTTTAATTCAATGTTAATTCTTTAATTAACTTAAATCCATATTCATAAATCAACTTTGAGATCTAGCAATGCATCTTGAACCAACCAAATGTGTAGGAATGATTAAAGTACTTTAATCAACTTTTGTAGTGAATAATCTTATAATGTACTTCAATCCTTTCATTATACTTTTATCCTAATTGATTCATAGAGAATGGATGCAAGTCCAACTTTATAATTGAACTAATCATATTTGTCCTTGATAATTGCATATAACATTTTGAATAAGATCTATGAAATATTTTTCATAATCTTCAGTCATACAACCTTAGCCAAGAATATCCATATTAAATCATATCAAGAATCATTAGGATAAGGTCTGATGACATATTACCTTAGGTAATAAAATCTTTATTGATAACTTATTATCATCATATGACTCTTACTATACCTAATGACTATCTTTTGACCGTTCCATGGATAGGAGAACATAAGATAGTATCAAAGAATAGTAATCCTCATATAAGATAATATATTGTTATCTCAAGTTTAAGGATCACGTCTTACATGATTGTCATAAGAGTATTATCCATAGACACTTGGGGTAAATTGCATACGGACTACTCAGTAGGGTTGTGTTCAATGAACTTGTTCTTGTAATAAACACCCATATGCTTATCTTAGAATGTCTATTCCTCAACCTTATAAGATAGATTTCTTACTTCATAAGTGAACACATTATGGTAGTCTCGAGCATTTGGTCAATATCTAATGATCAATATCTAATCCTTGATCAGACATCGATTATGAATAAAGTTTATGAAAGTATATAATTAGAACCTCATCATTATAAAATCGCTTTATATTTTCTCGTACATTTGTATTTACATTCCTTGGTGCTCATCTCTAATGTTTTGGATTATTCTTTGATAATACCACGACAACTCGTACTATTAAGAGTTGAACAATGCCTTTAGCATAATTGTATGCCATCAATATGATGTATAAATTAACATACATCAATTGACAACTCGTTATCTTTAAGGCATACTCTAAAAGTGTCTACACAGGAAGAGTACACAGGGGTATAGCATGAACTAAGTTGAAAACACAGATTCTTGACTGCGGTCACATGGGCAGAGTACACGAGGGTGTGGACTTCTTGTGTGAGTCTACTATTGATTATGTCTTTTTCAACTTGAGATCCTCACTTTGGCACGAGGATATGGACTTCTCGTGTGCCTCACATTCCATCACTCGACTTGTCCTTCTCTCGCACTCTTCGCTCATTTCTTATGCTTTCTTATTCATTATTTTACTTCTTGACATGAATTATCTTTAAATTACCTAAAAGTGTTGAAAAACATACTGAGCAAACATATAAAACTCAATTGGAGGTGTAAATTAGTATAAAATAAGGCACAATAGTAAGTGCTTTTAGTACTAGTACTTTTAGGATGTTGATTATACGAGAAGTCTTTTGGATAGTGTTAGCACCCATTTTCCGAATTTAGGTATCGAAGGAATTATGAAAAATCTAATGATGAAAGTTACTACTTTTCTTGAGTCTCGGAAGACTGAGGACGGGCGAATCCCAATTAGGGTTGTGAATAATTGAGCCAAAATTATTTTTCTAAAATCAATTTGGACCCAATTGCTAGAAAAATTAAGTTTGAGGGTGAAAGTGCAGTTTTTAAAACTCCATGGATTAAATTGCAAGAATTTTGTAAACTCCTCAACCCTTGAGCCAAACAACTCTTCATACAGCCAATTCGGCCGTGCATAGAGCCGATCAGCTCTACACAAACCCGATTGGCTCTTATCTTGGCTTTCGACATCGTTTTATGTATTTTTATTTTTAATAAAATGCCAAAAGAGTCTTCTAAAAAATATTATCGATAATTATTTGAATTTAAATGGATTTTATTTTGGATATTCAATTAATTGAACATTCGATAAATTAAAAGATTTTTATTTTTATTATTGATATTATCTAATCTTCCTAGAGTTTCCTAAATGCTATTGCTATAAATATAATATTATATTTTAGGTCTAAAGTTAGTAATTATTAGTAATTATTAGCAATTTTGAGCAATAGGGAGCAATTCTTAGCAGTTCTCAGCAACCATTAGAAGAGAGTTTTTCTAGTAGTCAATAGGAAAAGTTAGTAAGAAAGGACCCACTTTAGAAAAAAATTTAGAATGACAATGGCCTTTCTAAAAAACCTTTTCATAAATCAAACATCGAATCAAACCCTAAAAAGCCCTAGATTCATATCCAATCTTCAATTCCACCTCCTCATCATCTCTAGAGACTCGAGGATTAGCACAATACGGTGAAAACCTAAGAGTTCCTAAATCTAGCATCTTTTTCACTTTCTTTTATTTCTTCTGGGCTTAGAAACATGATTAGGTTTTTTATTTATATTCTATTTGATTTATTTTTTAGATCTAGGTTTTCTAATAGTTTAACATGTATCTTTAATGTTTATTCATGTTGGATTTTGAATATGAAAACATGAACTGTATTAGCTTTTAAATATGATAATATAAATTCTATTGGATTTTGAATCTGATCAATTAAATAATTAGGTCAACATGTTAAATTCTTTTTTCTTTTATGATATTTCATGAGAATTTATGATTAAATCAAATTTTAGGGTTGCATGATTAAATTCAGGATCTTCCATGTGAAATTTACGTCTCTTATTAATTGTTCTTTTTTTAAGTGTTTGACTCTGTTTAATTTAGTTTTATGTCTTTATTTCATTTTATATATATATATATTAATCATTTTTTTATGTTCTCTATGCATGTAAATAGCTTCTAGGCAACGAAGGACCATGAATTGTGCAAAATTGACCTGAAGAAGAGCCTAGAGCTGATCAGCTCAGTGCTCAGCCGATCGACTCAGTGCTAAGTTAATCGCCTTAATGACCTCACCAATTGGTTGTTCACTAAATTTTAACCTAATTTTTTGACCCTTTTTTACCTTTTAGCCATTGTTTGTACTTTGTTGCCTAAATTATGATTTTTCTTTGAGTTTATTAGTTGTAGGAAGGATTATAATAGCTAGGTTTAATTTTCTGCATTTATTTTGCTTATTTTAGATGTATGCCAAATGTTTGATTATTTGACTACTAATAAAAATTGGACATATAGATATTAGGCATAAAAATTGGAGCATGGCATGAAAATTTTAGTCCATTAAGTTAATAAGATGGTGCATTGGGGTTAAATTAAAACACATATAGACTTAGTGGGCCTTTGTTATATTTCTAACTAATCAATGGATTCACTTAGAATGAGATCACCCAACTAGGCCTTGGCATGTAAAAAAAGGTAGTCCATTTAGGTTAAAGATCTCATAATCAAAAGCATAATTTGTAACTGGGCTAGACTAGGTAGGCCTATATACATATCAAATAGTTAATTAGGTTAACAATTTAAATGGGGATTGGGCTTAATAAAAATGGGCTAATCTTATGTGAATCTCATATGCTGTAATGGTTATTTGTAGAAATATAATTGTTGCATTTATAGGGAATAGCTCATTAAATAAAAAAATTAAAAAGAGAATACATAAATAAGGAAGTTGGCTTTTGGATCCGTCATCAGATGTGGTGAAGCTTTATTATGGAATAGAAAAATGCCATCAAATAGTAAAAGTGTCCTAAAGAGTTATCCGAGTGGTGACTCCCATCTCTGCGCAAGTCTTTGTGATTAGTTAGTGTGTTCCTATTAGATTGAAAAGCCTTACACTGTCATAATCGCTAAAAACACTTAGGTGCATGCTAGAAACCACTGCCCACGTCGGCGACTCCATTGGGGGATAAGAAAAGTTGATTTTGATGTATCCTTATTCTTAATTTTATTATTTTACGGGTGATTCTTGCATCATTTCATTACGTACTTTAGTCCCAATAGCTATGATGGCGTTGATTAGTAGTTCTTTAGCTCCATTCAAACCTTGGAATTACGAAACTGGCTAACCATCACTCACAAGGAATTGTAAGTTTCCTTCGTCGCATGGGCTCTTAAATGGGGAGACGAGTAAAGGAAGCATACTTTTTACTCGTGGGAGCCATTTATCCTTACCCAAGACTCAGCCACAATAATGACAATAATAATCTCCCTTAGGAACCCATTTGCTTGATATGTGAGATATTTTCTACTATAAGTGTTTAAGCCTACATATTGGAAGGCCTTGGCCCAAAACTTGTGAGGTTAGGCCTTAGGCCCAAAATTATGTAGGCCTTACCCTTATATTAGAAAATATCAAGTTGTTTTCTTTAATTTGCTTTGAGAGTTTATGGCATGCACATCGGGGCTACTATCCCATATTGATAGGAATCCTAAGCTCAAAATCATATAGAAGAAAGACTCCCCACGAACCATGTGCGGAGGAAATAAGGTTGAGAAAGGATACTTTTATAGTATTTTATATTTGCTAACCCCTTTTGTTCTTCGTGCATTACACGTGCATCATGCATATCATGTATCACACTAACTCTATTTTTTGAAGCCATTTAGATTCTCCTTTGGGTTGAAAAAGACAAGAGAGTGGTAGGCTGGAGAGGGTATCGATTTCACCAAAGATCTTATCTGTGTTATAGTATCTTAAAAGACAAGACATCAAGCTTCTATAACTAAAACCGAAGCTTCACCAAAGATGGCCAACGAGAGAGCTAATGAGTAAGATGTAAAGATCCTCAAGAATATTGTCATAGATGTCTTAAGGGGTGTGATTCGGAAGGAGCTCTAGCAACTTCTGGATGGGATGGCTGTAAATCCAGCCCCACTTGCTGCTCTAGTTGCACCAGTGGCCCCTACAGTAGCTAATCCTCCTACTGCTGTTAACCCGGCTGTTATTGCCATTGAAAGTACTATCGTTATCACAGCTGCTACTAGTGGTAATGTTGAAGACCCTGCTTGGAGGGGAGTTCACTAGAATCTTTAGGATTTTAATGAGTTTGTGCTAGACTAGGCTAAGAAGGAGACTGCCCTTGCCACAAATGAAGTTGTGAGTGGCTTAAGTGCAAGACTTGACAAGATCTAAAGCATGCTAAAAATAAAAGATTAGCCCCGATCTATGATCTCGATGAGTTGGTTTTCACGGGTAAGGACAAGCTGTCTGTAAAGTGCAGGATGCCCGAGAAGGACATGTTTCACGGGACTAGTAATCTGAAAGTTCATCTAAAGCAATATGCTGCTATCATGGGAACTATTCAGCTAAGTAGGACCCAAATTGTCAAGTTGTTTGTATTGTCCTTGGAAGGACCTACTCTAAATTCGTACCATGGACTAGAAAAATATGCCAAAGCAAAATGGCGAGATTTATATAGTTCCTTTGTCTAGTAATATGACTACAACACTAATTTAGAAGTATTAATATGGGATCGTGAGTCCTTTTCTGATTTCTTGACTAGATGGAGGAATAAGGCTGGATTAATGAAAAATAAACCTTTTAAGAAGGACCAAGTTCGTATAGTGGTCCGAAATGTTCTTCCAAGCTAAGTTGAAATGCTTCAAATGATGAACCTAAAGATCATCATAGAGTTGTATGACGACGGGCTTCAAGTTAAAAAGATCGAGAATGACAAAAGAAAAAGTGTGAGAACTGGTGGGAGGCCAAACTATTAGGTTAGTGGAGCAGAACCCTAGATGTGAATGTTGTCCAGCAACTAAGGTAGTTCTCCAATTTCAAGCAGCCTCTTTCAAAGTTCTTTAAAAGGTTGGTACAAAATGGCCTACTCCAACCCACTACCTTCAAGAACCAAACCTTAATGCACCCGGTTATAAACCCAACACCTACAGCAAATTCCACTAAGCACTTAGACACCATACAGACAACTATATCTGCTTTAAGCATGAAATTCAAGACCTTATTGATGCTGGAAAGTTGATTGACCCTGATAGCACCAAGAGAAACTCCTTGCCTAACTACAACAATACACCACCTCTAAATCAGGTATCCATGATCACACCTAATTTTAGTGAAAAAAAGTTTATGGATTCCTTTCAAGATATACCCGTACCTGAGATAAAGCTAGAGCCAGAGCCAAAAAGCCCACAAAGAACCTTCACAGAACTAGAGGCACCATTATCTGTGGTGTTCCAAAACCTAGTAAGGAGCAGAAAATTCAAGCCCCTATCACCAAGAAGTGGTCTTAGCCCTCATAATGGTCAATATTATGAGTCTCACTAGGCTTTTGGGCATGTGACGGATTAGCACAATCATCTCAAGCACGAAATTCAAGACCTAATAGACCATAGGAAATGGTGAGTGGAACAACTGCCTTGGGAAGAATATAAAGACATGTTAGGGCAGCCTTTGGGTAAATTCGACTTCAAGGTCCTTTATTCGAGGCCCCTTTAGATTTACATTTGGATTGAGGACATTGTGACGAGTGATTGGGGATCAAAAGATGATAAGCAAACAACTAATGACTCTTACCTTCTAGAGGTATGGAAGGAGGGTGAAAAAGTCGGTAATGGCCATAGACATATGGTATAATTCTAGAGACGAGTGAAGTCCAAGACAATTGGGCAAAAGATATATAGGCCGACAATGACTCTAACAAAGAAGCTGAGCTAGTAGGTAATGGTAAGGACACCGGGGTATAATGTATGTCCTTCTCGCATACTTCCTAAATTGGAGATGACTGCGAAAGACTTGAAGCCGTTAGACATGATCATAAAAGCCTATGATGAGACCAAGATGGATGTGGAAGGAATGTTTTTAGTGTTGGTAAAAACAGGTCCCCTAGAATCTTGGGTCGAATTCACTATCATAGATATCTAAGTAGCCTTTGCTTTATTATTGAGTAGGCCAATGATTTCATGCCATAGGAAGAGTCCCTTCCACTTTGAACTAGAAAGTCAAATTCCCTCACAAAGGATAGATAATCACCATCAATGCTGAAGGTGATAAGGTCGTCTTGGCTATTCAAGAAGCTGCTAAGGTGCTTGAGGCCTGAACTAGATTTCAAGTCATCGTCCTCTTCGAGGACTATATGGATCATAAAGTGGTAAGTATGTTCAAGAAGGCAGAGTTTATGCCTGGAATGGGGCTGGGGAAGAATCAACAGTGGATTGTAGAGCTGCCAGACTTCTGGGGATAGAAGACCTGACATGGCCTAGGATACAATAAGGACGAAGACAAGGGCAAATCAAAGGGTAAGACTCTAAAAGAAATTTTTTTTTAAGAGTACAAGCCCTAATCTAGGGAGCCCGAACATGTTACTCTAGCTAGGATTAAGGTATCGGGCTTTGAGATCTTTAAGAGTTTGATCGTCGACATGATGGTTAAACTTAGCATCAAGGATGTCCCTGTTAGAGTATGCGCTAAAGACAAGGAGTTGTTAGATGATCTATATTAATTTACACATCACAATTGATTGCATACAATTATACTAAAGGCATTGTTCGATTTTAATGATATGAGTAGCTGAGTATTATCAAGAAATAATCCAAACCATTAGAGATGAATACCATGGAATGTAAACACAAATGTAAGAGAAATTATAAACCGGGTTTATAATGATGAGATTCTCATTATGTACATTCCTAAAATTTGTTAATAGTCAATGTTTGATCAAGACTTCGATATTGATCATTAGAAGTTGATCAAACCTCGAGACTACCACAATGTAGTATCACTTACTTATAAAGTAAGCATTTTGTCTCATAAGGTTGAGGAATAGGGATTTCGATATAAGCATATGGGTGCTTATTATAAGAATAAGTCTATTGAACATGACCCTACTGAGTAGTCCATATGGAATTTACCCAAGTGTCTATGGACAATACTCTTATGACAATCATATAAGACGTTATCCTTAGACTTGAGATAATAGTGTATTATCTTATATGAGGATTACTACACTTTGATACTATCTTATGTTCTCCTATCCATGGACCGCTCAAAGGATAGTCATTGGGTATAGCAAGAGTGATATGAAGATAATAAGTTATCAATAAAGAATTCATTGCCCAAGGTAATATGTCATGGAACCTTATCTTGATTATTCTTGATATGCTTTAACATGAAAATTCTTGGCCAAGGTTTTATGAATGAAGATTATAAAAAATGTTTCATAAATATTATTCCAAAATGTTATATGCAATTATCAATAACAAATATGATTGGTTCAATTATAGAATTGACACTTGCATCCATGCTCTATGAATCAATTAGGTTAAATGTACAATGAAAGGATTAAATTACATTGTAAGATTGCTCATTGTAAAGGTTGATTAAAGCACTTTAATCATTCCTACACATTTGGGTGGTCATGATGCATTGCTAGATGCCAATCTTGATATATGAATATGGATTAAGTTACATTAGAGAATTAACATTGAATTAAAGGAGTTTTAATTCATAATCCATATTCATTGCCAACATGTTAAGAACCTTTTAGATCACACATAAATGAGGATTAAAATGAGACTTTAAGTTATGGGCTTCAGCCGGGCCTAATTAAAAGTTAATTAATTAAGAGCTAATGGGCTTTGTATAATAGGCTTATGATGGGTTTATTATTCATGGATTAGTTCTTATATTAATTAAATTTTATTTAGGATAACAAAGCACAACTTAAAGTAAGTTAGGATTTTGTAGAAATTCTAAACATTTAAGGACTTTGATTAAAAGGCCATATATATAGAAAGAGATGTATATGGGGCAGCAAGAGTTAAGGTTAATGGATTGTGGCACATTTAAGAAAGAAAAATATCTTCTTTGAGATAATACCCTAGGTGAATCAATCAATAAAATTAATTAATTCATCCCCCTTGCTTAGAACTAGTATTCAATGTCCAACAGCTTTTCTCAATCTCCTAAAAGTGGTTTAGTTTGATCTTTGCTTAGAAGCTTGTGTGAGTCACCAAAAGAGGTTGATCACTTAAGTAGCTTTAAAGCACATCAATCATCCTTGAAGAATTAAGAATCAACAAAAAAGAACCACTCCTTGGGTTCGCCAAAAACTCCCTATTATATGCCTTCTTCATGTTTTGCTTGCTTTGTGTGTTATGTCTATCTTAATCAATGAGATCCTCAATGGGCATTGATAAAAAATTTAAATTGCTAGCATTTCATCTTTCCTTATGTTTTAATATTAATTTCCAACAATTGTATTAGAGCCTCCATCAATTAATTTAATCATAATGGTTGTATAATTGTTAATTAATTATAAGCATGCAAATCTAGAATTTATGAGATGTTTTAGAGATTTCATTGGTTGCCATAGCTATACTTCAAATTCTTAGGTGATTCTTATTGCATATGAACCCTAAGGGATAGAACTTATGATCTGAAAGTTTTTAGAATTTTTAGATCTCGTTTGATTAAGGTTTGGGCATTGGGAATCTTTGCCATGTTCATAGACAGCTTTAATATGATAAATAACACCCAAAATCTAATCAAATTTGGATGGGTAAATTTATTGAATAAATGCATGGGTAATTGTTACAAGTACTTTTCTTGAATATTTGATGTTCAAAATTCATTCAAAATGGGAATTGGTTTCTTGATGATCAAAGCAAAACTATACACATACTACACATACTAACAGTTTGGCATGTGCATATGTGTATGGATTTTGATTTGATTTAATTTTGGATAGTCATGAATATGATTTAGAAGATGAATAATGAACCTTTATATTTTTAAAAGTTTAAGGTTTGATCTTCATGAACACCATATATGCACACAACATAAGAATCAAGTGTTGATTTGATGAGTTATGCGCATAGTATGGGTTGCTTGTTGGAATTCGACACATTGTGCGATTCTTGGTCCAATGGGAAGCTTTTTGAGGAAGAACATCAGATTTAGATCATCATAAGATGAGTTCTTAAAGCAACCTTGAACGTTGATTTAAATCTTGATCATGTTCTTTGCATAGTTGCCTTGTTTCTTGATGATTGTCATGTGAATCTTAATTATCTTAAATTGTTTGACAGAAAATTTAATTTTATTGATGATGGATCTTGATGAATCTTGAAGAACTCAATAATTCTGAAATTAATGTGATTAATTATCATTTTTAGATCTTCAAATCTTATTAAATAAGGAGTGTTCTGTTAGTAGAGACTTCTAGATAAAGTATTCTAGTTGGCATGTAACCTCTTATCTTAAGACATCCTAGTTGTCTTAGGATTATAATTACTTATCCTAATATGATTAGGAGATTAATTAAAAGGTTGTTTTAATTAATACAAATATTATTAATCCTTTAAGACAATGACTTGAAATTTTAGAATCCTAGTTGGACAAAGAAGTTGTCCAAATTAAGACAAGAGTTTGACTTTTGTTTAAAACTATAGACATGGCCAAAAGTTACATAAATTATAACAAAAATTTTATTTTTTAAATTTGATGTATTTAATTTATATTATCCTAGAACTCATGTCTTAGTATGCTAGTATGACTAGATTTTTTGTCTTAATTAATACATAAGTTTGACTTTATGTCTTAATGTTTGATTTTGTAACCTAAAAGGACAAAATTAAAATTAAGGATTAACCTAAAAGGACAAAATTAAAATTAAGGATATTTTAAAGAAAATTAGTAATTAATTTAATTTGATTTAATTAATTTTAATTCTCTACAACTTTCTTCAACTAAGATTAAATCTTGGTTTCCTAATATGACTAGGATTAGTAAAGTTTGTTTAGCCAAAGGTTGACCTTATGTCCTAAATTTTATTTTGGCCGAAGATTGTACTTTACGACTAAGGAGAATTTTATATGATTAATAATTTTAATTCTCCATATCCCATCTAGTCCTAATTGCATGCAGTGATCAAATAACTTGAACTATGTTATCTTGAATCTTTTGTATGCTTCATATAATATGATTATATTTGGCATGATGGATAGTTGTGGACTATAAAGACCAATATGATTGTGTTGAATGGTTAAAAGTTTTGATTTGGTATTTTTTAAATAAGAATTGCATTCCTGCCTTTCTCTAAATTTCTCTAGGTTGTAAAATTCTTCTCTTGTCTAACTCCCCTTGAACGCAACTCAAGGTTTCTCTAAATCTTATGTAATTGTTATATAATTTTAGTTTAGTTAGATAGAATTTTATTTTGTAATACGGTTAAAGATATGGTGCCAAATGGGGATGAAGGGGATATTACTTTGAGAATCAGATATCATGAAGGCAATACCTAGATTTTGACCATCTAGTTGTCTTCGATGACTCGAGATAACTAGTTTAGAAAGTCCATAATCGTCCATAGTAGTTTGGCATGCTTACTTGTATTATTTATGTGATATATGATATATGCATGATCATGCTAAAGCATGAGATCCTTATATTCTATATTTGTATGTTCATGACAAAGCATGAGATCCTTATCTTCGATATTTGTATGTTCATGCCAAAGCATGAGAACTTAATCACCGCTTAATAATAAATCCCTCGTTTAATATTAAGTCACATGTTAATAACATGATTAACTTGCCTTCGATAATTAAAATAGGAACGAGAAACTTGTTCATAAGTTAATTTGTTGAGTCACTCAAGGTTGCCTATTACCTAGGCATGTTCTTTATTTTAATTGATAGGCCTTACTTAACCATCTTATATAAATTGGATGAGTCACTCATGTTTATATAAGATAGAGGCATGAATTAGGTGAAACATATATGATGTTTGGAACATCATAAAATATGTCTAGACAAACAACATTGTCACATAATTCATCTAAAAGTTGTATAGAGACACAATTGACAAATAGTTGTCTACCTAATTTATTTTAATATGATTTGTTAAGTCACTCAAGGTCATATTACAATAAATGGAATTCTAGCTCACTAGGGTAGCTAAATTGTTAGCGTCCCGAATTGATAGTGAGGGCTATTAATTTGTATCAAAAAATAGTAGAGCATAAATAACTGGTTGCAAGACCTTTACTAGTTACTTGTATAAATTAACTTATATTCGTTTATCTTTATATTGGAAGGTTGTAAGAAAAGATGAGTGGCAATCTATTTTTACGTAGTATCCTTAACACCAACAAGTTTACTGGGCGGAACTTTCTTGATTGGCATCACAATGTGAGAATTGTTCTCAAATAAGAAAAGAAGCTTTATATGCTTGACACACCTCTGTTATGTCTCCCTATTGCAGATGCACCTGAGGAGGTGGTCTAAGAGTACAAAAAAATCAAAAAAATGATGACCAAGTTGATTATGTGATGTTAGGAAGTATGACTTTCGAACTACAAAGATAAAATGAGAATATGGATGCTTAGACTATCATCTTACATTTGAAGGAAATGTTTGGTGAGCAGTCAAGGACTCAAAGATATGAGACCTCAAATGAATTGTTCCGATGCAAGATGGCCGAAGGTGCATATGTGAATGCACATGGACTGAAGATGCTTGGATATATTGAACATTTAGGGTGCCTTAGTTTTGTGATGGATCATGTATTAAGTATAGAATTAGTTTACAATCTCTACCTTACAGTTATTCACAATTTTTTATGAGCTTTCATATGAATAAATTGGATATTTTGATACCCAAACTTATTAATATGTTAAAGACTGTGAGGGCACCATAAAGAAGCAAAAAAAGGAGTTGTTCTAATGGTAGAACCTTCTAAAACTGCTAAGAGTAAGTTTAAAAAGAAAACGGGAAAGAAAGCCTAGAAGCCTAAGAAAGCCTTAAAGGCTATTGGAGGTGTCAACAAGGATAAAGGGAAGTTTCACAATCGTGGGAAGGAAGGACATTAGAGAAGGAGCTGCAAGCTTTATCTACCTGCAAGTTTTATCATGCTACTTTGAAGGATAAGAAGCAAGAATAAGGTTCTAATTCTGGAAAAAAAAGAAGGAATAAACTAGTTTGAAGGCAATTGTTGCCATTTAACATAGTTAATTTTTTTTTCCTTATTAAGAATTTAATAATTCTTATTAATTCTTTTTCTAAAATAGTTTTGCTATTATCTCATTTAAAAATATTAGCCAATTGTTGCCTGATCAATTAAATGATTTATGTTTCTAAACAGATACAAAGATCGTATGAAAGTAAGAAAATAAATTCCTATTGCGAGAAACCTAAAGTAATCCTAAATAGGCATGAGGATTATATTATTGATGTTAAGATAGATAAGTAAGGTAAACAAGTTATATATCTTATAAATCTTATGAAATCAATATTATAATCAAGTTGTCATTGAGAAAGACACATATGCCAAATTTCTAAGCGATACATAGGATGTATGGTTGCTTTTAGGAAAGATTATGATAAAGTATCATGTCAAGATGAGATCATGATTGTCAGCACTCCTTTTCCAAATCTAGATATTGAAGAAAATACGAAACATCCTATGATAAAATTTACTGCCTTCTCGAGTCTCGGGAGATAAGAACAGGCGACTCCAAGATATGGTTGAGGTTAATCCAGTTGGAATTATCTTTTTAAAATCAATTTGGACAAAATTGTCAAGAAAAATAAAGTTCGAGGGTCAAAACAAGGGATTTCATAAATTTAGAGACCAAATTATAAATTTTCCTTAAATTTTCCTTGTGTAGAACTTATTGGCTCTACACAGTGCTGATTGGGGCTTTTGCACTTCGACGTTATTTTTCTCAATGATATTACGTCTAGATACAGATTCTTGAAGGTCTTTGGCAATAATAATGGATCTTTAGTAATAATTATTTAAATTTAAAGAATTAAATTTGGATGTTTATCAACTTATTTTTTAAAAAGTAATAGGTATTATGATTTTCTTTAGGGTTTCCTTTGAACTCTGCCTTTATAAATAGAAAGAGGCATCTAGGATTTTAGGATAGGATATTCAGAGATATAGTCAAAGAATACACAGAGAGAAAAGGCAAGAAATAGTAAGAAGAAGGCCACTCAAGAAAGAATCTTTTTTTGAAACTTTTTTTTAATCGACAGAAGATTTTCAACCTCACATTCAGCACTGGATTCCCAACTAGTCTTTGATTCAACTGCATCCTCATCACCTGAGACTTGCAAAACCATCAACTACGGTGACAACCTGAGGGTTTCTCCAAACATGCATCTATCATCATCCTAAACCGGTTTCTTTATTTTTATTTATTTATCTTTTTGTTATCTTTTAAAAAAATTATTAGGGTTATTATTATTAGCTTTTTATCAATAATATGATTAGATTAGAGTTACTCGTGGATATGCATGTTAATTGGATTTTAAAATCTGATAACAAGAACATTGGGGTTTTGAATATGATAATTTTGCCAATTAGGATTTTAAATCTGATTAGATACATGCAATAGGATTAATGATTAGATTTATATTTTCATCATGATTTAGTAATTAAATATGTTTAATACGATTATATGATTAATTTACCATTTTTGTTTGTTGTACTTTTAGTTTCTAGGGTTTTTCATAAGTTTTTTTAGGGTTTTTGATCAATCAATTGATTTCTGTTGTTTCTCTTTCTTTCTTATTTTATTTCTTTTATATTTAATTGATTTTTACTCTCTATGTATGTGAAATTCGGCTTTGGGGATGCAAGGAATACACTAAAAAATCAGAAATCTGCTTGGAACCCTTAGAGCTAATCGGCTTTATGCTTATTGTCGATCCGCTTTGCAACATTTTGTCCCCATTTTTTTGGCTTTTGTCGAGTTTTGATGTACTTTGTCCCAATTTTGTACTATAGGCTGTGTTGTAATAGTTGGGTTTATTTCCTGCATCTTATTTTTGCTTATGATTAAATATATATTATGTGATTGATTAATTAAAATGGGCCATATAGACTTAGGGTTAAAACTGGATCCAAAATAGATATGTTAGTCCAATAGGCTAACCAACATTAATTGGGCTTAAATTCTAAAATTTTAGTAGACTTAGTGGACCGTGGCATGTTTTAGTTAGGATTGAGCTTTATTAGAATTAAATTTACAACGAATGGGCCTTGTCATAATAAGTAGTCTATTAGGTCAAAAAGGTTAAAATCAAAAGCATAATATATAATTAAGATAGACTAAGTGGGCCTTATACGTAATAAATTAGTGAAATAGACTAACAACTCTAATATAGGCTGGGCTTCAATAAAATAGACTAAGACCTAGGTGAATTATGTGTGTTATTTGGCATGCTTGTTCATAAGTTGCTTGTTTATTAGGAAGAATTTGTTAAATAATAAAATTAAAGGTTAATATACATAATTAAGGAAGTTAACTTCTTGATCCATCTTTAGATTTTGTAGCATAAGCTTCCTTATAGAATATGAGAAACACCACTCATTAGTAAAAGTCTCCTTGTGATACTCGAGTGGCAACTCCCATCTCTGCGTTAGTCTCAGTGAATAGTTAGCGTGTTCTCGATTAGGTTGAAAAGCTTTACAGTGTCGTAGTCGTTAAAAATACTTGGGTGCGCTCCCGAAACAGCCGCCCATAGTGGCAACTAGATTGGAGATAAGAGAAGCTGATTCTGGTGTATGTTTATCTTTAATTTTATTATTTAACAGATTATTCTTGCATCACTACACCATTATCACACACTATACATTTTGTTCTCTATAACCCCGATGGCATCGGTTAGTGGTTCTTTAGTTCCGCTCGAACCCTAGAATCACGATACTAACTAACCATCACTCACAAGTAATGAGTGAATTTCCTTCAGCACATAGACCCTTGAGTGAGGAGATGAGCCAAGAAATAACACTTTTTACTTATGGAAACCTTTTTTCCTGACCCAAAATTCAGCTCATGGTAATGACCGTAGTAATTTCCCTTAGGAATCCTATTGCTTGCTATATGAGATGCTTTTCCTTATAAGTATTATAAGCCCAAGTATTGAAAGGCCTTGGCCCAAAAATATAGAACCAGGCTCTAAGCCTAAAATATGCAAGCTTTATAGTTATATTAAGAAACATTGCCTTGTTTATTTTAAATCTGCTTTTGGGAGTTTATGGCATGTGCGTCGGGCCTACTATCCCCTATTAATAGAAAGCCTATACCCAAAATCCTAGGGAAAAAGACTTACTATTAACCGTGTGCGGGAGTCATAAGGTTGGAAGGATGATTTGTATACTATTATGAGTGCTAACCTCTTCTCTTTTTTTCTTGTCTTTGTGCATTGCACGTGCATCATGCATCTCATGCATCGCATGCATCATACTAACCTTTATTTTTTAGCCATACAGATTCTCATGTAGGTTAGGAAAGGCAAGACAGTAGGAGATTGGAAAAGTGCCTATTTCTTCAAGAATCAGAGCTGTGCTATAACACCTTGAAAGACCAAGTCGTGAAGCTATCAAAGGGATGGCCAATGAAATAGCTAACGAACAAGATGTTGTTATCGACGATTTGAGGGGTGTAATTCAGGAAGAGCTCTAGCAACTCTTGGCTAGGATGGCTGCAAACCAAGCCCTACATGCTACTCTTGTTGCGCCGGTTAATCCCTCTATTGCTGTTGACCTAGTTATGGTCTGCTACTGCTACCGCGGCTAATGCTAATGTAGAAGACCCAGCTAGAAGAGGGGTGCCCCGAAATCTTTAGGAATTTGATGAGTTCATGCTAGATTAGGCTAAGAGAGAGACTGCCCTTGATGAAATTGTGAGTGGCCTGAGTGCCAAGCTCGATAAAATGCAGGGTAATGCTGAAAATCAAAGGTTTGGACTCTACCTATGATTTCGAAGAGCCAGTTTTGATAGGATAAGACAAGTTATCTGCAAAGTTTAGAATGCCTGAGATAAACAAGTTCAACAAGACAAGTGACCTGAAGTTTCATCTGAAGCAGTATGTAACCATCATGGAAACTGCTCAGCTGAGTAGAACCAAATTGTCAAGTTGTTTGTGTTGTCTCTTGAAGGACTCGCTGTCAACTGGCACCACAGTCTAGAAAAATATGCCAAAGCTGAATGGCGCGATTTATGCAATCTTTGGTCAAATAGTATGACTACAATACTCATTTGGAAGTGTCAATCAGTGACCTTGAATCCACTAAGCAAAAGCCAACTGAGTCCTTCTCTAATTTCCTAACCAGTTGGAGGAACAAGGCTGGACTGATAAAGAACATGCCCTTTGAAAAGGACCAAGTTTGTATGGTGGTACGAAATGTTCTTCCAGGGTAGGTTGAAAGGTTGCAAATGATGAAACTAAAAACCTTCATAGACTTGTACGATAATAGACTATAGGTCGAGGAGATCGAGATCGATAAAAGAAAGACGAGAACTGGTGGAAGGGTGAACTACCTGGCTGGAGGGAGCAAGACCGTGGATGTGAATGTAGTGCAACAACCAAGGAAGTTCTCCAACTTTAAACAATCTCTCTCTAAGATCTTTGAGAGATTGGTACATAATGGCAATGCTCCAACCTACTACCCTAAAGAACCTACCAAATCCTAACACACCCGAATACAAACCTCACACCAATTATAAATTCCGCCAAGCACCTGGCCACCATAATGACAACTGCATCCGGTTGAAACACGAAATCTAGGACCTTATCAATGCTAGAAAGCTCATTGACCTTAACCAACCCAGCACTAGAAAAAATCCCTTACTAAACTACAACAACACACCACCCTAAACCAAGTGTCCATAATCAATCCTGATTTCAGTGAAGAGGAAATCATAGACTCTTTCATAGACATACCCCCAACTCGAGTTAGAATCCAAAGAAAATAGCCTATAAAGAACCTTCACCGAGCTGGGGGCACCACTATCTATGGTGTTCCATCACTCAAAATGGAGTGGGAAGCTGAAGCCCTAATCACCAAAAGATAGTCCTAAGCCTCACAATGGTCAATATTGTGAGTATCATCAGGCTTTCGGGCATGTGACGGACCAGTGCACCCATCTCAAGCACGAGATTCAGGACTTAATCGACTTTGGAGAATAGGAGGTTGAGCAACTTCCTTGGTATGACTATAAGGACCTGCTAGGGCAGCCCTCGGGTAAATTTGATTTCAAGGTCTGATATTCAATGTCATCTTCGATCGATATTCGAATTGAGGACATTGTGCCAAGTGGTTAGGGATCAGATAAGGATCGAGCCGCTTGTAAACCTTGTCTCCTAGAGGTTTGGAAAGAATGGGAAAAGAAGTCAGTCATGACTATCGACATCTCGTGCAATTTTAGGGATGAGTGTAAAGTTTAATATGCCGAGGCCAAAGACATCTAGGAAGACAACGAGTCTAAAACTAAGACAGCGGGTAAGGTAAGGAAGTTGGGGTACAAGAGCTGAAGCAAGATAAGCAAGCACCTAAAGATGGGAATGCCATGCTGCTAGAACAATGGAGGAAGGAAAAGAAGACAGCTGATGTCTAGGAACTACTGATGCATTCGTCAAACCACATAATGGCTCTAATTTAGGCCTTATTTGGTATAACTGTTAGCACAGCAGCTACCCCTGAGAAGATTATCAAAACGGTAACTGACAAGACCACCAAAATGATCACCTTCTCGGATAAAGACCTACCACTTGAGAGAAGATACTACAATAAGGCCCTCTACATAGCAGCAAAAGTAAAAAGGAAGAGAACCCCATGTGTGATGTGGATGACGGGTGAGCCATGAATGTGTGTCCTTCTCGCATACTCCCTAAACTAGGGATTACTACGAAGGACCTAAAACCATCAGACATGGTCATAAGGGCCTATGATGAGACGAGCAAAAATGTGGAAAGAACATTTTTAGCATTAGTGAAGACGAGTCCTATTGAATCCTGGATGGAGTTCACCAGTAAAAAAAATATCCCAGTAACTTTTGCACTATTATTGGGAAGGCCATGATTCCATGCCCTAGGAGGAGTCCCTTCCATAGTACATCAAAAGGTGAAAATCATGAAGGCGAGATCGTCACCATCAATGTCAAAGGTGGTAAGGTTGTCTCAGCAATCCAAGAAACGTCAAGGAGATGGATGCCCCTACTGGATTCCAAGTGGCTATTTTCTATGAGGACTACATGGATCTTTAAGTAATCAACATGTTTAAGAAAATGAACTTCATGCCTAGAATGGGGCTGGAAAAGAATCAGCAACGTATCGTGGAACTTCCGGACTTTAAAGGGCAAAAGACTCGGCGAGGACTAGGTTATTCCAAAGAGGAAGACGAGGGCAAACCAAAGGATAAGACTTTAAAAGACGTGTTCATCCAAGAATACAAGCCCTACTTTGGGGAGCCCGAACCTATTAATATAGTTGGGACTGAGGTACCAGGGTTTGAGATTTTCAAGAACCTAATTGTTGACAGGATGGTCGAGCTGAGTATTAAGGAAGTCCGAGAGAAGGTCACCACCGAGATAGAAGAGCTGAAGTTAGAAGAGTTCACCGCTCAGTCGGAGAAAATAAGCCAAGAGGAACTAGCTGCTCTTATTGAAAATAATATTATTTTTTTATAATGATGATATAATAACGTTCGACATTTATGACAATGACATTTTTCTTTCTTTCCAAGATCAATAATATAAATGATTTTGCTTACTTGTGTGATATTGTTCCCGATGGTAGTATGCATTTTTATAATCATGACATGTGTATGTTTGACATGATATAACTCCTGAAGAGAGGAGAGAATTTGAGAAAATAATATAAAAAAAAAATATTTGCTTGGTCTTATGATGACATGCCAGGTCTAGATAGAAACATAGTAAAGCACCATATCCCAACTCATCCGCATATCAAGCCGATCAAGTAGAAGATGAGGAGACTAAAACCGAAATGGGCAAAGAAAATATGAAAAGAGGTCACTATGCAAGTTATAGCCAATTTTCTTAATGTGGTTAACTACCCCGAATGGTTGGCAAACATTGTTCCAATCCTAAAGAATGATTGTAAGGTCTGAATGTCCGTGGATTACAAGGGCTTGAACAAGGCATGCGCCAAGGATGACTTTCCTCTTCCCAATATAGATGTAATAGTTGATAGTGCTGCCTCGAATGCGATGTACTCTTTTACAAATGGGTTCTCCAGGTACTATCAGATCATTATGGCAGTAGTGGACAAGTTGAAGACATTGTTTATCACCAAGTGAGGGACGTACTGCTATAAGGTTATGCCTTTTGGACTAAAGAATGCGGGGGCAACTTATCAAAGAGCGGTCACTACCATGTCTTATGATATAATGCACAAGGAGGTCGAGGCATATGTTGATGACATGATGGTAAAGTTTAAAACAAGGGAAGGGCAAATTTAGGCTCTTGATAAGTTTTTAGGACGAGTGGAGAGATAACCTGAGACTTAACCCGAAGAAAAGCATATTTGAAGTTACATCGAGGAAGCTGTTAAGGCACATAATAAGTCAATAAGGCAAAAAGATTGATTTGGACAAGATAAAGGCTATTCAAGAAATGTCAGCGCCGAAGACAGAAAAAGAAGTCAAAGGTTTCCTAGGACGCTTGCAATATATCAGTAGGTTCATTTACAAGCTCACAATGGTCTGTGATCCTATCTTTAAGCTTTTGAGAAAGCATCAACCCGTTGTGTGGGATGACCATTGTCAGCAGGCCTTCAACGGAATCAAAGAGTATCTGATGAAACCACCAGTACTCAAGTCGTTGTACTTATACTTGGCATTGGAAAAGGAAGCCATAGGGGCAATGGTAGCACAGTACGGACCCAATAATGTGGAGCATGCGGTCTATTACCTCAATAGGAAGTTATTACCTTACGAGTCGAAGTATAACCTCATGGAAATGACATGCCTAGCCATGATATGGCTATAAGAAAATTGAGGCACTACTTTCAGTTTTATAAGGTGCAGGCAATTTTTAAAATAGACCCTCTGAAGTACTTATTCGAAGCTCCATCTCTTATAGGGAAGCTGGTTAGATGTTAATGCTCCTGACAGAACTCAACATTGAGTACATATTGGAAAAACACATGCAATAGTGCAGTAGAAGCTCTTAAACATTTCACATCTCATGAAAATTAAGGTTACAAGTCGTAATTGAGGATTTAAGTTGAAAAAATAAATAACTTTTCTTTTATGAACATGAATAGCACAAAGAAAAAGACTACAACCTTTGAAAAGTATAACTCAATTCTTGATTGTTGATGATGTTTCTGTTAGAGAATCAAATAGAGATTGCAATTGCAAATCCTCTAGATTATCTTACACAACCAACCTCAAGCAAAGCTATTCAATCCTTGAAGATGAAGAACTCTTTCTCCTCTCTCAAGTTTCCTACTATGAAAACCTTTTATAATAGTAAGTATGTCGAATTATCACTTTGATAATAGGAGTAAGAAACTCTCTTATATAGTATTAAGGATTCATAATCCTTAATAGAATTGTACAAACACAAATCATTATAAAACTCTTTTGTGATAACATGTGTCAAGTAGTATTAACACATGTTATCATAAAACTCTTTTGTGTAGAGATTAACACATGTCATCATAAAATTATATTATGATGACCCGTGCCAAGTTAAACTGACACCACGTGTCAAGCTGCTTTCTTAACACATATTATCATAAAATTCTTTTGGTGTCGACATGTGTCAAGCTGCTTTCCTAACATATGTCATCATAAAACCGTTTTTGTGATGACACATGTCCATATGCTTTTTCCACACATGTCATCATAAACCCTTTTATGATGACACGTGTCAAGCTACTTTCTTAACACATGTCATCATAAAATACTTTTATGATGACACGTGTCCAACTGCAGTACAAACACATGTCATTATAAACTCTTTTATGATGATATGTGTCAAGCTCCTTCAATATATAACACTTATATATTATACGTTATCATTAGTTAGACATTTATGGACTTTAACTTCGGAAGATGCTAATGTTCCCACTTGAGGTACAAGTCAAGTCCATCACCGTGCTTGAGTTGATCTTAACGTGTGTGACTTTCTAGGTTCATTATTAATTGGCAATGGAAATTTAATATTAATTAAAACACTTTAATCAACTAAGGGAACAATTAATCAATTGTCCCTTAATCATTTCCATAAATTATAATTAACTTTAATAACATATTATTAACTAATTAATAATAAAGGTATTGATTATCCATAAACTCTTTATTTATGATTACCATGTAATTATATCCTTTCATTGAAAAATATCCCAATCCAATGAGGATCATGGAAAAGTCAAACCCACTAACTTGGTTTTATGACCAAATCCATGATACATCTCAACTAAATATGGTTAATGCGAAAACCCTTTTTCATTAATCATAATTACCTTGGCCAAGGATTTTCTAGTCAAGATGTTATCGAATTGCATAAGATATTTCCTTATTTACTCAAGAAAATGGATTTCTTGTTGATGAACACCTGCCTCCACGCATATGCAACTGGAGCCACTATCTACAAGTACCCATTCTAGTAATGAAAACCTAAAACATAAGCAAATTCCAATTACATATTCATAAGACAACTATGTCACCTCAAGTGTGAGGATTAGTTACACCATCATAACTTAATAATGAATTAGTGACTTAAATAAATTATCCATGTGATTCAGTATTTATTCAAGTCATGTTCAGTCCACTTGTCTCACAAGTGACCATAATGATTAACTTTGTAACTCATACTAAATAACATGAGGAGCACCATCCTATATATATTAGTATGCCACAATAATCATAGGGTTAAACATATTATGCTGGCCTTCCGGATTAAAGATGTCCAATATTTAATCATATGACTAAGTACTATTTTATAATATTTATTCTAAAGAGCATATGTCACTCATATTCTCAACTCTTGAGAATGGAGTCTAACAAAAATTATTGGACTCATTCAATAATTATATTACTACAAAATGAATGAAAAACATCAATAATATCACAATGTATGAACGAAAAAGCAAAAAAGTCTAATTGGCTTTTATGATACACATCTAACAATCTCCCACTTATACTAAAGCCAATTAGGATAATATATGTAACCTATCTTCTCAAGATGGCGATCCAATTGTATATGCGCTGTAGCTTTGGTAAAAGAATCGACTACATTCTGTTATGATTCTATTCTTTGCATGGCTATATTGCCTCTCCCAATGATCTTGCGTACGATATGGAAGTGTCTTTCAATATGTTTGGATTTCTGAAGAGACCAAAGTTCCTTGTCTTATGCAATAGCCCCATTATTGTCACAAAACCAAGGTACTGTTGACTCAATGGTTGGAACCACTCCAAGTTCTATTATGAACTTTTAAATCTAAAGCACTTCCTTTGCCGCATCAGATGCAACAACATACTCGGCCTTTGTAGTGGAGCCTATAGTAGTATCCTATTTGGAACTTTTCCAACTTACTACTTTCCATTACATATACATATAAACCTTAAGATAGACTTTCTATCATCCATATATGATTGAAATCAGAATTTGTATAACCATGTAAAGTCAATTCTCCTCCACCATATGTCAAGAACATATCTTTAGTTCTTTGCAAGTACTTAAAGATATTCTTGACTGCCACTCAATGCTTCTCACCTAGATTAGACTGAAACTTGCTAGTCACACTAACAGCATAGGCAATGTCTGGCTTAGTAGGCAATATAGCATACATTAAAATTCCAATTGCCAAAGCATATGGGATCCTAGCCATCTGATCTCTTTCCATAGTTATCTTTGGAGACATACTCTTAGAAAGATGAATATCTTGCCTAAACAATAACAATCCTCTCTTAGAATCAAGCATGTTGAATTTCTTCAACACCTTGTCTAAGTAAAGACCTTGAGAAAGCCCCATAATCCTTTTCGATCTATCTCTACAGATATAAATTCCTAGAATATAGGTAGCTTCACCTAAATCTTTCATGGAGAAAATCTTTCACAGCTATACATTTATAGATGTCAATATGCCTATATCATTTCTGACTAACAATATGTCATCAATGTAACGTACAAGAAAAGTGATAACATTCCTACTAACCTTACATGGTTCATCCATATTTTTATGAAACCAAACAATTTGATTGTATCATCAAAACGGATGTTCCAACTCCTCGAAGCTTGCTTAAGGCCATAAATGGATCTCTTAAGCTTGCATACTTGATTATGAGTGCCTTTGAATTCAAAATCCTTAGGTTGGTCCATATAGATGTCCTCGATATATCTATTAAGAAAGGCTGTTTTGACATCCATCTGCCAAATCTCAAATCATAGTGTGCAGGAATGGCTAATAAAATCCTAATGGATTTAAACATGGCTACAGGCGAGAAAGTTTCCTCATAGTCAATTCCTTGTCTTTAGCGATACCATTTCGCCACTCGCCTGGCTTTGAAGGTTTAAACCTTCCCGTCAGAACCAATCTTTCTCTTATAAACCATTCATTCCCTATTAGTACTATACCTTCAAGAGGTCTACAAGAACCCATACTTCATTCTTATATATGGAATCCATTTCTGATTTCATTGCCTCATGCCATTTACTAGAGTCAATATCTGATATTGCCTCCTCATAACTAGTAGGATCATCTATATGACCAGCATCTCCATAAATGAACAACTCTTTTGCATTCCAATGGAGCATGCCATATCTCTCTAGTGGATGAGAAATTCTATTAGATCTTCGAGGTAATGTAATGACAGGGTTGATAGGTGCTGGTTCATTGATTGGTTCTTGACTGATTTGCTATTCATATGACACTTCATTGAATTCTATCTTCATTTGGCTCCTACTTTCTTAAATAAATTATTTTTCAAGAAATATAGCATCCCTGCTAATAATAATAGTCATATCAGCAGGAAGATAGAAATAATATCCCTTTGTTTCTTTAGAATATCTAACAAATCTGCCTTTAACAGATCGGGCTTCCAATTTGTCCATTTTTAGCTTTTTCACAAGAGCTGGACAACCCTAAATCTTAACATGTTTAAGACTAGGTTCCTTGCAATTCCATATCTCATATGGAGTTTTAGGAACAGACTTGGAAGGCATTCTGTTCAAAAGGTATAACGTTGTAAAGAGGGCATATCCCGATAAGAAAGTGGGTAAATCAGTAAAGCTCATCATTGGTCGTACCATTTCTAACAAGGTGCGATTCCATCTTTTGGATACACCATTCAATTGTGGTGTTCCAAGGGGAGTAAGTTATGAAACAATGTCATGTTCCTTGAGGAATTGATCAAACTGGCTACTTAAATATTCATCACCTTGATTAGATCGAAGGGCTTTAATATTTAGGCCTGTTTGATTTTCCACTTCAGTTTTGAATTCTTTGAGCTCTTCAAAAGATTCTGACTTGTACTTCATAAGTTACAGATATGCATACTGTGATAAATCATCAATATAGATAATGAAGTAACCTGTACCCACCACGAGCCATAACGTTAAAAGGTCCACATACATCACTGTGTATCAATCCTAAAACATTTGAGACTCGTTCCCCTTATCCTATAAAGGTGATCTTGTCTTTCTTTTTTTTAAGACAAGATGCACATGTCGGATATAGTTCAAAACTAATGGAATTTACTAATCCCATTTTAGCCAACTTAGTGATTCTTTCTTCTGCAATATGACCTAATCTAAGATGCCACAAGTATCTCGAATTTAGTTCTTTGGTTGCTTTGGCATTTATGTTCACATTATGTGTTCCAATTTTATCTACATATAAATTCAAATAATAGAGACCATTAATTAAAGTACCATATGCTATACATTGATTTCCAAAATAAACTTGACAAACAACAAAATTTTCCAAATCAGGAGTGTAATATATAAATAATAAAAGAAAGGATTGCAAAATGATGTATGTAATTATTACGTATATTTAAATTGACTTTTAATGAATTTGGCTAAATAAATATTGTTAGTTGGCTAGAATCTTAGTTTAATTAGGAATATCATAGTTTAGAGTTTTAATTAGAATTTTATTATTTCTAGTTCAATTTTAGTCTAATTAGGAGTTCTATTTAAGTGGTAAGTATTTTTCTTTTTGTAGGTGTTTTTATTTAAGAATTCTAAAACATCATGGATTAGAGTGACATGGCCATGACATAGGCATGCTAGTACCTGTGTCATCTGCTAGAAGAAGAAATTTCAGAAGCACGAACATACTAAGGCCATGCTGCCATGCCAAAAAAGAAGTTAGTGACACGGGCATGATATGGCCGTATCGAAAAACAAAAAATTTTCTATTCAAAATGGACTTTGGAATTCAAGAGCAGATAGATTTTATCCAGGCCTTTCCTATATAAAGAGACATAAAGAATCATTCTAAAGCGGCTGATTGGACGAGAAAATAAGTTCTAAACAAAGATTGAATGAGAGATTTTGCAAGATTTAAGAGTTTAATCTTCTTCATCTTTAATTCTTTAATTATGTTTATGTCTATTGCCATAGCTATGTATGGCTAAACTTCTTTTAGAGTTTAGGATAGGAGTAGCTATTCCATGAAGTGATTGAATATGTTTCTTTTCTTAATTTGATGTTCAGTTAATTCTCCGAGTTGTGCTTATTTTATGTTTTCATTCTTGGCCAGCTTGATTGTATATTTATAGGTAAATTAATCTATGAGAGTTAGGAGAATTTACCAGCTTAAGACTCATAGGACTTAGATCACTTAACTACAAGAGTAGTTGAGCTCTTTGAGGGTAAAATAATTATTAAGGAGCTGAATGAGTTTTGATTAACTTCTTAATCACTAGAGTAGGTTAAACTTTAACATGCTTAATTGAGTTCGAGAGAGTCTTTAGGTATTTTAGAATAATTACCTTTAAATGAAGTCATAATTTTAATAATTTAGGTGTTCATGATTAGATTGGAATAGCGAAACTAAGCATAAGCTCTAAATTTTAATTATTTTATTTTTTTATAGTTTTAATTATTTAGATTTATATTTTATTTATTTAATCATCTTTATTTGACTTGCTAGCTAAAACTATAAGTAAAAATATTAATACTCAATTTACAATTGTCGAGAGAACGATAACTCTTTATATTACATTTCACAGTGCGTGCACTTCCGGGTGTGAAACACAAACACAATCCTTATCTTGTTCTAGCAAAGCAAAAACACAAAATTAAAGTAGAAAAAATCTAACTAGAGGACAACATTTGACAATGACAAAACACCAACATCAGGCGGCCACACAATCCAGACACTTATACAGTTCCATGTATAAGTAAAGATACACTTACCTCGAAGACAGCAGTAGGCAAGTTCACTAGCAGACCCAGAAAACTTCCTTCAATTATCTTCTGTCAGCGTTTCTTCTTACTTTATGTTCATCTAACAAAAAGGTACCACACTATTGTTTTCTACTAATTTATTGCAGCAAGAAAGTATTTAGCAATTAGGGATTAAATTTGGGAATTAGGACTTTTCTATTTGGGTATCTAATTAGGAATTTAGAATCACAATTCCTTTTTCATTTTGGCATACAATGTAAAAGAAAAATGTCAAAAATGCCCTCTGATAATTGCAATAAATAAAATTATAAGTTCTATGAAATTATTACATGGCACCAATTAAGTCTAGTTGTCATAAAAAAACTAATGTGACTTAACTACGAATGGTGCTATGCTCTACCTTGTTGTAATAGAAGGACTTAAATTTCACAAAAATAAAAGTACAAGTTTCAATATCACCGAAAGTGCAGGGGCTAAATTTCAAAAAAGAAATTGAAAGTACAAGGGCCAAAATACGTGTTATTCCTTAACAATATTGATAAGTAAAGAGTTTAGCTCAATCGTCCTTCTTTCTTTTCCTTTTTCCTTGCCTTTGGCATGGTTGTAATTTGCCTATTGAAATATCTCCGAAACCAAATTGAATTTTGAAGTTTCGTAATTGAATCTCCAAATTCATAATGTAATTAAAAAGAAATCTCCATTCTGAACCATTATAATATTTTAGGACAATCCGGTTTGGAAATTTGAGTCTAATAGAACATTTCGTACATAACTGGATAATATAGATTTAGAAATCTTTTTTAATTTGTTTTAAAAAATTAATTTTTTCAATTTAAACCATTTGCAATTAACTTGAAAATCTATAAAAAAAACTTAAATTAAATATAAAAAAAAAGACAAAAATTAATAAAATTGTATGTTACATGCTTGCCTTCAATAACTATATTGTAAACGATATATTATATGCTTACTTCTAATAGAGATGAATATTTTAAAACTTTGACCTATATTTATAGTTTATAGATTGTTATATTTGGGTCGATAAACTTATAATTTAATTAGAATAAAATTGCTTAATTTATTAAGCCTTTTTATATTCAGATTATAAATTTAGACTTAATTAGTTAAACGTGGACCTATATATATATATATAATTTGATTTTTTGGTTTGGTACAACACTGGACAGTCCAGACAGTTCTCAATATAAATAACTAATTAGAGCTAGAATCGTACCAAAAAAATTAATTTAAATATGGTTTGGTTTAGAAAAAGTTAAAAGATCAATGAATATTTTCGATTCAAACTACTTTCGGTTTTTTTTTTAATTATGTGTGCCATATGGATGCCCCTTGCCTTTTTCAATCTCTTTATGACAATGTCTTTTAGGCAGAAAAAGAAAGTAAATATTTGTATAACCAAAAGGATTAGTCCTGCTTTAGCTAAAAGAATGGTAAATTTGGTTGGCAAGGGAGAGTACACCTATTCTTTGTAAATTAGAGTTGGATTCTTATATGGGGGACTCTGAAAGTTTATTTTTGAATGTAATAGGCCGAGGAGATTGTGCCTTAAAATCACCCAAAAAGGAAATATTGATGTGCCAATTTCCGGAAAAGAAATAACAACAATGAAATGTTAACTTCTAAATACCCTTATCAAATAATAGAATATAAAAGAAAAGTACATTTTTGCATATGAGATGTGGAAAGTCATCATACAAAGGTTTAGTTGAGTCTGTCTTTGTCTCTTCTACTTCAGCTCTTATTCTTGAATTTATTCCCTCGTTTCCATAACAAAGAAAGTTTTATTCATATTTTATAGTATAAACTAATGCAAAATCTCTTCTAAAGCTGATGTCAATTCCTTTGTCATTATGTATCAATCCGCGTTTCAACTTCTCTCTCTCTGTCATTAATTCCCTTATTATTTATTATTAATGTTCCTCCTTAAGTATTCAAGATTCCATTTCTTTCGGGGTGTTGTTGGCTACCTGGCAAGTAAGTTTCCATGGGACAGAAAAGCAAAAAACTTTCTGATGAATATGAAGTCTCGGATATTCTTGGAAGAGGTGGATTCTCAGTTGTAAGACGGGGTATAAGAAAGTCTACTACTGGAGAAACAAATCATGTAGCTATCAAGACACTCAGAAGATTAGGTTCATCAGGAATTCCTGGCAGCAACTTTCCGACATGGAAGCAGGTTTCCGTATCCGATGCATTGCTAACAAACGAGATCTTGGTTATGAGAAAGATTGTAGAATATGTATCACCTCATCCCAACGTTATTGACCTTTATGATGTCTATGAGGATCAAAATGGCGTGCACCTTGTGCTAGAACTTTGTTCTGGAGGTGAGCTTTTTGATCGGATTGTAGCTCGGGACAGGTACTCAGAGCGAGAAGCTGCAGCCGTAATTAGGCAGATTGCACGAGGATTAGGGGCGATTCACCAGGCTAATATCATCCATAGGGACTTGAAGCCGGAAAACTGTCTTTTCTTGAATGAAAAAGATGATTCTACTTTGAAGATCATGGACTTTGGATTGAGTTCAGCAGAGGAGTTCACCGATCCAGTTGTCGGATTGTTTGGCTCCATCGATTATGTCTCACCAGAGGCTCTTTCTCAGGGAAGAATCAGTTCCAAAAGTGACATGTGGTCTGTGGGAATAATCTTGTATATTCTGCTCTCTGGGTGAGTGCTTCATTTTTATTGTCACGATCTCACATCTGTTATGTGCCTGACCTTTTATAAGTTTGCAAGACTCCAAATTTCCAGTTGTTCCTTCTTAAATACCCTTTCTTTTTTTGATGTTGAGGTTGAAATTCAATTCCTCTCGTGATCTGCTCAGGTATCCACCATTCATTGCTCAGTCAAATCGGCAGAAGCAACAGATGATCATGGCCGTATGTTTGATTTCACTAGCATTTTCTAATTATAACTTCAGGATCTTCAATTATTCAGAGAAGACAATGCTTTGTACTTGCAGGGTGATTTTAGTTTCTATGAGAAAACTTGGAAAAATATTACTTCATCAGCAAAGCAATTGATTGCTGATCTCCTACAAGTTGATCCTCAAAGGAGGCCGAGTGCTCAAGATGTAAGGACAGTGCTTGCTGACATCTCTTTTTGGTTTTTTTGTTAATCTAACTTTTCATCTTGCAATCATCCGTAATAAGCTTAATTTGACCGATTCTAATCACGGTAACAGGTTCTCAGTCATCCATGGGTGATAGGTGATTCCGCCAAAGAGGAACAGATGGACCCTGAGATTGTTTCAAGACTGCAGAGTTTTAATGCCCGTAGAAAACTCCGTGCTGCAGCAATAGCCAGTGTATGGAGTAGCACAATTTTTTTGAGAACCAAGAAGCTAAAATCTTTACTGGGCACACACGACCTTAAAGAAGATGAAATTGAGAAACTCAGAGTACACTTTACAAAACTGTGAGTAACCTGAGCCTCAGTTTTCCCTCTATAACAGTTGCAATATCCAGATAAATAACCAAAGAAAGAATATTAGTACTTGGATGCTAACAAATATATTTCATAACAGCTCATAAGAATCCATCAAATTCTAATGGAAAAGTATATTTTGGCGACATGCAGATGCGCCAAAGGTGACAATGCCATCCTGTCCGAATTTGAGGAGGTCCTGAAGGCAATGAACATGTCATCGCTGATCCCTCTTGCACCTCGCATCTTTGATCTATTCGACAACAACCGGGATGGAACAGTTGACATGAGAGAGATACTTTGCGGGTTCTCTAGTCTTAGGAACTCTCAAGGAGATGACGCTCTTCATCTGTGTTTCCAGGTGTACAATCTTATCTGTTGTTTTCTCCTCTTTGACAATTGCAACAATTACTTTATGAATTCTTTTTATTGAATGTTAAAATCTCCAAACGAAATTGTATACAAATTGTTGAATGAAAAACTACAAAGTTCTGCAAAAATTATTACTTGAATCAAGCAGAAACATAACTGGTACCATTTATTTCTTCTCCTGTATATTCAGGACTAGATTACTATATGAATTAACAATGCTAATCTTTGCATCAAACACAAACGAACAATTTCTCATTCAAATCTTTTGCCTATAGATGTATGATACAGATAGATCCGGATGCATCACCAAGGAAGAAGTAGCATCCCTGCTCAGAGTAAAGCCGAGCACCCTTGCTCTTTCTGTAGCTTGAAGTTTTAACTCTTTCAAAATTAAATGACATGGAATTTTATTGAGCAGGCTTTGCCTGAAGACTGCCTTCCAGCAGATATCGCAGAACCTGGAAAACTAGATGAAATATTTGATCGCATGGATGCCAACAGTGATGGCAAAGTCACCTTCGATGAGTTCAAAGCTGCTATGCAGAGAGACAGCTCCCTGCAGGATGCACTCCTATCCTCACTTCGTCAACAATAATTTTCTCAAATTCTACTTATGCTTTTGCTATTGCTTTTCTTAAGTTTTCCTTGACCATTCATGTTATGGGCAATAGAAACTATGATAGAATGCGTACTAATCTCTTAATTCGCTACAAAATGACAATCTGTCATTCTAATGGAATACTATACTAGAAGCTTAGAAGTCGGTGAATTCTGACTTAAAATGGATTTCAGTGGAGTAACAAAGAACCTTTGCTACTCCAAGGACAACACAACTGCTGAAGACACAATGCCTATAAATTGCATAGCACACGGCTGGTAAAACATGCTTGTTTACTCGTTCAGCATTTTCTTTGACCTAATAGAATACTGAATTATTTGATCTTCCAAGTGGATGATCCCTAGCCAGAAACTTATTTTTGAGCTCATAAAACGCATTTTCACCGATTTAATGCTCATAATTCATCAACAAAATTGTTGTAGATTTCCCAGTAAAGTGCTATCATTTCACCTTCCACTTGAATATAAACCAGATTTTACATGCCTAACGCAGCCACAGCATTTTGGAAACAGTTCTGAACCCATTCTTCAGTACCATAATTTACAATGTACATCAAATTCAATATTCACCCAATGAAGCATGAATTAATTTAACAGCCTGCATTTGATGCATAGAATTACCGTTTGCAGTTCAACTTTTGGATTCTTATGCTTCTAAAACTTTTGTTCCAAGTATTTCCAAGAAGGAATATGCTTCAGTTGTTAGGAAGAGCAGTATTATAGCTGCCTTCAGAAATTAAATCTCATTAACAAATTAGTACTTATCGTCTGAAGTAGAGCCATGCACATTGTATCAGCCAGCATTCATCAGAATCAGATTGGATGAAGCAATAAACCATACTACAATTTGAAATTTGGGACAGAATAGAAATTCATGTATATCTATCTATTGTGTGAAAGACTGAAAAACAAGATGACGCATTCTACCGAAGAGCAACTTTTCTCGAGAAAGCTCTTTCCACTTATATCAGGAAAATGACGAACTTATCGTTTTGCACTACAATTGACAGAGAGTGGGTGAGTGTGTGTGTCCGAGAGAGAGAGAGAGGGTTGTTTTTCATTTCTTTTTAGGGGGAGGAGCAATCTAATCTAATATGATTGTTATAACTCATGATGTAGATTATGATTCCACCAATTAAGAACCGAAAATTTCACATGAAAAATTAACATGGATAATGATATTGATATGGTTTACTGAATTATAATTTTTGCCCATAATAACAAGTATTGTTGGTAACTTGGATACAATGAGTTTGATTCAAAGATAAATGAAAATTCATGAACTTAAAAATGGGTCAAAGAAAAAGTTTAGGGACTAAATAGGCTGTTCCTAAAATGTTTGTTTTTGACCTAAAATTAAATGAAATACTGAAAACTCCAAGACCGTACAATCCCATAGATAAAGGAAGATTGCATTGATTCAGCAAATCATGTTATAAGAATGACCAACAGATGGCAAATAATCAAACGGGTATTGGGATAAGGTAGTCATTATAAATCATCATCACCATCCATACCTTTGGTATTGGGATAAGGTAGTCATTATAAATCATCATCACCATCCATACCTTTGGTGACTTCACTGCTCCTATCATCAGTACTGTCGTTAGAATCATCAGCCTGATGTGAATCATGCATCACAAAAGTCCGCTCACGGGGAACTGTTACATCCATCCAGCTAATATTCTCGCCCTCCATGGTTGCCAAATCCTCCACCCAGTCTCCCATGTAAGCATCCATAGCTTCTAAGCATATCGGATCAAGGGTACCTCTTGTGTACCTGGATTTAGTTGTTTCTGCTCGCCTACTTGTATGGAAATATATATTTTAAAATAGCACTTTCATAATCCATTAACAGTTCTAGCATATTCATAGAGTTGACTGGAAAAGCAAACAAGTAATGCTAAGAGAATAATACAAGTTAATCAACTTGAATAGCCGGTAGAAGAAAGTATAGTAGGTGGCAAAAAAGTTTGTTAGCAGAACACATTACTTCAGCAGTTGGTTCGTGAAACTGATGTCCAATTTCAACATTTGGAATGACATGATTTGTAGAATATAAACTTTTGAACTATAAATAGGATGGACTGTCACTTGGTTAACTATCATTCTTCCATGTTTCTTGGATTTCAGTTTTGAGACCAAGGCCACTCAATCCAATTCCTCTTCATTATATTTTCTCATTTATCATTGGATAGAAACTAATGGGACTAATATTAATGCCTAACCCTAATCCAATGCAAGAAGACAAAGGACCCAAATAATCATTTCCACATAATTATGGTTTGGCTATATTATTTCATTAACAATGTGACTGTGTATCAGTTCTCAACAATTGGACCCTTTTTGGCCGAATCCCCATATTCCAGTGTTTCAAGTTTTGGCAGGTCAAATGCTAGGACACTCCCACCTTCTATAGCCCATTTAAGTTTAAATAGCAGAGCCAGGAAATTCATATTATTGAAAGAAGGAAAATTACCTCTCTTGAAGGTACAAGTTATAGTGAACAAATGTGAGGTCATTCAACCTTTGGTGCTCCAATCGGTTTCTCTTCTTTGAATGGGTACGTTCAAACATGCTCCAATTCCTCTCGCATCTTGTAAGACTGCAGGTTTGACTTAAAATCCTAATAGCTAATCGCTGCAGGTCTGGGTAATCAGCTGCATAGAGAGACCACCAAGTAGCTGTACAATACACAGACCAACTTATTAGTTGTATAATAGATAAACCTATCTAATAGCTGTATAATCTTTAACTGTATGAGTAAAACTTGATTCTACCAACTTTAACACAGCTTTTAACCTGGTGCTAATGATTCTCGACCTCGTAATGCCATAGGCCGACCAAAATCCCCCACAGCTTCCTCATAGAATTTTATCTGGCTTGTAATCGTAACTTGAGCAGACAAATTAGGCTCTAAAGTTTCTATGCAATCAAGTAAACCTTTTTGGATGAATTTGTTGGAAGAGAAACTGGGGTTGTAAATTACAGATGGATTAAGATAGTGCGCTGCCGCATGAAGAGGACTGTGGAAATCTTCTTGCCAAACATGATCAATAACCTTCAAGTAAGATAAGTAATCTGACTCCTTATTGTTAAATCCCACAACAATGCTTTTTTTTGCTTTCTCTATTGCATCATATATATAACCCATAGATGGTTTATCTTGGCAGTCGATCAGGTGTAAGACAGAAAGAATTGGCTTTGCAATAGTCAAAGTTTGGTCACAGAGCGACCAGAAACGTGGATCCACCAAAATTTCAGCCACCTCAATTCCTGCTCTTTGCTTAGGGAAAGATGACTGCATCCAAGAAGCACTGGTAAACATCTTGTGCAGATGATCCTTTAAAGATACAATGGTTTGCAGTGTCAAGAAGATGGAAGCAAACCGTGTCCTTGCAAGTTGGATAATATCCTTTCCACCAGTTCTCTTCCTCATCAGATTGAGGACCCAAGAATTGTTATAAATGAATTGAGTTAATCTTTTTGCTTTTGCCAAAACCTCTTTAATTCCATCACTTTCACCAATTTCCTCAAGCATTAGGTTGATGCATTCTGCTCCACAGGTGCTGCAGAAAAAGGTTTTGTATTTCTCTGCTAATAGTTTTCCAGCATTTTTGTAAGTGGGAACTGAATCTGTCACAAAATTGACAATATTTTTCAGACCAACTTGTTGAACAACACTATCAAATAAATTAAGGAGTGCCTCTACAGATTTTGTGATACCCGATGCATCCACAGATCTTAAAAACATAGTACCCTTAGGACAATAAACAAAAAAGTTTATGACTGTGCGATCTCTTCCATGCATCCACCTGTCAACTAAGACTGTACACCCGGTCACTTCCCAAGACTTCCTCAGTTCTGAACAGTATTCCTCAGCATCCTGGATGCACCTGTTCAGTAATTTACCCCTCAAAGAAGTATAAGAAGGCATCTTATAACCAGGGCCTGCAGCAATAATATTATCTGCCATCTGCTGGAAAAAATATGAATTTGCTGCAGTGAATGGTATGCCAGCTTCATAAAAGAATCTAGCAACAGCAACATCTGCTAGTTCTATGTTCTCTGGGGGAGCAAAGCTCTGGCAGATGGGTTGAGTAATAACGGAAGTAGCCATTGAATAATTTTGCTTCTTACGTCTTTTTGTTCGCTTCGAAATCCCTTCCAAAACTTCTTTATCCCTTCTCCTGCTAGCTTCTTTCTGCCCTGAACCCAAGTTAACATCATCTTCTTCTCTATCGCGCAAGTACAACATATAGGAATTCTTGCTACCATTCGCCTCTTTCTGCTTTTTTAACCTCTCCAAGACCTTGAAACCCAAGTGTTGTTGAATCTGAACCTTAACTTCTTCTGGTACGTCTTCACATGGAGCTACATTGCCCCTTTCTCCAGCCAAATGTTGCTTCAGTCTGGAAATTCCACCACCAAGAAATATTTTATGACAGTATTTACACTTGATCTTTTGTCGGCCACCATTGACCATTGTTCCATGGGCCCAACCAGGATCGGTAGCCCGTTGGGGAGCCAAACTCTAGTGTAAAAGAAAAAAAAAAAGGCAGAAGTGAGAAGAGGAGGACGTGAAACGGGAGATGCATAAGAAATTTATCTGGGTTTGAGCATGAATAATCAATCAAGACATAAAAGCTCAAAATAAAGCCAAACATACGTTGCTCACTTGAGTATCTTTATATTGCATAGCTGGGAAAGTGGCAAAAATTTGTCTGGCGTGTCCACCATGAAAGGCCAATCTCTAGTGAAGAGTGAGAGGATGTGAGACCATATAAATGAAGAAATAAAAGAGCAAGTGAACAGATGAATCATTTGCAGACGCAATCATGGAAGAGTGAACAATGCAGATTATTGTCAGCAATAAACAGACAAAGGTGCTATAGAAAATGAATTGCAACTCTGGACTACAAAATACACAAAAGAAATGATGAGAACTCCAAAGAAGAAGATTAGCAATAGTTAATGTGTTAATCAAACAGATCAAAGAAAAATTATTCTAAAAGAAAACAGACAGAATAAAAATTGTAAGAAACAACATAGATTGCAATTCCAATGATGAATCTACCTAATTGACTTCCTCATATCTTCTGTTATTTAGTTGATAAATCACAGTTCTATTTTACTATTAAACCAAACATCTAACTCTACTACTACAGCTAAATCTTAGCTTACACTGATTTCAAAAATAATGATTTTAAATATAAAAAATGAAATTTTCATTTTCAATAATAATGAAAAGAAAGTCGCTTACTTTAGGGAACTTCCAATACAAAATATCGGATTCGTCCGCCGACACAAGTAGAAGAAAGGAGTGAGATTCTATGGGAATCGGGCCCGGATAAAAAACACGAGTTTTTAATTTCTTTAGTGGCTAATGAATTTCTATCGGCGAAAAACAGAATTACCGGAGACTCGGTAGAAAGAAACAGATTTGTAATGAAATGGAGTGACATTTGGTTTGTACGGTGTTGCTTCCTAATGCTCTCACTCACGTGCTTTCCTGTTTGTTAATTTCTACACTTAATGTGAGGCGTTTTTTTTTTTTTTTTCTTAATTCGCCCAATTTTAGTGTATCCAATTAAGTTTCGAAAAAAAGATTTAAGTGAATTATTTGTTACAATTCTTAAATTTTTAATAATTTTACAAAATTGATAAATTTAGAAATAATTTTCACATATTTTACTCTAAAAAATTATATATATATATATATATATATATTAACAGATTTTTATTGATTTTTATAATATCTATTATTTAATTTTTTAAAAATAAAATTAATTATTCTTTTTTAAAATATATAGTTTAAGCTTTATTTCATATAATATTATCTGCAACTCTATATATAAGTCCATATTATTTATGTTTAAATTTTCTACTTTACATGAACATATTTTTTGTCAAGATAAATTTTTTTTAAAATTATTTTACCATAATTTGTCTCAAATTAAACCATCAAATTCATGTCATACTTGTTATATTTTGTTTATTATTTATTTGATAAATACATAAACCGATAATAATTACGGTTACTAATTATTTAATAAATACCTAACCCAACAACCATCATACTTACCAATAGAAATAATTATTCAAATATTCTTCTTAATAAAAACTAAAAGTCTATGGTGGGGTTATTTACTTAAAATAATCTTTCAAAGATTATTAAATTCTTTATTTGAAATTCATATTTTTTATAAGGATCCTTTTTAAAATTAAAGTAAAAGCTTTTAATTATTTATTTTTGAGATAAGTACAAAAGAGTATAACTTTTAGTATTTATTTTTTTTTCAGACAAAAAGATGTATGTGGTTATAAATTGTGACAAAAGAAAAGTATCTCAATATTAAAAAGTCTCAATTTGTAAGGATTCAGTCATCTTCACTCCAATCAGCCATCATTATCATGTTATCCGTGTTTGATAACATGAGTTTGGAAATTAGCAACTCCTAATTTCAATATTTGATCATGAAAGAGCGGTTGAAGAAGTTATCAATTTGATAAAATCAATTTAATGGTCAAACAATGATGTTTTTAGTTATTAAGCTCTAAATTCATATTATCAAACATAAGAAATAAGATAATGATGGCTAATCGGAGTGAAGATAACTAAATTCTTATCAATCGATACTTTTTAACGGTAAAATACTTTTAGTCACTATTTTTAACCACATATTTCTTATTTTCTAAAAAAAAAACATATATTAAAAGTTGCTAAATGGTGAAACCACATGGTATTTTTTTATATTTCTCTCTTTACTTTTTTATTTATGAGTATAAGAAGATATTATTAATAAGTAATCTTTAGCTTTTTAGTTTGAACTACTAATCGCTTATTTTTTTAAGATGGAGAAAATAATGAAGAAAAATGAAGACGAGAATGCAAGAGAATTTGAAAAGAAGAAATATGAGTTTTCAAAAAAAATCTATTGAAATCTTGAGGAGAATTGAGAAAAAATTCTTGACAATTTCTATTCATAAAAATGCATAAAAAGTCAATAATAGTATATAAAAGTTTATGTCTATAAAAGTCAATAACTTTTTGAATACTAACTTACTTTTATAGACTTAGTAAAAGTTATAATTGAATATCCCATAATTTCAATAGATTTTTCTAAAGTCTTTAAAAGTTAATGCTAAACACTCCATAACTTATATAGAGTCTTTTAAAGTTAACATTGAATACACCCGAAATTTTAAATCCATCAAGTCTTTGATTCTTTTAATTAAATACACCCTCCTGAAATCAAATCTTTTAAGTATTAAATACTAATTGGATAAGGTCGGTTAGGTCAAACTGCTGGCTTTTGATCCAAACCCTCCGAGCAATACGGAACCTCGTCAAATTAGCTCGCCACGATACCTCAAGGCACATTATTTGAACTGTCGGAGAAAGCTCGCCTAAACCTATGAATAGAACAGAAAAACTGTGATAGTAATATAAAACTCCTCAATGACGTCACCAAGCTATAGAATAACCAATTGTCCCTAACTACTAGGCGGTTATAACAAAATTAGCGAGTTGGCCTTATCCTTAACAAAAATAAATATTTTTCTCTCTTTTTTGAGCCATCATCTCTAATCATCAAGTATAAATATCCTTATTTTTCACATGAACAAGGCATATTTTGCACTCTTTTTCGATTATTATCCTGTTAAATTCATCTTTCATTCTAACTTGATCATCGGAGAGCCAATTTGGATATAGAGGCTATTGGCTCACTGACCCTTTCTTGTTCCCCTCTTGACAGGGTAGCTCCCATTAATCTAACCCTAGTTGTAGACGAATCCATCAATTACAGTTTATGGAAAACTCAATTTTTCTATTTCCTTTCACTTTATTGATTGGTTTTGTATAAAGTAATAGCAAACTAAGAAGACAGCTCTAGCTAGGACCCACCACCCCGGGGTACTCAAGTTATATCTAGGTACTCTACCCTACCTGCTTTGTCTATCCCACCATTAGGAACTATTATGAACCCTTCCATTGATAGCACGATCAGAATAATACTTTCCATACCTAAATTCCCCAGCATCTATAGTATGGTAGCTTCTCCTTCCCACGTTAGGGCCTCTTTTGCAACCACAAATACCTACACCTCACCCAAAGTATTAATCCCACCACTTAAACCAACTATCCCTTATACTTCCCAAGACCCTCAGGATATGATTATGGGGGTGATGCATGCAATCCTAGGGCAATTCTAATCGCAACTAGCTCAAATTTTAGCAACATGCATACTTCCCCCTACCGGTCAGCCAAATTCCTATCTTGAATCCAAATATCAACCTAAACCAAACACATTTCAACCTAGCCACCTCCCAAAACCTAATCAAAATAACCAGGCTAGAGAGGACCAATAACAAATTCCTCGTCGAGAAAATAATAAGGAAATAGCAAAATCTCATGCTACTCTAAAATCCAAATCAGATGAGAACTAGACATATGAAATCTACAAGCAAGTGTAGAAGGCTTTGAGGAGAAGAGAGGCTGAGGAGGCCGTGGAATAGTACATGGACCAGGGATCCCCCCTAGTCGATTCCATTTTGATGGAGAAATTTCCCACTAAGTTGTGGTTACCCTAGCTCGATACCTTTGACGGAGTTGGCGATCCTGGAGTCCATTATCCAAATTCAGGAAAACCATATAATTATTCAATGTGTCTAATGCAATCCTATTGCCGAGTGTTTCCTACTATGCTGATGGTCTTAGCTTAAAGGTGGTACAAGAAATTAGGAAAAAGCATGATTTTGTCTTTTGATAAGATGTAAAATATTAGCATCCATTTTTCAGATTCAAATATCGAGAGAATTATGAAAAATCTGAAGATGAAAGTACTGCCTTTCTCGAGTCTCGAAAGGTTAAAGATGGGTGAATCAAAGTTAGGTTTGCAAATAATTGACCTAGAATTACTTTCTATAATCAATTTACACTTAATTATCAAAGAAATTAAGTTTTAAGAGGTAGAATGATGTGCGTAAAATACACACATCTAAATGAGATTTTTAAGATTGATTTTATGGACATTTGGATGTGAATTGGTCCCAACACTCACCCTATACGTCTATTTGTGTGCATTAGGTTTAAAAGAAGTCAAAGAATGATAAAGGAAAGAATTGGAGCATAATTGGACGTCAAAGCTGTCGAAACAAGCTAAGTATGCGCATGAGGAAGCTGAACATGGCTATGTTGGTTTCAACACTGGCCGTGTTCCCAACACGGGCACCAACACGGTCATGTTAGGTGCATCAAATATCAAAGAAGAAGAAGTTTTTAGGGAGCACGGCCACAAAGAGTAACACGGGCATAAACACTAGCCTGTGTTGGGAACACGGGAATCAACACGGCTGTGTTGGCTGCGACAGGGGGAATTAATTAAAGGAAAGAAGAGAGGAAAGAAAGAAAGAGAGCGGGGGAGAACGTCCCAAACCCTAATATTTCTCTCTCTAAGGGTTTTCTGAGTTAGAACCAAGGGAGAAAGAGACTTGGATCAAGGTTTCAATCAGATTCCCTTCAAAGATTGAAGATTGGGCGAGGTTCGTTGATTGGTTTTCAAATCGAGCAAGAGAAATAAAAATCGATTCAATTCGAGCAAGAGGAATTGGGGCTGTTTACTCTCATCCAATGGTGTAATCGGGTTTCTCTACCTTTACTCATTGTTGTAATTGAATTCTTGTAGATTTTGATAATGAACATGATTAGCTAGATTGATTAAATCCATTGGGATTTCTTTACTATGTTGGCTTAGTATTATATTGTTGGATTGTTTGAGTCAGTTCTGTATTCTTCTTGCTTTCAGTATTAATAAGATAATGCATTATTCATGAGACATTGTGAATTGTGTGTTTAGATTGTTTTGTGTGATTGAGAAGTCCATTTAGCAATTGAAATTTTAAATAGCAAGAACTGGTTAATAATCGCTTAGAGATAAGAATAATTAACTAGTCGGATTAAGAATTAACAAAGCTTAATAGAGGCGGATTAAAGCTTAATGCTAATTTAAGAATCAATTGTTAGGAAGAGATTCTAACTTTAGGTTATTAGGTTTAGGAATTCGGTTATCTCGAGAGAGAAACCGAATTCGGTTAAGAATTCATCCACGGGTAGCATTATTAGACTCACCAATCCTCTTATCTTTTGTTTGATTGCCAACTAGTTTAGGTTCCCCTTGGGTTTGCTTTCCTGTCTTGGTTATTTTATTTATCAATTACTCCTGCATCTCCCTTAGAACTTAGCTTGTAGCTATTAGTTAGTTTAGAAAGTATTCATCACTCATTTTAGGTTAATATAACAAAGAACAAAGGAGTAACTTTGGGCTTTCACTTTCCCGAGGAATACGACCTTGATACTCGCCATTAGTGCTAGACTGCATCGATAGATACACTGCTTTAGATTGTAGCTAACACAAGTAGCACACATCAAGTTTTTGGCGCCGTTGCCGGGGAATTATTTGAAAACTAGAATGAAATTTGCTATTTCTTAATTTAGCCCTTTTTTTAATTTTATTTTATGGTTTTTATTATTTATTTATTTATTTTCTTTTAGTTATACATATTTATTTAGTTAATCTTATGATTCGGGTAGTGGATGATAAGGAGGTTCAATGCTAAACTCTTTGTATGGCACATTGGAAAATGGGATTAGAAACCAAGAAAATGCTAAAAATTAAGATACCCGTGCATCTTTAGAAGCTCGAGTAGAATCGTTTTGCAGGGCTACCGATCAACTCTCCACTCCTATCCTTTCATCTCAAGTTTTTTGTGAATTTTTTTGTGGTTTACATTTGACTAATGATTATTCATTGTGTAGTGATTTTACTCATTGTTCTTATAACTGTGAACAGGTGAATTATACGGGCAGTTGGCCAAATGACTCGTATGGAAGCACCTACAATCAGGAGTGCAGCACTCATTCACCCTTTGGATGGAGCTTAGATGGCCAAGAACCATTAGGATCTCAACAACCACATCAACAGCCTAATCTTACACCTTCAACTCAAGATGAAGAGTTAGTGTCAGAGGAGCTGATGATGAGGTTCTTTACAAGTCTTGAGGATAGATTCCAACAAACAGACATGATACTTGAAGGTCAACAAGCCTCGATTGAGAACATAAAGCATCAAGTAGGCTTGATCTTCAAGTTATTAGCTAAAGAGCAATTGGGAACTCCATCATACGCTACTGAATCCGAGGAACACTTGAGCGCCGTCACTTTGCATTCAGGTGAGAATTTTTCTGGGTTATCTATTATGTTTGACGATGATGCTTCTGTGCAGGACGACTCTTTGAACATGGAGATAGAACCAGAAAAGGAAGAGGCAAACATGATCCCTCTGAAAGACTACCAACAGGAATGTACAGTTGATGATGCTGAGTCGCAGTTAGAGGAATTTTTAATGGATTTTCCATAAGTCCTTTCGATGATGGAAGATGAACACGAGTTATCCAATGAAGAAGTCTTGGAGGAGCTCGAATTTCTTTTAGCAAGTGAACCAAGCCAAGGACTGGAGAAAACCATTAACGTTCCTGAAGAAATTGCCCAACCGTCGATCCTTCCAATTGGTGAAACTTCAACTTTCAAATTGGAAGAGCCCCTAGAGCATGATGACTACGTGCAATTATACGAGGAGCGAGTCTTGCCCATCATACTGGCAGCTTGCTTGACAGTCGGGAAGAGGAAATTGATGATTATCCCTCTAAGCGGATACTTGAAGCCATTTGCTTGGAAGAAGGATGGATAGTCATCGATCACGCCTGTTTGCTTTTCACCATGAGCTAAAAAGACTCATCACATAAAAAAGAAGCGCTTTTGGGAGGCACCCCAATTTTTATCTTTAATCTCTAATATTTTAACCTTTTGTTCTAAAATATTTTATTAGTTTTAGTTTTCATATTTTATTTAATTTTTATTTCAGTTTCAATTTTAAGTCTTTATTTTATTATTTGCAGCCACTCCTCTACCACAGACTAGCCAATGCCCTTATATACCTGCTGATGCACCTCTTTTCACTCCGGAGCTATAGTCAGGGCAGTATTAGTTCTTTTTCCTTTTTGATTTCTTATATTTTGTACACTGGGGACAGTGTGTCCTTCAAGTGTGGGGTGGGTGATATTTATCCCATCTCAGTTATTTGTTTATTCTTTGTGCAATTTTTTGTAAAATTTTGAAAACTTTCCACTTTGTTTTTATGCTCTTACTGTTGACTTGCTTTTGAAATTCTGTTTATGTCCATGTGATCGAATAAAACTGATAGTGTTGAGTTTTGCGAAAGAATGTAAGATAATTAGTTTGAGTTTTGCACTAAGTTGCTTTGGTTTATTTAATTCTGTTTTGATGATTTTTATTTGCAACCCACTCAAAAGCACACTTGTGAGAAATTGAGCCTAAATTGTAAGCATACACTTTATATGCTTGTATTTATTTCTTGTTGAGAGTGCCAATTACTGTCTTTACTTTTAGAACTTGCTCGGTAATGCTTATGAGGGCCACAAGGAGAGTTTAACACTTTGGTATGATAGAGGCACTTAGCTTTTTCATTCTAGCCAAATAGCCTTCATTTGTTTATTGATTCTGTAGATAACCCCTTCTTTCACCATTTTTTTTATCATATTCCATTACCACTTAGTTTTATTCTACTTTGGGTTATGATTTTACATATGAGTTGTTTTTATTGGGAATTTTTGTCTTGGGAATAGTGTGGAATCTTGTAGCAGCTTTCTTCAATGCAAAAGAAATTCACTCTATTATGTGAATGTTCTCCCTTATGAAAAAAAAGAGAAAAAAAAAAGAAAAAAAAAGAAGAAGAATCGAGGGAAGGGTGATGAAAAGAAAGGAAGTAAGTGAGCTAATTGTTTAATTGCTTTTCGGAGTTTACATTTTGACTTGATTCCTATTTCCCACCTTAGACTACTATCCATTGTTTACCCCTTGTGATTATTGTGACTTGTGTATAGGTCATGTATTTCATTGCAGAATACCATAGAATCAACCTTGACCAAATTTACCTACCCCTACCTATTCCATTACAACCCTTATAAAGACCTCTTGACATGGTTGTTGACTCTCCATAAGTGGTAGGAGTAGGATTTAAGAGCAAGCATATAGTAAGTAAGACAATAGTTGATGCATTGAGCGATTAAACACTACCCTTTAGACACTTTGAGTGATTTAGAATGAATATGGTGAGGAGTTGGTTCTGAATAATTTTGTTGAGACAGTATTTTGCGAATTATTGGCATCTTCGTTGTGATACTTGAATTGATTGCTTCGTTTCTTTTTGTTTGACTTACGCTTGTTAAGGATATGTGCAAGAGCTCTCTAGCTTGTCTGTCAGTTTAAATGTTGTTCCTTAGTGGTTTATTTTCCTTATTTTACTTTTGATTGCTTGAGGACAAGCAATGAGCTAAGTGTGGGGTTATTTGATGTGCGTAAAATACACACATCTAAATGGGATTTTTGAGATTGATTTTATGAACATTTGGATGTGAATTGGTACCAACGCTCACCCTATGCGTCTGTTTGTGTGCATTAGGTTCAAAGAAGTCAAAGAATGATAAAGGAAATAATTGGAGCATAATTGGACGTCAAAGCTGTTGAAACAAGCTAAGTATGCGCATGAGGAAGCTGAACATGGCCGTGTTGGTTTCAACACTGGCCGTGTTCCCAACACGGGCACCAACACGGCCATGTTGGGTGCATCAAACATCAAAGAAGAAGAAGTTTTTAGGGAGCACGGCCATAGAGAGTAACACGGGCATAAACACCAGCCCGTGTTGGGAACACGGGAATCAACACGGCCGTGTTGGCTGGCGACAGGGGGAATTAATTAAAAGAAAGAAAAGAGGAAAGAAAGAAAGAGAGCGGGGGAGAACATCCCAAACCCTAATATTTCTCTCTCTAAGGGTTTTCTGAGTTGGAACCAAGGGAGAAAGAGACTTGGATCAAGGTTTCAATCGGATTCCTTTCAAAGATGAAGATTGGGCGAGGTTCATTGATTGGTTTTCAAATCGAGCAAGAGGAACAAGAATTGATTCAATTCGAGCAAGAGGAATTGGGGCTGTTTACTCTCATCCAAGGGTGTAATCGGGTTTCTCTACCTTTACTCATTGTTGTAATTGAATTCTTGTGGATTTTGATAATGAACATGATTAGCTAGATTGATTAAATCCATTGGGATTTCTTTACTATGTTGGCTTAGTATTATATTGTTGGGTTGTTTGGGTTAGTTCTGTATTCTTCTTGCTTTCAGTATTAATAAGATAATGCATTATTCATGAGACGTTGTGAATTGTGTGTTTAGATTGCTTTGTGTGATTGAGAAGTCCATTTGGCAATTGGAATTTTGAATAGCAAGAACTGGTTAATAATCGCTTAGAGATAAGGATAATTAACTAGCCGGATTAAGAATTAACAAAGCTTAATAGAGGCGGATTAAAGCTTAATGCTAATTTAAGAATCAATCGTTAGAAGAGATTCCAACTTTAGGTTATTAGGTTTAGGAATTCGGTTATCTCAAGAGAGAAACCGAATTCGGTTAAGAATTCGTCCACGGGTAGCATAATTAGACTTACCAATCCTTTATCTTTTGTTTGATTGCCAACTAGTTTAAGTTCCCTTTGGGTTTGCTTTCCTGTCTTGGTTATTTTATTTATCAATTACTCCTGCATCTCCCTTAGAACTTAGCTTGTAGCTATTAGTTAGTTTAGAAAGTATTCATCACTCATTTTAGGTTAATATAACAAAGAACAAAGGAGTAACTCTGGGCTTTCACTTTTCCGAGGAATACGACATTGATACTCACCATTAGTGCTAGACTGCTCCGATAGGTACACTTCCTTAGATTGTAGCTAACACAAGTAGCACACATCATAAAACGTCAATTTCCAACAGCTCAAGAACTAAAATAAAAATTTTCTAAATTTTTATTCCTTAAAGTAAATCGACTCGACATGACGGTTTAAACAGAATGATCACAGCGAGAGTCGAATCACTTAGTAGAGAGCCAAATCGGCTTTATGCACAACCGACTAGCTCTACATAGTTCTGATTGGCTTATTTTCTAAATCTGACGTCATTTTATGCATATTTTGACTTAAAAAATGCCAGAAATCAATAAAAGAGCAGATTCTAGAAGGAATTAATGATAATGATAGATTTTATTAATATTTATTTAAATTTTTACAAATATACTGGATATTAATAATTACTATATGATAAAGGAAAGTCTTTTTCTTTTAAATTTAAAATGAAGGAAAGTTTATCTATTGCGTTAGAGTTTCCTAAAAACTCTACCTCTATAAATATATCATTAAGTCCTAATTATAGTGGGAACAATTCTTAGCTGGAGTTATTAGCTACTGTTATTAAAAAAAATCCTACATTCATTTAAGCATAGAGTTTTTTTGGTAACTAGAGAATAAGTCATTAAGGAAGAACTTAGATTAGGAAAGTTTTATTCTTGAACGACATTAAGATATTCTTAACCCTAGACAATACTAGATTCTTATCTGATCTTCAATTCAACGGCCTCATCATCTCTAGTGACTCGTAAATCAGTAAACTACGATGACAAGCTAGGATTCCAAGATCCAGCATCATCAACATCTTCTTCCTTTTTCTTTAATTTTACGATTTTAGAAACATGTTAGGATTGATTTTAAATATTTTATATGATTTATGTGATTAAATTTAGAGTCTTTATTGGTTTTATATACTTCTTCAATGTTTATGCATGCAGGATTTTGAATATGATAACATGTGATTTATTGAGTTTTGAATATGATGAGTTAAATTAACATGTTAGATTTATTTTCTGTTTATGATAATTCATGAGATTATGTGATTAAATATGATTTTTGGGTTGCATGATTAGTTTTAGGATCTGCCATATGAAGTTTCTGTCTCCTGTTAGTTAATCTATTTTTGATAATTTTACATGTTTTGGCTTTGTTTTATTCAATTTTTTATGTCTTTTGTTTTCGTGCTTTTATATATTAATCATATTTTTATCTTTTATGCATATTAAATTGGCTTTTTGGGGAGGGAAATTGAGAAAAAATGCAAAATCAACTATGACCGAGCCCTAGAGCCAATCGGCTCTATGCAGTGACGATTTAGCTCTGCGCTAAGCTGATCGATTGTGCACCAATTATGCCCTATGTTCGGATTTTTTTGACATCTTTTGTACACTATAATGTCTTTTATGTGTTCTTTTTTATTTGTTAATTGTATGAGAGTTATAATAGCTAGATTTAATTTTCTACACTTTAATGTCTATATTATATTGATAGATGCAAAATATCTATTGTATGAATGCTTAATAAAAATCGGATACATAAACTTTAGGTTTAAAATTGGACTTCAATATGAAAAAGTAGTCCATTAGATTAAAGGATGGTAAAATGGGCTTAAATTAAAATCTATATAGACTTAGTGGATTTTACCATGCTTTAATTAATTAATTGGGATACACTAGATTAAGAATCATCCAATTGGGCCTTAGCATAAAAAGTAGTCCATTTAGGTTTAAGGTTGGAATCAAATGCATAATTTGTAATTAAGCTAGACTAAGTGGGCCTTTGTACATAAACAAATAGTTAAGTAAGGTTGGAATCAAATGCATAATCTGTAATTTGGCTAGACTAAATGTGCCTTTGTACATAAACAAATAGTTAAGTAAGCTAAGAAATCAAACATGGGTTTAGCTTACTAAAATGAGTTAGACTTGAGAGGACCTTACATACTGCCATGGATGCTTGTAAGAAATACAACTATCACATTTATAAGGTATAGCCTGTTAAAAAAAATTAAAGACAAAGATACATAAATAAGAAAGTTGGCTTCCGGATCCATCTCTAAATGTGGCGGAACTTCCTTATAAAATCAAAAAAAGCCACTCAATTAGAAAAAGTATCCTAGAGAATTACCCAAGTAGCAACTCTCATCTTTGAGCTAGTCTTTGTGATTAGTTAGCGTGTTCCTATTAGGTTGAAAAGTCTTGAAGTCGTAGTCACTAGAGACACTTGGTGCACGTCGTAAACTACTGCCTACAATGATGACTCCACTGAGGATAAGAGAAGTTGATTCCAACGTATTTTTATTTTTAGTTTTATTATTGAACGATCTATTCCTACATCACTATACCATTTTCACACATTATGCACTTTGGTCCCTATAACCCCAATGGCGTTGGCTAGTAGTCTTTTGGTTTCATTAGAACCTTAGAATTACGATATTGGCTAACCCTCACTGATAAGTAATAAGTAAGTTTCCCTCGTTGCATAGACTCTTGAGTGGGAAGGCGAGCAAAGGAAGGATATTTTTTTACTTGTAGGAGCCTTTTATCCTTACCCAAGACTTAGCCTATGGTAATGATAATAGAAATCTACCCTAGGTACCCAATTGTTTACTATTTGAGATATTTTCCCTTACAAGAGTAAAAGCCCACATCTTGGAAGGCATTGGCCCAAGACATGTGATGTCAGGCCTTAAGCCTAAAATTATGTAGGCTTTACTCTTATATTGGAGAATATCACCTTATCTAATTTAAATTGCTCTAAGAGCTATTCGCATACACTTCGGCACTACTATCTTATATTGATAGTAAGTCGAGTCCTAAAATCCTAAGAAAGAAAGACTCACCTCGAACCATGTGCGAAAGTAATAAGGTTGGAAGGATGGTTGTACTATACTTTGTAAACTTTATATTTGTGTTTGTTAACTTGTGCATTTCATGTGCATCATACATCACTCTAACTCATTATCTTGAAGCCATTTTAGATTGTTATCCTTAGTTTTGGTTAAGATAAGAATGGATCTTAAGAGGGCCCATTTTTACCTACAATCAAGACAAGAGCTTAAGAAGTAGCACTTCAGAAGTTGAACAAAGATGAAAACGTTGATGCTATTAAGAATGCAATCATGGCTGACCTAAAGATTATGATTTGAGAGGAACTCCACCAAGTTTTGGCTGAGATTTTTGAAAACAAACTACTACTACCTCTGCAACTACTACTTTTGGTGAAGAAGCACATAGTGAAAACCTCTATAATTTAGATGGCTACATGCTAGAAGAAGCTAAGAAAGAGTCTGCTCTTACTGCAAAAGTTGTTATGGAATCCGAGATTATGCATAGTCAGATGCAAGATATGCTAAAAGATCAAGATTTAGATTCAACCTTTGATTTTAACAAACTAATGCTGATTAAAGAAGACAAGCTGCCTCCCAAATTTCACATACCTAAAATGCGAGAGTTCAATGGAACTAGAGATCCAAAGATGCACTTGAAACAATATGCTACTATCATGAGTAGTACTCATTTGGCTAGGACTCAAATTATCAAGTTATTTATACTTTTGTTAGAAGGGATAGCTGTGAAATGGTACCATGAGTTAGAAAGGCCCATCAAGTCTAATTAGAAAAGGCTTTATGATGCTTTTGTGCAGCAATATGACTAGAATGCTCACTTAGACGTCTCTATAAGGGATTTGGAATTGACAAAGCAAAAGCCCAATGATTCCTTTTCCAACTTCCTAACTAGATGGAGAAACCAAGCAGGGTTAATGAAGAACAAGCTTCTGAGAAGGATCAAGTTCGAATAGTAATTCGAAATATTTTTCCATCTTGAGTGGAAAAGCTACAAATGATGAATTCCAAGACCTTTGCAGGCTTGTAGGATGATCGCTTGCAAGTAGAAAAAATTGAAAATGCTAAAGTTGGATGGGACATAGGAAAGTATCAAGCTTGAGAAATTGAAGACCTGCCATCTGAAGATGATGAAGCTTAAAAAAGATTCAGGTCGATTGTTTAAAAGTAATGGTGCAGTTTTTGTTTCTAGGATTGATGATATAAACTTTGATTTTGCTTATGTGATGTTTATCTTAATGGAATTGTGCATTACAATAATTACTATATGATTTTATTTGAAATTAATTCGATTTGAATTGATTTGTTTAATTTGGGTACAAATTATAATCCCAGGTTATTTCTACTGCACATAACATAACTCTTTTGAAAAGAGAAAAATTGAGAGAATAGAAAAGGAAAGAAAAGGAGAAAACCATAGTATTTGACATGCAAGATTGAATTCAATGTAGTAGAGTCACTCAACACACTAAGAGCAAAGCAAGAAAGCTGAGTTCATCCCTCATCACAACCTTGAAGTAAGGATCTCCGAAGATTAGAAGAGATTAAAGATTATTGCTCTAATCCTAAAACATGTAAGACCCATTGCATTTAACTTAGAAAAAGAAATTTAGATCGAGTTAGAAACTTTCATACCAAAGAGAGCAAAGACTAAGTTCAAAAATGCTAACAGGAGTTCAAATCTCGAAGGCATTCATAAGTTAATCTGTACCAGGTACTATCTTTGAGAAAAAGAAAGAAAAGAAAACAAAGAAAAAATAGAAAATAGAAAGACAAATCCTGCTAACTGGAGGACTTAAATAGGCTAGTCAAGCAAAAGTTAAGGAAATAAAAGGTGAGAAAAAAAAATTCGATTCGAAAATTCAAATGGACTAGTTATTAATACGAGTAGTATTATGTGAATTACAAAATGTATCCATTTTTGCCTTATTAAATGAACAAAATTTGATTATAATTTTTATCAAACTTGCACATCAATTTTCATTATGTGCGTGTTACTAGAAAGAAAAAGAAAATAAGAAGCATAATCTATGAGATCTAAATAGAAGCAGGATTATTTTTCTTTAACTTTTGTTCTTGTGTTTCTCACAAGAAAACCTAAGAAGTTGTAACACTCAGGTCTTCATCAATCTTGACATCACACTCAATGAATCGATAAAGATAGTATCTTTCAATCTTGTATTAAGAAAATTCCTAAAAATTAGTAGAATCATCTATAAGCTTAACAAAAGGGACTACGAGTACTTTACTTCACACTTCTCAAGCAATCAAATCTTCAAAAAAGAAAAAGAAAGAGAAAAGCCTACTAAGTCAAAAACCTAAAAGGGCGACTTAGGCAAAAGTTAAGATGTAAAAGTAAGAAAATTAAATGCTAAGTTAAAAATCCGAAAGGGCGGCTTAAGCAAAAATAGAGTTTAATAAGTTAAGAACCTGAAAGGGCAGCTTAGACAAAATTTAAGGCATTAGCCCGCTAAGTTGAAAACCTGAAAGAATGGACTAGCCAAGAGTTAAGGCATAAAAGTAAGAAAAGAAAAGAGATTTGGTTCCTATTTGCATGAGATTATGGAAAAGCCAACTATCATTGAACAAGTATAAGTATAGACCGCAGGCAAATTATTCAGTCTTTGCATGCTTGAGTTATCTCTAGATCTGCACTTCCTATTGTCACCATAACTTTCAAATATTTGATATGAATCAATTATAACATTGAACATTAGGCTCCATGCCATGTGCTAAGAGTAGGCGATTAAACTCTCGAAGTGTTGATGTTGACGGGTACTAGAATGCCTCTATCCAAACTAAAGGATAATTTTTAGAAATGTATTACATGTCATACATAACATGCATATCATGCACCTTTATTATTTTTTGCTTAAATATCCATACGCTTGTATATGTACCATTAACTTGTAACAAAAAAATGAAGAAAAGTTCGACGAATAAGAATCTAGCTACAATAAGTGTTGATCTACACTCGATTTACTTTTCGAAGCAGAAGCTCATAAATTTACATCCCGAATCGGAAGATGATTAGCTCATTCCCCGAAGTAGGAAATCTATTTACTTCCCCAAATGGAAGATCACCAGTTTACACCCTGAAATAGAATATCATCATACATCCCGAAGTGGAAGATTACAAGCTTATTTCCCGAATTGAAGAATCAGTTCAAGTTCTAAAGGACAAGTGTACTTCTCGAAGTAGAAAATCCCAGAGTGGATAACCAATCTACTCATTAAAGTAGAAGATCCTAGAGTAGGAAAATCACTATTCTTCATCCCGAAATGAAATAATCGGGCGTGGTTCCCAAATCATTTGGCGTATTCCTCAAAATTAAAGTAGGTGTAGTCCACAAAATCAAAGTTAACGTAGTCCTTAACTCAAGCAGGTAAAGTCCTCAAAAATTAAAACAAGTGAAGTCCTAAAAAATTAAAGCAGGCAAAGTCCTTAAAAATGATAACAAGCGAAGTCCTCAAAATTAAAGCAAGCGAAGTCCTCAAAATTAAAGCAAGTGAAGTCCTCAAAATTAAGGCAAGCGAAGCGCTAAAAAATTCAAGCAGGCGAAGTCCTAAAAAGTCAAGCAGGCGAAGCCCTCAAAATCAAGCGGGCGTGGTCCCCACATCAAATCAGAAAATTCTACAATAATTCGGGCTTATGGAGCAAAGTTTCTACAACTCATATATCCTTTTATCGTAACCTTGATATCATAATTTATCTCAATTTATTTAATCACATGAGTGCTTATAAATTTGACAAACCTAGGGCAACTGTCAGCAACCATTTTTTAGATATAGATATCAAAAGAATTATGAAAAATTCGATGACCAAAGCTACTGCCTTTTTTGAGTCTTGGGAAGTTGAGCACGGGCGAATCTCAATTAAATTTGAGAATAATTGAACTAAATTTACTTTTCTATAATCAATTTGGACTCAATTGTTAAAAAAAATAAGTTTTGATAGGTAATTAGGCAATTTCTAAAAGTTCAGGGACTAAAATGTATTATTTTCTAAACTATTTGCTCCTTAAAGCCAATCGACTCTACATACAATAAATCAGCTCTAGTCAGAGTTAATCGACTTAGTAGAGAGTCGACTCGACTTATCAAAGAGCTGAATCGGCTTTGTGCAAAGTCGACCGGCTCTACACAATTTCGATTGGCTTATTTTATAAATCTGATGCCGCTTTATGCGTATTTTGACTTAAAAATATGAAAAATTAATAATAAAAAAATTCTAGAAAGAATTTAATGATAATTGATAGATTTTATTGATATTTATTTAAATTTTTAAAGATTTATTTGATATTAATAATTACTATATAATAAAGGAAAATGTTTTTCTTTGAAATTTAAAATCATGGAAAGTTTATATGTTGTCTTAGGGCTTCCTAAAACCCTATCTCTATAAATATATCATTAAGTTCTAAGGGGAGCAATTCTTAGCTCGAGTTATTAGCTACTATTATTAAAAAACCCTACATTCATTTAAGTAAAGAGTTTCTTTGATAACTAAAGAGTAAGTCATTAAGAAAGAACATAGATTAGGAAAGTTTTATTAAGAAAGAACATAGATTAGGAAAGTTTTCTTCTTGAACAACATAAAATTCTCTTAACCCTAGACAATCTTGGATTCTCATCCTATCTAATTCAACCGCCTTATCATCTCTAGTGACTCGTAGATAAGCAAACTACGGTGACAACCTGATGGTTCTAAAATCCAGCATCATCAACATCTTCTTCTTTTTTCTTTAATTTTATGATTTCAAATATTTTATATGATTTATGTTATCAAATCTAGAATTTTTAATAGTTTTATATGTTTCTTAATGTTTATACATGTTGTATTTTAAATCTGATAACATATTTTTATGGGATTTTGAATCCGATGAGTTAAATAATTAGGTTAACATGTTAGATTTTTTTGTCTTTATGATAATTCATGAGATTATCTTATTAGATTTGATTTTAGGGTTGCATGATTAGTTTTAGGATCTGCCATATGAAATTTCTGTCTCTTGTTAGTTGATCTATTTTTGATAATTTTACATGTTCTAGCTTTATTTTATTCAATTTTTATGTCTTTTATTTTTGTGTTTTTCATATATTAATCATATTTTATCTTTTGTGCATGTTAAATGTCACGATCCACTCTGTGGACCCGTGACCGGCACTAGGGAATGGGTAGGCGTAAGGCCACCGAATCCCGTAGTAAGCCTGACACTCACTGACTTAAACAAATATCATCTCAATTAATACTATTAAAGCCACAAATAATCTTAATAATTACATTTTACATAATTACTTCGGTCTGCCAGAAAAAATTAGGCGAGACCCGAAACTCAGAAAATTTCCACTGATACCTCTACTATTACTACTGCAGAGAATCTAAGATTTTTACAATTTAACATACCAAATCGAATACACCACCCGATAATGAAGAAGTTGGGTTACTGAGTAAGAGTCGCGGGAAGACTAACAATCACGAATCTAAAAAATAGTAAATGCAGACTGTCAGTCTCGAGAGTGAGCTAAAATCAAATAATCTGGGGACTATTGCATTCTTCATAGAAAATATAGATTATTCGAATCAGTATATCAACCATACACATAAATACCAATAATACTATAATCATACCATAATAAATAAATAAATAAAATATAATTTTACTTTTACGAGACGAGTGGCTCAGTAGAACCCTAACCCCAAATTCTAGTAGCCTTTTGGCTCTCTTAATCCAATAAGACAGGCGCCCAGAGAGCAATGCTCGACCAGGGACCTTACCTCTAGTCTGGTCACTTAAGTATCCAAATAAGCCGGCGCCCAAAGAGCAATGCTCGACTAGGGACCTTTACTCCGGCATCTCATTCCAATAGGACTGGCGCCTAGAGAGCGAAGCTCGACCAGGGTCCTTAACTCCAGTCCGGTCACTTAATATTCACTATTTGCCTAAGCCTTTTGATGAGCTCTTTATGCAACCTACACCTAAGGCAGTGAACCTACCGATGCAGCCTAGCACTAGTGAGTATCAAGGTCGTATCCTTGGAGATCGGGTGAACCTAGAGTTACTACTGTTTACTATGTTATCTAGTCTGAAATAGGGTGTGAAAGTTCTAACGTACCAGCTAATGGTTATGAGTGCAAATAAGTAAATGAAGGACAACGAACAATCAAAAGACAATTGCAAGGAGAGAAACAAACCCAAAAGGGAGCCTAAGTGATGGAATTCTAAAGATGGATTTTATGGATTGCCGATCTTGCTTACCCGTGCCTAAATCCTGAATTGAATTCCTGCCTCTCGAGCTTATCAATTCCTAAACCTGCACTAATCTAATGGAATCTCTTCCTATCGGATTACTACAGATTAGCATTAAGTATGATTTAAAACTATTAAGAGTTATTAAGTCTTAATCCGGCGAGTAAATCAACCTTATCTCTAAGTGTTAACTACTAGTCCTTACTATTCAATGTCCAGTTGTAACAAGCATTTCTCAATGTCAAGAAACAACCCAATAAACAATTAATTCAACGTCTCAAATTAACTGAATCAAACTTTTATTACTAAATAGTAAGAAGATTGCAAGAATGACAATTATAAAACTAACAATTAAGCATAATCCATCAACAAAGGTGAACCCCAATGGGTTCAAAAGATCTAGCTACTCATGTTCATGGTTAAAGCAATTGGGGAACAAAATAAGGAAAAGAAAATTAAAGGCATGTACACCCTTCTCTTTCAAGCTGAATGAAAAACCCTAAATTTGCAAATTTGAAATCTCAAACCCTAGTTGCCTCTTGCACGATTTGAGAACCAATCAGTGAACCTCTCTCAATCTTCAATCTATAAAGGGAATCCGATTGAAACCTTGATCCAAGTCTCCTTTTTTCTTGGTTTCAGCTCAGAAAATCCTTAGAGAGAGAAAAATGAGGGTTTTGGACGTTCTAACCCTAGCCTCCTCTTTTTCTTTCCTCTCTTCGTTCTTTTAATTATTCCCCCTGTCGCCGCCAACACGGGCGTGTTCTTGGCCGTGTTGGGGACACGGGCTGGTGTTCCTGGCAGTGTTACTCTCTGTGGCCGTGCTCCCTAAGAACTTCCTTTTCTTTGATGTTTTGATGCACGCTACACGGCCGTGTTGATGCCCGTGTTAGGAACACGGCCAGTGTTGAAACCAACACGGCCATGTTCAGCTTCCTGATGCTCGTACTTAGCTCGTTTCGGCAGCTTTGACGTCCAATTCTTTCCTTTTTCATTCTTTGACTTCTTTTGGACTTAATGCACACAAACAGATACATAGGGTGAGTGTTGATACCAATTCACATCCAAATATCCATAAAATCGATCTTAAAAACCCCATTTAGATGTGTGTATTTTACGCACATCAAATAACCCCACACTGAGCTAATTGCTTGTCCTCAAGCAATCAAAAGTAAAGTAAGGAAAATAAACCACTAAGGAACAATACCTAAACTGACAGACAAGCTAGAGAGCTCCTGCACATATCCTTAACAAGCGTAAGTCAAATAAAAAGAAAAGAAGCAATCAATTTCAAGTATCACAACCAAGATGCCAATAGTTCACAAAATACTGTCTCAACGAAATTATTCAGAACCAACTCCTCACCATATTCACTCTAAATCACTCAAAGTGTTTAAAGGGTAGTGTTTAATCGCTCAATGCATCAACTACTGCCTTACTTACTATATGCTTGCTCTTAAATCCTACTCCTACCACTTATGGAGAGTCAACAACCATGTCAAGAGGTCTTTATAAAGGTTGTAATGGGGATTAGGTAAGGGTAGGTAAATTTGGTCAGAGTTGAACCTATGGTGTTCTGCAATGAAAATACATGACCTGCACATAAGTCACAATGATCACAAGGGGTAAACAATGGACAGTAGTCCAAGGTGGGAAATAGGAATCAAGTCAAAATGTTTAGCTCACTTACTTTCTTTCTTTTCATCACCTTTCCCTCTTATTCTTCTATCTTTTTTTTTTCATAAGGGAAGAACATTCACATAATAGAGTGAATTTCTTTTTGGATTGAAGTAAGCTGCTACAAGATTCCAACGCTATTCCCAAGATAAAAATTTCCAATACAAATAACTCATGCAAAATCATAACCCAAAGCAGAATAAAACTAAATGGTAATGGAATATGATATAGAAAATGGTGAAAGAAGGGGTTATCTACAGAATCAATAAACGAATGAAGGCTATTTGGCTAGAATGAAAAACCTAAGTGCCTCTATCATACCAAAGTATTAAACTCTCCTTGTGGCCCTCATAAGCATTACCGAGCAAGTTCTAAAAGTAAAGACAGTAATCGGCACTCTCAATAAGAAATAAATACAAGCATATAAAGTGTATGCTTACAATTTAGGCTCAATTTCTCACAAGTGTGCTTTTGAGTAGGTTCCAAACAAAAATCATCAAAACAGAATTAAATAAACCAAAGCAACTTAGTGCAAAACTCAAACTAATTATCTTACATTCTTCCGCAAGACTCAACACTATTGGTTTTACCCGATCACATGGACATAAACAGGATTTCAAAAGCAAGTCAACAGTAAGAGCATCGAAACAAAGTGAAAAATTTTCAAAATTTTACAAAAAATTGCACAAAGAATAAACAAATTACTGAGACAGGATAAATATCACCCACCCCACACTTGAAGGACACACCGTCCCCAGTGTACAAAATATAAGAAATCAAAAAGGAAAAAGAACTAATACTGCCCTGACTATGGCTCCAGAGTGAAAGGAGGTGCATCAGTAGGTATATCAGGGGGTTGGCTAGTCTGTGGTAGAGGAATGGCTGGCTGGATTGTAATTAAGAGATTAGTTCATTGCCTTCTTCCAACAAGGTTCGATAAAAGCTGTACAAATCTACGGTACCTACCCCACACTTGTGAAAAACAACATCCTCGCAGTGAACAAGGTAGGCAGGAATAAAATATGTAAAATGAAGCAAATTATGGGAGTCCATAAAAGAAATTGGAAAACTAAGAGAAAAATAAAACGACATAAAGAGATAAAAACTAGAAAGTCTACTAGATACTGCCCTTGATGTGTACTTTAACACTTCAAAATATGTTAGTCCTCAAAATTAGGTACGAGCATCAAGTAGGCTAACTCCTGCAAAACTCAAGAATAAACACATTCCAAGCATCATCTAGTAAAAGGTTCAATAAGATAGTATCTCCTCAAAATCAAACTTACTAAAAACAGACTGAAATATCTAACTACCAATGACTACATAAAATAAATAAATAAAAAATGTCCAAAAATTCAGAAAGCAAAAAAAAAAAAATTCGGGAATGCCTCCCGACGGCACTTCTTTTTGTTCGAGTCTTCTAGCTGGACTCTACAACAGCATTCCTGCATCGCGGGCAAATTAAGAAGGTAGGCTCAATGTAAGTTGGGGCTCGAGGCATATAAGCGCAACGAGAAGGTCCGATGTGTGTGGTAGATGACCAAGGAGGTGCTCTCTAGACCGATTTGGGATGTCCATTCATCCACTCCGCATTCCGGCTAGGTGACCTGTTAAAAATAAACTTGCAACTACCCTTCTCGGGTCTATCATAGCACAAAGTCTCATATTGATACACGTTATTTTTTTCAGATGAATAACACATACTAATAGGGGAAGAAACATGTATAGCATCATCCATTTGTACATCTTGTGGTTGTGTATTACATGCAAGATCAATTCCATCAATACAACAAATGGCATGAACATGGTCGGTGGAAGAACAATCAAATGAATGTAAACTAAAAGTGACACAGTCATCCCCTACATTAAGTTCTAACTTCCCCTCAAATACGTCTATTTTAGCTCTAGCTGTGGCAAGGAAAGGTCTCCCCAAAATTAATGGTACACCATGCTCATTGTCCATATCCAAAACCACAAAGTCCACAGGAAATATGAACTTATCTACCTTAACTAGCACATTTTCCACAATTCCCCTAGGAAACTTAACAGAACGGTCAGCTAATTGAATGCACATCCTAGTGGATTTTGCCTCCCCCAAACCTAGCTTATTGAACAAATTAGTGGGCATGACATTTATGCTAGCCCCCAAATCAGCTAATGCATCATCCACACACAAATTACCTAAAGTGCAGGGAATAGTGAAACTCCCTGGATCGTGACGTTTCTCCGAAACTTGCTCAAACACCGAGCACTCCTCACGAAATTTGAACATAGGCGACCTCCTCCAACTTCCTTTTCCGCTAAGTATGTCCTTTAAGAACTTAGCATACTTGACATCTCATTCCAATGCATCAATAAAAGGCAAGTTAATATGCAGTTGTCTAAAAATATCTAAAAACTTACTAAACTGCTCTTTCTCCTCTGCTTGTTTAGTTCTAGCAGGATAAGGAATCTTAGGTTGATATTCTCTGACTGGAATTGATTTCACCTTTTGTCCCTTAGGTTCCCTAACCTTACTGCTCGCCTCAACCTGCACATTGATAGTGGCGTCATCAAAAATAGGCTTAGAAGGAGCTGAAACTAACTTACCTGAACGCAAAGTGATGGCATTCACGTGCTCCCTTGGATTAGACTCAGTGGTGCTCGGGAGCGCTCCTTGCTGCCTCTCAGACAACATCTTAGAGATTTGGCCAATCTGGGTCTCCAAGTTCCGAATCGAGGCCTGCTGGTTCCTAAGTGCACTATCAGTTTGCTGGAACCTCATCTCCGTAGACGTCACAAACTTCATCATAAGCTCCTCTAAATTTGACTTCTTTTCCGGTAGAGGGAGGAGCTTATGCGAGCTCAATTCCTCCAACCGAAGTTGGGATGATTGCGCCACCCAAAGTTGTATGTATTCTTTGTAAGGATCGTTATGCTACCTTGGGAATTCCCATATAGTCAACCCGCTCAACATCGGAAGACATAACGAATTAGATGGAAAGTAGTAGAGGATGAAGTAAACATACCTCCATGCATGATACGACCGTAATGCGAGCCACTACAAAACTTCGCGACCAACGTTATTTGCATGAACCGGCATCTGAGTTGGTCGATCTTCTTGGCTAGAAGCTCCACTTGAGCTCGCCAAGGCTGCTGTAGAGTCCACTTGGTTGACCACTCCTGCCTTCCTGGTCGGCTCTAGAGGATTGCCAACGATAGTTGTTCATGGCCATTTCCTCTATCAGTTCTCGAGCCCGCTCGGGCGTCTTACTATTTAGCGCCCCACCTGCTGCAGCATCCACCATCTGCCTCGTTGCAAGGTTCAACCCGTTGTAGAAGGTCTGAACCTGCATCCACACTGGCAATCCGTGATGTGGGCAGCATCTCAAAAGATCCTTAAACCTGTCCCATGCATCGTACATGCTTTCATCATCAAACTGCATAAAAGAAGATATGTCATTTCTAAGTTTTACAGTTTTAGCGGGAGGAAAATACTTTTATAGAAATTTTTCGGCCAACACCTTCCAGGTAGTGATCGTCTGTTATGGAAGAGATTGCAGCCATCTCTTTGCTCTGTCCCTCAAGGAAAATGGAAACAATCTCAGCCGAATGGCATCATCGGTTGTTCCATTTATCTTGAATGTGTCACAAATCTCTAAAAAGTTGGAGATATATGCATTGGGATCCTCGCTGGGCAATCCTCCAAACTGCACGCTTTGCTGGATCATCTGGATAACATTGGCCTTTATCTCAAAATTATTGGCCACTACAGCAGGTCTGACTATACTCGTTTTCGTCCCATCTAAAGAGGGTCGAGCAAACTCGTACATGGTCCTTTGATCATCATCGGCCTGGGGGTTGAGGTTCTCCATTGCGTCAACTCCTTGAACCTAAACTGTAACTCTGTCCTCCTCCTCAACTGCATGCAAACGTCGTCTCAATAATCTGAGAGAGCGCTCCGGGTCAGATAATGGTGCTATAGGATCAGGGTTAGAGCTCCTGGTCATATACTACCTGAAACCGACAACCAAACAACCACCAATCAATTAAAAATAATATAACAATAAATAATAATAAAAAATAAAGAATTAATGAATAAACAAACAATGACTAAATTAACACAAAAACAATTCACTCTAGTTCACCGTTACTGTTTCCCTGGCAACAGCGTCAAAAACTTGATGAGCTCTTTATGCAACCTACACCTAAGGCAGTGAACCTACCGATGCAGCCTAGCACTAGTGAGTATCAAGGTCGTATCCCTGGAGATTGGGTGAACCTAGAGTTACTACTGTTTACTATGTTATCTAGTCTGAAATAGGGTGTGGAAGTTCTAATGTACCAGCTAATGGTTCTGAGTGCAAATAAGTAAATGAAGGACAACGAACAATCAAAAGACAATTATAAGGAGAGAAACAAACCCAAAAGGGAGCCTAAGTGATGGAATTCTAAAGATGGATTTTATGGATTGCCGATCTTGCTTACCCGTGCCTAAATCCTGAATTGAATTCCGGTTCCTCTCTTGAGCTTACCGAATTCCTAAACCTGCACTAATCTAATGGAATCTCTTCCTATCGGATTACTATAGATTAGCATTAAGTATGATTTAAAACTATTAAGAGTGATTAAGTCTTAATCTGGCGAGTAAATCAACCTTATCTCTAAGTGTTAACTACTAGTCCTTACTATTCAATGTCCAGTTATAACAAGCATTTCTCAATGTCAAGAAACAACCCAATAAATAATTAATTCAACGTCTCAAATTAACTGAATCAAACTTTTATTACTAAATAGCAAGAAGATTGCAAGAATGATAATTATAAAACTAACAATTAAGCATAATCCATCAACAAAGGTGAACCCCAATGGGTTCAAAAGATCTAGCTACTCATGTTCATGGTTAAAGCAATTGGGGAACAAAATAAGGAAAAGAAAATTAAAGGCATGTACACCCTTCTCTTTCAAGCTGAATGAAAAACCCTAAATTTGCAAATTCGAAATCTCAAACCCTAGTTGCCTCTTGCACGATTTGAGAACCAATCAGCGAACCTCGCCCAATCTTCAATCTATGAAGGGAATCCGATTGAAACCTTGATCCAAGTCTCCTTTTTTCTTGGTTTCAGCTCAGAAAATCCTTAGAGAGAGAAAAATGAGGGTTTTGGACGTTCTAACCCTAGCCTCATCTTTTTCTTTCCTCTCTTTGTTCTTTTAATTATTCCCCCTGTCGCCGCCAACACGGCCGTGTTCTTGGCCGTGTTGGGGACACGGGCTGGTGTTCCTGGCCGTGTTACTCTCTATGGCCGTGCTCCCTAAGAACTTCCTTTTCTTTGATGTTTTGATGCACGCTACACGGCCGTGTTGATGCCCGTGTTAGGAACACGGCCAGTGTTGAAACCAACACGGCCCTGTTCAGCTTCCTGATGCTCGTACTTAGTTCGTTTCGGCAGTTTTGACGTCCAATTCTTTCCTTTTTCATTCTTTGACTTCTTTTGGACCTAATGCACACAAACAGATACATAGGGCGAGTCTTGATACCAATTCACATCCAAATATCCATAAAATCGATCTTAAAAACCCCATTTAGATGTGTGTATTTTACGCACCTCACCTTTCAATTCTCTTATTCCAATAAGACTGGCGCCCAAAGAGAAATGCTCGACTAGGGACCTTACCTCCAGTCTGGTCACTTAAGTATCAAAATAAGTCGGCGCCCAGAGAGCAATGCTCGACCAGGGACCTTACCTCCGGCAATTTACTCAAATCAGCCCAAAGAGCCATGCTCGACCAGGGCAAAACTCACAATAATCTTATTAGCTGTCCATGATCGTTACCGGTGCGCACGCGGTCCTGATGTAACCCATCAGGTGGCATGTTCTACGAAAGCCACATTCCCAAATCGCAATCATCAAATTTAATAAATATCATTGTCTAATGAAATCATTCAACACATATTGAAATAAAGATTAAAAATTTAGGGTAAAGCAACATGCAATTCGTGTGGAAAAATAATAATACTTGTATTATTATAACGTTACTAATAATAATTACTATATTATTTTCAATAATTAATGATCAAGTGCAATTATTTATATTGCGATACTAATCATCATATTACGCATAAATTTCTAAAATAACATATTAAATTCAGACTTAGCAATAGTGCAACGATTAAGTGACTTTAACTCACAGACTTTGCGACCTCCTAGCTCTACTCCGGGGCCTCAGTTGGAGCGAGCCGAACAGACAGATCATCTAATCACGGAAAAACAATTTATCAAAATGCTGAAATAATCGATCATTAATCCTAGGTCTAGACTCCTAGAATTGACTGTCTAAGAATCCTGATTTGAGAGAATTCTACTGAAAATCCGGCAGAACCTCCACTACAACACGAACATTTACCCCCCGTAAAAACGGGTCCAGGACCTGCCAGAAAAATAGTAGAAATATCCAACAATTTAACACAACGGGAGTCGGGTCCTCAAGACTTCACTAATTTCCCGACTCCACCACACAACACAAAAATCACGAGGCAGGCAAACCGACAGACAATTATTTTTGACTCACAAATATCAAATACTCAACACAAAACAATAAGCACGAATTAAATCAAAGAATTTCCAAAAATTAACGGGCCAGAGAAAATTACCGAAACGCTCGATTGCTCGATCGACTCGCCTCCAGCCACCGGAGTCCGATCGATGATCCGAACTCACCATCGGACTCGAAACGACACGCTGATGACGATCCCCGCTTCCGATTTTCCGATCTGACCCTCGATCATCCCAAGAGATTTACAAACGATCTCGGCCGTTGATTCACAAACGAAGTCCGATCGCCACGAAACTGGTGCCATTGCGAAGCTTGAGCTGAGAAGAGTCGGGATACGTCCTCCGATCGTCCATCCTCCGCCGGAGCTCGTCGGAAAAACTAAAAAAATGCGGCTGCCACCATAAATTTCACTTTGCCGGATCTTGCAACTCCGGCCACCCTAGGCGTCGCCGCTGCTGCCAAAAGAGAGCCCACGCCGAGAGGAGCCGATCGCCACCGAGATCGGCCAAAGGCCGCCCGCCTGAGCTGCTTGCCTCCTGACGCCCATTGAGGCTTCGCTGCTGCCAACAAGACGCCGCCAGCCCCTCCGCGCCTCAGTCGCTACCGACGCCCGCAGCGCCCGCCTCCTTCTTCTTCACGCGTTCTCTCTCCCTGATCTCCTTTCTTTTCTTTCTTTTCCATATCAACATTAGGCCCGTGAACTTTTCCTTTTCACAATTTGGTCCCTGAACTTTCTTAATTACTTACAATTTCATCCTGCAGAATTTCTAATTAACCCCCGAACTTCTTTTTAGCCTTTCAATTAAGCTCTTAACTAATTAATTTGGGCCAAATTAGAATTATTGAAAATATATAATTACATATATACCCCTGACCGACATATTTATTTATAAAAATACCAAACTTACAAATTTCCATTAAGACCCCGTAATAATAAAATTATACTTTTAATCCTTATTTCAAAATAAATTTTCAATTTAGTCCTAACACACAATTAATTAAATAGTCAATTTGCTATATATTTTCCAACTTAAAATTAAATACCACTAGCTAATTAAAATACCAATTTTCCCAAAATTCTTTTATAAAAACACCCTTTACAAATTCTTTCATAATTCTCCAATATATAATTTTATTTATATATATATATATATATATATATACATATATATATATATATATATATATATATATATATACATATATATATACATTTGGGAAAAATTTGAATAACTAAAAATATAATTTATTCCTCAAATAATTTACTTAATTAATTTCTTAAATATCCAACTAATTGGGTATAGAAAAATAACTCATTTAATTGTCTAATATTAAAATTTTCATTAAATCATTTCAAATTAAACCAAATAAAAATAAAATAAAACTAATTTAAATAAAAACTCATTTATTAATTATTATTAATATAATCATTATTAAAGAAAATTTCCGGATATTACATTAAATTGGCTTCTAGGCAAGGAGAGTCGAGGAAAAATGCAAATTGATCATGACCAAACCCTAGAGCTGATCACCTCCGTACATTGCTGATTTAGATTTATGCTGAGCCAATCGGCTCTGCACCGATTTTGCCTTATTTTCATATTTTTTGACATTTTTTGCACAGGGTAACTTCTTTTATGTGTTTCTCTTTCAATTCCTTAATTGTATGAGGATTATAATAGTTGGATTTGATTTTATGCACTTTAATTTATGTAATTATATTGATGGATGCCAAATAGATGTTGTGTGAATGTTTAATTAAAATTGGACATATAGACTTTAGGTTTATAATTGGACCTTAACTTGAAAAAGTAGTCCATTAGGTATAGGGATGGTAAAATAGGCTTAAGTTATAATATATATATAGACTTAATGGGTTTTTTCATGCTTTAATTAACTAACTGGGCTATATTAGATTAAGAATCATCCAATTGGGCCTTAGCAGAAAGAATAGGCCATTTAGGTTTAAAGGTTGGAATCAAATGCGTAACCTGTAATTAGACTAGACTAAGTGGGCCTTTGTACATAATTAAATACTTAAGTAAGTTAACAAATCAAATATGTGTTGGGCTTAATAAAATGAGTTAGACTTAAGAGGACCTCACATGCTGTAATGGATGCTTGTAAGAAATATAACTGTCGTATTTATAAAGAATAACCCATTAAATAATAAAATTAAAGATAATAATACACAAACAAGGAAGTTGACTTTTGGATCTATCTCTATATGTGGCGAAGCTTCTTTATAGAATCGAGAAATGACACTCAATTAGAAAAAGCGTCCCGGAGAATTACCCAAGTGGCGACTCCCGTCTTCGCGCTAGTCTTTGTGATTAGTTAGTGCGTTCCTGTTAGGTTGAAAAGCCTTGCAGCATTGTAGTCACTTTAGACATTTGGGTGCACGCTCGAAGCCACCGCTCACATAAAGATCTTTCTTATTGAAGTTTATCACCAATATCCCTAGAAGACGCATGACGTTTGAGTAATACTCTTATAGAAAGGGGGGAGGACAAGACCCTGAGGGCTTATTTATAGAGATTTAATGCAGAGGCTATTCAAATAAAGAACTTTAATTTTGAGGCATTAGCCATGGCACTTAAAGAAGGCACCCAATTCAGGGAGCTGGTTTAACAAACTTAGAATAAAGATACTAGTCATTCTCAGAAGTCATGGCTCTAGGTCGAAAGTACATCGACATAGATGAAGGTAGGAGGAATGATAAAAAAAGAGAACATAAGGAAAAAGCCTGGAAGAAGTTCAACACAGAAAGGCCTGATAACCGACCTAGTTACAATCCCTGATATAGAGAGTTGGAGCACTCTCGTCTCTAGAGATACTCAGGCTTTGTTAAAAGCGAGACACCACTTACTGAGCCAATGGCCAAAGTCTTCATGTTGATCAGAGAAAATAAGCAAGAGGTAAGGTGGCCACATCGAATGAATAGTTACAGCACTGTCAGCCAAGATAAATCTAAGTATTGTAAGTTTCATGAGGATTATGGTCATGACACAGAGAGTTGTTGGGATCTCAAAAGAGAGATTGAACATTTAATGCAAACGGAGCCCTCAAACATTTTAAGGCTAAAAAATATAAGAAAAAAAAATCTCAAATAAGTTATAAGCTCGGGAAGTAGTAGGCACAAAACCTAGAAAATGCACGGGAATAGACATCAATATCATATTAAGGGTTGACCAAACCCACTCACATGACAAGAAGAAGTTGAAGAAAAAAATTATGGCTGTTTAGCAAGCATGGAAGGGTCAATCATCTAGGTCAGCTATTTCCTTTAACCTAGGAGAGTAGGAGTCGAGGGAAAAGTACAATAACGCCTTGGTCATAAAGGCATATTTGGATGGGATGATTGTCAGGAAGCTATGAGTGGATGGAGGAAGTGCAATGAACCTCCTCACCCTATCTGTGTTCAAAAAGATGGGAGAAAGTATTACAGACCTCAAGCCAACGATAGTCCCACTAATAGGTTAATGAGGGAAGCAGATACAACCTGTAGGAACGATAGAGTTATTAGTCGAAATCAAAGATGAGAAAGGCCAAGTGGGTGAAGTTAAGTCCATATTCATAGTGGTAGACATAGGTCTGGCATATAATGCATTTTTGGGGCGACTATTTATGTAAGAATTTGAAGCGATTTATAGTTTCAGACACCTAAAAATGAAGATACCTATATTGGGTAGTGTAGTCACAATCAGAGGAGACACAAAGGTGGCAGAGGACTCTTATACTATAGCCTAGAAGGAGTGAAGGCTTTCCCTAGTGAAGAAATCCTTAACTTTGACATAGGAGAGCACGATACCGCTTGGCTAATAGGGGAGTGGGAGGAAATAAAGTAGCTCCAAGAAGAATCCTGAAGCTTGGAAAGGAAGGAAAGCCCTTGGTCAAAGAGGACATAAAAGAAGTGTTGAAGGAGAATGTAGGATCATTTACAAACTTAGCAAAGAAAATAGTAGGGATTGACCTGATAGTAGCCTATGATAGGCTTAGGGCAAATTTTGAAGCAAAAACCAGTCAAGCAAAAGAAAAGAAGGTTCAGCCCCAACAGACAAGCCATTTATAGCAACCGAGATGGAAAAGCTAGAGAAAGCAGCCTTTTTTCAGAAAGTCTAGTACCCAGACTAGGTCTCAAATGTAGTTCTGGTGAAGAAGGCGAATAAGAAGCACATAATGTGCATGGACTTTATAAACCTGAATAAAGCATGCCTAAAAGATAGTTACCCCTCCCCAACATTGATCAATTGGTCAATTTAACAGTGAGATATAAGATGTATACCTTTTAAATGCAGCCCAAGGCTATTTCTAGATACAAATGGCAAAGGAGGAAGAGGAAAAGGCCTCATTTATTACAAATAAAGGTACTTACTGCTACACGGAGATGCCATTTAGATTGAAAAACACTATAGCAACCTACGAGAGGTTGATGAACCACATCTTTGGCGATCTAATTGCCCAGACATCGAGGTGTATGTGGACGATTTGATCGTAAAGAGAAAATTCAAGGAAAGCCATGTAGACGACTTGAGAAAGGTATTCAATGTGTTCAATGAGTTCAACATCAAGTTGAACTCGAACAAGTGCGCCTTCGCCATAAAGGTGGGAAAATTCATCATGATCTCATAGTAAGGAATTGAAGCAAATTTAGAGAAAATCATAGTTAAATCATGTTGGCTTTGTAAGAGGCCAGAAATCCACTAATGCTTGAATACCACGAGCTAAATCAGGTCGGCTCCGTAAGAGGCTAAAAACTCACCAATGCTCGAATACCATGAGCTAAATTGGATCGGCTCTATAAGAGGCAAGATATTCACCAATATTCAAATACCACAAGCTTAATCGGGTAAGCTCTGTAAGAGGCTAAAAACTCACTAATGCTCGAATACCACAAGCTAAATCGAGCTAGCTCCATAAAAGGCCAGAAATTCACCAACCCTCGAATTCTATGAGCTAAATTGGGTCGGCTTTGTAACAGGCTAGAAATTTACCAACGCTTGAATTTCACGGTTAAATTGGATCGACTCCTTAAAAGAGGCCACAAATTTACCAACCCTCAAATACCATGAGCTAAATCGGGTTAGCTTCATAAGAGACTAGAAATTCAATACGACCTAAATACGACAAATGATTAGGCTAAAAATTCTCCACAACCTAAAACATGATCAAATAGCGGAAAAGGAAGCATGGCGGCCTAAGTACAAAGATTGGTATACTTCCAAAATAACAAATAAAAGAGGAAACCAATACTTTATATAAACAAGACATCAAAAAGGGAGGAAAATTTCATTAAAGATAGCCTCGAGAATACAAATCTGAAGGAAAATGTTACAAGGCATCAAAACAGTCACAAAGTTCATTAGTGAGCATTTGACACCTACCTAAAGCCTAATTGATGTACTCTTAACACTTGACAATCTTTCCATTCTGTGAAATCAGCCAATATAGCAGCAAACAACTCCTCCTTGGCCACTAGCATGTAATGCTCAGATATTGGAATGTCCCGACTTATAATATCTTGCAAGCAACCAAAGAGAAGCCCAAAGGTTTGCTTTTACATGGCAAGCACCTTCTTAGCCTTCGCTCGCTGTGCCATTAGCTCGTTCATGCACTCAACAAAAGCATTATCTTTTTAATACGCCTCAGAAAGCTTTCTGAGATGTAGAGTGTAATAGGGCCTTTCGTGACCAAGGAAGTTCGGCAAGATATTTGAGACAAACTCCGTTGAAAATCCCTAACACAGGCAAGTTCCAGCAAGCATTCAGGGGTTTGAGAATGGAAGAGTTTCACCACCCCTCACACTAAAAATAAATCCTTGGAGATGGCATCATTTTCTTCTATATCTTTAAGGAACCCCACTAGGGCAACAGTCAGAATGGCAAAATCCGTTATCTCCCTAATCTTATGAGACAAATATAAACAAAAAAAGAATAGAAAAAAATTAGAAGCAAAACAAAAATTAGGAGAAAAGAAGATTATTGAGTGTTAAAATAAAGCAAGAAAACACCTATCAATAAAAGCTAAAGTCAAATAATAGAAGCAAAATCACCGGAAGCTATTGGTTGTAGAACTTATAATAAAGATAAGAAAGCAAAGAAGGATAAAAGTATAGAGAAGAAAACACTACATCCTATTACAGATTTATATACACTAGTGGTGATATTCAATGAAAAATATTTCAAGAATAAATGCAAAGTACCCCAAGATCACATGGAAAGTAAACAGACTAACACAATACGCCATAAATACTAGAATAAATAATGAGTTTATATATAATACATGGGTCAATTTATTTAAAAAGAAAAAATAGAATTTAAATCAATAGACTATGCTAAACGTTTTACACTAAAAATATTTATGCTTTTAAATCTTAATAATATTTACATACATATGTATGAAATTGAAAGGATGGATAAATAATTTTATTAAAAATTCATTGCGTATTGTTTATTAGGATTGATTAGATCAATAATTTATTAATTGTGTCAAATGATAATTAATATTTATAATTTTTTAATATTTACTAATCTATTTTAATAAATATGCTTGTAGGATAAAGAATCTTTAAACCAAGATTTTAACTCATTGGGAATTTCTCTCTCAGAAATTACATAAGAAACTCTATTAAATGTAGTTAGGGGTATTATAAGTATCTAGCATACTAATTTTTATTTTTATTTATTTTATCTTTTACTAAATATATAATAAATTCACATGCAATGCATATGAAGACAAAACTACTATATATAAAAGTATGAGGATGGGAGTAATAAATTTACTAAAAGGGTCAATTGATTATTGAAATGGCCTTATAAGTATTATTAAGATTGATCGCTTTGTTCTTTTACTAATTTAATAAAAAAGATACAATATAGTAGTAGTATAAGAATGAAACCAGTATAGAAATAAAATTTCAAAAAATTTATAGACAACATAATAAATATTATAATAAGAAAAGGAAAATGATGACTATCTAAAGAAATAGGTATAATCGAGTTGAATCTCTTGTCCTTCAAGTTGATAATAAACAAGGTTAAAGAGAATATTAGACTTTGTGTCAAATATTCACTTCGACGATCAAGTTAATTAAAAGCTCAAGAGGAAATGAAAAATTGATAGTTTACTCGAGTGTGTGTTGAGAATGGCCTGCTTACCTGTAGGGTCTCTCTTTATATAGGGTTAGTAAACTTACTCTTTATTGTATTCAATAATAGTCTGACCTGAGCCTAATCCTATTAGGAAACAAGAAGTTAAACCGTGTCCCCCATTAGAAGTGGAACTCCATGCGAAGGGATCGATTATCCTACTAGGATTCATCTTTATAACAAAAGCCTAATAATCATTTATCCCTCCATATCAATTCGGTTCGACAAGATATTTATATCTTGTTTTCTTGTTGAACCGAATAGAAGACCTTCTCTTAAACTAGGAGGAACTGAACCATTTTTTATATTAGGAGGAACCAAACCTTCTCATCCCTTAAGATTTTGGGCGGTAACCTATTGTTTTTGGATTTTAAAAGAAGATGGGTGTGATAACTATCATTTTTTTGGGGCAATCCTAGGATCCCTTGGTGGACATGTACCATTATGTGTTTTAAGGAGCAACGTCTGTATTAACCGTAAATATAACACCTTTCTTTTCTTATGAAGGATAATTATGTCTATTTGTGTTCTTAGCTCTCTTTATATCCTCTTGCGTTTCATTTTCATTTTTCACCTATTCCTTCCCCAGCTTTGCTCTCATTTCTTTTCATTGCTTTATTGTTATTTTTAAGTTTTCAATTATTTGCAGGCGTCTCCTTTTTTTATTGAGCTTCTCTTATACCAAGTATATGTAATACTTGAAATTTTTTCTTTTTAATAATAATAATAATATTAGTAATAATTAATAACGAGTTTTTATTTAATTTAATATTATTTTATTTTTAATTAGTTTAATTGGGATGATTTAAAGTAGAATTTCAATGCTCGATAAAAATAAGAGAGTTATTCTTCTATATCAAATTAGTTTGATTTTCAAAAAATTAAATAAGTAAATTCCTTGGGCAATAAATGATGTTTTTGGTCATTTAATTTTCTCCCCAATGTGAATATATGAATTAAAATTCTATATTTGAGAGTTATGAAAGAATTAATAAATAACATTTTATAAAAATATTTATTTAAGAATGATGAATTTTAATTAGCTAATGGTGTTGATTTAATTGGAAAATAGTTAGTAAATTAATTAATTAAGTTAATTAAGTGTTAGGATTAAATTGGCAATTAATTTTTGAATAAGGATTGAAAATATAATTGTTTTAATTTGGGGTTTTAAATAAAAATTTGTATGGTTGGTGTTTTTGTAATTAAATGTGTCGGTAATGGCATTTTGATAATTTTACATTTAAAAGCAAGAGTAAATAGATAATTCTATATTTTTAATAATTCTAATTTGGCCTAAATTAAATAGTTAGTGGCTTAATTGAAAAGCTAAAGAAAAGTTTAAGGATTAATCGGAAATTTTTGCAGGGTGAAATTATTGTAATATAAGAAGTTGAGGGACTAAATGGTAAAGAAGAAAAGTTTATGGACCAAAAGTCGATATGCCGAGGAAAAGGAAAGAAAAGAAAGATGGAAGAAAGGAAGGAGGAGAAGAAGAAGGAGAGGGAGGATCGGCGTCCATGGCTAGGTGTCTAGGGTGGCGAGTCGGCCACGGCCGGCATCGGTGAGAGAAAAAAAAGAGAGAGAGAGGCGTCATTTAGAGTCGGGTGGCGATTGACTCCTCTCAGCCTGAGCTTTTTTTTCGCGGTGGTAGTATCGCAAATGGTGGCCGGAGTTAGAAGTTCGCGGTGGAGAGAGAAAATGGGGGGCAGCCAGAGATATTGGCTTTTTCAGCGAGGGATGGCCGATCAAAGGACATATCTGGACTCTCCTCAGCTCAAGCTTTCAAATGGCACCGGTTTCGTGGCGATGGGACTCCGTTTGGAAATCGACGGCCGAGATCGTTCGTAAATCTCTCCGAATGATCGGGGGCCGAATCGAAAGATCGAAAGCTGGAATCGTCATCAGCGAGTTGTCTCGAGTCCATAGGCGCGTTCAGATCGTCGATCAGACTTCGGCGGCTGGAGACGAGTCGACCGAGTGATCAAGCGGCTCGGTAATTCTCTGGCCCGTTGATTTTAGAATTCATTGATAAAAATTATGTGCTTAATTGTTGTGTTGAATATTAGAGAAGTTATGTGAGGTTTATTAGTTAAAATAAATTGCTTGACGAACTATCTGCCAATAATCGTGTTTTGTGTTGTGTGGTGGAGTCGGGAAAAATAATGTAGTGTGGTGGCCTAACTCCCATTAAATAAATTGTTGAAATATTTGAAATATTTTCTGGCAGGTTATGGACCCGTAAGACAGATTTTCAGTAGAATTTACCCGAGTCGAAAATTTTTAGATAGCCAGTCCTAGGAGTCTAAGCCGAGATTTAATTGTCAAATATTTTACTTTTTCTGATTAAATTGTTCCCGTGATTAGATAAATCCGTCAGTTCGGCTCGCTCCACCCGAGGTATCAGAGCAGAGCTAGGAGGTCATCAGTACTGTGAGTTAAAGTCATATATCTGTTTATGTGTGTCATGCTAAGATTTTATGTAATAGCTCTGATTAAATGATTAATATTTTAATTATTTATTTATTTACTGTTTATATATATTACATTCTGCATTATGACTATTGTGATTGCATGTTGACTCGGGATGAGACGGCAGTAGAACATGCCACCTGATGGGTTGCATCAGGACCGCATACGCACCGTTATGAATTTTGAGTCAGGTAATAGAAGAATGGTTTAGGGTTTGTTCTGGTCGAGTTTAACTCTCTGAGCTCAGTAGAGTGAGTAGCCGGAGTAAAGGTCCCTGGTCGAGCATTGCTCTCTGTGCACAAGCTTAGTTGGAAAGTTAAGTGATCATACTGGATTTAAGGACCCTGGTCGAGCTTCGCTCTCTGGGCGTCAGTCCTGTTGGAACGAGAGAGCTGAAAGGCTGAGATTGTTTAGTAATGGGGATTAGGGTTCTACTGAAGTACTCTGTCCTCTAGTATGTGAAATTTATTTTTATATAAGTATGGCATGACATGTATATTTTTGCATGACTTAATGTTTATTTTAAATTAATTAAATATGTTATTGAAGTGTTTGTAATTATTTTTGGATATACGATTTTAACTCACTCTCAAGACTGACAATCTCAATTTAACTGTTTTTCAGGTGTGGTTAGTTTTTCCACAGTGCTTTTCATCTAGCAGCCCGATTCTTTCATATTCGGGTTAATGTAATTGATATTTTATTGGTATGTTGACTTTTATAATTCTAGAATATTCGTAGTAGGAATTTCAGATTTATCCTTTTGTAATTTTATGTAAATTCTGATCTTGCTTATTCATGCTGGCAGTCCACATTCTAAATATATAGAACCTGATGGTTAAGGTTAATTGTGGTTCAATGCTATTGGATTGAGATTTGATTAAGTTAGTGAATGATCAGGCTTACTACGGGATTCAGTGGTCTTATGCCTACCCATTCCTTAGTGCCGGTCATGGGCCCACAGATCGGGTCGTGACAAGGTATCTTCCTTCTTTTATTTTCTTTATTCCTTTCTATATTGCTTTTATGTCTTTTTCCTCTTCTAAGATCGAAAATGAGATATGCATGTTCACACCTTGTTTATCATAAAATCATTTAGATTCTCTTGTTGAACCTTATGCTTTTCCATATGATTTTAAGCTCTTAGCATGAGATTTTTCTTTTAGGGCTTATGATAATCCTAGGGAGAACGGGGTGGTAGTTTTCTTAGCACAACTTAATGTTGGCCTTAGATTTCCTTTATATCCACTAATTAAGGACTTATCCTCATTATACAAAGTTCCATTAGGACAAGTTCACCCAAATACCATTTGGTTATTATGTTGTTTTTTAGATTTATCTTGTACCAAAGAGGTAATATCTCACGTTGAAATGGTAAAACATTTATACACTTGACCCATCACTGGGTTAGACATGTATAAAACCCATTAATGGTTTGATGGCAGCCTTGTTCTCTTGTAGTTATATAACCAAATCTCTTTTTTCTTTTTATTTTCTTTTTTTATCTCTCTTCTTTATTTTGTAGATTTAGTTACACGACAAGCTTTAGATATTGACTATCCCGTGGAACATCAACAAGTATGAGCCGAAGCATAAGGAAGTTTGATCAATCGCTACCCCATAGGACCACGATGGCTGGATTTCCTAGATAAAGGGCATATTGGACACACTTATTCGTTAGACTTTCCCCCTGGTGGAGGTCCAAACATGTCATACTCATGGTATACGGTGACTGCATACCTTTACATGGATTACAGGTTTCCATTTTCTACACATTTATAAGACTTTGTCGCCAGTATGGGCAGAAGCAACCAATTCTAGAATTCCCTCTTAAATTTGAAGGTTTCCTACTGAGATAAGATTTCTTGTATAAGATAGAGAAACTCTGGCTCGATCGAGATATGGAGCACACCTTGGACTCTAAAGGTGATCTGACAACTGATGACAACTTCAAAGCTTGGGTCGAGCTTCATATTACCACTTCTCCTTGATTTGTAAGGTCCAAGAGAACTCGAGAGCTAGCTACTAATTCTAGAAATGCAGATGCAAAGAGAAGGAGAAGATGAAATATGTTTCTTTTTTGGATCTCATTTATTTTTCATAGGACTTTAGCTTAGTTTTTCTTTTAATTAGTCCGTAGAGTAATAAACAGACATATGTATATTTGATAAAAATCCTAAATAATTTATTCATTAGTAAAGGCCAAATGAGTACGTTTTGATTTCTCATGCACAACTCCTGTCATTAACCAGTCTTTCAGATTTTCTAGCTGATTATTTTCTCTCTTATTACCTTGATTTTTGCATGACCAGATTTTTCAAGTTTTCTGATCAACAGGCTATTTTTCTATTATTATTTATTATTTTTATACATAGTATTTCTTGAGATGATCCAGGTTAATTGGCTCAGAGAAGTTGTTCCCTTCCAAGTCTGAGATCTTAGCGGTGTTCCTAGGTAGAACTTTCTTTACCAAGTATGGGCTTTTCCAATTAGGCTTGAACTTCCCTCTGGATCAAATACAATAGGTTTTGTTTGTTTCAACACCAAGCCACTAGCTCTGATTTTTTTGCTTTACTTTCTTAATCAACACCCTAGCAATCCGCTTATGGTACAATTGCATGTAGTAAAGGACTTTCATCCTCCTTTCATTGATCAGAGCCAACCGTTGGTATCTCTGCTCGACCCACTAGTACTCTGGTATTTCAACCTCTAACACAACTCTCAAAGATTTCAACTCTAACTCAACTAGCAATACTACTTCAGTCCTATAAACCATAGAGCATGGAGTCTGTCCTGTCGACGTTCGCTCAATTGTCAGGTATCCTCAAACTGCAAAGGGTAATCGAAATGACCAATCTTTATGATTCCATACCATCTTCAAGAGTATTTTCTTTAGGTTCTTTTTGGTTGCTTCTACCACTCCATTCACCTGAGATTGTATGAAGAAGACCTGTGATATTCGATCTTATATTCTGCTAACAGATTTGTTATTTCGCCCATGTTTTGCATGTCGTTATTTGTCACAACATGATGTGGGACCCAATACTTGCAAATCAGGTTCCTCTTTATAAACCTTGCCATCTGCCTTGCCCCCACAATAATGAATGACTCAGCCTCAACCCACTTAGAGAAGTAGTTGATCACCACGACTATGTACCTATGACCATTCAAATGAGGCTTTATCTCTCCGATAATTTCGATTTCCTAAGCTGCAAAAGGTAATAGGGATATCAGATTGTGAAGCTTAATCGGGGTATGTGACTCAAGTCATTGTAGAGCTGACATTCACAAAATTTTCTCACTAAAGCTATACAATCTTTCTCCATTTTCAACCAGTAATAACCTTGATACATAATCTTTATAGTTAACACTATGTCGTTCATGTGAGACCTGCATACCCCTTTATACATCTCCTCCATTACAACATGCATTTCTGTTTTATTAATACATCAAAGCTCGATCTTGAAGTCATTCTTCTATGCAGCATTCATTCATGGCTGATGTAGTTCCTAGCTTAGATCCAAAGTGCATATCTTTCCTTCGCAGTAGCTTCCTTCGGGTATTTCCTGTATTCTATAAATAAAACCAAAGCTTCTCTTCTAGTTCTATCTAGACTTGTATTATCTGGTCTCCCTAACAACAAGGCGCTCATGATTTCACAATGATTAACGACTTCATTGGAAGCTGCAAGGGGTTGTCCCATATAGATGATATAGTAGCCAGTACATCCGCCATTTGGTTCTCATCTTATGGCAAGTGTATGAACCAACAATTAAAGAAGTTGCAAACCAAAGTCTTGAGATAGTTAACATATGGCTTCAACCTTTCTTCTTTTACTTCCTACTCTTTGATGGCTTATTGAATCACCAGCATCGAGTCCCCATAGACCATCAACTACTTCGCTCCTGCCATTGAGGCTGCTTTTAATCCAAATAAACATGCTTTATATTTCGCTATGTTATTTATCACTTTAAAGTCCAATTTCTTGGCCATCAGGAACATCTCTCCCTTTGGTATGATCAGAACTACTCCTAACCTTGCACCTCTCATGTTCACAGCTCCATCAAAGTACATGTTCCATTCTTGGATCTCGATTGCCCCTAGATTCCAAGGGTCATCTCCCTCGATTGCATTATAAGCTAAGAATTCTGCTACAGCCCTATCCTTGACTACCTTCTTGGTGACATACTTGATGTTGAACTCTGTTAAAAGCACTAACCATTTAACCAGCTTTCCTGTAAGAGATAGAGCTTCGAAAAAATACTTTAGCAAGTCTATTTTTAAAATTGCTTGTACCTTATAAGAATGGAAGCAATGTCTCAATTTCCTTGTAGCCCATATAATGGCCAAACACATCTTCTCTAGAAGGTTATACTTTGACTTATAAAGCAGTAATTTCTTGTTGAGATAGTTGACTGCATGTTCTATATCATTAGGCCCATACTACGCTACCATTTGCCCCATGGATTCCTTTTCTAAGGCTAAGTATATAATCAATAGCTTTTCATCTTTTGGTGGCTTCAATACCGAAAGCTTCATTAGATACTCTTAATTCTATCAAAAGGCTTTTTGATAGTACTCATCCCATGCAACGGGTTAGTGTTTCCTCAAAAGCTTCAATATGAGATCATAAACTATTGTGAGCTTGGAAATGAATTTGTTGATGTATTGCAAACATCCTAGAAATCCTCTGATTTCTTTCTCTGTCTTCAGCACTAGCATCTCTTAGATAGCCTTTACTTTATCTGGATCGATCTTTATCCATCGTTGACTCACTATATACCATAGCAACTTCTCTGATGTTACTCTGAATACGCTCTTCTTCAGATTAAGCCTCAGCTTATACATTTCCACTCGTCCTAAGAAATTATCAAGAGCTTGGAATTGCCCTTCCCGTGTTTCAAACTTCACCATCATATCGTCTATATACACTTCCACCTCATTGTGCATTATATCGTCAAACCAGCTAGCAACCGCTTGCTGATAAGTTTCTCCCGCATTCTTTAGTCCAAAAGGCAAAAATTTATATCAGTATGTATCCCATTTAGTGATGAATGTTGTCTTCAGCTTATCTATTACTATCATCATGATCTAATTGTATTCGAAGAACCCATTGGTAAAGGAGTATGTCACACTTGAAGCGGCATTATTGACTATCATATCTATGTGAGGAAGAGGAAAGTCATCCTTAGGGCACGCCTTGTTTAGGTCCTGATATCTATATACATTTTAACATTTCCATCCTTCTTCATACTAGGATGATATTCCCTAACCATGTAGGATACCCGACTACATCGAGAAAATTAGCTTTTACCTGCTTGACGACCTTTTCTCAGATCTTCTCTGCCTATTTCGGCCTTAACCTTCTCATCTTCTACTCAATTGGCTTGATGTGTGGATAAGTCAGAATGTGCTGCTCTGCCATTTTCTTGTCTAATCCTGGCATGTCGTCATAAGACCAAGAAAATACTAATTTTCTTTTCTCTATATTTTTTCCAATTCTCTCCTCTCTTCAGAAGTTATCTCATGAGCTATCAAAATATTCCTTGAGTTTTCATCTGTGCCTAAATTAAATGAATCAATTTGAATGAAATTTATGTCAAACATGCACATGTCATGATTGCTAAAATACACAATTCCATTAGGAAAAACATCGCATAAGTAAGCAAAATCGGAATTTATATCATTAATCTTAGAAGTAAAAGAAACATCATCCTCATAAAGATCGGATGTGATTACATCATCATAAAATACACCAATGATATGCTCTTTTATCAGAGCAGTTAGCTTCTATTGACTCAGCTTTTCAGGCTTTGTCACGACCCCACCCGTGGGCCCGTGACAGGCACTAGGGAATGGGTAGGCTTAAGGCCACCGAAACCTGTAGTAAGCCTGACACTCACTGATTTAAACAAATCTCATCTCAAATTAATATTATTAAAGCCACAATTTATCTTAACAGCTACATTCTACATAAATACTTGATTACGCCCGGAAAAACTAGGCGAGACCTGAAACTCAGAAAATTTACAACTGATACATCTATTATTACTACTGCGGAGAGTCTAAGATTTACCAATTTACATACCAATTCAAATACATCACCCGATGATGAAGGAGTCGGGTTACTGAATAAGAGTCGCGAGAGGACTAAATACGAATCAAAAACAATAAAATGAGACTGTCGGTCTCGAGAGTGAGTTAAAATCAAATAATCTGGGGACTATTGCATTCTTCTCAGAAAACATAGATTATTCAAATCAGTATATCAAACCATGCACATAAATACCAATCATACTATAATCATACCCTATTACTTTCTTCACAGAAAATATTAATCATTCGAATCAATATATCAACCATGCACGTAAATACAATCCATATTATAATCATACCATAATAAATAAATAAATGAATAAATAAATAAAAAAAATAAAAAAATATATATATATATATATATTTTTACTTTTACGGAACAAGTGGCTCAGTAGAACCCTAACTCCAAATTCTATCAGCCATTTTGGCTCTCTTAATCCAATAAGACTGGCGCCCAGAGAGCAATGCTCGACCAGGGACCTTACCTCCAGTTTGAACACTTGAATTCCAAATAAGCCGACGCCCAGAGAGCAATGCTCGACCAGGGCAAACCCATGAAAATCTTATTACATGTCCATGATCATTACCGGTGAGCACGCGGTCCTGATGTAACCCATCAGACGACATGTTCTACAAGCCACGTTTCCCAAGACACAATCATCCATTTAATAAATATCATTGTATAATGAAGTCATTCAACCATATCAAATTAATGATTAACAATTAAGAGTAAAACATCAGGCAGCTCAGGTGGAAAACTGATAATATTTGGAATTATTATAACATTACTATAATAATACTCATATTATCTTCAATAATTAATAATCCAGTAAAATTATTTACGTTGAGATATTAATAACTATGTTAAACATAAACTTCCAAAATAGCATATTAAAATCAGACTTAGCAATAGTGCAACGATTAAATAACTTTAACTCACAGGTTTGGCGACCTCCTAGCTCTGCTCCGGTGCCTCGGTAGGAGCAAGCCGAACGAACTGACAATCTAGTCACGGAAAATAATTTATCAAAACGATGAAACAATTACAATAGATCCTAGGTCTAGATTCCTGGCCTAAGAATCTCGACTCTAGAGAATTCTACCGAAAATCCGCAGTGAACCTCCCTACAACACAAACATTACCCCCCGTAAAAGCGGGTCCAGACCCTGCGGAAAACACTCCAAATATCCAACAATTAAAACAACGGAGTCGGGTCCCCAAACTTCACTATTTCCCCGACTCGCCACACAAAGACAAAATACGACTATGGCAGGCCAACTGACAGACAAATATTTTTGACTCACAAATATCATCAAATACTCAATATAATCCAATAGACACAATTAAACCAGGAATTTCTAAAATTAACGTGCCAAAGAAAATTAAGGGCGCTCGATCGCTCGGTCGACTACTTAGGAGTCCGATCGACGATCCGAACACACCATCGGACTCACAACGACGCTACCGATGGCGATCCCTGCTTTCAATTTTTGATCCGACACTGATCATCCGGAGAAATTTGCGAACGATCACGGCCGTCGGTTCGCAAACGAATCCCGATCGCCACGAAACCGGTGCCATTTGAAGCTTGAGATGAGGAGAGTCGGGATACGTCCTCCGATCTTCCATAACTCACGGGAGCTCGCCGGAAAAACCCAAAACGGGCTGCCACCATTTTCTCTCTCCACCGGATCTTCCGTCTCCGGCCACCACAGGCGCCGGCCGCTAAAAGAAAGCTCTCGCCGAGAGAGCCGATCGCCACCCGACTCGGCCAACAACGCCGAAAGCCGTGCCTGGCCTGCCGCTCCTCCCGCCGCTAGGCCATTCTTGCCATTGCCTTCTCCGTCGGCCAGCTCTCGCCCGGTGGTCGCCACCGGCTCCCCTCTCTCTCTTCCGGCCGCACTCTCTCTCTCTCTCCTCCTTTCTTCTTCCCCGATTTTCTTTCCTTTCAATATCGACATTAGGCCCCCGAACTTTTCCTTATTGCAATTTGTTCCCTCAACTTTCTTAATTACTTACAATTTCATCCTGCAGAATTCCAATTTAACCCCCAAACTTTCCTTTAGCCTTTCAATTAAGCCCTTAACTAATTAATTTGGGCCAAATCCGAATTATTGAAAATACACGATTACAAAAATACCCCTGACCGACATATTTATTTACAAAAATACCAAGCTCACAAATTTCCATTAAAACCCCATAAAAATAACATTATACTTTCAATCCTTATACCAAAATAAATTTCCAATTTAGTCCTAACACACAATTAAATTAAATAATCAATTTCCAACTTAAAATTTAATACTACTAATCAATTATAATACTAATTTTCCCAAAATTCTTTTATAAACACATCCTTTATAATTTCTTCCAAAATTTTTCAATATATAATTTTACTTATATAAATATGCGTTTGGAAAAATTTTGAATAACCAAAATATAATCATTTCTCAAATAATTTACTTGAATAATTTCTTAAAATTTCAAACTAATTGGGTATAGAAAATAACTCATTTATTTGATTAATATTAAATTTTTCATTAAATCATTTCAAATTAAACCCAATAATAATGAAGCTAAAATTAACTTAAATAAAAATTCATTATTAAATATATAAAAATTCCGGGTGTTACAGGCAGGGAGATGAACTCTTCCAGCTTCGGTTCTTCTACCTTGGTGGTGAATTTCTCATAGACCTCTTTGATACTCAGCTTGACTATCCCATCGATGATCAGATTCTTAAATATCTTAAATCTCGGCACCTTAGCCCCAGCTACTATAACAGGTTCAGGCTCCCTAGAGTAGGGCTTGTATTATGGACAAATACGTCTTTATAGTCTCACCCTTTGGTTTGCCCTTGTCTTGATTCTCGCGGTAACCTAGCCTGTGTTGTGTCTTTCGACCATTGAAGTCCGATAGCTCTATGATACCTTGCTGGTTCTTTCCCGGCCTTATTCCAAGGTCAGCCATCAATGTGTGTCCTTTTAGGAGTTCCTTCCACTATTCTAGACATCCCAATAACCTTTGATTTGTTATTAAGAATTCCACTGTTTCATGCCCTAGGAGGAGTTTCTTCCACTGTACATTAGAAGGTCAAGTTTCTTTATGTAGGCGAATTAGTAATTATCAACGCTGAAGGTTATAAAGTTGTCTGAACCATTCAAGAAGCTGTCAAGGAGCTGGAAGCCCCTATTGGATTCCAAGTTGTTGTTCTCTATAAGGACTACATGGATCCTAAGATAGCCAATATGTTCAAGAAAATAGAATTCATGCCTAGAATGGGGCTGGAAAAGAACCAGCAGGGTATTGCCGAGGTGCCAAACTTCAAAGCTCAGAAGGCTCGACACGGGCTGGGTTACGACGAGGATAAAAACGAGGGAAAACCAAAGGGTAAAACTCTAAAAGACATATTTATCCAGGAGTACAAACCTACTCTAAGGAGCCCGAAATTGTTACAGTAGCCGGGACTGAGGTGCCAAAATTTGAAATATTCAAGAATCTGACCATCAATAGGATGGTCGAGCTAAGGATCAAGGAGGTCTACAAGAAGGTCACCACCAAGGTAGAAAAGCTGATTAGCGCTAGGGCTTTGCACTGAGCCGATTGGCTGTAGGGCTTCAACGGGCCAGTTCTGCAATTTTCCTTTGATTCCTCACATCCAAGAGCCGATTATACATGCACAAGAGATAGAAAATCGATTAAAACATGTAAAATAAAATGAGAAACATAAAAAAATATAAAATTTAACCAAAAAACCTAAAAAATAATGTAAACCCTAAAATTATAACAGATGGTAAACATATATGATATTTTAAGGCAAATTCCAAATTTCAATCATATAACCGTAAAAATCTAATTCAATTGCATAGAAGTACAAATCAATCATATTTTCTTAATTATTTAACTAACCGGATTTCAAAATCCAACAAAAGGATATATTATCATATTCAAAACCCTACATTATTCATATTATTAAATTCAAAACCTAGCAAGTTATAAACATATTAATTCATAAGAAAACCTATTCTAATCACATAAAATATATAAAATGATAAAAGAAATCCTAATCATGTTACTAGATTTATAAAACCAAAACACCAGTTAAGAGGGAAAAGTGATATTGATAATATGGATGTGAGAGAAACTCTTAGGTTGTCATCGTAGATTGTTATTCTACAAGTCTCTAGAGACGATGAAGTAGTTGAATCGAAGGTTAGTTGAGAATCCAGTTCTGCTTGAGATCTAGAAAAATTTTGTCAAGAAGTTTTCTAATCTAGGGTTCTTTCTTAGTGGCTTCTCTTTCTGTTTCCTAAAACTCTCACTGTCCTATTTACAACAATTGTAAAAAATCTAGGTTGATATTCTCTCTACTTAAAGAATATTGAATGTAGTTTCTTAATGAATATAGCTAATCCTAGACCTAAGGCATATTGTTCTATTTATAACAGTAGGGTTTAAAAATCCTAAAGAAACATATAATTACTTAATTATTTAAAATAAAAAACCATCAAATATCTTTCTCCATTATCATATTAATATTTAATAAAATAAGATAAAATCTTTTATATTCAAATAATTATCACTAAAAAATACTTATAAATCTCAATAATTATCTCAAATCACTTCTAGAAATTCTTTTCATCAATTCCAGCATTTTTAGTCAAAAATATATGTAAAACAGTGTCAAATCTCGAAAAATAGCCAATCTGCACTGTGTAGAGCCGGCCGGCTCCGTATAAGTTGATTTGGCTCTGTGCTAAACCGATCAGCTCTTTGTAAAGCCGATTCGGCTGTACACAAAGCCGATTGGCTGTGTGGGCAAAAAGTTTAGAAAATTTTGATACTTTAGTCCGTGTATTTGTAAAAAATACTGTGGTTTCACTCCTTTTTAAACAATTGAATTCAAATTGATTCTAGAATATTAATTTTAATTCAACTATTCTCAATCCTAATGGATTTGCCCGTTCTCAATCTCCCGAGACTTGAGAAAGGCAGTAACTTTTATCATAGGATTTTTCATAATTCCCTTAATATCTGGGTCCAAAAAATGGGTGCTGACACTATTATTATTTTGATGTTTCATAGTATTTCTATAATAATATTTTTGATTAAAACTTAAGTAATTAATATTATACAAATATTATATATATATATATATATATATATATATATTATTGCATGTCACGCGCATTACGTGAATAGATTATTATTATAAAGTCTTAATATAAAAATATTTAATAATTTAATAATTATTTTACTTTATGGACTAGTAGAAACTCGTGTGTTTTATTATATACTTTATAAATTTAATGAATAATTAGATTTTAAATAAATTTATATAAAATTATAAAATATTTAAATTTTTTATTTGATTTAATGACTAATTATCATTACTAAGCTTTTTATACATTCTTTTTAATTACATTATTTATTAAAATCATTATTTATCAAATATAATTTATTTTAGTTGAATAATTATTTATATTTATTCGTTAAAAATAATTTAATTATATGACTTTAACAATTATTTAATAAAAAGTATTGAAATAAAACCTTTATGTTAATGAAGAAAGAAATATGAAAAAGATTCAATATTTTAGTTCTTAATAATTTCTATTAGTTTTTAATTTTATAATATAAATTTTTAATAGTAATGTTATTATAATTAAATAAAGATATAATTTTTGCTTTTAAAGAAAAATAGTAAGAAAAAGACATAACAAGATACAAGTTTTAAATTTTCATGATAAAAAGGAATAAAACATTAATAAAAAATATTAAATAGTATATTAAAAAAATATGTGACACATTTTTTCTATGTTGTATTGGAATCACAAATAATAAAGTACGAAAGAGTTTTTTGAATTTAAAATATTTAAAATCTCTATTTACTTCATAGATAACTTAAATTCATAAGAAAATTTAACAATAAAATTTAATTTCACATATATATATATGGACACTTTGATGAATAATTTACTTAATATATAAAAATATATTGACAATATAAAATAATTCATTTGTAATAATCTTGTAAATAAAATATATAATAATGACGAACACATGAATTAATATATCAATAAAATAAAATTAAAATTATCATATCTTTTTTCTAGCTTTTTATTTTCAATCCTTGTGAAGATTTTATTGAATTACTCCATCATATATATATATATATATATATGAATTATTTTTATAACAAAGTAACAAAACTCATTTAAGTGGCAAGCTGTAGTTAAACCATCATATATATATATATATATATATATATATATATATATTATATTTTTAAAAAGTTATTAATCAATTTTGGTAATTATATAAAGTAATACCTTAAATATAACTAATATTAATATTTTTTAGGATTAGAAATTATTAAATAATTAGAAAACTAATCTATTAATTAATATAAATATTAAAAAATATAAATTAAAATATTATTTAAAATTATTATATAATTATAAAATTAATTTACTAATTAATATAAAATTAAAAGTTCAATTATAATGCCAATTTTTAGGATCAGAACTATTGTTTAAATAGGAATATAATTTTTAATTAATAAATTAATAAAAAATTATTTATTAAAAATAAATCTACATATTAATAAAGTTTTTTTTTAAATAATGACATATATTAAAAAATTTATTATAAATAAAAAAAAAAAAAAAAACAATTGAGCATGGTAAGTTATAATATGGATCCCGAATTATATAGTTACATTGTCTTAAGGGTCTAAATGGTATCACTTATGTTAGTGATATGCCATGTTGCACATTTTATTTAAATTCACAAATAGTTACGGTTTTGATCTTGGGTCTAATTTATATTTTTTTATTTGATTTTGAACCTTTTAATTTCTTTTTTCTCTTTTATTTTAGTAATTTTTTTCTTTTTTTATTTTATATTTTAATTTTCTTAATTGAACAATTATCAAAGTAAGTTAAGAAGTATTTTAAATTAATTTAAATTATTTAAAATTAAGCCACTTAGAATAAATGAAGTAATTTTTTTATTTCTTAAAATTATTACATAATTTAAAAAATCACTATATATAAGATAAATTAAATATAAATCTAGGATGATTTATTTTAAAATAAGTTAGATTTGATTTAGAGTATTTTTTTTATTTGGAAAATACCTTTTTTCTTTAAAATACCAATAAATTTAAAAAAAACTCTAGCATCTTTTTAAAAAATGATATGACATAACCATTCAATAAAAGATAAAGAATAAAAAATTTACATTTTTTCTTATATTCCTTTTTACTCATTTTTTAAAAAATTTTAAAAGTGTTAGCCTATATTATCAATGTAATTATATTCTTTTAATTAGCTTATATTTTCAGTTAATTAAAAGATACACTTGATATCTTGAAGCTTTAAAATTATTATGTGACATACTTTAACCACTAGTTGCCTTGGAATGCTTTATATAACTCATTTATTTATTAAATTAAAAATTTAAGGAATAACCCATACTTAGCCCCCTAGACTTTTATTTTTGGATTTTGGCCCCCTGCACTTTCATTCAGTTAGATTGAATCCTTGTACAATTATTTTGATAAAATCTTAGTCCTTCTGTTACATGATAATGTGTAGGGAAAAACGCGTTGCTTGCTATAATTGTGTTAAAAGGCCATTGAAAGGCACGTTGATAGCCAACTGAGACATCAGACAACATGAAGTATTTATTATGTAAGAAAAAAAATCTAAGGTCAAAATCATAAAAGCAAAATCCCTAATCCCTAATTGGAAAGACTAAAACAAAATAATCCCTTAACAAATGACATTATTTGCTTTGTAGAAATTCCTAAAAATGAAGTATTTGTCTTCTGCATTGTCGTCTAGCTCTTAAAATAAAAAAGAAAGTATTTGTCTTCTGCATTATGATGTGGCTCTCGTGTAACAGAAAGGTGGGGTTGTTGGTGGACCTTCGAGCTTTATGGACATTCGAGCTCTATAACAGAAAGGTGAGGCTGTTGGTGGTCCTTCATAAACTTTTATGGTATTTGGTCTTATGAAATGGTTATTTATTCTCTTCCTGGTTATGTGGTCCCTGGTTGTGCTTCATGCTTCTTGTTGTGGTCCTTTTGTGTTTGTACTTTTTCTTGAAAAATTGGGGCACAAGCTTTAAATTAGTAAAAATTTGATGTTTACATATCTTTGTTTAATACTGACATATAAGCTTTGATTCATTGAAAAGAAATATTAAACAAGTATTATATATTTTAGTAATTTGACTAATTTGTTGTATGTATTGTTTTTCTTATTGTTTTAGGTACGGATGATAAGAGGGTGGATTTGGTTCTTAATCATGGGGACTGCATTAAAGGAGGGAAATACGTTGGAGGTAAGAAAAATTAGCAAAAGAAGGGTTAGATATTGATTTACTTTCTTATCCTAATATAATGAGTTATGTAAAGGAGTTGGGGTATACTATTATTGTTGGATTGTACTTTAAGCATTAGTAAATGATGCTTCTTCATTTACTAAAAATAATGACAAAAAAATGATAAAAATAGGTAGTGGACTTAAGAAGGGGGCTATGTTAGAGTTTTTTATTGAGCATGCAAATGATATAAATGCAATTAATAAGGATTCAATATATGACCAACCCTTTGTACATGTTTTTCAGGATGTGGTTAATAACCCTTATACCCCTAAAAACACTTGTTCTGTTGACACAAATGAGGGGAGTACAGAGGTAGGTTTAGAGGCAGACTTAGAGGGAGATTTAGAGGTAGACTTAAAGGGAGATGTAGAAGTTCTAGTAGCTGGGTTAAGTGAAGAAGAAGATGCTTTACCTGAATAAGTTAAGTATCAAAATTTTATGAAATCTATGTGAATTTAGTATATTTAATTGATGAAAGTGATGAAAAGCTACAAGAGGTTAGAAATAAGGTTAGAGAGGCTTGGCACAAGTACAAACCTAGAAAAGACAAAGCTAAGGATATAGAATCAGCCAAAGAAAAAGATGGTGAGAAGGAGGGAGACAGTAGTGAAACTGTTGACATAATTTCTGAAAATAAGGAACCAGTAAGAGATGATAATGAAGTAAAGCAAGACATTGATGTTAGTGATGGTAATGAGGATAATAGCCCTATTAGTACCAAAACTTTGGCTTATGTATAGTTTCTTTGCTTGTTTTAATTTTCACAGGCACCGGTGAAGGCATTGAAATCTTGAGCCCTAGCACTATCCTTATTATATGCCATTTCCCTATAATCCTAAGGTACCAACATATGATATCGCTCTTAATTAATTAAATTCAAAGCTGTTCAATATAAGACAACTCCAATTGATACTAATGCTTACCGAAACTTTAATTTCTGTTATAGGCGACTGTACATTAGGAATCCATCCAATTTTTAATGACATGAAGGGCGGAGCTCTCTATATTAGCATTCCACTCATCGTCTACGTTCCCCTTAACTTTTCAAAAAATTATCCTATTGGTACCAAAAGTTTACTACTTCTATTCAAATGGTATTAATTCTTTAATTTGTTTCTTTTTAGTACCACATCCATTATTTTTATTTCAATCTACGGTGGCTGATAGAGACTTGCCTAAAGGTGAATCCCTATACGAGTTAAGAACTCGCCAATACTCGACAGTCTACCTAGACCACTCGTATACTCAATAAACAAACCACCATTCAACACACCCACAAAGCACTACTCATGAAAAATCAAAACCCACATTCCTCTTAATCTTTAGGACTAGACTAGATATGGAAATAACTAACACTTCTCTTATAAACACCTACCTAAAATATTAATGAAAGACTAAAGCTAATACAACCCTCTAACACTATTCCTTAAACCCTCGAAATGAATTACATTGTTATTACCTTACACTTTTGGTTATATTAGTACCTATTGGAATTCTAGTAATTTCTTTGCTAACGTGGCTGCCAAAAGTTTACCTAAGCATGACACTAATTAACACATCAATAAAAAAGCACTAGAATCCTAATAGGTACTATTAATTGAAACATAAATAATGAGCGCGGTACTAAAAAACAAATTAAAGAATTGGTACTATTTGGATATAAGTGGAAAAGATTCAATACCAATGAGAATCCAAAGTCAAGTATGACGTGGATGGTGAGTGGAATGCTGATGTGGAGCTTCGCCCTCCACATCATCAAAAATTAAATGGATTCCCAATGGGTATTGTCGCTTGTAACGAAAATTATAGTTTTGATACTAAAAAGGAAAAATTAAAATATTGGTACCAATTGGAAACACAAGTCATAGTTCTGGTACCAATGGAGCTATTTACCCGATGTTTGCATATATCTATGATAGTAATTTAGAGCTAGGTCGCTGCTATACTGACACAAATTCTAAATTTTGTGATAATGTAGGTTTGACCCTACATACAAAATACATGTGTTCTATATAAGAATAACCTTTAAGAATATTGAGGAAGTCAGATATGCAATAGCTAGGTATACTGTGATGAAAAGATTGTATGTGCATTACAAAAAAATGAAACCAAAAGCGTGAGGGTTGACTGTAAGAAAGAGTGTTCTTGGGTGCTGTTAATTAGTCTTCATAGTGGAGATAATACATTGATTGTCAAAACATACAATCCAAACCACCACTACCACAGGAAAAACAAGACCAAATTTTACAATTCTGAGTTCCTGATAAGACAGTTTAAGAATAGAATAATGATGCAACCAAACATTAAGTTGAAAATTTCATGGCCTTAGTGAGAAGCGAGTTGAAGATAAGTATGACTTTTCATGTAGTTAGGGAAGCAAAAAGAAAGATTATATCTAAGCTCATGGGTAGTTATACAGAAGAATTTGGATTGTTGCATGATTATGTTGCTATCATTAATAAAAAGAACCTAGTTCAATTTGTTTTGTAAAATGGAAAGTAGGCCATTGTTTAGTAAATTTTATGTATGTCTTGATGCTTGTAAGAGATGGTGGAAGGAAGGATGTAGGCTTATATTAGGCCTGGATGGGTATTTTCTTAAAGGTGTCTATAAGAGGCAATTGTTATGTGCTGCGAGAAGAGATAGAAATAACCAAATATTTCCAATTGCATGGCTGTGGTGCAATTGGAAGAAAAGGCCACCTGGACCTGGTTTCTAAGATGTTTGCAAGCTGATTTACAATTGGAGCAAGGAAAAGGCTACACAATTATTTCAGAAATGTAGAAGGTAGATTTGATTATAGCTTATGCATAGTTTTCTTTATAGGATTCCATTGATACAACTTTGAGTTTATATGTTTTAGAGGATTTGGAAAGTAGAATGAAGGACATATTGCCTCTAGCTGACCATAAGATGTGTGCTAGACATATCTATGTAAGTTGGACTAAAAGATGGAAGGGTAAGGAAAGAAGAATTGTATTTTGGGATTGTGTTAGGGCAACATATTCTGGATAGTTAAAGAAAAGGTTACATGAATTAGAGTAACTAGGGGAGGGCATTGTCCAAGGTGTACTAAGTTATGGGATAGAGAGTTAGCTGACCATAGGATGTGTGCTAGACACATCTATGTAAGTTGGACTAAAAGATGGAAGGGTAAGGAAAGAAGAATTGTATTTTAGAATTGTGTTAGGGCAACATATTCTGGATAGTTAAAGAAAAGGTTGCATGAATTAGAGTAACCATGGGAGGGCATTGTCCAAGATGTACTAAGTTATGGGATAGAAAGTTAGTTGACCATAGGATGTGTGCTAGACACATCTATGTAAGTTGGACTAAAAGATGGAAGGGTAAGGAAAGAAGAATTGTATTTTGGAATTGTGTTAGGGCAACATATTCTGGATAGTTAAAGAAAAGGTTGCATGAATTAGAGTAACCAGGGGAGGGCATTGTCCAAGATGTACTAAGTTATGGGATAGAGAGTTGGTGCAAGTCATTCTTCAACACAAATATGAAATATGATGTTGTAGACAACAACCTAAGTGAAACTTATAATGGATGGATATTAGAAGCTAGATGCAAGGCCATAATTACTATATTGGAGGAAATTAGGGTTCAAGTCATAAATAGGCTATGGAAGAAAAGGTTATTTACCAGTACATGGATATTGGATGTGTCTCCTATGTGCATGAAGAAGCTGGACAAAAATAAAGAGAAATCTTGTAGGTGGTTGATGAAGTTTAATGGAGATACTAAATTTGAGATAGTGAAATTGCATGACAAGCATACTGTGGATATTGTGCATAGGACATGCACTTGTGGAGAGTGAGATCTCACAAGGATCCCATGTTAACATGCAGCGTGTGCTATATATTTCAAAGAATAGCACCCTAAGCAGTATATGGCTCACTAGTACACCAAGGAAACATATTTAAAGGGATATGCATATAGTATTAAGTGTGTGCTAGGGAGAGAGCATTGGGAGGAAACTAGAGAAGAAAAGATACTACCACCTGAGTTCAAGAAGATGCTAGGTACATCAAAAAAGAACAAAATGTAGAATAAGGAGAAACCAAAGAAGAACGAAAACAAGCTTTTGAGGCATAGGAGGATAATGATAAGTGGGATTTGTAAGCAATGTGGTCATAACATTAGGAGTTGCCCAAATAGAAATTCTAAAACTCAGGTAACAATTTCATAGCTTTGATTCAACTTGATTTGTGTTGGATTTTACTTCACATCTATATAATGATATTTTTGTTAGCTGATGGTGAACATAATAGTCGACCAAGTGTTGCTTTGAAGAAATAAAGAACTGATACAAGTATTGCAAATGAGATGTTAAAAGAATTCACATTTGTTAAAGGAAGAAAAAGAAGAAGCAAATCAAAGGATAAAATGCCAGCAGAAAGTGGAAAAACATCTTATAATACAAAAGGGAAAAGGATTGAGCAGTCTGGAAGAATATACCATGGATTCATAAATCAAAGGCCTTATATAGTAGAATTTCTAAGCTCAATTCCTAGATATTTTTTCTTTGCTAGTTAGTTCATGCAATGTTCTAGTCAGCAAACTTTTCAACATACCCTAGTTGAAAATCAAAGACCACATTCTTCACAATCCTCCAAAACTAGCAAGAGAAATAAATGTATGGGTGGTTATATGAACATGAAGATAGGTGAAGCAACTTACAAGATAATTTTAAACTTTTCCTAAATATATTATTTATTATAATTGTTTATTGTAATTATTTGTGATGTTAAATATATAATACTTTTACTTTACTTGTCGAGACTTTAAATCAGAATCCTAGAAATTTATATGGTGGTTTCATTAATAAGGACAAGGGTAAGTCTAAGGAAAATCAAGATGCACAACCACAAGCAACTTCAATACAAGAGAACTGTCATAAGGATAAGGGCTCTCATTCATGAAGCTAAAAACTGATGCTGCTTTGATGTTATAGAAAGATTATAATGATGCCACTTTTAAAGCAAGATGACTGACATGGAATGGTAATCTTGCTATATCTTTGGGAGATTTGCAAGATGAGAGAACCATTAGATTACAGCCTCCAAGCAACAGACCAATTTAGAATCCATGATGCATTATGATGGAATAGGGTGTTAATCTTATAATATTTAAGAACTTTGTGTATTTTGTGCTCATTCACTAATTATTTTCTGTTGTGATGGAAGAGGGTATTATTCCTTCATTTTCTATATTTTGTTCTCATTCAGTACTTATGAGCTTTTGTCTGATACTAGATATTGATAAGGCAATAGTTTTAGTTGTTCATGTATTGTTAACTCTTTTTGAGAACTAGTTAGTGTCTTTTGTCCTCATTCAATATTAATCTATCTTGTATTTCTCATCAATTCTTTTAGTTCTTATTGTTTGTATATTGTAAAGCATACTAAAAGTGTATGTGAGAGTACAAACACTAAAGATTCGAGGAATTCAAAATTTCATTCATGGTTATAAAAAGAAAATTACATAAGCTTAAACTAATTCTAAACAGGAATATAAAAAGAGAATTGTATTTCCATTACACAAAATAACCTAACAAGATTAAGCTAAAACAATAGAATCTAAACAAAAGCATTTTATTGAAGAAATGCAAATCCTACAACAAAGGCTGCAGCAAGTCCAACAATTAAAATGAATAACTTTCTTGCTTTCTGGAATGCAACATATTGTCCTTCAATATCTTTTAGCTGATTCTTGATGTTTTCCATTTCGAGGGTGGACATACCCTATTCTTCACCAATGAACTGAATGTCACCTTTTAGTTCCTTGTATGCTGCCTTAACAGTTGGATCTCGTTAGGCATCAAACCAAATGCTGCCCTCACTGCATCAGCCTCTACTTGAGCTTTACTTGCTTGCACTAAAGACTCATTTCACTCATCTCTAAGCTTGTTCAACTCCCTCCTTAGGCCATTTAGATACATCAGTTGATAATCGAAGTATTCCCGTCATACCACCTAAAGAAGTTGCATTTTTCCCTATATTTGAAGATAATAGTCAATTTTCAAGAAACAAACACATACATTGTTTGCTAATCACTCTACTCTTTCTATTTCAGTCTTACATTAACACGGGGATATATGTATAGAAGCTCCTTCTTGGGTCACGATTATTGTTTGCCACCTCAAGGATAGCTCTATAACCATAGAAACACATGACTTCAGCTCCTTTAAATTCCATGTCTCTATTGACTTAGGCAAAAGAAATGTAAGAATAGAAAAGAAAAAAGTCACAAACTCTAATTATCGAATTAGTGGGTTGTTTTTACAAGTCAATAAAGTACTTTTTCTATAAACAAAACCCTACTTATTTGAGTAATGGATTATATCGAATATGTTTCTCACATGTGGCAAGTAACATGGCATTGACTTGATAGAACTAACTTCTTTTTAGACCTGTTCATGGGCCTGGTGCCCGCCGGCCCGCCCCGACCCGAAAGGCCCTCCCCGGCCCGCACTCTTCGGGCCGGGCTTGGAATTTATATAAAAACCCAAGCCTGGCCCGGCCCGGCCCGATGTCTAGTTTAGTTAGGAAAAAAAAGAAATGTCATACCCTAGCACTCGAACCTGTGACCTTCAACTTATAATTAAGTGCCAATACCACTTAACTACCTATTATTTCTCTTTATAGTTTTATTGTTATTAATAATATATTAATCAAAACAAAACCCTAAATCTATATGTAACTACAATTTGGGACAGATTTAATAATTGGTCAGGCCAGGCCGGGCTTTTCAAAAAATTTCAGGCTCAGGCTTGGGCTCAGAGATATCAAAAAATTCTCGGGCCTAGGCAGACTCGGGCTTGTCCAAAATCAAGTCAGGCTCGGCCCATGAACAGGCCTACTTCTTTTCCACTCGCTATAACAGCAGAACTAAGATTTTATGAAAATAATTGTACAAGGATTCAATCTAACCGAATGAAAGTGCAGGGGCTAAAATCCAAGAAAAGTAAAAGTATAGGGGCTAAGTACGAATTATTCCAAAATTTAAACAAATGCCTTTTCAAATCAAAAACATAAAATTGTGAAGCAACAGTAACACATATTTTTAGATTTTCGAAAAATATGATGGCCTTTGCAGGGACTAATCATTTTCTTTTCTTTTATCATTATTTAATTACTATTACATTTTAATTAACAAATTATTTTACACTCTTTTACCTTCGAAATTTAAATTAAATAAAAATTATATTTATCATAAATTATTGTGAAATTTTCATATTTTTTAAAAATAAAATATAATATATCTTGAGTAATTAATATCTTTTGAGATAAAAAATATAAAATTAATATCTCGGTATTCTTTTATTACTCTCCTTCTTAGCAACCTTTCTTTAATTAATTATAAAACTAACTACATTATTTTGTAATTTATCTATAGCCAATGTTTCAATTTTTTATGCTAATACAGATTATTTTTCAGTTGCAGTCATAACTTTAATATTGTTTTTCTTCTTTAATTGTTTTCTGCATCAACAAGAAAAATATAAAAAAATTTATAATCAAGCATAAAATAAGATATATCTAAGCACTAAAAAATAATTTTTTGATATTTTGGATCTTCTTCAACACGTAAATAACTGTCTAAAGAAAGAAATTAAAAATACTTTTTCATAGATCTGAAAATCAAATGAAAATCAACAAAATTATTCAATTAAAAAAATCTAAAATAAATAAAAAAAGCATATAATGAAACAAAAGAATCACAGCGGAATCATAAAAAGTAAAAAAACTGCAACAGATAAAATATACATATATATAATTCAAAATAATTTTTTATCCCATAAAATTTTAAAAAGTCGAACTTTTACAGAGAGCAAAGTTTAAAAAATTTTAAGAAAACTTCAAAAGGTTCATATTTTTTCTTTTACATAAAAAGGAGAATTGAAATGAGAAACGAAATAAAGAAAAAAAAAAGAAGTTGAGACTCAAAAAAATTAACAGTTAAAGGAAAATAATTATAAATGATCTTCATAGATATGAAAATCAACTAAATATCAACTAAACATTAATAAAATTAATCAAGTATATAAAAAAATCTAAAAAAATAAAAAGAATATAAATTGACGTAAGAGAATCACAATGAAACCATAAAATATAGCCTAAGAATTAGAAGACTTAGAACATATATATATATAATAAAATAAAAAATTAAAATAAAATTTTTTTACATAAAATTTAAATTTTTTAATAAAGAGAAAAATTCAATAAATTTTAAAATAGTTTTAATTAATTTTTACACATAATACTTCAAATTTTGAAATAATTTCTATTTTAGTTCGTCTTTTCAGTTATTTAAATTTAAAAATATAACTGTTCAAGAAAACACATTAATGACAATTCTTTATAAATATGAAAATTAACCAAATATCAACCGCATCCATCTTAAAATCAATTTAACATCAACTATACATCAATCAAATAATAACAAAATTAGAATTGTAAATGAACCAAAATTTTTGTGAATTACTAGATGCTCGTTAGTATTAATAAACCAAATTCAAGATTCTCAATACTCAACTCATTAGCTCGCTGCTCTTGTTTATAGACTTGTGAGCTACCTTATTAACGAACTTGTTAATAAGTTTGTAAAGGATGCAAAATATTTTTGTATTGTAATTATTTTATTTTACATATATATACATATTTATTAATTTATATAAACTAAGGTAAAAAAGAATTTATAATTAAGTTGTATTAGATATTGAATTTTTAAAAATAATTAATTTAGTAAATAAAATAAATTATATTATTAAATAGATTAACATAATTAAAATATTTAAATTGAATTTAATAAATAAATTTTATTTCAAAAACAACTCAAATTATTATTATTGAACTCAATCTCGATTCAACTTTGACTTCTCAAAAACTAGTAATCAACTAAGCTCAATTTTTTTTTCGAGTTTGTTACATGATAAGTGCTAGAAGTACTTACTACTGCGCTATGTTTATGCATTGGTTTTAGCATCAATTGAGTTTAATTTATCTGTTAGAACTTTCTTTCAGTTCTTTTTAGACATTTTAAGGATCTTACATTAAGAGAGGCTTTTAGCACCAAAAAGTATGAAGATCGAGCTAAGAAAATGCATGTTCATAAAGGTTTGGAGTCTCACACGGGCATGATACAAGAAGATATTGCCCGTGTGGTCTTCCTGTGCAAAATAAGAAGAATGGCAAAATGATAGAAGGCATGACACGAAAAAATAGGCAAATTGTGCTAGAAGTTCACACGGGGAGGAGACATGCCCGTATGCCCCAAACAGTGATTTCAAGCTACAAGGAGTTTAGGACGTCATACGGCCATGTAGTGCCCGTGCAGTTCCCGCATCAATTATAAAAATATACTATTTAAAGGAACTTTTAAGGTTTTAAGGGATTTTTGTCATTAGTTCATTTCTAGAGAGAGAAACACTTAGAGAACTTAATTTACTTTCATTTCTTAGGGTTTTATTGGTTGTTTTCAAGGAACAACATCATTTTCTATTATTGTTTCCCAAGATTGAAGATTTTCATCTCCACTCATCCATGAATAGTTTGAGATCTTTTTTTCCTAATCTTTATTTCTTTATTGCAATGTGCATGAACTAATCTTCTTGCTATTTGGATTTTGATGGATCCTAATTTGTATTCTATGGATTAATTCAAGGTTAATGCAATTAAATCTTTTTCTTGAATTATTTTGTTTCTTTGATTGCTTAATCATATATCTCAATTGATAAGTCGACATATTGCTTGGGATTTATTTTCATAAATTGATTAGAGATAGCCATTTATAAATTGATCACATCTTAGGGTTTGAGGATTGATTTGAATACTAAAAATAGATATACAAGATCCTTTGGTTTAATAGTTCCTTAATCTTCATGCATGACTTAAGTGAGTGAGCTTGAGAAAAGATTCATTTCCTTCCTCTAAAGAATTAGAGGTTTAATCACTTGAGAAAGGTTTTTACCTAATTTTTTAGAATACCAACTCAACTCATGGTTTGATTTAATTGTTATTTATTTCATGAAGTATACATCTTATTAGGGGAATTTATTAGCTGAATAGGCTTTATCCTTGATTAATATACCAATTTTGGTTATAATTGTTTTAATATTATTTTACTTTCAAATATTTCTATATCCAAACAACATTTTGTTTTCTAGACATTACTATAAATCATAATTAAGTCCCTAATGGAACGATACTCTTATTCATCACTTAATTACTTGATACAATCGGTGCATTTTGCTGTGTGTGGATAGCATGCATCAAGTTTTTGGCGTTGTTGTCGAGGAAATTTTTTCTATTGTGATATTATTAGTAATTCAAAAGCTAGTGATTTAGTATTTTTATTTTTTATTTTATTATTCTTATTCTGTTTGTGTTTTCTTCAAGTACTTGAATCTATGCATGACCCAAGCTAATTCGATAGAACTATTCGCTTATGAACTAGAGTTAGAAGAACTCTGAGAAAGCAGCAAAGGGAAGAAAGAGAACGAGCTTTAGCCAAGTCAATGGTGGAGTTACAGAATCAAAATCAAGAGGATCAAGAGGAACCAAACCAAGCAGAGGAACGATTAAGAATGGAAGCTCCACCTAGAGAGAGGACCATGCAAGAGTATGCACGCCTAACTCTTAATGGGCCTACATAGAGTATTGCTAGACTAAACATTGCGCTGAACAATTTCGAGATCAAGCCCAACATTATTTAGATGGTGCCAAACAATTGCAAGTTTGATGGTTTGCCAAATGAGGATCCAAACACTCATTTGGATGATTTTCTTGAGATCTGTGATACCTTCAAGATTAATAGGATATCGGATGATGCCATGCTATGAGACTGCAGCTATTCCCATTTTCATTAAGGGATAAGCTAAAAGAGTAGTTGAATTATTTCTAGCTAGGACATTTACAATCTGTAATTAGTTGGACGAGTGATTTTTGAAGAGATACTTTCCACCTTCTAAGACTGCTGAGGAATGACATAACAAGATTTCTTCAGCAGGAGAATGAAACTTTGTATGATTGCTAGGAACGATTCAAGAATTTACTGAGAAGTTTTTCATATCATGGTTTACCTTTATGGCTACAAATTTAGATATTCTTTAATGGATTGAATTATGCAAGTAAAGAATCTATTAATGTAACAACAGTTGGATCATTGAATAATAAGACTCCCTATCAAGCTATGGACCTTATTGATTATATATCAATCACAAATTATAAGTGGTAAAATCTAAAAGAGTAGGTTTGAGTCAAAAGAAGTGGGATCTATACAGTAGACCCTATGGTAGCTATAAATGCATAGTTAGAGTCCATGAGCAAAAAGATAGATGCAGACTATGTCTTCATCTGGAAGACAGGCACAAGTTATGACTTATAATTGGTGTGGGGTGGTTATCAAAGTCAAGATTGCCAAAATTAGAAATACTTTCGCTAAGCCAGACCATATTGATTATGTGGGAAATGCTTATAGGTAGCAAAATAACCCTTACATAAATACTTATTACTCGGGATGGAGAAATCATCTGAATTTCTCTTGGAGAAATTAAAATCAATAGAGACCTCCACCACCAGGATTTCAAAAGCAAAACTAACAACAAGCTCCCCCTAGGAAGAGTAACTTAGAAGAGATGATGGAGAATTTTATATTAACTTTTAAAACTCGGTTTCAATCTATAAAAACCACCCTTAGAAACCAGCAGGCTTCGATTCATAATTTAGAGAATTAAATGGGGTAGATTGCAAAATTATAAAGTGAAAGGCCACAAAAAGTTTGCTAGGTAACACTAAAGCTAATCATAAGGAGCAGCTTAAAGTTATTACATTAAGAAATGGTAAGGAATTAGGAACTAAGGCGAGAGAAGTAAAAGAGAGTTTAACTACAGTTGAAGAAGTAGTTGAAGAAAAGAAGAATAAAAAGGTTGAAATGGAAGAAAAAGTCTAAGCATCATCAAAACCTACCCCTCTTCTAAAAGAGTACAAACCAAGAGTACCCTTTCCAGCTCGTCTTTGAAAAGGCAAAATGGATACACATTTGATAAGTTTCTTAAACTTTTGAAAAATTGCATATTAACATACCTTTTGTGGAACTCTTCTCTAATAAGAGGAAACTTGAGGAAGTGTCAATGGTGCAACTGTCAGATAAGAGCTCGATAATCATTTAGAGATGACTATCAAAGAAGCTAAAAGACCTAGGGAGTTTTACTATTCCTTGTTTTATTGGTAATTTAAATGTTGACAATGCATTGGCTGATTTAGGGGCTAGCATTAGTGTTATTCCCTATAATTTGTTAAGAAACTAGGACTTGGAGAACCTAAGCCAACACTTATGAGCATTCAATTAGCTAATAAATATCATTGAGGATGTACTAGTTAAGAATCAAAAGTTTATATTTCTTAAGGATTTTGTAATTATGGATATGGATAAAACTGTCGATGTTTTCCTTATTTTAGGAAGACCCTTCCTTGCTACAACTAGAGCCATCATTAATGTACATGATAGTAAACTTATTCTTAGAGTAGGGGAAGAGCAAGTGACTTTTCAGATTCCTAATGCTATAAAACATCTGCTTGTACTTGACGACCTAGACTTTAGTGATGATAAGATTAAATGTGAAACAGTTAATTTGATTTCATCTATTATTGTTAAAGACCTCCTTGAGTTGTGTTTCATACTGGAACAGAAAAAATGTGAGATGGTGGACACCTTAGAGCAGCTTGCTTATCTTGAGGCAGCAAAATCAATAAGAAAGAAGGCATTTGAGTCTATTAAAATGCTGAAAGAAGAGAGGATGAGATAATCTTATGAGGACCCACCAACCCTAGAACTTAAGCAACTCCCATCTCATCTAGAATATACATTCTTAATGGAGGGATCCAAACTACCATAAATAGTTAATGGTGAGTTATTAAAAGATCAGAAAGCTAACCTGTTGGAGGTGTTGAGGAGGTGCCAAAGGGCAATAGCTTGGAAAATTACAGACATTAAGGGAATAAGTACTTTATTTTACACAGACAAGATCTTAATAGAAGAAGAATTCAAGACTGCAGTGCAACCCCAAAGGCGTCCCGACCCTAATATGAAAGAGGTAGTAAAGAATGAGGTGATCAAGCTCCTTGATACAGGGATAATTTATCCCATTTCAAACAGTTCTTGGGTAAGTCCAATACAAGGGGTGCCTAAGGAAGGAGGTATGATGGTCGTGGTAAATGAAAATAATGAACTTATACCAACATGAACGATAACAGGTTGGAGAGTGTGCATCAAATACAAGAAGTTGAATGATGCCACTAGAAAAGATTATTTTCCATTGTCTTTTATTAATCAGATGCTAGAAAGATTATCAAGACATAAATATTACTACTTCTTAAATGGGATGTCAGTGTACTTTCAGACTCCAATAGCCCTGAAAATTAAGAGAAGACCAATTTCACATGCCCATAAAGAACCTTCGCCTATAAAAGAATGTCATTTGGTTCATGTAATGCACCCCTACATTATAGAGGTGTATGATGGCTATCTTTAATGATTTAATAGAGGACATTATGAAAGTTTTTATGGATGATTTTTCTATTCATAGGAATCCATTTTGAACAATGTTTGGAGCATTTGGAGAGAGTTTTGATTAGGTGTGAGGAAACCAACTTAGTTTTAAGTTGGGAGAAATGACATTTTATGGTACAGGAGGATATCATTTTAGGACATAAGATCTCAAGTAAGGAAATTGAGGTGGATCGAGCAAAAATTAAGACTATTGAGAAATTACCACCTTCATCATCTGTAAAAGCTATTATGAGTTTTCTTGGACATGAGGACTTTTATCGAAGATTCATTAAAGACTTCTCTAAAATAGCTAGATTCCTTACTAGCTTTTGGAAAAATATGTTGATTTTGTGTTTGACGAGGAATCTATGATAGCTTTTTCTCTCTAGAAGCAAAACTTGTTTATATCCTAATAATGGTAGCACCGGATTGGAGTTTACTATTTGAGCTCATGTGTGATGCTAATGATTTCGCTGTTAGAGTCGTTCTTGTTCAAAGAAGAGAAAAGCGCTTTTAGCCCATCTATTATGCAAGTAAAACGATGGCTGAAGCGCACATAAATTACACTACTACTGAAAAAGAATTACTTATCATTATCTTTGCTTTTGACAAGTTTCAATCATACCTAATACTGTCAAAAGTGATTGTGTGCACTGATTACTCAGCATTAAGGTATTTTTTCTCTAAGAATTATGAAAAATTGAGATTAATAAGATGGGTTTTACTTCCGCAGGAATTTAACTTAGAGATACAAGATAATGGGGGAGTAGAAAACTTGATCGACGACCATTTATCACGCCTAGAGAACCCTCATTTGGAGGAGTTACATGAAGAGGATATTAATGATCATTTTCTAGATAAGCAATTGTATGCTATGGTGAGTTTGGTGAGTAATTCTGATTTTTCTATTCCATGGTATGCTAATTTTGCAAATTATCTTGTTGTAAGAGAACTTCCAAAGGATTATTGTTATCACCAAAAGAAAAAAATTGTTGATTTGAAATATTACTTTTGGAAAGATCAATTTTTGTTTAAAATATATGCTGACATGATAATAAGGAGGTGTGTAGCATGGCTAGAATCCATGAACATTCTTAGTCATTGCCATAATGGACCAGCTGGAGGACATTATGGGGCAAGTAGGATAGCTCAAAAAGTATTGGAAGCATGATTTTATTGTCCAACTCTATTCAAAGATAGCCACGTGTTCATGCAAGAATGTGATCATTGCCAACGTACATGTGACGTTTCATCTCGTGATAAGATGCCCAACATGGTATACTCGAAACAATTTTGATATATGGGGTATCAACTTTATGGGACCATTTCCTGATTTTTTTGGTAATAATATATTTTTGTATCTATTGACTGTGTTTCTAAATGGGTTAAGGCATAAGCTTTCCCTCGTAATGATGCTAGAGTAGCAGTAAAGTTTTTGAAAAAGATTTTCTGCTAGTTTGACATCCTAAGGCCATTAATAATGATAGGGGTACACACTTTTACAATGCTCAATTAGAGAAGGTGTTAAGAAGGGTTGATATCATGCATAAATTTAGCATCCCTTATCACCTCAAACTAGTGGCCAAGTAGAAAACATGAATAGAGAACTTAAAAGAATTCTTGAGAAGACCGTTGAGCGGTCTAAGAAGGATTGGTCTATGAAACTTGATAATTGCTATGTGAAATTATAGAACTACTTCTAAAACAGCCTTGGGCACCACTTCTTATGGATTTGCATATGGAAAATCTTGCCATATATCGATTGAGATTGAACATAAAGCTTTTTAGGCTATAAAACAACTTAATCTTGATCTACCTAATGCAGGTTTGAAAAGGAAATTACAGCTTAATGAGCTCAATGAATGGTGAATGTTTATGAGAATGCCCGTTTAACAAAGGATGCATAAAGAAGTGGCATGATTCTATTCAACTCGCGACTTCAGCTTTTTTCAAGTAAGTTAAAATCACATTGGTTAAGTTTGTTTATAGTTAAATAAGTGTTTTCATATGGAGTAGTTGAGTTAACGCATTCTAAAAAGTAGTGAATTTAAAGTTAATGGGCATAGATTGAAACAACACTTTGAAGGAGAGATTGAGTCGAGAAAAGAAGTCTTACAACCTCTCGATTCGACACAAGAAAATACCTAGATGTCTAGCTAAGATGATATTAAAGAAGCGTTGGTTAGGAGGGAACCTACTCTTTGTTTATATTTATTATTATTATTATTATTTAATTATATTTAGATTATGTTATTTTCAATTTTTTTATTTGTTTAAACAATAATGGGCTCACATTCCAAATTTATTTGGGGCTTAGTTCATTTTTAAGGGGTTAAGCCCATTTCAGTTTTATTTAAGATTGAATATAGGATATTAGTGTTCTATTTAACCTAGTAGTTATATCTTAATTGATTTCTTCTTTTCCTTTTTTGTAGGAATTAGAAGTTTAGTTTTATTGAGATATCTAGAATTCTAGTTTTGTTATAATAAACATTTTAATTTCAACAAGGACTAGAACTCTTGAGATTAACTCTATAAATAGAACATGTTCCACTTCAGAGTACTAGGGCTAATCATGTGTATAATGTTCCTCCATCACCATCTCCATCTCCACCACCATCTAGAGATAGGCATAGGATGAAATCACCTACACCACATCCAGCTAATTTTGGAGGAGGAATTTTCCCTTACCCCATTTATCATCACCTAGAAGGTGGGTACCATACTATAGAAATAGGAAGCTATAGGATCCAAGGCTTGAAGAATTTACTGTCATCTTAGCTTACCAAAGAGCATATCCTAAATTCAACAAGTATATATACTCTTTGGATGAAATAGTGGAGAATGAGCACTTTGAAAGAGCCTATCAGAAGAGATACCTTTATGGCAACAACACTTCAGGGGAAGCCCCAAAATCTGACAATAGTATAGAAAGTCATCCTAGTGAACCTATTGATTGGAAAGGAAGAGAAGGCGATCCTACTACTCTAACACCGCGAGGACGCCCTAAGAAGCACGTTGGAGCTAATTCAATACCAAAAGGGGGCCAGGACACCCAAGGAAGGTTAAGCAACCTTCTACAATTAAGAGAGAGAGGGTCGCCCAAAGAAGTCATTATGAAAGTCTTGAGACATGAAAATTGAAATAAAAGTTTTGATTAATAGTCTTAATATTCTAGATTTTTATCTTTTATTTTTGCTATTTGATTTTTCTTGCCTTAGTATAGGGTTTGAATTCATAAACCCTTAGTTTCTGTGTTTTCTTTTTATTTATTAATGAAGTTTAGTTTGGTTTCAATTTGATTTTATTCATTGATAGATTATATTTTCATTATTATTTTGATTTTTATTCATGTTTGCTTAAAATAAGGCATGGGCCAAGTAATTAGGGTTAAGCAAAGTAAAACAATTTTTTTCTTGGAAGACTACGTCACACAAATAGCCACACAGCCGTATGGTGTCCCCGTATGGAATCAACGGAACGTTACTGAACCAAATCTATGTCATATGGGGAGGTGACACTCCTGTGTGGGATGCTTAAAACCCATCGTAACAGAACTATGTCATATGAGGAGGTGACATGCCTGTGTAGGTTGAAATAATAAAAATATGAATTTGAATAAGGACGTCACATGGAGAGCACACGACTGTGTCTCTTCCTATGTGACATTAAAATTTTAACTCTATAAATAGTTAATCAGACAAAATCCTAGCCATCTTTCTATTTTTCTCTTTTCTCTCCATTCTATTTCACCTTTTTTTCTTTTCTTTTCCTTTATCTTTGATTCCCAAACACCATTTTTACCCAAAAATTCTTTGCCATCACCCTCTTTCTCTTCTTTTCTTTATTATCTATTCATCTTCTTGATAATGGGTCCAAAGAAAAGTAGTTCAAGAAAGAGAACTCCTTCTCAAGCCCCTACCAAAATGACAAAGAAGTGCGAGTTCTTCATCTCAAGCCCCTCATTTGACTGCTCCTTTGGTTTCATTCGGCGGAAATCATCCTTCGATACAATTTCATGACAATGTGTCAAGGGCGCGATTTGAGAATTTGCCAACAAAAGATTTTGCCCAACTCGTCATTTTGATTGGGACTTCATGTGTTTTATCAGTTTTAAAGAGCAACTACGGGGATGGCTTAATCAATCGGCTTGAAGAAAGTTCTTTGAAATCTCAGAACCCATTTATAGAGAAATCACTTTAGAGTTCTTGTGCACCTTGCAATTTTAAGGTAGGTGCAAAGGTCGATCGTACGGGAAAGACAATCAAGTTTCATTTAGAAGAAAATATCAGAACATGTCGGTGAATGAGTTTGGCATCGCTATGGATATATACACGGAGGAAGAGATAGCATCCAAAGATTACAAGCATGGGCCCTTCAAATTCTTTGGGAACTAGACTCTAAAGGGTATTTGGGCGAAATTGGCACCTAATGTGCCTAGATATGTGACCTTAAATCCAAAGGTTTTGCTTTTGATTCTTTTCCCTTGCGATTTATGCACTTTTTATTAATTACTATGATTACAGGTTGAGGTGAGAGTAGTGGACATTGCACCCAGTAGGATTTATTTTATTCAATGTGCTTGGAAGAGGATATTTGGAGTAATGTTGCCTTGTGTCTATTAGTATATTTACTTGAGCAAGCTAAGAAATTGGACAAAGGATGTTTGTACAGGGGTATATGTACATTAAAAGGCTTGCAATGGGTATTTTTAAAGACTTATTGGCAATGACATTAGATGGATTATTGAAATTGAAGGGTTTAGAGATTACAACGCATGGAAAAGGACAAGCAAATTCTACCTAACAAACCTTTGCAAGATGACTTTGAGTTTGATTTGCACACCGACCCACCACCATTCACCACAACTACCCCTAGTACATCAGCTATCCCTCTAATGGATCAACTTTCTTCTTCCTCTTTTCGGCTTCCGCCTATTATAAGTGAGCCATATAAGAACTGGATGGTTTATAATTTTGTATGGACGGATAAGGATCAAAAGCCCATGGAGCTTAAGCAACAAATTTGTAAGTTAGAAATGCAAATGCATGGGCTTCAATGTCAGGATAATAAGTTGCTCCATAATCAAGCTCAAATGATGGGTATGCTTTAAAATCAATAGGAGATGATGCATTATCAACAAATGAATATGAATTGGCTCCAGAACTCGATAATGCATTATTGGTCATCGCAAGGCTACACCTTGTCGAGACCTCCTCCGAGTTTATACAAGCTCACCAAATGTAACTAGATGATTGAGCGAGTTTCCACGATATTGATTCTGACAACAGTGGGAGGAAGAAGTTAATGTTGATGATGATGGTGATGGTGGCATGGAAGGCTGAACCACATTTCTTTTCTGATTAATTTATTAAGCTTTTGAATAATTTGTCTTATTTTGATTAGATTTGCTTTTATTTGTTTCATTTTATTTTGGAATTGAGATGCTTTTAATTTCTCCATTTTTTATATTCTTGTTAGATACATTTCTTCCATTTTTAGTTAATAATCTTTTGGATTTTCTTAATTTGGTGTATTCTTATGATTGCAAAGCTATCTATTACTTCTACTTTTGCCATATTTTGAATCATTTCTAATTATACAAGTGCCTGCTAAAATTGAATATGGATTCAGAATTATGCAACTTACTTGATTCCAGGGAAGCCCTTCTCTTCTCTTGTTTTCATAATATATGCAAACAAATTGAGGACAATGTGTCCAATAAGTGTGAGGAAAGAGTGTATGTTGTATTGTATCTCATATTACCTATCAGGGACTTATTCTTTATTTCAAGCTTATTAAATTTGATTAAACTGTTATGATGATTTATTCTGTCTCAATATATAGGTTAAAGACGATTTGGGTAATCATTATACAAATTGCATTTTAGTTGATTTGGCCTTGATTTGAGAATTGAATTTTACTCCCTTACTTAGGTTTTTAATTGATAGTTACTGCATGGTTATTTTACATTTTGAAACTTTAGTTATGTTAATGAGCTTTATTTTTCAAACTTCTCCTAATTTTGCTAAAGTAGATATACTTATTACTCTTTTGTACTTTCTTATTCTTTTGTGATGTCATAAAGTATATAAAAAATATGCTTATATATAATAAAAAAATTGTCAAGTGGTTTACTTCTCTTTTCTCAAAAGAGTTCAAAATGAAAATAAATAAATTAAAGAAAACTCGAGAATATGATGATGTTGACCTAAGAGTCAATTGATCTCTATTTTGATCTTAATAACCAAATTAAATATTGCTAACATCATGTTTGAGTGTCTATATGGCAATATATTAAAAGATTTCAGATTAGCCAAAGCTTCCTTGAAACTTCAAGAAAATATTATAAAATGACCTAAAAAGTGCGGAGGCACTTTTCACATAGTCAAGATCATACAAGTCATTAAAATTCCATCTGACATCTGACTAATGACAATGTGACACCTGCCAATCAAAGAATCAAATCCTCAAGAAGCATAAGAGTGCTCCATAAGCACGAGGGCGCTCCAAATTGAAACATAAGACTCAAATGGCAGTTGATTCCATGATGAGAAGCGTGAGGGCACTTTTGAGCGCGAACAAGCCAGGCACAAGGGCGTTAAATAGGCATTAGGGTAGTTTTTATAATTAATGCGAAGTCAGTAACCGTTGAGATATCAACCACCAAGTTAGAGCCTTGTGTTTAAAGCCAATGGAGCCCTAACATCTCTTTTCAGAAAGTGCGAGAGCGCTTAAGAAGCGCAAGCGCACTTTTAATGACTTTAAGCAACTTTTTGCCAAGTTACCTAATTTGCATCAAATGAGTTTTGGACCCTTTGTAACGTCTCCAATAGGTAGGTATGAGTATAAATACCCCTCATAAAGACTTAAAAAGTAATGTGTGATTGTGTCTTGTCCAAACTCTTGCAAATTTATTTTTTTACTTTCCATATTCAATTTTCTTCTTTGTAAATTGTAGTAAGTTGAATCCTATTGTTCAACTAAAACTCTAAAGGGTTGTTGTGTGAGCCTAGATATTAAAAACACAGAAAATTAGTTATTGAGTAACCATTAATACTCAAGGGTTAAGGGACTTAATGAGGGATTGGTTCACTAAGGGAAAGAGTTTAGTGTTAGCCTTGGAAACACCAGGTTGTTGTGTGAACTTGTAAAACCTAAAAGTTGTAATCTTAAAGTTTATAGTGGAATACTCAAGTGTGATCTTGAGGAGTGGATGTAGGGAGGATTGTTCTTGAACCACTATAAACCTTTGTGTCAATCTTTCTAACCCCAACTCTCTTCCAATTCTCTTTACTCTTTCTTAAATTCTTGTGCGTGACCTAAAATTATTCAATCTGTAATTTGAGGTTACCAATTCAACCTCCCTTCTTGATTCCAAGGGACAACAAATGAGTTGTTTGGATCTGTGGCTCTAGTTGAGTAACCGAGGGTTAGCATCACAAATGTCTACACTCGTGTAAAAAGGCTAGATTGACAATTTCATATATGCTCTGACTAAATCTTGTCTAGTTGAGTAACCGGTGTTTGACATCACTAATGTCTATACTCGTGTAAAAAGGCTAGATTGACAAAATACTAATAAGTACTTGAGCATCATAGGGAATTTAGTTTGGTACTTAGGAGAAAAATTTTTAATTCTACTTCTTCAAAATTTTGAGTTGTTTGGAAGGAATGTTCATTTTTCTAACTTTAGAGTTCGAGTTTTTTATTTCCCTTGCTCGTATTATGAGAAAACCTTAGTTTATGGTTATCATTCGAGGATTGATTCTTAGCTAATGATTCTAGGTGGTGTTTTCATATAAATGATTGGCCTAAAAATTATTTGATAGCTATTTATTAGAGAGAGCATTTATCATTTTTTTTTATTTTTAATTTTATTCAATTTGCTTGAGGATAAGCAAGTACTTAAATCTGGGAAAATTTGATAAGTGCTAGAAGCACTTACTATTGAGCTATGTTTATACATTGATTTTATCCTCAATTGAGTTTAATTTATTTGTTAGAACTTATTTTTTTAGTTCTTTTTAAATATTTTGAGGATCCTACATGAACAGAGGCTTTTTAGTACCAAAGAATATAAAAATCAGGCTAAGAAAATACATATTCATGAAGGTTTAGAGTCCCACAGGGGCATGGCACGGGAAACTCTTGCTCATGTGGTCTTCCCATGAAAGACAAGAAGAATGACAGAATGATAGAAGGCATTGACACAGAAAGCACACTCCCATGTGGTTTTCCCATGTGAATCAAGAAAATAGGCAAATTGTGCTAGAAGTTCACACGGTGAGAGGAAATCCTATTTGACCTTCCTGTGTGCTCCAAAAGGTGATTTTGAGCTACGAGGAATTTAGGACGTCACACGGCCGTATGGTCTCCTTGTCAATCATAAAAATGCAATATTTAAAAGAACTTTTAGTGTTATTTAAGGGAGTTCCATCATTAGTTCATTTCTAGAGAGAGAAATACTTAGAGAACTTAATTTTTTTTTATTTTTTTAGGATTTTATTAGTTGTTTTCAATGAAGAACATCATTTTCTAGTACTGTTTCCCAAGATTGGAGATCCAAGATTGGAGATTTCTATCTCTACTCATCTATGAATTTTCTTTCCTTATTTTTTATTTCTTTATTGCAATATGCTGAAACTTATCTTCTTGTTACTTGAGTTTTGATAAATACTAATTTGTATTGTATGGATCGATTCAAAGTAATGCAATTAAATCTATTTTTTGAGTTATTTTGTTCATTTGATTGTTTAATCATATATTTTAATTGATAAGTCGACATACTGATTGGGATTTGTGTTCATAAATTAGTTAGAGATAACTATTTATGAATTGATCATATCTTGGGGATTGAGGATTGAGATACTAGAGATAGATCTACAAGATCCTTTGGCTTAATAGTTTCTTAATCTTATTACATTACCTAAGTGAGTGGGTTTGAAAAGCAATTTATTTTTTTCCTTTTAAAAATTAGGGGGTTTAATCACTTGAGAAATATTTTCACCTAATTTTATAGAATATCAACTCAACTTATGATTTGATTTAAGTACTATTTGTTTCATGAAGTATTCATCTTATTAGGGAGATTCATTATCTAAATAAGCTAATATATCAATTATGTTAATTTTTATTTTAATATTAATTTATTTTCAAACATTTCTATATCTAAATAATATTTTGTTTGTTAGAAATTAATATTAAATTGAAAATAATATTTATAATTAAATTTTCAATGAAATGGTACTTTTATTTATTATTTTATTATTTGATATAATTAATATATTTTACCGTGTGAGGATAACGCTCGTCATTACGCGCGAGAATAAGGGAAGCACAAGAATTGTTCCTATGTGAATGTGATCTCTAGATTTTTAGCAAGCTCATTACATTTGGAAAATGGGTCCTCTCGTGCTATATTCCTTACAGCCAACTCATGATGAATTTGCACTAAAAGAGGGAGAGAGAGAGAGGAGGGCACGTTGGTGTTTTCTTGAGCATATCCCACGTTTGTAGACAGTTGTATAAACCAAACTCGATGATAGACAAGTGCCATTTTATTGTCTGCCCCTTATTTTAGCATTTGTTTTTCCACATTTTACCTTTCTTTTGACTTTGGTATGCTCCTATCTAAAAAGTACCATCTCTGTTTCACTCAATATGCTTGATGATTTGCTCCGTATGCAACAAAAAATAAACTAAACACTTCCCATTCTGTAATTCTCTTGCTAAAACCTGATAAATACACGCATAAGAGAATTGATGAATACATAAATACTTTTTCTTCCTCAATTCAGTTGACTAATACATACTCCTGACCTTTCCTTTTTTACCTTAATCTATTCAGATCTTCTTTTTACTGGTTCTGTAAACAAATCAAACACAATAATTACTTTTCTTTATAGTTCTCACAATGCAGAAGAGTCGGATTTATCCGATATAAATGAGTGTGAGTTGAATATGAAAAGGATGAATTTTAAATAATATATTTATCCATACATTACCTATTTAAAGTTTATATAGGTATCTAATTTATGTAATCCATATAAATTCTTATTCATTTATTTATTGGGTTAGTGTTAATTTACTTATTTTTAATAAAAAAATTATTTGAAATATATTATTATTATTATTATAGATTTTATTTTTTATTATTAGTACTCAAATTTAATGAATTATTTTAATTATATTATTGTTATTATTATAAATAAATTTAACAGGTATAATTTTTTATTTCTTTTAATTTTATCTTCACACTTTTATTAGCGTCATTTTCTCTCTAGTATAGCTTTTTTGTAGCCTTTTGATGGTGTAATCAGTTCAATACTTTGTCTTTGGTTATTGTATTAAATTTATAAAAAAGAAGCATGTAGGATAGAAAAAAAAATTGGTGAAATTTTTTTATTTTTTTATTTTTAAATTTTTTAATTATTTTTATTATAATATAGTTATGTGTCAATATGTACTGATTTATTTCTATGAATAACAAGCATAATAAATTCCATTTAAACAACTTTGTATATTAAATCTCTTTTACTTTCATATTTTTCTTTTTCTATTATTATTAAACTAAATTTTAATAAATTTAATTAATCTACTTAGTTGTTCATCTCCTCTATAAATCATATTATATTATTTCTTCTGTTCCGAGATAAGTGTTGTTTAAAAGATTTTTTCTTTTTTTAATTAAGTGTTATTTTAAGCAACTAATGGAGTATTAATTACTTTTTTCTAATCTTATCTCTATTCATTGTAAGAGAAAGTATTAATGGAGTAGGAAAAAAATTTACTTAAATGAAAAAATTTTATATATCTTAATAAATTGATATTTTACTCATATAAATTTATTTATTATTATAATTGAGACACTGAAATATTATAAATTTCTTAATCCTTGTGGGTGAGTTTTAAGGGGACTTAAATTAAGAGAACCAAAAAAAATCCCAATTGTTTTGAACTTTCTCTTTTTCTTTTTTGGAATAGAATATTTACAGAAAATAACTTTCTATACTCATTTATTAGAGATATAAATATTATCAAACTGAAACTTTTTAAGTTTCATATTGAAATTTAAACTTTACATATTTTACTCATTAAATATTTTTATAATTTACTATCTATTGATCGAAGCTGATGTTTAATTATAATCGGTTTGATTATTTTATTTTTTGTGCTCTGATGTGTATAGTTTTACACATATTTGCTTGCATATTATTGTGTATTTTCTTAGCAATTATTGTGCTTTTATTTCAAGATCACTCGTGTTTTGTGTTCTTTTGCATTTCACGAGAATTTATAGGAACATCATCAGTGTTTGAGCAATTATAGATCAATACATGCGAAAACGGACGGGAATTCATCGAAATTGGATAGGGCTCGCATGTCAAACATTGAGCACGGCCTAGGTCAAGGCCGTGACCAAGCATTAGCCTTTGATCCTCAAATGTGGCATTTTAGGCACTGTTTCTGAGGCTGTCATAGCCTCTAGCAAGACCCGTGGTGGCTCAGCACCGGCGGGGGTACGGCCAGGAAGAAACCCAACTTGCGAGATTCGAAGGTTTAGCACGGCCTGGACTCCAGCCGTGCTGGGACAATTATATAAGGAAAGTAATTTCTTGAGCTAGGGTAAGTTTTGGCGGCTGGTTCGGTCTTTGCAAAGTACTGAGTTCGGGAGAGAGTTGCAGAGAATGAGAACCCCAGAATCGCAAGGTTCCGAGTGCAAAACAGTAGTGGAGCAAATCCAGAGGCAATTGGGGAGATCAATCGTAATACAGATTCAGATTTGGAACTGTTCATCCAATTCGAGAGGAAATGGTGTATATGTTTCATTTTCATTATTCTTTCATTGTAATTGATTTCCTAGTTGTTTTAAACATGAATATATGTAGCTAGATCGGTTAAATCCATTGGAATTTCTTTACTATGTTGGCTTAGTATTTAATTGTTAGATTGCTTGAGTTTAGTTTTGTATCATTCTTGCTTTCAGTATTAATAAGATAATGCATTATTCATAAGACGTTGTGAATTGTGGTGTTTAGATTGCTTTATGTGATTGAGAAGTCCATTTGGCAATTGGAATTTTGAATAGCAAGAATTGGTTAATAATCACTTAGAGATAAGGATAATTAACTAGCCGGATTAATAATTAACAAAGCTTAATAGAGGCAGATTAAAGCTTAATGCTAATTTAAGAATCAATTGTTAGGAAGAGATTCCAACTTTAGGTTCTTGAGTCTAGGAACTCGATTATCTCGAGAGAGAAACCGAATTCAATTAAGAATTCATCGACAGGTAGCATAATTGGACTCATCAATCTTTTATCTTTTGTTGCCAACTAATCTAGGTTTCCTTTGGGTTTGCTATCTTGTTTTGGTTGTTTTATTTATCCATTCATTCTTACATCTCACTTAGAACTCAGCTTGTAGTTATTAGGAAAATTTAGAAATTATTCATCATTCATTTTAGGCTAATATAACAGAGAACAAAGTAGTAACAATGGGCTTTCACTTTCTCGAGGGATACGACATTGATACTCGCCATTAGTGCTAGACTGCATCGATAAGTTCACTGCCTTAGATTGTAGCTGCATAAATAGCATATCAAGTTTTTTGGCGCCGTTGCCGGGGAATATCTGAAAACTAGAGTGAAATTTGCTATTTGTTACTTTAGCCATTTTTTTATTATTTTTATTTTTATTTATTTATTTATTTTATTTTATTTGTATATATTTATTTAGTTTAAGTTTATGATTCAGGTAGTGAATGATAAGGAGGTTCAATGCTAAATTCAAACTCTTTGTATGACGCATTGGAGAATGGGATCAGGAACCAAGATAGTGCTAAAAATTGGGACACCCATGCAGCCTTAGAAACTCGAGTGGAATCGTTTTATAGGGCTACTGATCAGCTCTCCACTCCTATTCTTTCATCTCAAGATTTTTGTGAAATTTACTGTGGTTTACATTTGAGTAATGATTGTCCATTGTGCAGTGATTTTGCTTATTGTTCTTATAACTTTGAACAGGTGAATTATACGGGAAGTTGGCTAAATAACTCGTATGAAAGCACCTACAATCAAGAATGGAGCACTCATTCACCCTTTGGATGGAGCTTAGATGGCCAAGAACCACCAGGGATTTCAAGAACTATATCGTGACTAGTCTTGCACCTTCAACTCAAGATGAAGAGTTAGTTTCAGAGGAGCTGATGATGAGGTTCTTTACAAGTCTTGAGGATAGATTCCAACAAACATAGAGGGTACTTGAAAGTCAATAAGCCTCGATTGAGAACATAGAGCATCAAGTAGGCTTGATCTTTAAGTTAATAGCTGCAGAACAATTGGGAACTCCATCAAACACTACTGAATCCGAGGAACATTTGAGCGCCGTCACTTTCCATTTAGGTGAGAATTTTTTTGGTTTATCTACTATGTTTGACGATAATGCTTATGTGCAAGAGGACTCCTTGAACATGGAGATAGAACCAGAAAAGGAAGAGGCAAACATGATTCCTCTGAAAGACTACCAACAAGGAACGTACAGTTGATGATGCTGAGTTACAGTTACAGAAATTTTTGGTGGATTTTCCACAAGTCCCTTCGATGATGGAAGATGAGCACGAGTTATCCAATGAAGAAGTCTTGGAGCAGCTCGAGTTTCTTCTAGCAAGTGAACCAAGCCAAGGACTGGAGAAAATCATTGACATTCTTGAAGAAATTGCCCAACCGTCGATCCTTCCAATTGGTGAAACTTCAACTTTCAAATTGGAAGAGCCCCTAGAGCATCATGACTACGTGCAACGATTTGAGGAGCGAGTATTACCCATCATATTGGCAGCTTGCTTGACAGTCGGGAAGAGGAAATTGACAATTATCCCTCTAAGCGGATACTTAAAGCCAATTGATTGGAAGAAAGATGTTTATATTGAGTTGTCATTTAAGTTATTCATGCATTAATACTATTTCCATTCTCTGTTAGTAATTTACAATTTGATTTATGATTGGGTATCCTTTGAGATGTGTTGAATACTACATGTTGTGGACTAGGGGCATAAACTATAAAGAATTGCTGACTGCAGTTTTGTAAGGTGAGTTGTTAATTGCTTGAGGACAAGCAATAGCTTAAGTGTGGGGTGATTTGATGTGCATAGCTTTACACATATTTGCTTGCATATTATTGTGTGTTTTCTTAGCAATTATTATGCTTTTATTGCAAGATCACCCGTGTTTTGTGTTCTTTTGCATTTCAGGAGAATTTATAGGACCATCATCAGTGTTTGAGCAATTATAGATCAATACGTGCGAAAACGGACGGAAATTCATCAAAATTGGACAAGGGCTCGCATGTTAAACATTGAGCACGGCCTAGGTCAAGGCCGTGCTGATCAGCACGGGCTGGAATCTGGCCGTGACCAACCATTAGCCTTTGATCCTCAAATGTGGCATTTTGGGCACAGTTTCTGAGGCTGTCACGGCCTCCAACACGGCCCGTGGTGGCTCAGCACCGACGGGGGCATGGCCAGGAAGAAAACCTAACTTGCGAGATCCGAAGGTTCAGCACGGCCTGGACTCCGGTCGTGCTGGGATAATTATATAAGGAAAGCAATTTCTTGAGCTAGGGCAAGCAAGGAGGAGGAGATTTTTAGCGGCTAGTTCGGTCTTTGCAGACTACTGAGTTCGGGAGAGAGTTGTAGAGAATGAGAACCCCAGAATCGCAAGGTTCCGAGTGCAAAACAGTAGTGGAGCAAATCCAGAGGCAATTGGGGAGATCAATCGTAGTGCAGATTCAGATTTGGAGCTGTTCATCCAATTCGAAAGAAAATGGTGTACATGTTTCATTTTCATTATTCTTTCACTGTAATTAATTTCCTAGTTGTTTTAAACATGAACATGTATTTCCAGATCAGTTAAATCCATTGGGATTTCTTTATTATGTTGGCTTAGTATTTAATTGTTGGATGCTTGAGTTTAGTTTTGTATCCTTCTTGCTTTCAGTATTAATAAAATAATGCATTATTCATGAGACGTTGTGAATTGTGGTGTTTAGATTGCTTTATGTGATTGAGAAGTCTATTTGGCAATTGAAATTTTGAATAGCAAGAACTGGTTAATAATCACTTAGAGATGAGGATAATTAACTAGCCGGATTAAGAATTAACAAAGCTTAATGGAGGCAGAGTAAAGCTTAATGCTAATTTAAGAATCAATTGTTAGGAAGAGATTCCAACTTTAGGTTCTTGAGTCTAGGAACTCGGTTATCTCGAGAGAGAAACCGAATTCAATTAAGAATTTGTCAACGGGTAGCATAATTAGACTCATCAATCTGTTATCTTTTGTTGCCAACTAATCTAGGTTCCCTTTGGGTTTGCTTTATTGTCTTGGTTGTTTCATTTATCCATTCATTCCTGCATCTCACTTAGAACTCAGCTTGTAGTTATTAGAAAAATTTAGAAATTATTCATCATTCATTTTAGGCTAATATAACAGAGAACAAAGTAGTAACTCTGGGCTTTCACTTTTCCGAGGGATACGACCTTGATACTCACCATTAGTGCTAGACTGCATCGATAGGTCCACTGCCTTAGATTTTAGTTGTATAAATAACATATCAAACAGAAAATAACTTTCTATACCCATTTATTAAAGATATAAATATTATCAAACTCAAACTTTTTAAGTTTCATATTGAAATTTAAACTTTACGTATTTTATTCATTAAATATTTTTATAATTTACTATCTATTGATCGAAGCTGATGTTTGATTCTAATCGGTTTGATTTTTTTTGTTTTTTGTGCTCACTCTTAGATATATGGGATAGGCATTTCAAAAGCTACTCTAAATAGAAATTTTTTTTTAAAAGTTATGTAACAAGTAAAGAATTATTGATTTAAAAGATGATCAACAGTAAGCTGAAATTTTAGTAAGAGTAAAAGTAGAAAATAGAAAAAAAGAAGAAGTGACAAACTAATAAATTTTATCATATTACTACTAAAACTAATTTCAAAACTCTAAAATTTCAAATTTAAGTAATACTTTATAAAAGGAAAGCACATTTAATTACAAATAATATATAATATTTTTTGGAATAATGATGTATATGCATTATAAATGAACATAGTGTTAGAAGCAAAAAAAGAAAGTTAGGCTTTAGAATTGAAGGATGAAGATCACTTATTAATCAATCAAACCCTCTCTAAATTTATTAATCAATAAAAAAATGATTCTATTAAAAAGAAAAAATAAATAATAAAAATTCAAAAAATGAATATTAAGAGTGATAAAAATGAGTAGACATAATGATCAAAACATCCATTGATTCATTCAGTCTTTTCTTTTTTCTTGAAATATATATCACAATTGTTTTATAATTTTATTTTAATTTGAGAAATATTTATTTATAATTTTAATTTAATAAAAAAGTGATATATAAAAAGTATAGAAAAACAAATAGTATGTTATCGTGGCAATTCTAAACCTTCAAGATCTTAAGTGTATTTTTTAATTAACTAAAAATACAACCTATTTAGAAAATATAATTAAATTGATAATATAGATTATAATTTTAGAATTTTAAAAAAAAAATGAGTAAAGAAAAAAGTGCATAAAAAATGCAAAAAAAAAATTGTGTTTTTTATTTTTCAGTAAATGGTTATGTTATTTTTTGAAAAAATACTTCTTTTACAAATTTATTGTCCACCCACAACTATATCCTCCTTCCTAAGAAAATAACACACCCAAGATCTCCGGCTCGGAATGTTGGAATCTGTGTAGCCCAAACTAGGGCTGAGCACGGATCGGTCCAATTTGGTTATTTATAAATCACCAGTATCATACCAAATCTCGGTTCTTTTAAAATTGAAGGTACCAGTACCGTACTAAACATAAATGGATCCGTATCGTATGGTACCGATTTTTACGGTTAAATATAGTTCGGTTCGATGCTATTTTCGGTTCTAAAAAATTTAAAAAATACAACTTTAAATCTCATATTTAATTAAATACATTTAGAAAAAATACGATTACCAACCTAAAGAAAGTAGCATGAAAATCTGAATTAGAATTGCAATCACATTTTTGGATAATTTGTTTTGTAATTCAGTCACTTGTAAGAATAATAATTCAATTAATGTTTAAATACAAATCATTAAAATATATGTTACTGCTAGCATACAAATATTTTACAGATGGCAATCATTAAAATTAATAATTTATAAACTTTATGTAGCATTAAAATATAAGCACAAAATATTATAGATGCAGCGGTAGTTGTTGTAGCATGTGGTAAATAAAAAAAGTATTAGGATTTAAGTTAGTAGATAGTAAATTATAAATTTAGTATTGTAGTATATACACATTATATGATATATTAATATCAATAACTTATATTTTTTATAGAGTATAAAGCACATTATAATATTATAGTTATTTTTAATAGGTATTATTTTTATATAAAAATAATTATTATAAATATAGCTAAAAAATTTAGCTAGAAAACCCAAATAAACATGCCAAAATAGTGAAAGTCGAGAATCCAACAAACATATACACAATTTCAAATAATCCTCAAAATTATAACTGTAAAAACAAAGAAAAGAAGCAGAAACAAAAATAGAAACCCATACATACCCAAAATACCAAACTTTGCTTACTCGTATGCAATATTAAAGAAACAACATAAAACATTAAAATTTAAAAATAAAAATAAAAGTTGAAGATAAATTAGAAATAAAAACAAAAGTAAAAACAGAGAAGTGTTCTTACCTGTGGGAAACAAAAAATTGGATAGTAAAAATTTTTGGATGGTTATTTATACAGATAAAGAACGTGAAACAAAAGAGGGTTTTGTTTTTTCCTTCTCTTATTTTTTAGTTTATGTGAAGTATAAAAATAAGAGTTTTAGATGAAAAGTAAATCTCTTTTTATTTATTGTCAATCATTAAACGCTAAGCAAAATTGACTCTTTTTTATGTTCCTTTCCTTTTCTTCTTACATGAAGAAAATAAAATTATTTTTTCTTATTTCAATAATAATTGCTTGAATTATATAAAATCATAAATATAAATTAATTTTTTATAGAGTATAAAATATTTTATAGTTATTTTTAATAGGTATTATTTATATAGTATAAATAATTATTAATAAATATATGTAAAAAATTTGATTCTACGGTTTGGTCCGGATCAGTACAAGATGGATCGATTATGGTACAGTTACGGTACGGTTTTTACTAAAGAACCAGTACCATACCGTAATAGTAAAAAAATTCGGATTAGTTCAATTCAGTTATAAAAAATTTCGGTTATTTCGGTTCTAGTATTTTTCGGTATGGTTATTCGGTTCAAGCGAGAATCACTGAGATACATGCTCAGCCCTGGTCCAAACCATACTCTTGCAAATGGTTTCCAAGATTTGGGAAATTAAGCTGGTTGTAAGGAAGTAAAGAAAGAGTAATACTGCATTTAAATGTAAGAAATAGTGAGATAACGGAGAAAGCATTAAAAATGAAAGGATTCAATTCTGTATTTTTTTTAATTATATTAAAAATTCATTCAGTTTTAATAAAATTAATATTACTATCTTTCGTGTTAGTTCAAAGACTAAATTTAAGATTACAATTTGATTTTTAAATTTATTATTAAGTATGAAACTTGTCTAAAATTAATTTTATTATCAAATTATAATAAAATATTATTTTTAGCACAAAATAATTTTAGTATCTAATTAAAATAATAAATTTAATTTTTTACTTGTTTATACATTTTATTATTTTAATATAATTTAATTTAAAAAAATTTAAAGGTATTAGAAACAATTTTTTATTTAATATCATTAAATTACTATGTAGTTTAATTTTAAATATTTAATAAATAAATGGTTTAAAGTTATTATTTTTATTAAATATTAACATTAAACTATATTAAAAATAAATATTTTACTCGTATTAATTTCATTTAAATAGTTGATAAAAGATTTCAGTTTTAACATACAAGATTATCGTGATCTTCTTTATTGATAGTGAATTTGTCAACTTGGTATCTAAATTATTTCACTAGATCATAATTATTTAATTTGATTTTTATTCTTATATAATTTAATTATAATATATAATAAAAATAATAATAGAATGATATTGTTTAACTAGAAATTTTTATTTTATATTAATAATTAAAATTAAATTATATAGTAATTTAAAAATATTATTATAAATATAAGTAGTTTTAAAATATTTAAATTTGTTTGAATTAAATAATATTAAAGAAATTAGATTAAGAAGAAAAAATTAAAACAACTAAAATTAACTTGTCATAAAAATAAAATTTTATTCTGATTTAATAATAAAATTAATTTTGGATAAGTTTGATATTTAAAAATAAATTTAAAAAATAAATTTTAATATTAAATTACCAGTTTAATTTTTAGACTAATATAGAAAGAAATAATAGTTAATTTTATTAAAACTGAAGAGAATTTTAATATATTAAAAATAGAATAACCGATTCATATATTAAAATAAATTTTATAAAATAAAAATACAATAACAAAAACCACGTAGATACTTTTGATATTTTTTTTCTAAAAAGGACGTAAGTAGTGTAATTTCCCCTATATATTTTTTGTGGTGGGTGGATCCAAGAAAGCATAAAAATGTATCGGGTGGAGCAGTGTAAAAAAAGGGATTATTGTTCTCTACGTATGGGTTAAGCAATGGACCCACACAACCCAACCGGCCTCATAATGATGATTCAAAATGTTCCGGAGGATCTAATTAAAAAATATAGCGCCAAGTCAGCCTCCTAGGTGTAATGAGCAAAAAAGCTGACATGAAGTGGGGGCTGCGAGTTAACACACCCCTGCGCCTTTCCTCTGCTTTTGAATTCCTTTCCCATCATTCTTTTCCACTTTCACCTTCATTCATTTCCAACATCTTTAAACTCCATACCTCCCTTTCTCCTTCTCCATCTGCAAATTTTCCTGATTCTGAGGATTTTTTATGATCGCGTAGATCTTTCACATGGTAAAGCAGCTCCCCGAATATCATCTGTTTTTGCTGGTTCATTTTCTTTTCTCAAAAACTTAGTATAGATGTTCTTTTTCATTCAATGATTCAGGGAACTCCGGTGAATATCGTAATTGGATCACACGTTTGGGCAGAGGATCTTGAGGATGCATGGATTGACGGCGAAGTTACAGAAATCAAGGGAAGAGAAGCCACCATAATCGCCACTAATGGGAAAAGTGTAAGCTGCGTTCACTTTCTATTAACCACCTTCACCAATTTAGAAACTTCCGTTCATTTATTTATATTTCAGATTGTGATTATCTATCTATATAATTCGAAACTAATTCTTTCTTATAATATTGATGTGTTGAACACAATAAGATTTACAGCTCAGGATCTGAAGTATTATTATTATTATTATTATTATTATTATTATTATTGCTTTCCCCTCCATAAGAGATCCATTAGTATATTGCGCGCATACCAAAATAAAAGTTTAAACTATTATATAGTCTTAGGTTAAATAAAATATACCGAAAGAAATCAATAGATACATAATTAGATAGTTTTTTTCAATATATATATAAAATACACCGAAAGGAATCAATAGGTATATAATTGGATATTTTTTTTCAATATAGACATTTAAATAATTGAATTTAATTATTTGATCAGTGTAATATTTTATTTTTTTATATAATTTAAATATTTTAATTTTAATTTTTATAATATTTAAATTTTTTATGATAACTTTGTTCTACTATATTATATATAGGTGTTTAGAATTTATATATTTATTTAGAATTAAATAAAAATATTTAAAAAATTATAACAACTTTATTTAAATATTTATTATATCAAATTAAAAGATAAAATATAAAATTAATTAAATGGCTGAAATTTTGATATTTAAATATATATTTTGCTAAAGAAATCGACAAATGCAAATAATATAAATGAACATTTATGAAAGAGATTACAGACTATGAACGACATACACAGTAAAATCTCTATAAATTAATATTCGATAAATTAATAACCTCGACTAAATAATAATTTTCTCTGGTCTCAATTTGGACCAATAGGATAAAATAATAATTTTACTAAATTTATAAGATAATAATTTTAAAAAAATTTCTTAAGGCCTATTGAAAATATAAAATAATAATTCATTAAATATATATGAGGGTTACATATACTATGTATATTCATAAAATAAAAAACTTTCTACATAACTTCTATTTTAAAATTTTATTATTTTCTAAAATATGTATCTATAGTTAATATGTATCTTTCTTTGGCTGAGGGAGAGACCAAACTTTTGTTAAACCTATTGTTGCTGTAAATCTTTTTGACTTAAAGAGGGGTACTCATTTTTGTATTCACATAATGCTTTTTGCATTTCATCTGTTAATGTAGATTTTTTTATATCTCTCAAATAAGAAGCCATGGAGGAGAAGATATATATATATATGAATTTTTATATTTTGATATATGAAATTAAAGTATATATTTCTATTTATAAACATTTTATTATACACTTGAAATACTTCATATTCTAATATTCGTATATGCATGCATTGCATTTTAAATCACATCATTTCCAAAATTAGCTCTGGTACAATACACTATCATCCATTATGCATCTAGAATATCAAAGATTATTTCTAAATTTCTTAATTCCTTTATTAATTTTATATGAATTTAATAAAAATAGTATATAAAATATTAACTATTTTCTAAAATAATAAATATTAATTTATCGATAAATTAATAAAATATTAATTTATTCTATAAGATAATAATTTTTTATGGTCCCAAGGATTTCTATTGTAAGTTAAAAATTGAGTTTAAGATTACATATCTTAATTTGTAGTTGCTTCATTTTTATACAGAATTTATTTTGTTTATAAATAATTTTTTTTAAAAGATGTATATATATTATATATGTTTACGAAAATTTTCTATTTAATAATACTAAAATCGCCTTCTTTTTAAGTAAATGAAATTCAATTCAACATTTTAGTTTTCTTTTGCAACTGCATCAATCCCAATCATAATGGTCTTAACTGTTGCTTGTTTACAGAAGTTGGACCAAGATACGAGTTTACTTGGCAGGGCATGGCCTAATTTCTTTTTCTTTTTCTTTACGTTCCAACTATTTTAAATTTCAACATTTTTTACTAGAGACAGACTCTATTCTTGCAACCAATATTCACCCATATAATGAGAACGCTATGATTTTAATTCAGTGAGTGAATTAAAATAGCAAATTAATAATATTATAAATAGTACAGATTAATAAATAATGGTAAATCACTTTAAGAAAATAACAATTTATCCACAAAATTTTTTGTCAATAATTATATTCATCGATGGATTACCAACAACCGCAACCAAATACTAATACTAATACTAATGTAGTTGGTGAAATACTTATTCATAGTAAAGCAAACTGTCGATAATTATTGCTAAATTTTTTCATTAATAAATTATATTTAATTATTGATAAAATGATTCTAATTTCTGTAGGAGAGACGATTTAGTTACAGTTATTGTCAGTAATTTTCGGTAAATTTTAATAGTTTTTAAAAAATAAAATAAATATTAGTAGTTTGTTGGTAAACATTTAATTTAAGAGATTGAAGAATCATCGATCATCCATCGGTAATTTTTAATATTTTTTAAAAAATAAAAAATTTCAACAGTAAATCGTTGGCACAGTTGTTTTTCTAAAAAACCTTTTACATATATAAAAATTAAAAGTTAAAATATATTTATAAATTAACATTATTAGAGACATGAAAAGCTAAATAAGAAAGGATATATAAGAGATAAAAAAAATTAATAAGTATAAAAAAAAGTATTGAAAATGACTAAAATTTACAAAATTAATATTACATTTTTTAAAATTAAAGAAAATAAAATGGACATGAACTAACAATTTGTTTTCAATCCCCATTAATACAATCAAGATAAAAAAAAAATTAAGTAAATTTAATATCTTTGGTTTATTGATAGATTTAGAAACATTTAAGAAGTAAATAAGCAAAGAAAAAAAAGGAGAATAAGAAAGAAAAAACAAATTTGAGTATAAAATAATTAAATAAATAAGAAAAAAATAAGTAAGGAAGGGAGAGATAAAGTATGAGAAACATATAAGAGAGAAGTACCTTTTATATTTTTTTTTTCACTCTATTGGTGGTTTACTAATGAACTACCGAAGCAAATGAAAATTTAAGAAAAGATTTTCTCCAAAATTTTTAAATACCAATAACTTACCGACATCAATTCTAACATTTTTTTAGTTTCAATTCTTAATATTTTAATAAAATATCAGAGATTTTCAAAAAATTTTCATTTACGTATAGATTATGAATGGATCTTCCGTCAGTAATTTAAAAAAACTTAGTAAAATTTAGAGAAAATTTCTCTCTTAAGTTCTCATCGACAGATTAGTTTCATCAGTAATTAATAGAAAAATTATTAATTTAATATTTACTAATAGAAATAATTCATCAACAATTAATAAATAAAGTCTCATATTTTTTTTAAATTAATTTACTGACATAAAAAAATCTATTGGCAAACATGAAAAATAAAAAGTTTATTTACTTTAACAACTGAAGTCTTCATTGAAAATGGCACTATATTTAGGTGTTTAGTTTAGCGACGAAATCTTTTGTTCGTAAAAATTTATTTGTAAACTTAATAATTTGATGATAAAGTGTCTCTAATAAATGGCGCCGTTCTTCGGCTATGAAAAATTTTATTGGTAAATAATTGTTGTTAATCCGTTCGTAGTCTAATAATTTAAGGTGTACTTATCCATATCTGAAGTCTAATGGATATTCGCATGCAAGAATGTGTTAGAGATACATAACTATTCTTGACCTCTCATTAATAGCTTAAGCTCTTAGATTGAATATTCATTTCATATCCACCATTTTCTATTTTGAAAAGAGTAAAGGTTTGTGTAAATTAAATGTATTGTAATGATCACTAAATTAAATGTATTTTAATTATCACGAATCATTAATTATGAGGTCTATTATCATATTAATCGCTTTAGTCTCTTATTTACTAATTTGGGATTGCCCATTATATCTAATTTCTTTGTGATTACTTACAAAAACACTGACCATTTTTCTTAAATTACATGTTAGACCTATTTATAGGTTTGTATATAAGCCAGGTACATTTCAATCGAAATATATTATCAGCTTAGACATATAATTTCTCTTTTAGATTATGTCTAGCTGAATTACAAATTATACATAAGAATTTATTTAATTTTCAATATAAGTTAGACATGGACAAATAAGTATAAATAGATATTTCTATATCTATGATAAGAAATAGAAAATAAGTTTAACAACTATTAAAATTGTAAAATTTGCTATTTAAAGCTCATTCAAGTTGTAAACCTCGATATTTGTAGAATTAAAATGTTGATGAAGGTCTTTCCTTTCGTTTTCTTCTTTTTTCTTTTTTAACTTCTTTCGCTATTTTATTTAAGATTTATGATCTTCATGATTTTATAATATTGTGGGAATCAAATAAAATAATATATAATATTGGAAACATAATTTCAAATACAAATAAGAGTTGCAAGAAATAAAAATTAAGATCAACATAGAAAAGCCTATCTTTTATATTTGGTTAATGTGTTTATCAAATCTTGTAGTTTAATTCAAAATCAAGTCTTTGATGTAGGGCTACAATTGTATTGAACCAAATCAAGCTTTGGATAGCTTGGGCTTGACCCATTCATTATTAAGCCGAACCCAAGCCGAATTCACGGTATATATTTACAACTCATAAATTTAAATACATTTAAGCGAGTCAAAATAAACTTAATATAAATATTAATCAATTTATTAAAAAATAAAATATTTATTAATAAAATTTGCAACATATTTTTTAAGACCATAATTTTAATCCAATAAATTAAAGGAGATATCTTTATGTTTATAATAATTAATCAAATATATAAAATTATAAAAATTATAATTTATTAGTTCATTCAAGTGTCTTATGAAATTTCTCTACTTGTTTTAGAATCATCTTAGTCTAAAGCTAAGAGATATACAACTCAATCCTCAATTATATAGAACATTTATCGAAGTCCTTGACATTTTAAATTGCACTCTACTTTAAAAGAATATTTATTTTATAGAAGTTCTTGACATTTCAAATTGCACTCTACTTTCATGCGTGAAAGCGTAAGGTTGAATTTCACTATAGTCTCTGTAACTTTGGCATGCAAAATCGGTTGCAACACAAAAAGAATGTAACTAAATCGTTGGCCTCTTTCTGTCTCCAACTCCAGATCGTTGCAGATATATCTAGCATATATCCAAAAGACACAGAGGCACCGCCAGCAGGAGTGGATGACATGACCAAGTTGGCGTACCTGCATGAACCAGGGGTCTTATATAACCTTGCTTGTCGATTTGGTCTGAATGAGATATATGTGAGTAATCATTAACCTAATTGCCATCGCTACCAAATGAAATCATCGATTACTCCTGCAAAATTAAAGGATAGATACTGATAACAAATCTTGGAAAAAGCAGACTTACACTGGCAACATTCTAATAGCTGTGAATCCTTTCCAAAGACTCCTACATCTGTATGACGTTCACATGATGGAGCAGTATAAGGGAGCTGCTTTTGGAGAGCTAAGTCCACATCTTTTTGCTGTAGCAGACACTTGTTACAGGTATGTGAACCGTACTGCAGTGATGTCGAATTATATCATAAATCCGACGTATGCTATAATACAAAGCTATACTTCAGAGCGATGATGAACGAACAGGAAAGCCAGTCCATTTTGGTAAGTGGAGAGAGTGGAGCTGGTAAAACAGAGACCACAAAGATGCTCATGAGATACCTTGCATTCATGGGGGGAAGATCTGGCATTGAAGGAAGAACTGTGGAACAGCAAGTTTTGGAGGTAAATTAAGAATATTACATCCATTCACATTGTCTATTCTGATTCAACTGATACAATACAGAGTTATATTTCCACTTCTTCAGTCAAATCCAGTTCTGGAAGCATTCGGGAATGCTAAAACCGTGAAAAATAACAATTCAAGGTAAAATTTAGACAGTCTCGCCTCTCTTCTTTTTTTGTTTTACCCAAAAAAAATAGAGTAATTCAACTAACGATTATAAACCGGGCGGCTACATCAGTCGTTTTGGTAAGTTTGTTGAGATTCAATTTGATAAGCATGGTAAGATCTCCGGAGCTGCAGTTCGAACTTATCTCCTTGAAAGGTCCCGTGTTTGCCAAGTTTCAGATCCGGAGAGAAACTATCATTGCTTTTACATGCTTTGTGCAGCACCACCGGAGGTGATTTCACACAATTCCCCTACACCAACCAAGTTGAAACACATTTAATTCACGAGAAAGGTAGCTGACTGATCTTCTCTTTCAGGATATGAAAAAATTTAAGTTAGGGGATGCAAGAGCATTCCACTATCTAAACCAATCCAACTGTTACAAAGTAGCCAATGTAGATGATGCTAGAGAGTATTTGGAGACCCGAAATGCAATGGACATTGTAGGGATCAGCCAGGATGAGCAGGTATTCATACTTTGCATCACTAATCAGTAAACGAGTAAAATACTAGTTTGAACATTTCCTCATCATGTAGATGTTTGAAATTACCTGAGGCTGGTTTCTCCTCTGCAGGATGCAATATTTCGTGTAGTAGCTGCAATCCTTCATCTTGGAAATGTTGAGTTCATCAAAGGGAAAGATGTTGACTCTTCCAAACTCAAGGATGAGAAGTCACGCTACCATCTTCAAACTGCAGCAGAGCTACTAATGTTAGAACTCTTGGCATATTCCTATCACCAATACAAGAGAATTCTTTGCTAGTTAGCTATCATTACTAATCTTCTTGTTCCTAATACATGCTTCTAGGTGTGATGAGATAGCACTGGAAAGCTCACTTTGCAAGCGTGTCATAGTGACTCCTGATGGTAATATTACAAAACCTCTGGACCCAGATCTAGCTACCTTGAGTCGTGATGCCTTAGCAAAGACCGTGTATTCTAGGCTGTTTGATTGGTAAGAGAATCAAGCTTTGACCTCCAACACGCTCTAGTGTGTATATATACCAACAATATGTGAGCGGTAACACAAATGAAGCAATGTGGCAATCCCACTCAGCTAACTTCTGAACAGCGTGGACGTTGCTTCAGTTTTGAGTTATATGTTTGAAACCAACATTTATATATTCATGGAGTGAAAACAACGAGTCATTGAATAATGCAGGATTGTGGATAAGATTAACAACTCAATAGGTCAAGATCCCAACGCAACAAGCATAATCGGAGTGCTTGATATTTATGGCTTCGAAAGCTTCAAAATCAATAGGTACTGGTGAAAGCTATATGTATTTCCAACAAATGAAAATTTAACAGGAATATATAATCAGCTGAATTTGGCAGTTTTGAGCAGCTTTGCATCAACCTAACAAATGAGAAGTTGCAACAGCATTTCAACCAGGTACAGATAAATTCCTATGCATAATTCAATAAATACATACAGCTGTTCTCATGTATAAATGGATCTTATCCGCAGCATGTATTTAAGATGGAGCAAGAAGAGTATACAAGAGAGGAAATAAACTGGAGCTATGTGGAGTTTGTGGATAACCAGGATGTTTTGGATCTTATTGAGAAGGTACTGGTTACTAGAAGACAATTGCAATGACAAAGTAATGCAGTGTTCATGATGTCATAACTAATCATTTTTTTCCTTGCATGCAGAAACCTGGTGGAATAATTGCCCTGCTCGACGAGGCCTGGTGCGTGCGTGGGTGTGTGTGTACAGAGAGAGAGAGAGAGAGAGAGAGAGAGAGAGTTAAGAAAGAAAAAGAAAAGAAACCTCCAAATCTTGAACCATCAGGGTTTTAACTAATACACAAAATTTCCAAGTCATGAACCATCAGGGTTTTAAATAATATACAATCAGAAAGGGAAGATGTATAAATCACTCTTGAAACTATTTAGCAATAACTTTAAGATTTTTTATAGTGCAGCATGTTCCCCAAGTCCACTCATGAAACATTTGCACAAAAGATGTACCAGACATACAAAGGACACAAACGTTTCAGCAAGCCAAAACTTGCTAGAACAGACTTCACAATCAACCACTATGCAGGAGATGTATGCTATGGTTTGGATTTTTTTTTCCTTGACTACCCAATGAAACATTTCGAAATTTGTTTTCTCATTGTTGAGCCATTTGGTAAACAGGTTATATACCAAGCTGACCAATTTCTTGATAAAAACAAAGACTATGTTGTAGCAGAACATCAAGCTTTATTAAATGCATCCAAGTGCCCTTTTGTTGCTAATCTTTTCCCTCCATTACCTGAAGAGACATCGAAGCAATCCAAGTTCTCTTCCATTGGTACCCGCTTCAAGGTAAGCTCCATCCTTTTAAAGCAGCAGCATTTTGTACAAGTAATACATTACCGAGACATAGACTCACTCCTAGCTCAAAACTTAACATCTAGCAACAATTACAATCTTTGATGGAGACGCTAAACACAACAGAGCCACATTATATCAGATGTGTAAAGCCAAATACAGTTCTGAAGCCTGGAATCTTTGAGAATTTCAATGTGTTAAACCAGTTAAGATGTGGGGTAAGATCAATATTTCCTTTACCTTGTTATGTACATAGGACTTTGAGTTTTTGTTATTCTTGTAGGTGAAATAACTTCTCAAACTCCTATTGACAACAACTGTGCCAACAAACTCTATAACAGGGTGTACTAGAGGCGATTAGGATAAGCTGCGCCGGGTATCCGACCAAACGAACGTTTGATGAGTTCCTTGATCGTTTTGGAATGCTTGCTCCTGATGTTCTGGAAGGGTATATATATATATATATATTCCTTCAATACTGATTGTTCTTGGCATTGCTTTCATCTGATACTATTAGCTTAATGAGATGAGATGTCCATCAATGCCTTCAGATGCTAATCTGGAAACTTATCACCAACAAAAACTATTTTGACTTCTTTTACTACTCTAATGTTAACTTGCATTGACTAAGCAGGTCAGACGAAAAATCTGCATGCATTGCCATCCTGGAGAACATGGGTTTGAAGGGTTATCAGGTACTTCTTAACCATAGAAAATTAAAAGCTATCACATCTGAAAGATTACATTCAATATTAAGCACCTAACTGCTTAATTCAGATTGGGAAAACGAAAGTGTTCCTTAGAGCTGGGCAGATGGCCGAGTTAGATGCTCGAAGAACTGAAGTTTTGGCTACTTCTGCTAGACGAATCCAGCGACAAATTCGAACACATCTAACCAGAAAAGAGTTCATTGCCTTACGGAATGCTTCAATATTTATGCAGAAGCTCTGGAGAGGTTGCCCAACTTTTATTGAAATATATTATATCTTGCATTATAGCAAAATTCACATCCACTAGCCAATCTGAGTAAATTATAACAGGTGATGTTTGGCTAGTCAGCTTTTGCTTGTCATTTTTCAGTTGCAAAACTGTAGCCCGCTTCTTTTTATTTTTTTTTCAATCTTGCAAGAGTATAAAATAACATAATAGGGTGCAAACCAATGTATAACAAGAGGGAAATCATTTGACTGCCTCATAGCACAACAGGTCGATGGTCCATACCTAGCAGCCCTCTTCCCATTATAAGATTTCCAAGGTACCAACACATTTATAGACAGAATGAAAAAGTAATGTCAGCAAAGAACAACAACGCCCCTTTGAAATGACTTTTGTATTCATTCCCCTCATTAAGAACCTGATGTTTTAACAATAGCTGTCCTCAAGTCAGACACCCAGAAACCAATCAACCATGACAAAGCTTTTGTTCATGTAAAAATCTGTATATATTGATCGTGTTTTATATGGTAGTAAATAAGATGCCACAGTTGGATTCCATCATTTTGAATTCTATAGACAAGCTGCAAGGATATTTGAACTTGATTCCAACCATATAAGCCACTTGCACTATAGTTTACATTGTTGCTAGCTGTAACATAACTAACAATTCTTTTAATATGCCTCTTATATAGCACAACTTGCACGTAAGCTTTATGAAGACATGAGAAAAGAAGCAGCCTCTACCCGTATACAAAAAAATGTTCGTGCTCGTATGGCAAGAAAATATTACACAAACATGCAGAAATCAGCAGTATCTATTCAAACTGGACTACGAGCAATGGCAGCACGTAATGAATATAGATGCAGAAGAAGAACCAAGGCTGCAACTATAATTCAGGTAAACAACAACCTCTGGCTGCTCTACGCCAAATCATTCGGATGAATAATTGACTGATTTCTCGAAATAACAGACTCAATGGAGAAGATTCCAAGCTCTTTCAGCTTACAAGCAACAGAAGAAAGCAACCCTTGCACTTCAGTGTCTTTGGAGGGCTAGGACAGCAAGGAAGGAGCTTAGAAAACTGCGGATGGTGGGTAGCACTAAATTTGCTTCTTTTGAACAAGGATATAGTTAACTCAATGAACATTGGAATTTACTGAGATAGTGGTGCAGGCTGCAAGAGAAACAGGGGCGCTTAAAGAAGCTAAGGATAAACTAGAGAAACGTGTTGAAGAGCTAACATGGCGGCTGGAATTTGAAAAACAATTGAGGGTAAAATTGCATGTCATTTATTTTTTTTTTAAAGAATTTAATATTAAGTTTGAAAGGGACAACAATTATTTAGGCAATATAAATGGAAGATGAGTTAGATTTCAACAAATTGTCAGTTGTATATTAGACATTTCAGCTACATACTCACATATTCATCACCTATCCTAATACATGCTTGGCGTTAGTTAGTCATCTAAAATGTCTTTAGGAAAAGGTCAGGCAATGTTTGGTTTGAGGGATTTCAAAGAAAAAAGAAAGTTGGAGAAAGCTCATCGTTTGGCCAAGTAAAAGGGAAGATCAAAATCTATCATCTACTAGAATATCCCAAAATGAGGAAATCCTGGAAATTCACTTCAGGTTGTGAATTGTGGAACTCATTTTAATAAATAAAATTCTTATGAACTTTATGTTAGCTCCAAAGCTAGTCCTCATGTACACAGATTTGGTCGGCATATCAATCAGAGATTATACAACTTCATGCATAAAAGGTCATTAAATCCAAAATTTCATTTTTTGTCAGTTTAATGATATTAAAGCCTTCATTGCTTTATTTCTCAGTTTTCATTAACTTGGATTTCTGTATCCCAAAATCCAAATTCAGCAAGAAACCAACTGAAATTTCTTAATCGAGTTGGTTCACTTAACCCTGTCAGAATATTATTATTATTTTTTTTTTTTTTGTAGATTGATCTTGAAGGAGTTAAGGGGCAAGAAATTGCAAAGCTAGAAAATTCATTGCAAGAAATGCAAGAAAAGCTAGATAAAGCCTATGCAGCAATCATCCAGGAGAAAGAAGCAGCAAAGTTAGCTATAGAACAAGCCCCGCCTGTAATCAAAGAGGTGCCTGTTGTGGATAACACCAAGCTAGAGTTGCTAAGTAATCAAAATGTGGAACTGGAGGTAATATCATATATAGTTCAGCATCATGGTACTACACTGCCATTCACATAAATATATTATGTATCAACTCAACTTTAACACTAAAATGGCAATTAAGGTTGGGGCAAATCTTACCTATCCTCTCCACTTCTCGTTACCTATCTCTAGACAATCCATATTCCAAATACCTGATGCCTAATTGCTAAAAGTTGAGATACACATACTGACATACGTGATAGACCTCAGACCCCAAAGAAAGAAAAAAATTAGAAGGAGAAAACACACGCGCACACACCAAAAAGAGGCTCTACCTTGACCCCAACATTTTAACACTTTCAAGAAAATTAGGAATCAAATTGCTACTGTCTTTTCTTTTGTTACACTTTCATCATTTGGCTACCTCTCAAAGGTATCAATTTCCTTAGTCCCTAGAGCTAAGATGCCAAGTCTGATGTGGCTTCCATGGTGAGTGTTAGAAGTTTTATTTACTCCACATCACCTAGTTATTGGGTTGTTATGGTGTATTTATATGGATTGGACACTCAAAGGAAGAAGGTTTTGGGAATGAGTTCTACTCAAGCCCATTTGTCATGGTATTAAAGCTAGCCTTTTGCCTATGATGATGGATTTGGACCCGGCTCGTTTGCACGTCACGCCAAGCGTGAGGGAGGGTGTTAGAAGTTGTATTTATTCCACATCGTCTAGTTATTGAGTTGTTATGGTGTATATATGTGAATTGGGCACCCTCTTCGTTTGAGCTAGTTTTTGGGAATGACTTCTACCCAAGCCTATTTGTCAATGAGCAATGAACTCTTCCCAAAGAATTCTCTTTTCTCTCTTTTTAAAGAAAAAAGAAGGAATAAGAGAGGAAGAAATGACTCATTATTTGAAACAAAATCATGCCAGCCAAAGAATTTCATAAAATGAATAATACAACCATCAGCCAACCATTTTAAAACCATCTTTGCAAAAAAATTGATCCACAACAGTTGATTCAATCCTATCACTGACATTGCAAAAGTAAGGCCCAAGAACAATTGGTTCAAAAGTAACTCAATGTCCGCTGACATAACCTTTGAGGGGAATAATTCAGACAACTGAGAAATAAAAGAAAGGGTAACCACTCACCATAAATGCACCACAACTAGAAAAGGCACACTTACATGCACAAATAAATGAGAGAATCATTTAACTGACAAGTGATCTTATATGTATAATACTTATTAGGATAAGCTAAGAGACATGAAGAAGAAAATAGAGCAGTTTGAGGACAAGTGTAATGAATTAGAAAAAGAAAGCAAAGAAAGACTAAAAGAGGCAGAAGAAGCACAGCTGAAAACAATGCAGCTCCAAGAGACCATTGAGAGGTAAAAATAAAGAATTGTCATACATGCAGGTCTATAGTCATCAAATGTGGTTAATTTACTTTTTGTTGGCTGTCAGATTAGAATTGAACTTGTCCAATCTCGAGTCAGAAAATCAGGTTCTACGCCAGCAGGCACTGGTTGCATCAACTAAAGAGGACCTTTCTGAAGAAATAAATGTGTAAGTCAAAGAGATCATTCGAACTTTTTATGGGCTTTTCATTTTCTATGGGATATAAGAATATTTTATCCCCCTTTCTGTCCTCTGAATGTGAAACAACTCAGTAAAGGATAAGTTCATTATGCAATTCAACTAATTACTTCTAGAGGATTAAGGAAAAGAAAAAGTTATCTTTTAAAGGTGCACAATTAGACATCTTTGCAAACAAAACACAGAACATTTCTATAGTTGCTCTAAAACCTTGTAAGGAAGAATGTTGAGTAAAAGTGTAGGGTTTTGTTAGACTGGGATTTAGAGTTCATAGCTAATCTACAAAATAGGAATTGAATTTAGAACTTTAGTGTGCTGACAATCTTTAGTTGGAATCAATTTAGAGAACTGCAATACAGCAGTCGTTAATGAAATCCTGACGATCTTTAGTTGCCATTCTCCGGGAGATATGCTTTGGAAGAAAGTGTTTAGGTCTTCTTCTTCTTTCTTTTCTAATATTATGGTTCTCTGCTGTTAACTTTATGATGGAGATCTAATAATCAGCATCTTCAATTTGGTTGCTGAAGTAACACAGAATCCTGATCCCTAAACATCCTCATAATAAGCGAATGTGATGCTGTATAACTAACTACAAATTACAGCAACAAAGTACTACTTCCTCTGCTGTCCTAAAATTCCAGTTGTCTACTCTTTCAGTTAGTTCCATTTACAAAGATATTTGATAGTTCCTTTTACGAAGATATTTGAGTAATGCTTTGTAAACCTGATTGATTCCTGAACTCTAATCCTATCTCTAGGTCAACGACAAACCCAAAATCCCCAAATATACCACACCCTGAATCCCTAACACTCCACAGAGACACATAAGTAGACGATAGAGCAGTCTTATGTTGCATATGCATGATCAGTAATGACTTCAGTTTCCTATAGTCATTGCTACAATAGTGCAACCTCAAGACTTCATATATAATTCAGCAGGATTGAATTAAGCTATTTACGTACAATTTCAATTTGCAATTCAAACAAAGCTAGAAGCTCAACCTCAACAATTAATTTTGCTAAGAGATTTGGAATTTAATGTGTGATTTCCAGCCTCAAGCATAAGATAAAAGACCTGGAATCGGAGAATGAATCACTCCGGAAACATCCAGCCTCTTTAGAACAGACAGTGGCTCCTGAAAGGATTTTTTCCCAACTCAAGGTACACTTCTCTGTGCAGTTGTACTGATTGTGTAGCTTTTCAAAAATCGGCACTAACCCTCTTATGATGCAGAACTTTGACAATGGACACCACATAAAAGAAGAGCCTCAAATGACAAAAGTACTTCCATCCTCATTCTTTATTCATTTCCATGGTGTGACAGGAAAAAGAATAGAAACAAATCATAGATTTTTCCTAGATTCTAATGGGTGAAGTTTGTTTCCAGGAGCCTGAACGTCTTGTCTCCCTCTTAACTAAACAAAGGTCCCTAACAGACAGGCAGCAGGTAATCATCAACTGAAAGCTAAACTGTAGCAAAGACCAATCACCATAAGTCAGGATACTGCCTATTTCAGTTGTGCAGTCACTAAACATACAACCTGTTACTATCCTATCACAGGAAAACCATGACTTGCTCATCAAGTGTCTTCTGGAAGATAAGCAGTTTGATAAGAAGAGACCTGTTGCTGCCTGTGTTGTGTACAAAGCACTTCTTCAATGGAGATCATTTGAAGCAGAGAAAACAAATATATTTGATAGGATTATTCAGACAATCAGATCATGTATAGAGGTAACATACTTTAATCACATAACTATAGTGACCATGCATTAAGACTACAAGTACAAGTGCAATCATAAAATAGTTCTTGAATAAACTTTTCAAGAGCTAGTTTGAACATAATTAAGCTATCATAGTTCGGACAACTTCAAGTTCACTTTTTTTAAGTCAATAAGGAGCTTGCTTAAGAGATTAGTAAATTTCCAATAACTAGCACATTTTTCATACACTACAAGCATAATCAACGAACTAATGATATCCTTCAGTGTAAGGAAAAGAAGGGGCTGCAACTCTTTTCTTTAGAAGAAAGATGGCACCATCCTCACTTTCCTTTTTTCCTCACTTTCCTTCTTTTCCTTTCCTTGATGAGGAACTCCAAGCCCCAAATTAAGGGAAAAAAATAAAAAGAAAGAATAAATAAATAGAGGGAGCTGACTGCTCAACAGGAAGCAACCCCTTTCCATGTTTGGGTGTTTGATATTTCTTTTGTCTCAGTTTGTTTGGACCAGCATGAATTTCAATGCTATGTTTTTAGCTTGTGAAACGAAATGTATATAACATTGTAGATTTAAGATCAATTGCTAAAAACAATATGAGCTTCAGTATAGAATATCAGAATTTTATAGATTTAAGCCTGAAAATGTTAAAATCCAACATGTTTTCTTCTATCAAAATGTCTTATTGCAACGGCATATCATGTCATTGTTATTCAATAGACTCATAATTTTGATACTAATTTCCTGAATGATGTTCTTGAAGAGTCAAGATAACATCTGCAATCTAGCATACTGGCTCTCAACAACTTCTACTCTTTTGTATCTTCTACAAAGTACATTGAAGGCAAATAACACAGTGAAAGCATCTGCAAAGAATAATCGAACCACCGCTGCAACATTATTTGGTAGAATGGCACAAGTAAGTTCTGTCCATTGAATTCATTACTATAGCTTTTTACATGCTTAAAATTACAACTCTGAAATGTACAATATCAGGGATTCCAGCCATCGACAATGGGAATGGGAATGGGAATGTCAAGTGGGTATAGTGGAATGGTGGAAAAACCAAATGAGCAATTGAAAATCGAAGCCAAGTATCCAGCACTACTATTTAAGCAACATCTAGCTGCATATGTTGAGAAAATATATGGGCTGATCCGTGATAGTGTGAAGAAAGAAATAAGTCCATTCTTGAATTTGTGCATACAGGTAAGCATGTACGATAACTAATAAACTCATTTGGTAACCAAATGTCACAAAGCAATGGTTTTCTAACCCATCGTCATATTGTTAATCACCATTAACAGGCCCCAAGATCAATGAGAGCTAGAGCAATAAGAGGCTCATCTAGAAATATACATTCAAATATTGTTACAAGACAACAAGCATCAAACATACACTGGCAAAGCATTGTTAATAATCTAGAAAGTACCTTGAGTATAATGTCGGAGAACAATGTAAGATTAAAACTACTTTTTTACCAGCTTTCCCAGATTTTATGTATGAGCTGATATTTTTCCACTGTCTTTGAACTAACTTTTGCCAATTTTCAGGTCCCTCCTGTGTTCACAAGAAAAATTTTTAGTCAGATTTTCTCATTCATAAATGTACAGCTCTTTAACAGGTAAAAGGAGCACCAGCCGAAATTAATCATTGACCATAAATAACGAAATCAACTCTCACAATTAATCTGCATTTACACCTTGTTGCTCCAGCTTATTACTGCGACGTGAGTGCTGCTCATTTAGCAATGGAGAATATGTGAAGGCGGGTTTGCAAGAATTAGAACAATGGTGCCTCAAAGCTTCGGATGAGGTAAGCTAAAATGCAGATTGCATATGCAAAGGGTGAAAAGATTGTAACTGTTGTGTTATTTCACAGTTTGCAGGATCATCAAGGGACGAACTTCAACACATAAGACAAGCAGTGGGATTTCTGGTAAATTTTCTAGAAGCAAATGCATTATTGTTTTAGTTTAAGGACATAGGATGTCAATAATGGATTTTATCATTTTAATGATTAATGCAAACAGGTATTGCATCAAAAAGCTCAAAAATCATTGGACGAGATCACAAATGAACTCTGCCCGGTAAATGATGGAGTCGAATCAGAATGATATATAAAGCCTTGTATGGTTGAGTTTATGATTTAACTTGTTTATCTTTTTATCTGTTCCATAGATGCTGAGCATACCACAAATATATCGCATTGGTACTATGTTCTGGGATGACAAATATGGAACACAGGGATTATCTCCAGATGTAACTCAACTTTCTCTATTTCATTATCTTTTTACCTGATAACAAATAATTTTGCTTCTAATTTGGAAATTGTAACAACAGGTGATTGGCAAGATGAGAACACTTATGGCAGAAGATTCAATAAACATGCCTAACAATTATTCATTCTTGCTCGACGTTGATTCAAGGTAACAATCACTGTCCCACAAAACCTTAATCAAGTCTAACTATAGTAATAAATTGTACTGAAAACAAAAGAAATAATGTTAATCCCAGCATACCCTTTTCAATGGAGGAGCTATTCCGATCCTTTTGTGCAATTAGTCTATCCGATGTTGACCCGCCGCCGCTACTCCGGCAAAGATCCGACTTCCATTTTCTACTTCAAACAACGGATTCTCTTTAATTTTGCACCAACGCGGGTGTCGCTGCTTTGCTCGTGAGGTTGACAACTATGAGTGAAAGAGTGATTTTTCAAAATTTTGGTTCCATTTTCTTTTCGACCACCGATTCATTTTTGGCTTCCATTTGTTTGCCTGTTTGTTCAAATAACTTGTTCTTTTTCTAGTTAATATTTTTGTGTTTTGTTATTGAATCTTATTGGTTTATTTTTTATTTATAAAATTTTAGTCTATATTTTGATATAATATGTTCTTAAAATATTATCATTAAAAATAAGAAGTTATTGAATATTTTCAGAGAAGATTCTGATGTAGTTTAGTGGGTTTATATAATTATACTGATCATTAATATTAATATCAATATTAACTATTGTTATTATTGTAATTATAAAATAATAATATAAAATAAGTTTATAAATTAAATTTAATAATAGTTTTAAATGTTTTATAATTATATTGTATATTAAAAATAATGGTAATATTAAATATTTTATTACTTTAAATAATATTTATTATCTTTAAATTTGATTAATGCAATGAATATAAATAAATAATTATATATTATGTTTTCTAAAATTATAAATTATTATATAATTAATAATTAATTTATTGATTAAAATTAAATTAAGAATATATAATTATAATATTATTTAATAATTAAAATTATTATTTAATTATAATAAATATAAATTAACACAAAGCATATAATTTATGAGTAAAAGTAATTGCAATTCAAAAAGAAATTATGTCCTGATGTATTGATCATATATATTATAAAATATCTATAATATATAAGGTGTAATTATAAATTAAATCATGTATGTTTTGACAATTTTATCGAATATATTGAATAGTTTTAAAATTTTAAAATAAATATTTATTTTTAATTTATTTTTAAAAATATATTTTAGTGACAATTTTTAAAATTTCACAATAAAATAGATGATGTAAGATTGTGGTTACTAAAAGAATAATAACTATAAATTAATAAAAATGATTTATCTTAGACTTAGTAATATGATCATTAAAAATCTCACATATGTGCACTCTTTCATATATTTTACATCTAAATGCAATAAATTTTTATTGACACACTAATTTTTATGTTAGTAAGCTGAATTAACTTGCCATGTCATTTTTAAAAATTATTATCAAAAAGTATTTTTAAAATAAATTGAAAGCATAGGTAAATAATTTAAAAATTTAAAACAGTTGGATAAAATTGTTAAAAATTGTAAAGTTTAGAATTTAATTAGTAATTAGGCCAACATATAATTGTCACCTACATAAAATTGCAAAGGGAGGATAAAATATATAAATTTACTACTAGGATATTACCAATTCTTTAACTAATTATGTTAATTTGGTCTTTCTGATCGGTCCAAATTATATATAGATATTTAAAGGTATTTTAGAGCTCTAATAATATTTTTCTACATATAAAATGTCAGAATATGTGTTTTTATCTCACTTAAGCTTAATTATCAATTTTCAGATAATATTAGCAAAAAGAGGAAAATATGGAGCTAAACACTCGAAAAGAAGCTTAATGGACATGTTCATGTCAAGGCCCAAGATTAAGACGCATGGACTACTAATTACAAGGCCCAATGGACATTTTAATCATTTTGTATAATTATTTGGATTTATATTAAGAGTTATTTATAGGATAGTATTTGGTGGAGATAAAGATACTTAAAGTCTTATCTATTAGATGAGTCTTATATATTTGATAGACTTATATTAGGTATACATCTCTAGAGAGATTTATTTAGAAAAGGACTCTCCTCTATATATATCTCTACAAAAACCTAATTCTGGGTGAGGAGAGTTTTCTCCTATATACTCTCTACACATGTCTATCATAATTCTCTATAGTTCTTCATAAACAGTATTAGTTTTCATGATTCTTTTGAGATCTAAGGAGTTTTTCAAGAAGTAGAGACTGAGGACCAATCTTCTTCCTACTTGAATATTTTTGATCTAGAGGGAGTTTTTATTTATTATTTTATGTCTTTATATTTAATACCATAATCATTGAGTTAAGTATATTAGGCTAGTTTTCATAAGTGTTTAATTTAGTCTTTTTATTTTTGTATGAATCTTGATATTTATTTATTTAATGAATGATTTCTTTACCTTCATATATTTATTAGTTTCATCTATTATTATTGGTTGACCATCATATCAATTTAGTAGTAATATTTGTTATGAAAATCTTTAGTTGAAAAGTATTAGAAACATCATCTTTACTTTAATCTATATTGGTATAAGAAATCTAGATTGCATAATTAGCTTGAGTGATTTAGGGAAAAATGCACATCACCGTCTCATTCATTAGATCTAGGCTCAAAGTAAAACAAGGAGATTACTAAGTAAATGGCTAGACTAAATACTATCTTTAGCATATAATTTTAGATCATAAGCATTTGCATTTGCATTTGCATTACATATTTATTTATTGTTTAATTACTGTATTTATAAATATTATCCTCTCAACATACTGATTTAGAGTGTTTAGATTTACTTTATTATTTTGTGTTGATAATTAGTCTTTATAATAAGTGGCTTCATAGTTCGATGAGAAATCGACCTCGTGGTGAACTTACCCTTACTATAGGAATGGTTCGTACACTTGTTAGTACTAAAAAAGACATATCACTTTCATTAATTTATTAATAACATATATTACAATTAGTAATTTATTTAGTATAAATTTGATTCTAGAAGTTTAATTTTATTAGATTTTTAAGTTAATGATGTTCCTAATCCTAAAATTTAACATTTTTATTTAATACAAGTTTGATTTTAAAAATCTAACTCTATTTAAATTTTAAATTAATTATTATTCTAATCCTAAAAAGTAGCAATTTAATTATATTTAAATATCATATTAACTAATAAATTAATTTTTTAATTATACAATAATTTTTAATCCTAAAAATATTATATTATTTATATCTTTAATACCAATCATATATATATAACTTAGTATCAAAATAACAAGCAATAATTTAAAATAACAAATTAAAATGATATCAATAATAAATAAGAGAAAAGATATTGAAAAAGTTAGTATCAAGTAGAGCTTTATCATTATAATACAAAGCTGTTATAAAATTATAAGAAAATATTTTAATTTATTATTTATACAAACTCAATCTTGAAGCGTTTTGCTTGATTAATCATAGAATAAATGCATATAATAATTAAAACATATTCATACAGATTAGGGTAATTTTTTAGGCGCATAATAATAATAATAATAATAATAATAATAATAATAATAATGTAACAATAATAGTAGTACTTTTGGATTATATTAAACAGTTGTTACTTAATTTATTTAATATTGATTCTAAATAAAACACAATCTTAGAATTATATAAATTTAATTACTTTATATAAATATTACTTTAATTTAAGATTGTATGAATGATTGTAGATTTATAATGCATAAAAATGAATACAATATTATATTTATATTTATAATCATATATTAAAATTAATATTGCTATATATTTGAAAATAAAGCTTAGTAGTATGTAAAATAATTTAGATGATTTTTTTCACACTTCAAAACTTTTACCTAGATGATTCATCATAAGGCTAAAGTTTCTAATTTTGATCTTGACACTCGAATTGAGTCTTGATTTAACATATTTACAAGTGTTGTTATGTGTAGCATAAATCAAGGTTAAAAATCAAAATCTACCTGAAAATCGCAACCGCACTCTCCAGGTGCAACTGCAAAATGCTTAAGTTTATGGACAAAAGGTTTTGCAGACTTAAGGATGAAAATTGTAATCGCACCTAAGAAACGCGTGACCGTGAAAATGAGAACTTCCGAGGCAGAGACAAAAGGGTGCCTAAAGCTGAGAATCATGATTGCAGCCATGGAAGGTGCGACCAAATATTGTGACTGTCACAAACCACCAACGGTTACTTTTGAAGCAGCTAATATCTCCATGCCACGTTAGAAAGCTGTTAGACGCTTTTTAAGATTCGTGATCGCAATGCAAGTGGCATGACAACAATTTGTACTCTGATAATGCATTTAAGCATCGTCTTAAAGAAAAAGTCGGTGAAGTTTTTGGGAAGAATGAGCAACAGATCCTTGAGGTTAGTAGGGTATAAAAACCACCTTAAAAGTGTTTGAAAAACACATGTAATGGCACATTATATGCATTGTCATTAATTCTTTCAAGGACTTGGTGTAGCACCCAAACTTAAACATCCAATTGTATAGCAATATATATATAATTAACTTTATAAACATAATTTATTACTTAATTACAATATACATTCATATAATTTAAGTGGCATAACATACTTAATATACATAAGAAATACTTATACATTATTTTAATTCACACAAGTACCCAAAATGCCATAATGCTTGAGATAACTCCTCTGGCCCACCTGATAATATTGACTGATGCAAAGAGAGCAATGCACAGCTAAAGCTATCTACAACTGCACTAACCTGAAAAAAATTGCTAAGGAATGAGCTAGCGACTCAATAAGCATTTAATTTACTAAACTATAGTATATTAGGCTAGAATTATCAAGTCTTTATCAAATACAGAAAATTATACCAACAATTAACTAACTATCATAAAATGAACCATTTCAATTATTCTCATAAACAAATAATTTCATCTCACATAATGCAAATAATCTCAAACTCAACCAAGTCAAATAATTCAATTCCACATTATTTCTATCAAATTAGGATCAGATGACTCATCCCCATATTTCCTCACATTTTTAAATTTCAGTAACCACTTGACAAGACTATCCGCCCGGCTCAGTCTTGCCATCTCACATACTCGGGTAGCTATCTGTCCGGCTCAGCTTTCCCGATCATACAATATCCATTCAAGAGTCATCAATCCTTAATCACAATCAATTCACTTCACAACACATCACAATCAATTCACTTTACAACAAGCCAAAAATATAACCAATATCAACTCAGTCAACCAAGAAATTATCAAGTAATCAAACAACAGTTCCTACTCAATATACACAAAGTTTAGTCTATTAAATACTTACTAAAATTTATAGGATAACAAAGTAATCCTATTCTTTTTCTCTTACCACTTCCTTGCCTTTGGATGAACCTATTCACATATTCAATACAAATACAATTCAATCACAAGGCATAAATATACATATCTTTACTATTCATAAAATATCACATTTCAACAAAATAACATATATTCTTGATGTTAATATGATGCATGAGATGAATGATAATAAATCAATATATTTGTTGATGAAGGCAGCTTGTAGGTACTGAATTAGAAATTACACAAAAACTTATGTATAATTAATAAAAATCTCATCTTTTTCAGAATTACACTTCCATTTTTATAGAAACCATAGCAGAAAGAATCACTTCAAAATCATTGGTATAAAAATAATTATGACATTTTCAATACAGCTGCTCCAATTTTCATTTAAATAGAACAGCAAAACGTTTCCTATTAAATGACCAGTCAAAAGAATAAATTTTCTAATGAAACTCTGCAGATATAAAGTTAACATCCTAAATTGTCCAATTTCTGCATCCTAAGTCCGATTTCTGCTTAAAACAGTTTCGAGCAGGCCATATTAAGTTCAACATATCTCACGCTATACTCAACCAAAAATTATGAAATTTTACAGACATATACTAGATATATAAATAAACAACTTTCATGTTTAGAAATTTTCGAGATTAAGAGGTCACGAAATCAGAGGTGAAAAATTCTACCCAGAAATTTCAGCTTCAAGATCACAAGTTCAAGATCACAAGTAATAGCATGTTCACTCTTGATTAAACAATTCCAAAACACATAATCATCAACAATTTCATATCATTAATCCTAATTTACAGCAAAACCAAGAAATTAAAATTACTCACCTTTGTTTCCCTTGATTAAGAAAGCCCAAATCTTTCAAACTTAAAAGAAGAATTAGATTCTCACTTACTAAAAGTTTGTAGAGTTTGATTAGGAAATCAAGGTTTGAAAAAGAAAAGGAGAAAAATGAGAGAGAGAAAGAAGAAGAGGAAATAGGAAATGTATGTGTAGAAATGAAGAAATGAAGAGGTGGTAAATTGGTGTAAAAATAGGCAATTTTACAATTTAATCCTCTTTCTTTCTAACTTTCCAATTTAGTCCAAAATTATTACTTTTCAATTAAATCAATATGTAACTAAATAATTTATTTATCTACCATATAATATAATAAAATAGGTCATACATAATCATGATGTAAATGACATGTTTAATGACATGCTAATGAATATTAATTATTAATAAAAAAATAAATAAATTTGGTTGTGACAATTCCTACCCACTTAGAAAATTTCGTCCTCGAAATTAACTAATCGCCAACAGACATGCCAAATAAGCTCGGGTATTTATCCATCATATGCTTCTCTACTTCCCAAGTTGCTTCCTTAGATGAATGTTGACTCCATTTCACCTTTACCATAGGAATTTCCTTGTTTCTTAATTTTCTAACCTGTCGGTCTAATATTTGAATCGGTTCTTCAACATATGTGAGTTTCTCAGAAACTTCAATTTCTGGTATCTTGATAACATGGCTAGGATCAGATCGATATCGTCGAAGCATAGAAACATGGAAAACATTATGTACTTGAGCAAACTCTGGGGGTAATGCAAGTCTATAGGCTAAAGGACCAACTCGCTCTAAAATCTCATACGGCCCGATATATTGAGGACTTAGTTTACCTTGTTTACCAAATCGAATGATACCCCTCCATGGTGATACTCTCAAGAAAACCTTATCCCCAACTTCATACTCAATTTCCCTTATGTGTTTATCTGCATAGCTTTTCTTTCTATCTTGTGCGGCCTTGATACACTGCTTCACAACTTGTATCTTGTCTACTGTTTCTTGAATAATTTCAGGACCTTCCAATTGTCTCAACCCTTCTACATCCCAACATATAGGGCTTCTACATTTTCTCCCATATAATGCCTCATATGGTGGCATACTAATACTAGAATGAAAACTATTATTATAAGCAAATTCCATAAGTGGTACTTGTTCATCCCAATTTCTGCTATACTCTAATGCACAAGCCCGTAACATGTCTTCAAAAGTTTGAATGGTTCTCTCAGACTGCCCATCTGTTTGTGGATGAAAAGCAGTACTGAAATGCAATCTAGTTCCCATTGCCACTTGTAAGCTCTTCTAGAAATGAGATGTAAACCGAGGATCCCTGTCTGAAACAATGGAGATAGGTACACCATGCAACCTAACAATTTCTTTCACATACAAGTTGGCTAGCTTATCCAATGAATCATTCTGTTGAATAGGTAAAAAGTGTGCTGATTTTATTAAGCTATCAACTATTACCCAAATAGCATCATTTCTCCTAAAAGTGCGAGGCAAACCAACAACAAAGTCCATAGTAATTCTTTCCCATTTCCACTCGGGTATAATTAAAGATTGTAATTTACCTGCAGGTGATTGATGTTCTGCTTTCACTTATTGACAAGTTAGGCATTTAGCTACATATTCTGCAACTTCCCTCTTCATGCCTGACCACCAATAATTTGGCTTCAAATTGTTATACATTTTTGTACTCCCTGGGTGCATTGAATAAGGAGAATTGTGAGCCTCCCAAAGAATCTTTTGTTTTAATGCGGCTACATTAGGTACATATACTCTGGTTTTCATAACCCACATTCCATCATCTCGCTCGATTAGTTCATTTGTCTTACCATCTTGCACCTTCTTCTGTAACTTCTTTAAGTATGCATCACTACCTTGTGCATGTTTGATCTCATCTAGTATCTGGGGACTAGTCTTCATTGTAGTCAATAATACTCCATTCTTTATAGAAAAATGCATATCCATAGCTCTTAGCGGAAATTAAGGAACTCATCTGATATGAAATCATACCTGCAACCCTTTCCAAAGTCTTCCTACTAAGTGCATCTGCCACAACATTTGCTTTTCCTGGATGATAATCAATGGTACAGTCATAATCCTTCAATAATTCCATCCATCTTCATTCCCTGAGGTTCAACTTTTTATGTGTAGGTATGTACTTTAAGCTTTTGTGGTCAGTGAATATTTGAAATGTCTCTCCATAAAGATAATGTCTCCAAGTTTTCAAAGCATGTACAATTGCAGCCAATTCTAAATCATGTGTGGGATAATTTTATTCATGAGGTCTAAGTTTTCTAGAAGCATAGGCAATAACCCTTCCATTTTGCATCAATACACAACCCAAACCATTAAGTGAAGCATCTGTATAGACTACATATTCCCCTCCTTGTATAGGTAATGTAAGTATAGGTGCTGTAATCAATCTATTTTTCAACTCCTCAAAACTAGCTTGACATTTATCATTCCACTGAAAAGTCACTTGTTTCTTCAACAGATTAGTCAATGGCTTTGCTAAAATGGAGAAGTTCTTCACGAATCTTCTATAGTACCCAGCCAATTCCAGAAAACTACGAACTTCTGAAATATTTCTTGGTGATTCCCACTCCTGAATAGCCTTCACCCTAGATGGGTCCGGTTGAACACCTTGTGCAGATACAATATGCCCCAAAAATGCAATGTTATTCATCCAGAACTCACATTTACTGAACTTACCATATAACTGCTTTTCTCTCAAAGTTCGTAATACTGTTCTTAAATGATGTTCATGCTCTTCAGAATTACTGGAGTATATCAGAATATCATAAATGAAGACTATCACAAATTGATCAAGATACGGTTGAAAAATATTATTCATCAAAGACATGAATGCTGCAGGTGCATTGGTCAAACCAAATGGCATAACAACAAATTCATAATGACCATATCGTGTCTGAAATGCCGTTTTAGGTATAGAAATCTCTCTAACCTTTAATTGCCAATACCCAGATCTCAAATCAATTTTGGAGAATACAGCTGCCCCTCTGAGTTGATCAAGCAAATCATCAATGCGAGGTAAAGGATATTTGTTCTTGATAGTAACTTGGTTCAACTTCCTATAATCAATGCAAAGTCTCATACTTCCATCCTTTTTCTTCACAAACAACATTGGAGCTCCCCACGGTGATATACTAGGTCGAATATAACCTTTCTCTAATCAATCCTCAAGTTGCTTTTTCAATTCCTGTAATTCTGCTGGTGCCATTCTGTAAGGTGCTATAGAAATAGGAGCAACTCCTGGAATAGTTTCAATTTCAAAATCCACTTCTCGTTGAGGTGGCAATCCAGGTAATTCTTCTAGAAATACATCTAGGAATTCTTTGATTATTGGTACCTCTGAAACCCCTGGACTAACAATTCCAGTGTCTACCACATTCACAAGATAAGCATCACACCCAAATTTCATTAAATGAAAAGTAGTAGCAGTAGAAATCAAACATGTAGGCACAATTTTCCTGTCACCCGTGAACACTGTATTTATTTCCCCATCTATAACCATTTTTACTTCCTTTGTTAAACAGTCAACTATGACATGATTTCTAGACAACCAATCCATTCCCAATATCACATCAAAATCTCGCAAATTGATCACAATTAGGTCTACTGACATATTTGTACCATAAATCATCATAGAACAAGCCAAACTACAGTATTCACCATTATTACTCCTCCAGCAGACATCGAAACACAAATATCATGTCCTAAAGATTCAATGGCATAATGCATTTTCAATGCAAAATCACATGAAATGAATGAACATGTAGATCCGAGGTCAACTAACACATATGCATCATGCCTACAAATAGGAATTATACCAGTTATTATCTTTGGAGAAGTAGTTGCTTCCTGCCTCATAACAACATACACTCTTGCCTGCGGTAAGGATTGGTTCACATCTTCAATATGGACATATGCTGTTGTAGCTGCACTTCTACCTCCCCTACCTCTTCCACGACCAGTCGTTGTAGGTACTACATTATCCCCAACACTACTTTGTCCTCCTGAATGGTAGGTACTCGATGCTCCTCTACCTACTACACACTCATTGGCATAATGCCCAAGTTTCCCACATCTATAACAAACCTGCACTCTCGGTCCCCAACACTCTCCTGAATGGGTCCTTCCACAAGTGCCACAAACAGGTCTATATCCTCTACCAGTAAACCCATAATTACCTCGCATGTTTGCTGATCCACCACTTCTACCCATAGTTATACTACTTGGCCCTCTAAACTGATAACTGCCCCTTCCTCTAAAACCTCCTCGCTGACTTCCTGATCCTCCCCTAGGTGTAAATAAGGCACCTCTAGAGAAAGATGGAGTAAATGTCCCAATTATCTTCTTTTTCTTTGCTTCTAATATATTTCTTTCTAAGAATAATTCTTCTACTCTTGTTGCAGCTTCCAATAAAGCAATAAAGGTAGGTGGTTGCACTGCCAGCTTTTCACGTATCTCCAATCTCAAACCCCTCTCAAATCTATTTCTTTTCACCATACACTTCCTCCGGGTGCATACCTAGATAACCTTGTAAATTGTAATTCATAGTCGGCAACATACATCTCATTTTGTTTCAATTCAAGGAATTAAAGTTTCTTCCTCTCTTGATATATTGGTGGCATATGCTTCATCTTGAACTCCTTTAAGAATTCTTCCCATGTCATGGTCAATGGTTGTGTCTGGCTACTTGGGACTGTCTCCACCAGTTTCTAGCATCCTTAAGAAATAATGAGGTTGCATACCTCACTTTCATTTAGGTCGTCGATTGTGTATTAAATTGTGTAAACACACCTTTAACAGACTTTAGCCATTCTTCTGCTACAATTGGATCGGTTGTCCCCTCAAACTCTTTCCCCCCATGCTTTCTTAACTTTCCAAAGTTTGCATCCAATACAAGTATGTTTAGTGGAGGTGGTGGCTGTTGTTGTTGAGCTAATCTTCTTAACACTTCAACTATTTGCTGAGCATACCCTTCAGCTCTTTCTTGTGACTGCTCATTTTCATGCATATGTTCTTGTTCAATATGATGTGCATGAATTGACTCATGTGAACCTACTGGGCCAGTGGAGTGCTCATTCATGCCTATATCATTAACAAACTTTACAATAATAAATGGTTTGTGCATAATTACTATATGCTTGCATATTATGCTCTTAATCCCCTCTATTCCCATCAATTCAATCACTCAAGCATTTAACACATTGAAACATATTAAAAATTTCAACTCACTTTAACATATCACAACACATACACACCTTCATATAACATAACATAAACACAAATATAAGTACTCATACTTATGTCCCAACGGTCTAATCCCCGCTCTGATACCAAAAACTGTAGCACCCAAACTCAAACATCCAATTGTATAGCAATATATATATATAATTAACTTTATAAACATAATTTATTACTTAATTACAATATACATTCATACAATTTAAGTGGCATAACATACTTAATATACATAAGAAATATTTATACATTATTTTAATTCACACAAGTACCCAAAATGCCCCAATGCTTGAGATAATTCCTCTGGCCCACCTGATAATATTGACTGATGCAAAGAGAGCAATGCACAGCTAAAGCTATCTACAACTGCACTAACCTGAAAAACATTGCTAAGGAATGAGCTAGCGACTCAATAAGCATTTAATTTACTAAACTATAGTATATTAGGCTAGAATTATCAAGTCTTTATCAAATACAAAAAATTATACCAACAATTAACTAACAATCACAAAATGAACCATTTCAATTATTCTCATAAACAAATAATTTCATTTCACATAATGCAAATAATCTCAAACTCAACTAAGTCAAATAATTCAATTCCACGTTATTTCTATCAAATTAGGATCAGATGACTCATCCCCACATTTCCTCATATTTTCAAATATCAGTAACCACTTGACAAGACTATCCGCCAGGCTCAGTCTTGCCATCTCACATACTCGGGTAGCTATCCGCCTGGCTCAGCTTTCCCGATCACACAATATCCATTTAAGAGTCATCAATCCTTAATCACAATCAATTTACTTCACAACACATCACAATCAATTCACTTTACAACAAGCCAAAAACATAACCAATATCAACTCAGTCAACCAAGAAATTATCAAGTAATCAAACAGCAGTTCCTACTCAATATACACAAAGTTTAGTCTATTAAATACTTACTAAAATTTATAGGATAACAAAGTAATCCTATTCTTTTTCTCTTACCACTTCCTTGCCTTTGGATGAACCTATTCACATATTCAATACAAATACAATTCAATCACAAGGCATAAATATACATATCTTTACTATTCATAAAATATCACATTTCAACAAAATAACATATATTCTTGATGTTAATATGATGCATGAGATGAATGATAATAAATCAATATATTTGTTGATGAAGGCAGCTTGTAGGTACTGAATTAGAAATTACACAAAAACTTATGTATAATTAATAAAAATCTCATCTTTTTCAGAATTACACTTCCATTTTTATAGAAACCATAGCAGAAAGAATCACTTCAAAATCATTGGTATAAAAATAATTATGGCATTTTCAATACAGCTGCTCCAATTTCCATTTAAACAGAACAGTAAAAAGTTTCCTATTAAATGACCAGTCAGAAGAATAAATTTTCTGATGAAACTCTGCAGATATAAAGTTAAATCCTAAAGTTTCTATAGAAACTAATCTTACTCAATTTGGACTTCTCTAGCTCAAGTTGTGAAACACAAAATTAGCAACAAATTTCTGAATCCTAAGTCCGATTTCTGCTTAAAATAGTTTCGAGCAGGCCATATTAAGTTCAACATATCTCACGCTATACTCAACCAACAATTATGAAATTTTACAGACATATACTAGATATATAAATGAACAACTTTCATGTTTAGAAATGTTCGAGATTAAGCCTCTAAGGTCACGAAATCAGAGGTGAAAAATTCTGCCCAAAAATTTCAGCTTCAAGATCACAAGTAATAGCATGTTCACTCTTGATTAAACAATTCCAAAACACATAATCATCAACAATTTCATATCATTAATCCTAATTTACAGCAAAACCAAAAAATTAAAAGTACTCATCTTTGTTTCCCTTGATTAAGAAAGCCCAAATCTTTCAAACTTAAAAGAAGAATTAGATTCTCACTTACTAAAAGTTTGTAGAGTTTGATTAGGAAATCAAGGTTTGAAGAAGAAAAGGAGAAGAATGAGAGAGAGAAAGAAGAAGAGGAAATAGAAAATGCATGTGTAGAAATGAAGAAATGAAGAGGTGGTAAATTGGTGTAAAAATAGGCAATTTTACAATTTAATCCTCTTTCTTTCTAACTTTCCAATTTAGTCCAAAATTATTACTTTTCAATTAAATCAATATGTAACTAAATAATTTATTTATCTACCACGTAATATAATAAAATAGGTCATACATAATCATGATGCAAATGACATGTTTAATGACATGCTAATGAATATTAATTATCGAAAAAAATAAATAAATTTGGTTGACACTTGGAATGGCCCATCCCCTTTTGGCATTAATTTAGACTTCCTTTGGCTTGGAAATCTTTCCTTTCTCAAATGTATCGAGACTTAGTCACCCGACTCAAATACAACTTTCTTTCTCCCCTTGTTGTGTTTCTTTTCTCTATTTGAGCACGCACCTTCTCATATAAGCTTTTAACAAATTCAGCTTTTTGCTTGCCTTCAAAATTAGCCTTATCAATAGGTAATGGCAGTAAATCCATAGGAGTTAATGGATTGAACCCATATACAATCTCAAAAGGTGAACAATTTGTTGTAGCATGAATACTCCTATTGTATGCAAACTCAACATGTGGCAAACATTCTTTCCAATTCTTCAAATTTCTTTGAACTATTGCCCTCAATAGATGTGAGAGAGTTATATTAACCACCTCCATTTGTCCATCCGTTTGTGGATGACAAGTTGTTGAGAATAGAAGCTTTGTTCCCAACTTGCTCCAAATTGTTTTCCAAAAGTGGCTAAGGAACTTAACATCTCTATCACTAACAATTGTCCTTGGAACTCCATGCAATCTCATAATTTCTTTAAAGAATAACCCTGCAATATGAGTTGCATCATCTGTCTTATGGCATGGAATGAAATATGCCATTTTGCTAAACCTGTCAACAACAACAAAAATAGAATCTTTCCCTCCCCTTGACCTAGGTAATCCTAGAACAAAGTCCATAGAAATGTCTACCCAAGGTTCATTAGGTATGGGAAGTGGAGTATACAACCCATGAGGCTTCACTTTAGATTTAGCTTGTTTACAAGTGATGTATCTCTCACATATTTTTTCAGCATCTCTTTTCATTTGTGGCCAAAAGATATGATTACCTAAAACATCTAAAGTCTTTCTCACACCAAAGTGCCCCATCAAACCCCCACCATGTGCCTCCCTCACAAGCAACTCTCTTAAAGAAGATTGAGGCACGCATAACTTATTTTCTTTAAAAAGAAAACCATCATGTCTATAGAACTTGTCAAAACCTCATCTCTCACATGCCCCATATACATTAGCAAAATTATGGTCTAAATTATATAATTCCTTAATGAACTCAAAATCTAATAATTTTGCATCAAGTGTAGAAATTAGAGCATACCTTCTAGATAGAGCATCGACAACAACATTCTCTTTACCTTGTTTGTACTTGATGATGTATGGAAAGGATTCAATAAATTCCACCCATTTAGCATGCCTATAGCTTAGCTTCCCTTGTCCTTTGAGATATTCCAAAGACTCGTGGTCGATGTGTATAATGAATTCTTTATACCAAAGATAGTGCTGCCATGTCTCTAAAACTCTTACCAAAGCATAAAACTCTTTGTCATAAGTTCGGTAGTTTAGACTTGCTCCACTTAGCTTCTCACTAAAGAACGCAATTAGTCTTCTTTCTTGCATCAAGACTCCACCAATACCTATTCCACTTGCATCACACTCAACCTCAAAGGTTTTAGCAAAAGTCAGGCAAAGCAAGTAAAGGTGTTGAACTAAGTTTGTCTTTTAGCAAGTTAAAAGCATCATCTTGTTCTTTTCCCCACTTGAAACCCACATTCTTTTTAATGCATTCAGTTAAAGGTGCAACAATTATAGAGAAATCCTTAATGAATCTCCTATAAAAGCTAGTAAGACCATGAAATCTCCTAACATCATGCACACTAGTAGGTTTCGACCACTCTCTAATTACTTTTACTTTTTCTTATTCAATATGAATTCCCTTGTCATTAACAATATATCCAAGAAAAGTAATTTCATTAGTGCAAAAAGTGCATTTCTTAAGATTAGCATATAATATCTTTTACCTTAACACATTAAAAACCAGCTTTAAGTGTATTACATGCTCATCTAAAGATTTGCTATACACAAGAATATCATAAAAAATAACCACTACAAACTTTCCAATGAAAGCGCGCAAAACATGATTCATCAATCGCATAAAAGTACTTGGAGCATTAGTTAAACAAACGGCATGACTAACCACTCGTATAGTCCATATTTTGTTTTGAAAGCGGTTTTTCCATTCATCACCCTCACACATTCTTATTTGATGATATCCAGATTTTAAATCCACTTTAGAAAACACACAAGCACCGTGCAATTCATCCATCATGTCATCTAGCCTAGGTATACGATGGCGATACTTTACCGTTATTTTATTGACAACACGACAATCAATACATATCCTCTATGAACCATCTTTCTTAGGCATTAAAATTACAGGAACCGCACAAGGACTCATGCTTTCTCTTATGTACCCCTTATCCATAAGCTCACTCACTTGCCTTTGGATTTCTTTTATCTCCTCGGGGTTGCATCTATATGCTAGCCTATTTGGTATGCTTGCACTCAGAATGAAACTAATATAATGTTCAATTTCTCAAATTGGTGGTAATCTTTTAGGCACATCTTCGGGAAAGAGGTCTTCATATTCCTGCAAAAGCTCAAGAATAACACTAGGCAAATCCTTGATAAGATCGTTAGAAATCATCAAAACTTCCTTCTACCTGAGTACAAGTAAGGGCTGCCTTAAGGTTAGTGTTTTCCTCACATCACTTGGCTTTGCATACACATTCATTTTTCTTTCACTCTCATCTCCCTTGTTTTCTCTCACCTTGTGTTTCCCATTACACTCACTTTTACCACTTACCTTACCTTTTTTTTTTCACTATTTCTTGCTCCCTCCCCATATATCCCCTATATGAAGATTCAAGCTCTTCATATTGTTGTTTAATTCTCACTTGATCATCAAAAATGGCCTTGGGAGGTAATGGTCCAAGATTGAATTTTTTTCCATCAATAGTCAAGGAATATCGATTCTTGAACCCATCATAAATCACACGCCAATCATATTACCAAGGTCTTCCCAATAAAACATGTCCGGCATACATGGGAACCACATCAGAAAGCACCTCATCCTTATATCTCCCAATAGAAAAAGAAATTAGCACTTGCTTATTTACCTTCACAACACCACTATCATTCAACCATTACAACTTATAAGGCCTCGAGTGTTTGGTAGTTGGTAATTTCAATTTCTCCATAAGCAAAGTACTAGCAACATTAGTACAACTTCCGCTATCAACAATCATGTTACACAATTTATTAGCAATTAAACAATGAGTATGAAATAAATTCTCACGCTGCTCTCCATGTTCATCGTGTTTATATTGCAAATTAAGTGTGCGTTGTACTACTAACACATCCCCTTTAGCATACTCAATATCACTAACATCCTCTAAAGTCGGCATGTCATCATTCTCATCATCATTTTCGTTTTCAGTTTCAGATTCAACAATTCCATCTCTAACAATCATGATCCTCTTATTAGGGCAATCATATGCATAATGACCATGTCCAAGACACATAAAATACTTCAAGTTATTAGATTGATTAACTTGATTCTCAACTTTGTTTTTGCTACCTATTTCATTTTTATTCTTATTCTCATCCACTTTAGGCTTAGCAAATTTATCATCCTTTTTACTCCAATTTGATTTCCAATTAGAAGAACTAGAACTCGAATTAAGTTTAGAATCAAACTTACTTGTACCTCTTCGCTTGAGTCGCCTTTCAATGTTCATGGCCATATTCACCATGTCCTCAAGCTCCACATAATGTTGCAACTCCATAAGATCATCAATATTCTTGTTTAGACCATTCAAGAATCTTGCCATGGTAGCCTTTCTATCCTCCTCCACATTTGCTTTAATTATAGCCATTCCTATTTCTTTGTGGTACTCCTCCATGCTCATGGTGCCTTGCCTTAGAGTTTGTAATCGTTGATGCAAATCTCTATAGTAATGGTTAGGAATGAACCTCTTCCTCATGATGCGTTTCATCTCCATCAATGACCCTATGGGTCTTTCTCCATTTCGTCTCCTTTCCCTACACAATTGATGCCACCAAACACTAGCATAATCACAAAATTCAATAGCGGCAAGTTTTACCTTTTTCTCCTCCAAATAGTTATGGCATTCAAAGATCATCTCCACCTTTTGCTCCCATTCCAAGTAGACATCAGGATTATTCTTTCCTTGAAAGGAAAGAATTTTCATTTTGATGCTACCTAGGTTACGATCTATACCATCTTGCTTTGATCTTCTATTACGTCTCCTAGGATGGTCATGTGACACCTATAAAGGATGTCAGACATACATTGTATGCAAAGACTGATACATAACATATTTCTTAACTACTAACTTTTAACTCACAAATTAATATGTATAACAAAAACTATTTATATGAGTCATACATATCACACACCAAAAAGCTCACAACATTAAATAGTACACTTTTTTTTATATACACATAAAATGCTTCAGATTTATACATGATAATGAAATCCACTTGACATGTCACGTCCAAGAAAGAAAAACTGAGGGCGACCTCCTGGCCGACCTACGACACAATGCTAGTGCGAAGGATGTAAATGTTTCGTCAAAACCAATTATAATTCTTCTAATCCTGAAAAAGAAATAATGCAGAGGAGTGAGCCTGCAACTCAGCAAAAGAATAACATAATTTCCTATGAAAAATAACACAATCAAATGTGTAGTACTATCAAACATCAAACCATTCGATATTTAATTATGACTTTATAGTATTTACATAAACCTTGTCATAGTATTTTCTTTAGGACAACAATGAGTTTTTGAATTACATTTAATTCCATAATAGTATATATATTTTTATCTTCATGGATCCCCATACGCACACAACTAAGCATAATCTTATGGGGAATTCCATATCGCACACAGCCTTGCCTGATTCACAAGTAGTATTGCGTCCTTACAATCATCCAACCATAATTCTTATATATATATATATTTATATATATATCATTTAAATAACTAACATCTCCATAATATATAAGAAACCATAATAATACCTATGATATACCAAAAACATACCAACATGACAGATTTAATAGTGTGCATTCACAAATACACCAAAAATTCCACATTAGGAATTCCAAAACCGTATTCTCCATATCAGTAATATTATAAGTCTAGATTAATTTGAAACTGATTTTACATCAAATGGATGTGTATAGAAAGAGAAACATCAAAAACATTCTACCATGGTCAAGCTGTCAATAAAATTAAGCAATAGAAAGTATGATCCAGATTGGCCATCAAAACAGCAAAATCAAGCTTCCTCTATTTCTATAACATTTGTAAATTACATTACAAATTTTCTATAGCAATAAGTAGCGCTCCATTTGGAGTTATAAAACTCCAGATATGGCTAAATCAAATATACTGTCATCTTTGGCATCATAATCCTCTTGTTCAAAGGCTAGTTGCCTTTCTCTTCTAGGCTCGTGTTGAATCCTTGTAATAGTTTCACCTTGCCTTCTCAGACTTTCAACAACATCATCGATCTGCCTATATATTCTTTCAAACTCCTTTTGCATTACTTGCAAAGTTTGCTCAATGGATGCTCCAACACTACTTGAAACTTGTTCTTTTGACATTCGCGAAACCCTGAAAAATAAGTTAGGATAGCCTCACAAAAAATACTCCCCGATGTGTTTCTCTCAATTAAAATATCACACTACTCGTGTTTCACTCAAAGTTTTTACTTTTCTCGATGCTAGTCTCACCACTATTGCCTTTTACCTCTCTTGCTTTTACTTTAGGTTCTTAGATGAACTAATTACCTAAACAAAAAAAATCAGATTATGGCAATTCAATGGAGTGAAGAAAAAAAGGTTGGTCTAGATCAAGTTGTTAGGTAAGGCCAAATTTAAAGTAGCTAGACACAAGAAAGCAATGAAATAAAGCAATAGAATAGGGTTTCTATACCGTCCAAACCTTCTTTTTGTTTGATCTTTTGAGTTTTTTTTAATGATAATAACAAAAGTGAAAAGAAATTAAGAACAACACAAAACTTTTTAACAAGAAGGGACAACAAAATTTTACTTTATAAACACAAAGGTGTAAACTTTGAAAAAGAAAGAGTACTTAGAAGGACAAAAAAATTGAAACAAAAAGAATTCGACACAAATAAAGAAAAAGTGAAGAAGATAGGAAACTTCAATGAAACACAAAACACAAAGATAAGCAAACGTCAACTTGAAGCAAGCTCTAATACCAAATGATAGGAAATCATCATCTTAGCAACCATACACCCCCAATAACTAATGAGTTATGATACATAGGGAATGCAAGAAAATACCCTCCAATCAAGATGATTCCAAAACTCAAGGATCTCCTCAAGTGAAGTTAGGGAAAACTAGTTCCAACTATGAAACTAGCACTTGAATTCAACTCCAAACGCCACAAACCAAGTATGATTTGATAAGTTAAGAATCAAGCACAAGATTTTGGTTAGAGAATGCCACAAACTAAAAAATAGTTTGATAAGTTCAAAGTTCATGCAAGAACTTAAGCAAAAACACTCACAAAGAGCAAATAAAAATTATCATTTATCAATTGGTTTTTATAAATGAATCTGGCTTTGATATTTATAGCCAAAATAAGATAAAAAAACCTAAATGGATGTCTTTCGAGCTTTCCCATGTTTTTTCCTTTAATTCCCCTTAAAACTCATTAAAAGTGGCTGTTTTTACATTAATGTCACTCATTTTGTAACTCCCAAATGACAACTAGTTATGTGCATCTAGTTTGTAACTCCAAATTATGACTAATCATGTGCATCTATTTTGTAACTCTAAATGATAACTAATCACATCATAACTTAAGAAAACCTAATAAAAAATGAAAATAAAAAGGCTTCAAATGAATTTTATTGGACCTATGAGTTCAACCCAAACTTATTGCACTAAATTGATGATTTTGGTTCCTTTTTGCAATCCTAAATCTTGGGTTGAGCCTTGTTGTATTTGAATACTCCAAATGTCTTTAATTAAGCCCAACAAAGCTTCTTGCATCCTTTTGGACTTGGATCTTATCATTGGACCTCCTTGAAAGCTTAAAGGATCATTTGTAATTCTTGTCTTTATTGTATCATTATTTTTACAAATATCCATTACAGCATGTGAGGTCCTCTTAGGTCTAACCCATTTTATTTAAGCCCAATCCTTATTAAATTTGTTAGCCTACTTAACTATTTGATTATGTACAAAGGCCCATTTAATCTAGCCCAATTACAATTATGCACTTAATTTCCAGCCTTTAAACCTAAATGGACTACTTTTTATGTTAAGACCCAATCAGATGATTCTTATTCTAGTATGGCCCATTAATTAATTAAAAACATGGCAAAGCCCTCTAAGTCTATATGGATTTTAGTTTTAGGCCCATTTTACCATCCTTTAACCTAATAAACTATTTTTTCATGTTAAAGTCCAATTTTAAGCCTAAAGTCTATATGTCCAGTTTTTATTAAACAATCAAATTGTAGATATGTGGCATATATCAAAATAATGTAGAAATTAAAGTGTAGAAAATGAAATCTAGCTATTACAACCCTCCTATAACTAAAATTTGAAAGAAGAACGATTACAGTGTACAAAATAAAAAGAAATGCTTAAGAATTTGAAATTCAAGCCAAAATTATGTAGAGCCAACCGGTCTAGGTCACAGAGCGGATCAACTCTAGGGCTTGATTATGGTCAATTCTACAATTATGGCCAGTATTTCTTAGATTTTGAGAAAACCTTATATTATTCTTGAAAATACTTTCTTAATCGTGAGTTCTTTCTTAATGAGTTCCTCTTTTAGTTACAAAAAAGCTCTCTATTTAATTAAACATAAGTTCTTTTAGTAACAGTAGCTCTCACCCTAGACTTAGGACTTAATGATGTATTTATAGAGGTAGGGTTGTTAGAAAACCCAAAGGCAATATATAAGCTTTAAATTTATTTAAAATTTTTAAAGAACCAATTTTCCTCCTTATCAGGTAATTATTTATCAATATCCAATAAATAAACAAATTAAATCTTTAAAATTCAAATAAATATCAATAGAATCTAGTAATTATTGTTAAATACTTTCTATAATATTCTTTTTATTAATTTTTGGAATTTAAGTTAAAACACACATAAAATAGTGTTGGATTTGAAAGAATAAGCCAATTGGGACAATGTAGAGCCGGTAAGCTTTAGACATAATTGATTTGGCTCTATGGTCAGCCAATCGGGTTTGGGTAGAGCCGATTCGGCTGTATGTAGAGTCGATAGGCTTAAGGATCAAAAAGCTTAGAAAATCTTGCATTCTAGTTCCTAAACTTGAGAAAACTATTGTTTCACCCTTCAAACTTAATTTTTGCTGAGAATTGAGTCTAAATTGATTCTAAAAAAGCAATTTTAGTTCAATTATTCTCAAACCTAATCAAGATCCATCGGTCCTCAACTTCTCGAGACTCGAGAAAGGCAATAACTTTCATTATCGAGTTCTCCGTGATTCCCTTGATATCTGGATTTGGAAAATGGGTGCTGAAGTTGCCTCTGGTTTCTCTAAACTCTTAAGCACACACGTGATATAAATAAATTAAGAAAAATCATAATATCAAGGATACAGTAAAAGGATATGAGCTGTAGAAGCTATGCTCCGTAAGTTATAAATGTTGTAAATTTTTTGATTTGGATGTAGGGATCACACTGTTTGATTTTTTACTTTTAGCTCCTTAAATTCACCTACAAGATGATTCACACAAGTACCTTTCCCAAGATCAAGCTTCTAGATTCATCAAAAACAACATTCATAGACTCTTCAACTACTAAAATACATTTATTAAATACTCTATAAGCTTTGCTTGAGGTGGAGTAGCCTAGGAAGATTCTAATATCGGTTTTAGAGTTAGATTTTCCAAGATTGTCCTTATTCAAAATGTAGCATTTGCAACCAAATATTCTAAAATATGAGACCTTATGCTTTCTTCCATTCCAAAGTTCATAAGAAGTTTTATTTAACAAAAGTCTTTTGAAAACTCTATTTGCAACATAACAACCAGTGTTAACAACTCCCGCCCCAAAAGTAGGAATGGAGTTTATACATGATAAGCATTATAATACACATGTTTTCATGCCCGATTGTTTACATTTTTTATGCATGATTATCCCGCTTTATGCTAGAATCACTGTCTTTTGTTTCCTTTCTCATTTCGCAGTCAATTTCAAAGGACATCATCAGTGAATCGAGGGACATATGTGTGATTACGGACCAAAATCCATCGGGATTGGGCGAGGAGTAGCACCTAGAGGGTTGAGCACGGCTGGACTCCGGCCGTGCTGAATTACCAAGAGGCTATCCCCAATTGTGCCATTTCAAAGACGGTTTCCATAGCCACTACAAATTTTCAAAGACGGCCCGTGGTGGCCAACACGGAAGAAACACTACCGTGGTGAAACCCTACTCAAGTGAGATCCACAGACGGCCCGGACTTCGGTACGAGTTAAATATATAAGAAAAATGAATTTTCTTAGAGAAAAAAAAGAGGAGAGGAAAAGAGTGACATAGAGCCCCGACGGTCGGTTCGGTTTACTGCATGATTGAAAAGTGCGAGAGAGTCATGGGAGTAAGAATCCCGGAATCACAAGGTTCCGAGTGTAAAACCGTAGTGGAAGCAATTCAAGAGGCGTTTAGGAGATTTCTCAAAGTGTAGATCCAGATTTGGAGCTCGCTCATCCAATTCGAGAGAAAAGGGTGTACATGTTTTATTTTCATTATTCTTTCATTGTAATTGATTTCCTAGATTGTTTTAAACATGAACATGTTTAGCTAGACTGATTTAATCCATTGGGATTTCTTTACTATGTTGGCTTGATATTATATTGTTGGATTGTTTGAGTTAGTTTTGTATTCTTCTTGTTTTCGGTGATTAATAAGATTATGCATTATTCATGAGACGTTGTGAATTGTGATGTTTAGATTGCTTTATGAGATTGAGAAATCCGTTTGGCAATTGGAATTTTGAATAACAAGAACTGGTTAATAATCGCATAGAGATAAGGATAATTAACTAGCCGGATTAAGAATTAACAAAGCTTAATAGAGGCGGATTAAAGCTTAATGCTAATTTAAGAATCAATCGTTAGGAAGAGATTCCAACTTTAGGTTATTAGGTTTAGAATTCGGTTATCTCGAGAGAGAAACCGAATTGCTAAGAATTCATCTACGGTAGCATAATTAGACTCACCGATCCTTTATCCTTTGTTCGGTTGCCAACTAGTTTAGATTCCCTTTGGGTTTGTCTTCTTGTCTTGATTATTTCATTAATCAATTACTCCTGCATCTCCCTCGGAACTTAGCTTGTAGTTAATAGTTAGTTTAGAAATTATTCATTATCCATTTTAGGTTAATATAACAAAGAACAAAGGAGTAACTCTGGGCTTTCACTTTCCCGAGGAATACGACCTTGATACTCGCCATTAGTGCTAGACTGCATCGATAGGTACACTGCCTTAGATTGTAGCTAACACGATTAGCACCCATCAAGTTTTTGGCGCCGTTGCCGGGGAATGTTTGAAAACTAGAGTGAAATTTGCTATTTGTTAATTTAGCCATTTTTTTTCTTTCTTATTATTTTATGATTTTTATTTTTATTTGTTTAATTATTTTATTTTATTTGTACATATTTATTTAGTTTAAGTTTATGATTCAGATAGTGAATGATAAGGAGGTTCAATGCTAAATTCAAACTCTTTGTATGACACATTGGAAAATGGGATCAGGAACCAAGAGAGTGCTAAAAATTGAGATGCCCGAGCATCTTTAGATGCTCGAGTGGAATCATTTTGTAGGGCTACCGATCAACTCTCTTTTCCTATCCTTTCATCTCAAGTCTTTTGTGAATTTTGTTGTGGTTTACATGTGTGTAATGATTGTCCATTGTATAGTGATGTTGCTCATTGTTCTTATAACTATGAACAGGTGAATTATACGGGAAGTTGGCCAAATGACTCATATGGAAGCACCTACAATCAAGAGTGGAGCACTCATTCACCCTTTGGATGGAGCTTAGATGGCCAAGAACCACTAGGAATTCGAAGAACTACATCAAAGTAACCTAATCTTGCACCTTCAACTCAAGATGAAGAGTTAGTGTCAGAGGAGCTGATGATGAGGTTCATGACAAGTCTTGAGGAAAGATTCCAATAAACAGAGAGGGTACTTGAAGGTCAACAAGCCTCAATTAAGAACATAGAGCATCAAGTAGGCTTAATCTTCAAGTTACTAGCTGAAGAGCAATTGGGAACTCCATCAAACGCTACTGAATCCGAGGAGCATTTGAGCGCCATCACTTTATGCTCAGTGAGAATTTTCTAGTTTATCTACTATGTTTGACGATGATGCTTCTATGCAGGACGATTTCTTGAACATGGAGATGGAACCAGAAAAGGAAGAGGCGAGCATAATTCCTCTGAAAGACTATCAACAAGAATGTACAGTTGATGATGTTGAGTTGCAGTTAGAGGAATTATTGGTAGATTTTCCACAAGTCCCTTTGATGATGGACGATAAGCACGAGTTATCCAATGATGAAGTCTTGGAGGAGCTCGAGTTTCTTCTAGCAAGTGAACCAAGCCAGGGACTGAAGAAAACCATCGACACTCCTAAAGAGATTGCCCAACCATCGATCCTTCCAATTGTTGAAACTCCAGCTTTCAAATTGGAAGAGCCCCTAGAGCATCATGACTACGCTCAATTATATGAGGAGCGTAGTCTTGCCCATCATAATCGGCAGCCTTGCTTGATAGTCGGAAGAGGAAATTGACGATTATCCCTCTAAGCGGATACTTGAAGACATTTGCTTGGAAGAAGGATGGATGGTCGTCGATCACGCCCATTTGCCTTTCACCATGAGTCCAAATTTAAGAAGACTCATCACATAAAAAGAAGCGCTTTGGGAGGCACCCCAAACTTTATCTTTAATCTTTAATATTTTAACCTTTTGTTTTGAAACATTTTATTAGTTTTAGTTTTCATATTTTCAGTTTCGATTTTATTTCTTTATTTTATTATTTTCAGATTCTACCGAGGAGGCACTGAATTTCCACAACATCGGCCTCGATGGATGATCGGTGATCCCTAGATCTTTTATTTTTCCTGCATTTATTTACTTTATTTTCATACATGTCATGCACTTGGATTGTATTGCCTTTATTCTCTTAGTTGAGCATTCCATGCGGGGTATCCATAACATTTTACACTGAGGACAATGTGTTCTTCAAGTGTGGGGTGCTTATGGGTAAACCTTAATCTCTCATATGGATTTTTAATATATCTGAAATTGCTATGGCTAGGTGTTGTGTTTTTTAGGGGATGTTAGGACATTGTGTTTTTATGCACTTGAGTATGCTATTTTTGAGCTGATTGATGACTTGATTTATAGAATTGTAGTTACTTTTCTTTGCGTTCATTGTCCTTAGAAAACAATTTATGGTGTTTTACACATCAACCCTGCCGGGTTAAACCGGTGTTATTTAATTGTTTTTTCGAATTGTCAAATTTTAACTTAGAACGTTGATAATATCATATGCATGTGTTTCTTAAGTAATGATGCAATTAATGATGTTGCGAACCAACTGCACCTAATACCACACCTGAAAGTGAGATTTTGAGCGAGTTGAGCATTCATTATACTTATGCTCTTTATATTTCTTGTTTGAGTGTGCATTGTACTTAACTTTGCTTCTAGAACTTGCTTTGTAATGCGTGTTGAAGTTACATGAATATTGTGAATACCATGAGATGATTTGGGCGATTTAGGATTCACCACATTTGACCAAAAGCCTATCACCTTATGTTCCATTAGTTAGCCAGTTTTTGAGCCTTAACCTTTTCTTCATAATCTACACCTATACACTTCAATTATACCATTCTTTACATTTATCTTTCCTTTACCCTTATGCTGGAATTTCTTTCTGTGATTTATTCAACTTTATGTGGGATTAAAATGCTAGTTGCTATGTTGGTAAATTCACTAAATCTTTTTGATATTTTAAATGCTCCCTTTGATCCAATTTGTATTTGTTATTCTTTATGTTTATTCGAGTTGTATGCGCCGGTCGCTAATAAGCTGCTAGTTCATTATTATAAAAAAAAAAAAACAAAAAACAAAAAAAAAAAAGAGAAAAAAGAAGAAGAAGAAAAAAAAGAATATATAATAAACAAATCTCTTTAATTATTTATCTTTTATTGGATTTAGAGCATTTCATGAGCGTTATTCTATGAAGTAGGGATTTTAGTGAATGATTCTTTTGTGATCTTAGGCATTTAATCCTTTGAGCATATACTATTGTTTATCGCACGAATTCCAAAGACTTTCACACTTCTATCCAAATCTCCGTACCTTTACCTTAGCCCCATTTCAACCTTGGTAAAGACCCTTTGATTTTGGTATTTACTTATTCACAGAGTTTAAGATATGATTTATGAGCAAGCTTATGGTGAGCGGGTCTTGTGCATTTGCTTTGAGGGATTTGTTATTCACCTAATATACACTTTGAGCGACTTGAGTGATCCCTGTGAGGCATTGGTTCATGATGTTTGTGTTGAGTTGTCATTTAAGTTACTCATGCATTAATATTATTTCCATTCTTTGTTAATGATTTGTAATTTGATTTATGATTGAGCATCCTTTGAGATGTGTTGAATACTCTCTGTTGTGGACTAGGGCCATAAACTGAAAGGAATTGCTAACTGTAGTTTTATGGGGTGAGTTGTTAATTGCTTGAGGACAAGCAATAGCTTAAGTGTGGGGTAATTTGATAAGCATCATAATACACATGTTTTCATGCCCGATTGTTTACATTTTTTATGCATGATTATCCCGTTTTATGCTAGAATCACCTGTCTTTTGTTTCCTTTCTCATTTCAGGTCAATTTTGAAGGACATCATCAGTAATCGAGGGACATATGTGTGATTACGGACCAAAATCCATCAGATTGGGCGAGGAGTAGCACCCAGAGGGTTGAGCACGACCTGGACTCCGACCGTGTTGAATTACCAAGAGGCTATCCCCAATTGTGCCATTTCAGCACGGTTTCCGTAGCCATCACAGCCTTCAGCACGGCCCGTGGTGGCCAACACGGGGAGAAATACGGCCGTGGTGAAACCCTACTTGAGATTCATTGAAGTTAAATATATAAGAAAAATGAATTTTTCTTAGAGAAAAGAAAGAGGAGAGGAAAAAGAGTGACATAGAGCCCCGGTTCGGCTTCGCATGATTGAGAGAGAGTCATGGGAGTAAGAATCCCGAATCACAAGGTTCCGAGTGCAAAACCGTAGTGGAAGCAATTCAAGAGGCGCTTGGGAGATTAATCAAAGTGTAGATCCAGATTTGGAGCTCGCTCATCCAATTCGAGAGAAAATGGTGTACATGTTTTATTTTCATTATTCTTTCACTGTAATTGATTTCCTAGATTGTTTTAAACATGAACATGTTTAGCTAGACTGATTTAATCCATTGGGATTTCTTTACTATGTTGGCTTGATATTATACTGTTGGATTGTTTGAGTTGGTTTTGTATTCTTCTTGTTTTCGTGATTAATAAGATTATGCATTATTCATGAGACGTTGTGAATTGTGATGTTTAGATTGCTTTATGAGATTGAGAAACTGTTTGGCAATTGGAATTTTGAATAACAAGAACTCAAGTTAATAATCGCCAGAGATAAGGATAATTAACTAGCCGGATTAAGAATTAACAAAGCTTAATAGAGGCGGATTAAAGCTTAATGCTAATTTAAGAATCAATCGTTAGGAAGAGATTCCAACTTTAGGTTATTAGGTTTAGAATTTGGTTATCTCGAGAGAAAACCGAATTCGGTTAAGAATTCGGCCCACGGGTAGCATAATTAGACTCACCGATCCTTTATCTTTTGTTCGGTTGCCAACTAGTTTAGATTCCCTTTGGGTTTGTCTTCTTGTCTTGATTATTTCATTTATCAATTACTCCTGCATCTCCCTCGGAACTTAGCTTGTAGTTAATAGTTAGTTTAGAAATTATTCATTATCCATTTTAGGTTAATATAACAAAGAACAAAGGAGTAACTCTAGGCTTTCACTTTCCCTAGGAATACGAACTTGATACTCGCCATTAGTGCTAGACTGCATCGATAGGTACACTGCCTTAGATTGTAGCTAACACGATTAGCACCCATTAATACACATTGAGCATAGTCCTAGCCATTTCCACTGGTGTTCTATTTTTCCTTTCCACAACTCCATTTTGTTGTTGTGTCCTAGGCGATGAAAAATTGTGTGAAATACTAAATTCTTTGCAAAGGTTTTCAAAAAGATCAACTTCAAATTCTTTTCCATGATCACTTCTTATAGAAGAAATCCAATATCCCTTTTCATTTTGAACACGTTTTGCGAATGATTTGAAAATGTTAGAAGATTCATTCTTATGATCAAGAAAATTAATCCAACTAAATCTAGAGTAATCATCTACAATCATAAATGCATATGACTTTGCATCGAAACTTGTTACTTTTGTAGGTCGAAACAAATCCATATGTAGTAATTGAAGTGGTCTAGAAGTACTTACAATGGTTTTAGACTTAAAAGACAATAGATGTTGCTTTCCCATTTGACATGGTTCACAAGGCTTGTCCTTGATGAACTTAATTTTAGAAAGTCCATTCACTAGTTCCCCTTTGGCCAATTCATGAAGAAGCCCCATACTTGTATGACCAAGTGTTCTATGGCATTGCCAAGATTCCTCACTAATGGAAACAAGACACTTGAAAGATTTGTGAGCAACTTTGTGTAGGTCAATTGTGTAGGTGCTACCACTTCTTTTTCCTTTAAATATCACATTGTCATCCATTAGGCCATTTACAAGACATCTATTGGAGTCAAAAGTGACTTTATTACCTTTGTCACACAATTGACTTACACTTAAAAAATTGTGCTTTAACTCATCAACTAGAAAAACATCACCAATGAAAGATTACCATCCTTACCAATGAAGCCAATGCCAATTACCTTACCCTTGGCATTATTTTCGAATGTGACTTTGCCTCTATCATAATTCTTAACATTTACAAAGAGGCTTTTGTCACCCGACATGTGCCTCATGATCTACTATCAATAGGCCAAAGATTTGTTCTTATGGATTTAAGACACACATACAAAAAGGAATTAAATCACTTGATTTTAGGTACCCAAATAAGATTGGGTCCTTTAGAGTTAGCTATGGAAGATCCATCTATGAAGATATGCATTTTCCTTATTTGACATTTCATATTAATATGTCCAACTCTCACGCAATAGTGACAAGTGACTTTAGAATTTGATTTGGTCTTCTTTGCCACATTAACTTGAGATTTGGGCTTCACATGACTTACATCATCACACATGCATGAGCAAGATTTATAAACATTTGAAGTCCTATACATAAATGCATGTTTTGCTCTTTTGGCTTAGCGCTTGGAGCATGTGTACCTTTCCCTTTCTTTGAACATGAGGTCTAGTGTATGCTTTGTCCTTTGAGACTCTATTAGAGTTTCTCTCAATGATTGGGTGTTGAGTGGCCTTAACATAGATTGTGGTGTTGGATGTTTGAGGTGTAGAAGTTGAAGCTCCATTGAACCCAAGTCCATATCCCACAAGGGAGGGCCTTTGAGATACAACTAGTGTATCAAGAAACTCTTTCCCTTTGTGAAATCTTGAGATTGAGTTCCTAAGCTCCTCAACTTCATTTTTCAAAGAATTACTTTCTCTAAAGAGTTTTTCATTTGAAATATCTCCAATGATTTCTTTAGGTTGTCATTGGAGGTTTTTAAAGAAATAATTTCTTCCTTTGACCTCTCAAGGTCTTCTTCCAAAGTTGAGCACTTGTTTTTATAAAAACTTAGTTTTGAAAGCATATTTTATAAAAGTTCATCCTCATCATCCAACATATCATCATTAAAAGAATGAGAAGAGGAACAAGAAGAAGAGGAATAGCAAGAATGAGAAGTAGAGCATACCTTATGGAAATCCTCCATGTTAGCCATGAAGCAAAGATCGATCTCTTCTTCTCTTTCAATTTTATTATTGGAGGATGAGGAAGTACGCTCCAAGTAGCTTTCAAGCCCTTTTTCTTCTCTTTGTCTCCCTTATTCCTTTCAAATACTTGGGACAATCCGGCTTGATATGCCCGTGCAACCCACAGTCATAGCAAATCACTTCATCTTTCTTATCCTTGCTTCCTCTTGATTTGTAGAAGGGTTTGTTGCTTATGAAAGGCTAGTTGCTTCTTCTCCTTTTGCCCTAAAGAATTCTTTTTACATGTTTAGTGATGAGAGCCACATCATCACTCTTTTTTGCTTCCCTTTGATCTTTATCATCGCTTGGGACACCATTTGCATCTTGAGCTTTTATGCTAGCCTTGAGTGCTAGTGCCTTCTTCTTCCCACCAACTGTATCAAACTCATCCTTGATAAGAGACATCTCATGGATTAGAAGTTTACCTATGAGAAGATCCGTAGGTATCTTCCCAAGGTCCTCATTTGCTTCTTTCAATACTAGCCCTCTAGCGCTATATTTGTCCAAAGGAAGACTCCTAAAGATCTTATTGTTGATATCCACTAGCTCATAATGCTTCCCAAGTTTTCTTATGTTGTTGATGATGGTGAGAAGCCTATATGTCATGTCGGTGATGGATTCATTTCACTTCATCTTGAACATCTCATATTTGATGACGTACATTTGGATCTTCCTTGACTTAACTTGCTTGGTACCTTCATTTCCATACTCTTCTCTAGAGAGGCAACTCACAAGAATGGCCATTGCTTGCTTATTCTTGTTATTATGCTTCTTGTGAGCATTCACCCATTCTTCTCTAGGGAGAATCCTTTCTTCACCATTTTTGACTTTGGTGGAAGCCTTCCATTCATTTACCACATAATCCCACACTTCAATGCCATGTGAATCCTAATAGATTTCTATATGGAATTTCCAAAAGGCATAGTTGGATCCATCAAAGAATGGCTTGAGATGTTGAGCTCCTTCATTGGTTGCCATGGTCTTTACACTCACAATCAACCTTCTAACAAGAGATTATGAAATGTTACAAATGGCTACAATTGAAAGTATTGCAGAAATGAATATGAGATTTACAGATATACTATATCAATTGAAATATCTCAGGAAATATATCTTGGAACTTGAGCAAGAGATTCTTCAAAAGATGAACTCCAAGGAACAAAAGAATCTTTCAGAAGTCCAACCCTGCCAAACCAAATTCTAGAAAGGAGACTCTAAAGTCATTTGTCATGAATGCGACAAGCCTAGACACATAAAACTTAATTGACCTAAGCTTAGAAGGAAGAAAAGTAGGACAAACAGAAGAAAGTCTTAGCAACATGGGGTGATAGTGATGATCTATCAAGCGATGATAAGATGTATGATAAAGAAGAGAAAGCCAACTTGTGTCTCATGGCAGATGCAGTTGACCAATCTTCATCGGGACAATCGTGTATCAAATTATGATTTGATAATTCTGAAGATGTATTCAATGAACTGTTTAGAGAGCATAGAAACCTTAAAAGAAACTATAACTCTTTACTAACTAAGTTCACAGAATTACATATTTAGAACTCCATCACTTTTGAACTGAATAACTCACTGCATATTGATGTCATGAAAAATGAATTTCTTCAAATGAAACTTGAAAGAATAAGAAGTGATCTATCTTGTTCTTTGACTTAAAAAAGTTATCTCATTCATAGAAATGAATAAACAACTAATGAGAATGATAAGCTACGGGAAATGTTGAGCTTAGATACTTCCCTCGTGACTAAGTTAAAAGGTGAAAGAGAAGGTTTTATAAAAGTCATGGAAAAACAGAAATATAATATTAATCAATTAATTAAAGGAAAGGATATATCATATCTATCCTCAAGTTCTAGGAGTTGTGAAAAGACAAATCGTATAATTAAGATTGCAAATTGAATATATATGAGAACCCTTGCATAAGTCCATTGCTTCGTCATCTAAGTCTTCTAAAACTAACTCTACTAGAAAGAAATACGTCCAAAAGCATTGCAATCACTATCATCGAAATGGACATCTAGTCAAAACATGCTTTAGGAAATTTCTATTTTGGGTACCAAAACGTATAAATCTAAAACCCACCGAGAAATCGTGACCCAAAGATAGATCGGGGACCTAAATCAATAATCATATCCGTGTATGTTTGAGCAACATGAAGAAAATCATGATTAGTATATTGATAGAGGTCGCCGAGATATGTGATAAGTGGACTCCGGCCCAAGTTCTCAAACCTAGATAAAGCTAGTAGCAGATATGTGAAATATGGAGACAAAAGCAAATGGGGAATCATAGGAAAAGGAATCATTAAATCAAATCTCCAAATTGAAGATGTTTCACCTATCAAAGGACTAAAGTATAATTTGCTGAGTGTGAGTCAGCTATGTCATAAGAATAAATGAGGTATCTTACTATGAGGTCCACCAAGCATTAATAATCAAACCTTATTCATAGGTCCCTGGGTGGGTAATGTATATGTTTTCAATCTAAATTCTTCTAGTGTTAATAAAAGATGCCTAATCACTTTCGAGGATAGTAGTTGGCTATGGCATAGGCGTCTAGGTCATGTGAACATGCATTTATATCAAAACTAAGTCAAAAAGATCTTGTTAGAGGATTACCCAAGCTGAAGTATCAAAAAAGATCACTTATGGATCCATGTCAATACGGGAAACAAATAAAAGATACCTTCAAATCAAAATATGTTGTATCCACATCTAAACCATTAGAATTATTACATTGTGACCTATTTGGTCAAATAACTACTCAAAGTCTATATTGAAATAAATATGCATTTGTGGTAGTAGATGACTCATCACGGTTCACATGGGTCCTATTCATTGCATCTAAAATAGATACCTACTTTGCATTTATGCATTTCTGCAAAAAAGTTCAAAATGAAAAAGGCTACTCCATCAAATCCATTAGAAGTGAACATGGAAGGGAGTTTGAGAATAATTTATTTAATTCACATTACAAAGATAATGGGATATATCACAATTTCTCAGCCCCAAGAACCCCACAACAAAATGGAGTGATAAAGCGTAGTAATAGAACCCTAGCTGAAATGGCTAAAACTATGTTGCATGAGATAAATCTTCCTAAATACTTTTGGGTAGAAGGCACAAATACATCTTGCTACATTCTTAACATAGTCCTGATTAAGCCTATCCTAAATAAGACACCCTATGTGTTGTGGAAAGGAAGGAAACCTAATCTGTCATACTTTCATGCATTTGGTTGCAAATGTTTCATACTAAATAATAAAAAGGAATATCTCAAAAAGTTTGATATGAAATCAGATGACGGGATATTTCTTGGATAATCATAATCAAGCAAAACATATAGGGTATTCAATAAATGCTCTAATGGTTAAGGAATCCATGCATGTTATTTTTTATTTATCTGACCATGATGTATCCGACCATGATGTAGGAAGAAAATATAAAGATAAAGATTTAGATGAGGAAGAAACAATAGATGGTAATGAAGAAGCACATCTCGAAGAAAGGAAAATAGAAGAAAAGGATGTCTACAATGATGAGGAGACATCCGGTCGATGAAACTAAGACATCTAATCCAGTTCTAGCAAACATTTCCATACAATGCATCTCGGACCTTCTAAAGGTTTGAAATATCATGTAGACCATCCAAGTCATAATATATTAGATGTACCCATCACACGTATGAAAGACAAGAGCAGAATATAAACGCTTGTGAAGAAGCTCAAACTGATGAATTTGGATATCCGCCATGCAAGAAGAGATAAATCAGTTGGAATAAGATCAAGTTTGAAAGTTAGTACCTAGACCAAAGAAGCATTCTATCATTGGAATTTAGTGGGTATTCAGAAATAAAATAGACGAGCAAGGCAATGTCATTAGAAATAAAGCAAGGTTAGTTGCCTAAAGGTTTAACCAATAAGAAAGTATCAATCATGTATGAAACTTTTGCTCTTGTTGCTAGACTAAAAGTTAATTAGACTTCTATGTGTTGTTGCTTGCTTTGAAGGATTTAAACTTTACCAAATGGATATAAAAGGTGCATTTCTAAATGGATATCTAAATGAAGAAGTCTATGTTGAACAACCACCTAGTTTTGAAAACTATGAGATGCCTAATCATGTTCCTAAACTTACTAAGACTAAGTAAATTCTTATTGAAATAGGCTTTCCTAGAGGAAAAATAGACACCACCCATGTTCATAAAATCAAGATTAAATGATTTGCTAATAGTTCAAATATATGTAGATGATATAGTTTCTTGATCTACTAATAATTCTCCTTATTAACAACTTTTGAAAGATATGCAGCGTGAGTTTGAAATGAACCTTATGGGCAAGCTTAACTTTTTTTTAGGCTATAAATAGATGAAGAAATTTTCATGTGTCTAACAAAGTACACCAAGGAACTGATTAAGAAATTCAAGCCAGAAGGACTCAAGCCAATTGGATCACCTATAAGTCCCTCAACCAAACGTGAAGAGGATGAGCATCGCGGGCGGGCGGTCTCGAAAAGGCACTCCAAGTGTCTTTAGTGACTACAAAGACCGCGAGGCTTTTCAACTTAATTAGGAACATGCTAACTTGCCATAGTGGACTAGTGCGAGATAGAGTCGCCACCCTGCAATCGCAGGCACTTTTACTAATGAATGACATTTCTCGATTCCATAAGGAAGCTCATCACAAATCCATAGATGGATCCGGCCAATTTCCTTATTTGTGTATATTTGCCTTTAATTTTATTATTTAACCTGCTATTTCCTATAAATGCAACATAAATATCTCTACACATCAAGCATTACAAAGATGGGAGGTCCACCTAAGTCTAACCCATTTTTATTAAGTCTCATCCCATACTCAAAGTTACTGACCTAACTTGCTAACTAATTACATACGAGGCCCACCTAGTCTAGTCTAATTACGGATTATACTTTAATTTCCAAACCCTTTAAGCCTAATTCGACTACTTTCATGAAAAGGCCAATTTGGTGATCTAAAGTCTAATATGGCCCAGCTTTAACCTAGCTAAATCATGGCAAAGCCCATTAAGTCTATATGGATTTTAGGTTAAAGCCCAACTACCATCTCTTGATTAAGCTAATGGACTACATTTTCATGCCAGTCCAATTTTAAGGCCTAAGTCTATTTTACTAGTTTTAATTAGGTAATCATACAATATATATTTGGCATCCATCACAGACAAAAGCAAAAATAAAAGGGCGTAAAATAAATCTAGCCATTACAATGCACCTACAACTAAAAAAATATAAAGGAAACTCTAAAACTAAGTTATAGTTCATGAAATTGGCAAAGATACATCAAGAATCCTCAAATCAACCTAATATTATACACAAATGGATCCGCTTCGTGGTGAAGAGCCAATGGGCTCAACGTAGAGCCAAATCACCGCTGAGCCGATCAAATTTCAGAGGCTCGAGGTGGCTTTCTCAGAATTTTTCTTAGTTTTCACACACAACCAATTTTTACATGCATAGAGGGAAAATTTAAGTTAAAACATGTATAATTAATAGGAAAATAGAAATATAACCTAATTATATCTATTATTAACCAACCAAATTCAAAACCCTAATTAAATCAGATTTAAAACTCGGGTGTTCTTAATATGATTCAAAAATCAATAAAATCATCATGCTAAACAAAGAACAATTCTAACCTAATCATGTTGATGATGTTAATGTAGGGAACCCTAAGGTTGTCATCGTTAGTTGTCATTCCGTGAGCCTTAGGAGATGAGAAAGTTGTTGAATCAAAGAGGGATGAGAATCCGCCTCCGCTTGTTTTTAAGGTTTTAGAAAAGTCTCTATCAGACTTCATTAGTTTCCTAATCTTAGAGTTCCTTCAAGGGCCTGTTAGCACCCTTTTCGTGATTCGTATATCAAGAGAAAATAGAAAACTCTATATTGAAAGTTACTACTTTCCTGGCCCTCGAGAGGCGAAAGATAGATGAATCCAAGGTCGAGGTCGAGGTTAATCCAAACTGGAATTATCTTTTGAAATCAACTGACCTAATTGTCGGGAAAAATTAAGTTTCAAGGTCAAAACGATAATTTTTACAAAATCAGGGACTAAATAGCAAATTTTACTATAGAGCCAATCGGCTCTTTAAGGAATTGATTAGATTTTGACTCCCCGACATCATTTTTTCGGACGATTTTATGTCCATATATAAATTCTAGAAGGTCTTTTTAACGACAATCATTGTTTTATTGGTAATTACTTAATTTTTAAATAAATAAATAGGATATTTATTAATATTTTCTAGGATTTATCCCTTTCTCTAGTGGTTTCCTTTGTACCTCTAACTCTATAAGTAGTAAGAGGTGTTCAAGGTCCTTGTAGAGGAGTCAAGAATTGAGATTCAATTGTGAGTAAAATTAAGAGTGAAGAAACACTGGAAAGAAAGAAAAGAGAAAAAATCAAAAGAAAACAAAAGGAATTGCAATCGACGCTTCTATGGCTTTTATTTTGTTATTTCTTATCCATTTTTTCTCATTCTAATTAATTTTTAACACCTGTGCATGTGAAAATCTGCTCTGGAGTGTGAGATTGTACTAGCAAATGAAGGAAAACTGATAGAAATTCACCCTAGGACTACAGAGTCGATAAGTTCTTTATGCATAGCCGACCGGGCAGATCAAGCTAGACACTTTATCCGTTGTATTTTTAGTGTATTTCAAATGTATTCTCAACTCAGATTATTTTAGGTCTTTCCGCTTTGCAATCGTAGTCAGAAAGGGTTGTAATAGTTAGGATTTTTCTTTCCGCTCTATTTTCTTTATTTTTGTCTATTGTATGTTAATCCCATACATGATTAAGTGAATGATTAATAAAATGGGCCATATATACTTAGGGGTAAAACTAATCCAACACGAATTTGATAGTCTAGGCTAATCCATTATAAATAGTAAGAGGTGTTTAAGGTTTCAGTAGAGGAGGCAAGAACTAAGATTCAATCGTGAGTAAAAGAGAGAAAACTAAAAGAAAACAAAAGGAATTGCACTGACAATCCTAGTTCATATTTGAAGACTCAAGCCACTTAAGAAAGAGGATTTTAGGAAACTAGCTACTTAAGAAAGAGCACTTTTAGAAACTTTTTTTTAATCGATAAAAGATTTCCCAAATTCATATCCAGCTCTAGATTCCTAGCCAGTTTTTTATTCATCTGCTTCCTCATTACCCGTGACTCGCAGATTCAAAATACACAGTGACAACCTGACGGTCTCTTCCACCATACATCCGCAACCATCATAAAAAACTCCGGTTCTTTCATTCCTTTTGTCTTTTATTTGCTCTTAAACATGATTAGAATCTTTATCTTTGACAAATATGATTAGATTAGATTTTCATTAATATGCATTAACATTAGGGTTTTGAATATGATATTAAGAACTAGTTTTTTTTTTTTAGATCATGATAAGACCATAGTAATCTCCCCTGTGTAACCTATTGCTTGATATACAAGATGTTCTTCCTTGTAATTCATTCAAGCCCAAATATTGAAAGCCCTTGGCCCAAATTACCTTGTTTGATTTAAATCTACTTTGAGAGATTATAGCATGCACGCCAAGCCTACTATCCAATCGCTGATAGAAAGTCCAAGCCAAAAACTTAGAACAAAGACATACCACAAACCGTGTGGAGGGGGTAATAGGGTTGGAAGGATGAATTGTAAACTACTTTGTGTAAAGCAACTTTTTTCTTTGTCCTTGTGCATAGCACGCGGCATCATGCATCGCATGCATCATACTAACTTTTTCTTTTTTAGCCATATGTAGACTCTCTGTGGGCTGGAAGAGGCAAGATGGGAGAGTGGAAAGAGAGCTCATTTCCTCAAGAATCGTGAATCGTGTTAGAGCACCTAGAAAGACCGTAGACATCAAGAAAAGATGCCTAATGAAAGAGCTAATGAACAAGACGTAGAGATTCTTCGTAATGTTGTAATCAAAGACCCGAGGGGTGTGGATTAGGGAGGAACTTCAAGAACTCTTGGCCGGGATGGCCGAAACCAAGCCCTACCGCTTCTCTTTGCTGCACCGACCAACCCGCCTGCTGCTATTGACCCGGCTTGTGGTCGTCACGAGACTCGCCATTACGTACCATGGCCAATGTCAAGATCCAAATGAAGGGAGTGCCTCGTAACTTTGGGATTTCAATGAGTTCATGCTTGACTAGGCTAAAAGGGAGGCTGCCCTTGTGACTAATGAGGCTGTAAGTGGACTAAGTGCCCGGCTTGACAAGATGTAGGGTATGGTAGAAATCAAAGATTTGAAGAGCTAGTATTGACGGGAAAGACAAGTCAGCTCTACTAAGTTTAGGATGCCCGACATGAACAAGTTCAATGGGATCGATGACCAAAAGTCCATCCCAAGCAATACGGACCATTATGGAACTACCTAGTCAGTGTGATGCGATTGTTAAGCCATCTCAGGCCGCCATTGGATGGACCTATAATCAACTAGTACCACGATCCGAGAAATCCGCCAAAGCCAAATGAGTCCTTTGATTTCCTGACCAGATGAAGGAATAAGGCTGGCTTGATGAAGAACAAGCCCTCTAAAAAGGACCAGGTTCGTATGGTGGTCCGAAATGTCCTCTCTAGATGAGTCAAAAGGTTGCAGATGATGAACTTGAAGACCTTCATGGATCTATATAATGATAGGCTGCAAGTTGAGGAAATAGAGAATGACAAGAGAAAGACCGTGAAAACTGGCGAAAGAGCAAACTACTAGGCTAGAGGGAGTAGGACCCTGGACATAAATGTTGTGTAGCAACCGAGGAAGTTTTCTAACTTCAAGTAACCTCTCTCTAAGATCTTTGAGAGATTGGTTCACAATGGCAAGCTCCAACTTACCACCCTAAAGAACCCACTGAATCTAAACGCACTGGATGCGTGCACTCCAACACTTAATCGCGAAATTCCACTAAGCACCTGGCCACCACACCGATAACTGCATCTGGCTGAAGCATGAAATCCAAGACCTTATCGATGCTGGAAAGCTCACTAACCTAGACTAGCCTAGCACTAGAAGGAACCCCTTACCAAGCTATAACAACACACCACTCCCCGAACTAACCGCCTATGATTAACCTTGAGTTCAGCAAAGAAAAAATCATGAACTCCTTTACAGACCTACCCCAAGCAGAGGCAATAGTCGAGCCAAAAAGCCCACAAAGAACCTTCATCGAGCTGGAGGCACCACTGTCCGTGGTGTTTCCACACTTAAAATGGAGCGAGAAGCTTAAGCCCCAATCGCCGAAGATAGTCCTATGCCTAATAAAGGGTCGATTGTGAGTATCATCGCTTTCAGCATATGATGGACCAAAGGCAACCGCCTTAAGCACAAGATCCAAGACTTAATCAACTCCTCAAGAATGAAAGGTGGAGAAACTTTCCTCGATATGAGTGTGAAGACCTGCTTGGGCAACTCTCGAGTAAATATGATTTCAGGACCTAGTACTCAAGGCCACTCATAACTGATGTTCGAATCGAAGATATTATGCCAAGTGGTTAGGGTTAGATGACGATCAAGCCACTTGCAGAGCCTTCTCTGGAAGTATAGAAAGAGGGTAAAAGAAGCTCGTAATGGCTATCGAGCATCTAGTATAGTTTCGGGGATGAGAATAAGGTTCAAGACGCCGAGGCCAAAGACATCTAAGCAGATAGTGTTTCCGAGACTAAGCTAGTGGGTAGGGTAAGGAGGTCGGGGTATAAGAGTTGAAGCAAGAGAAGCAAGCACCTGAAGATGAGGATTCTATGTTGCTAGAACAGTAGAGGAAGGAGAAGAGGACAATTGATGTCTAGGAGTTGTTGATGTATTTATCAAATCACAAAAAGGCTCTGATCCAGGCCTTATCTAGTATAAGTGTTAACACAACACCTACCCCGAGGAGATTATTAAAATGGCAATTGACAAGACTACTAGGATGATTACCTTCTCAAATAAGGACCTACCACTTGAGGGAAGGGACCATGTTAAGGCCCTTTACATAGCAGTAGAGGTGAAAAGGAAGAGAACCCCATGTGTGATGGTTGATGATGAGTCAGCTCTCAATGTGTGTCCATGTTGCATACTCCCTAAACTATGGATGACTGCGAAGGACTTGAAACCATCATACAGGGTCATAAGAGCCTATGACAACACGAAAAGGGACGTAGAAGGGACATTTTTAGCACTGGTGAAGACGGGTCCAATTGAATCCTGGGTCGAGTTTACTGTCCTAGACATCCCAGTAACTTTTGCACTATTATTGGAAAGGTCATGGTTCTATGCCCTAGGAGGAGTCCCTTCTACAAAGGCATCAAGGTGATGTTCCCTTATGAAGACGTAGATTGTCACTATTCACACCAAAGGAGAAAAGGTTGTCTCGACAATCTAGGAAGTTGTCAAAGAGGTGGATGCCCTTACTGGATTCCAAGTGGCTATTCTTTACGAGGACCACATGGATCCTAAAGTAGCCAGCATGTACAAGAAAATGAACTTCATGCTTGGAATGGGGCTGGGGAAGAATCAATAGGGTGTTGCAGAGCTGCTAGACTTTAAAGGTCAGAAGACTTGGCAAGGTTTGGAGTATTCTAAGGAGGAAGAAGAGGGCAAACCAAAGGGCAAGACTCTGAAAGATGTGTTCATCTAGGGGTTCAAGCCCTACTCTAGTAAGCCCGAACCTATTTGTGTAGTTGGGGCTGAGGTATCGGGTTCGAGATTTTTAAGAACTTGATCATTGACAGGATGTTTGAGCTAAGTATCAAGGAAGTCCATGAGAAGGTCACCACCAAGATGGAAGAGTCAAGTCGGAAGAGCCTACCACTCATCTCGTGAAAGAATCGCCAAGAGGAGCTAGTCAGCGAATATTCTCAATGTATTCTATGACAATGATGTAATGATATGCGTTGTATTACACATGTTTGCATGCCTAATTACTTCTATTTTTGTGCATAGTTATCTTGTTTTATGCCATAATCACCTATGTTTTGGTTCCTTTCATGTTTCAGGTGATCATCGATGGACATTATCGTTGTTTCGTGGAGATATGCGCGAATACGCACTACAATCCATCAAAATTGAGCAAAGGCTAGCATTCCAAGGTCGAGTAATCGATGTGCATCATTTTATACATGTTTATATGCCCAATTACTTACATTATTGTGTATAGTTATCTTGTTTTATGCCAGAATCACCTGCGTTTTGGTTCCTTTCATGCTTCGGGTGATTATCGATGGACATTATTAGTAGTCGAAGGAAATACGTGCAATTACGGACTAGAATCACAAAATTGAGCAAGGACTAGCATTCCATGGTTGAGCACGGCCTCGATACTCAACCGTGGTTGAACCATCAACACTTGACTCCTCAAGAGTGCCATTTTGCACGGCTTCCATAGCTACCACGGCCTCCACCACGCCCGTGGTGGCTCAAAGACCAAAGGAAAGGGCACGCCAGAAGAAGCCTTTAAGTTGTTGGACGTGGAGGTCCAAGATGGCTCGACTCCGATCAAGACGGGCTTGACCACACCGAGAGATTTATATAAGCAAATGTGATTTATCGAGCAAGGGCTTGATTTTCCGACTTGATTTCACACATACATGCATAAGCCATCCTTTCCGTGACTTCCAATATTCAACTTTAGAAGACTATTTCATCTATTGAAGGAAGGATTACATTGGTTTAAATATCAAATTGAAGATCAAGAGTGGATTTGGAGGCATTCAAGAGGCAATTTAGGGCTCATCATTCAAAATTGGGAATTTAGGGTTTTTTTCATCCAACTTGAAAAAGAAGGGTGTACATGCTTTCAAATTACTTTTCTGAATTTGTTCTTTACTTTGTGCTGCTTATTAGTATGAGTAGCTAGAATGCTAATTTAATAATCAATCGTTAGGAAAAGATTCCAACTTTAGGTTCTTAGGTTTAGGAATCTTGCTATCTCGAAAGGGAAACCGAATTCAGCTTAAGAATTCATCCACGCGTAATCGCGAATTGGTAATCAATATAATCTCTACCTTCACTAAAATCTAACTAGCTTAGGTCCCCTTGGGTTTGCTTTTTTCCTATGATTGTTTCACAAAATCCTTTCAAATTGGCTTGACACTTAGTTAATCACTTGCTTACATTTAATCATAGAATAGTAAATTCATTGATTTTGTTAGGGTTAGATATCATAAGACGCTGTAGTAGTTCTAGGATCACCCTTCCCGTAGAATACAACCTCGATACTCACCGTTAGTGCTAATCTACATCGATAGGTTCACTGCCTTAGATTGTAGCTACACAAATAGCCTATTAAGTTTTTGGCACCATTGCCGAGGACCACTTTTGAGTTAACTAGAGTGAATTTGTGTTTGTGTTAATCTAGCCATTTTTATTTTCTGTCTTTTCATTTTTTTTTATATTCTTTATTATTATATTCATTCCTGTGTTCTTTGGTCACGCTTTCATTTCGTGTAGTTTATGACCAGGAGCTCTAATCCTACTCATGTAGACCCTCCTCACCGAACTGCAGCAATCCCTCTATTTGTTGAAGAAGCATATGCAAGAAGAAGAGGAGGTGTAGATAGAGTTTGAAGCCCTTCTGAATAGACCAGCAGGGATAGGATATAACAACCGGGGTGCAGATGAAGCTAGGATAATGTACGAGTTTGCTAGACCTTCTCTTGAGGGGACACAGACGATTATATTCTGACCACCTATGGCGGCTAACAACTTCGAAATAAAGCCAAACGGATAGCGATGGTTCAAAATAGTGTACAATATGGGGACCGCCGAGTAAGGACCCAAACGCCTCACATCGCCAACTTCTTGGAGATCCGCGACACCTTCAAGATAAATGGAATAACCATCGATGCCATTCTACCGAGGCTATTTCCTTTTCTCTGAGGGACCGAGCGAAAAGATGGTTGCAGTCGCTCCCAGCCAACACTATTACGACATGGAGATCGTTGGCTAAAAATTTTTTATATAAGTACTTTCCTCCTGCTAAAACTACTAAATTGAGAAATTATATATCTTCTTTGTGCAATCTGATGACGAGAGCATGTACGATGCTCTGGAGAGGTACAAAGATTATGCTTCAAAGGTGGCCCGCACCACGGCCTACAGTATGGATGCGTGTCCGCATCTTCTACAAATGGGTTTGAACCTCGCTACTAAGCAAATGGTAGATGCCTGCAGAGGTAGGGCCCCCAACAAAGAAGACGCTTCTTGAGCAGCACAAATCTGACAGAGGAGATGACCATGACCAACTACTAGCGGCAATCCTCTAGGAGTCGGGCCACCAAGCAGTGGAGTGGTCAATCAAAGAAGACTCCACAACAAAATTTCTGGCGTACCAAGTGGAGCCATTAACCTCCTGGATTTGAAATCACCGCTTATATACCTGGTATTGGCCATAATTCACAAGAACATTATGTAGTCTTAGTAAGAGGGGGAAGGTTAAGGATTGACCCGGTGTGAGATATCACATTGTTCGAGGACCCTAGATGCCGCCTTGAGTAAAGGATCGCGGCTTCCGACCAAGAAATTAGACCAGCCTTTAGATGTTTGGCTCATGCACTTGTAAGTCATGAAGTTTTATGCTGGCCCGCACTACTAGTGTAAACTATAATGCAGGAGGTATATTTGCTTCACCTTCTAATTCTTCATCTTCTACTATTTTTACTGACCTTGAACAAGTAGACTACATGGTTAAGGCACCTAGACAGCAGAACAACCCATACAACAATACATACAACCCTGGTTGGCGTAATCATCTAAACTTCAATTGGAGAAATAACAACGCCTGTGGTCCACCAAAGCCGAGAGATTGCATCGGTACCACCACAAAGCAGAAGAAGTCGAGTCGGACAATCACAGCTTCCTCCACCAGCTGAGAAGAAATCTAACTTGGAGGAGCTGATGATGAAGTTTGTCACGTCAACTGAGACGAGGTTCCAGCAGACCGACAATGCTCTTAAAAATTAGCAAAGGCCCATCTCGTGAACTTGGAGAGTCAAATTGGGTAGATTTCTAAGATGTTGTCTAAGAGGCAACAAGGATCGTCCCCCAAGACTACAAAGTCAAACCCGAGGGAGCATTGCAAGGCTATCACTTCATGATCGTAAGCGCTATCTAGCTTTTATCAAGTAATGATGACGACATTGTTTCCATGCAGATAAACCAAAGGAAGGAGCCGATCCCGAGGTGGTAGAAATAGAGAAAGTGGAAGACAGGCAGAAGAGCCCTATGAGAGAGTACCAGCCACCGGTCCCCTACCCTGCTCGACTTCGGCAAGAGAAGGTTGACAAGCAGTTTGATAAGTTCCTTGACTTATTTAAACAACTATGTATTAACCTAACTTTTGTTGAGGCTATTTCACAGATGCCGAAGTATGCCAAGTTCTTAAAGGAAATTTTGAGCAAATGTAAGGAAGTGGAGGACTGGGACTGACTTTGAATAAGGAGGTTCAGCTATTCTTCGTAATGTCGCCACTCAAAAGGAGAGATCTAAGGAGTTTTAATCGTTCTTTACATAATTGATGATTTGCCTATTAGTGGTGCATTAGCTGATTTAGGAGCTAGTATTAATTTGATGCCCACTAGTTTGTTTAATAAGTTAGGTTTGAGTGAACCTAAGCCCACTAGGATGAGCATTCAGCTAGCTAATAGGATCAAGTAAGATTCCTTGGGGTATTACTGAGGATGTGCTTGCTAAGGTAAATAAGTTTATTTTTCTTATTGATTTTGTAGTTATGGACAAGGAAGGTGAGAGTATTGTACCTTTGATCCTAGGTAGACCTTTTCTCGCAACATCTAGGGCTGTTATAGATGTTTGTGATGGAAAGCTTTAACTTAGGGTAGATGATGAGACCATTACCTTCACTTAGCTACTACTATGAGACATTCTTTAGACCATGATGATTTGTGTTCTCCGTGGATATTCTAGATGATGTGGCTGAGTCTCATTTGCGTGAAATATTGCTTGATGATCCTTTATAGGTAGCATTACAAAGAGATGAGGAGGAGCTTCTAACGAGCAAGTATTGGAGTAGCTCACTAGTTTATCACATCGAGCCTCACTGCTCTACTCCGACCCTTTCTTCTCTCGACAGTCGAGTGCAAAAGGTGAAGTCTTCTTCGAGGACTCCCCGGCCTTAGAACTGAAGGAGTTACTCACGACTTGAGCTATGCATTTTGGATGAGGAAGAAAAGTTACCCGGATTATTGCAACAGAATTGACACCGAGGAGCGAGAAAAGACTTTAGACTCTTTCAAGAGGTATAAGAAGGCCTTTGCCTACAAGATTGCTAACATTCCCGGATCAACCCTAGTTTCTATTCTCATAAGATTTTGATGGAGGATAGCTATAGACTAGTAGTTCACCTACGAGCGCTAAACCCGAACATGAAGGAAGTAATGAAAAAGGAGGTAATTAAGCCCTTGATGTAGGTTTGATTTATCCTATTTCGGCTAGCTCTTCTGAGCCTCGCGCGTGTCATGCCAAGAAAGGAGGCATGATAGTAGTTTACAATGAGAAGGATGAGTCGATACCCACACCGACTTGTGATTCCAAGTTTGAATTGATTACAGAGGCTTAATGATGCAACTCAAGGATCACTTCCTACTCTCTTCATTGATTAGATGTTAGAGAGACCGGCATGACATATATTCTACCTGCTTTCTGATGGCTTTCGTGATATTTTCAAATTCTAATTGCACCAAGACCAAGAGAAGACGACTTTCACCGCCTTGTCGGACTTTTGCTTATAGATGTATGCCTTTGGTCTAAGCAATGTGTCACTATGTTTCACCAAAGGTATGATGGCTATTTCTTGATGATATGACTGAGGAGTCGACAGAGGTATTTATGGATGACTTCTATTTTTGGTAATTCCTTTTCTCATTGTTTGGCAATTTAGAATGCATGTTAGCTAGGTGTATTAAGGCTAACTTGATGTTGAATCGGGAGAAGTGTCATTTTACGCCGAGAGGGAATTGTTCTAGGCATAAGATTTCATATGCAAGGATGGAGGTTGATAGAGCTAAAATAGAAACCATATCTGCTCGCCACCCCTAATCTTGCTAGTAATGTTAGGAGTTTCTTAGCCATGCCGGGTTCTATAGAAGGTTTATTAGAAATTTCTTTGAGATTGCTAGGCCTCTTACTCAATTACTAGTTAAGGATGCACCTTTCGTTTTTGATTATGCATGTTTATCTTCTTTTGAATTATTGAAGAAACCATTGACCACAGCCCTTATCATGGCTTCGCTTGATTGAGGACAGCCCTTTGAGCTAATGTGCGATGCTAGTGATGATGCAGTTGGAGCTGTACCTAGACAGAGGTTTGATAAGAAGTTTCAACCAATTTACTATGCTAGAAAGATTTGACAGGAGCCCAGAAGCATTACACTACTACAGAGAAGGAGTTGTTGGCTGTTGTTTATGCCTTCGACAAATTTAGATCATACTCCGCCTTATCAAAGACCATCAACTTCACCCCCATTCAGCTCTTGGAGGTATTTGTTTAATAAGCATGATGCTAAGCCGAGATTGATAAGATGGATTTTATTGTTGCAGGAGTTTGACATTAAGATCAGAGATAAGAAGGGCGCAGAAAATTTGGTAGTGGATCACTTATCCAGACTAGAGAACCTGAGATTGGAAGCACTTGATGAGAGCACGATAGATGATAGATTTCTAGAGGAGCAATTTTGTATTCTATCAAGGTATATTCTCATTTCTCGTTTA